>NC_084720.1:5944685-7144685 GCF_033807575.1 Cydia pomonella
CACTCAACAGATACAGGTCGGGCAATAAGATTGAATAAATTATAAATTTTAATTTCCCGCATTTATCTACTGGCAAAGTTGTTTGACCGGCTACACCTATGTACTTAAGTTTTAGGATAGGTAGGTTACCTACCATAATAAAATTGTACGCCCTAGCAGGCAACTGTTGAAACATATAATGTAAGAAAAACACCTTTGTATGTACACAGATTTACAATAAAAAAATATTCTATTCTAAGGCCTAGTTTACTCTCTGGGTTGGAAGGTCAAATAGCAGTCGCTTTCGTAAAAACCAGTGCCTACGCTAATTCTTAGTGGCCAAGCGGACCCGTGGTAAAATGCTGGGACAACTCGAGGAAGATTATGATACATAGTACCTAGTCGGGTTTTCGTAAGTAATCGTAGCAGCCGGGTAAAAAGTGGGAAACGGTTTGCAAAATACACCTATTTTGCCGTGTTACTTGTAGACTCAGTATAGGAATGACATTATCGGAAGTGCGTATAAAATGTACAAATACCGCATATAACATGTTAAGTGTAAACTCTACTATCTATTTTTATCGAGTAAGATTATATGCGACGGTTCATCACTTCATCAGTAATTCATTAGCTTCTAAAGATGCTTCTTTAGATTCAATCGGTGTCGTTAAATTTTACCAAGTTGCATGCTTATAAAATACCCAACGAGAAAACTTAGCTTGAGGCCATTCACGTTTTATGGCCGTCTTACGAAACTCATGGTACTTTACACTCTCTCACCTCGCCAATGTTCTTAATTCAGGTTACAAATGAGATTAGCATTAATTTTACATTTGCGTCGCGTGACACAAGTCATTTAGACCGCCCTGTGCCACGACAATCACTATACTAGTCATTTAAAAATATAAATACAATATGATCCGCGTTCTAGTCTTGAGTGTACAAAAATATACAATTCGGCATTAATAGTAAAATTTGTAAATATAACAATAATAAATAAGGATATCCCATCAAAAACACTTTCATGTAAAATGTAGCCAAGACGAGGGTGAGGGCTTGCACTGTCAAAAAGTTATCAGATCTCTTGTAGAGCCAGGCTTCTAACTCTACAAGCACTAACTTTACAAACTCTACTCCTTAGTCAAAATATATGGCATGGCCGTTTCGCTACAGTCACATGGGTGAACAATGTATTCACTATTCATTATTTTTTATTATACAATACTTCTTGTATTAACGAAACGGCTAAGCCACATATTTTGACTAAGGAGTAGAGTTTGTAGAGTTAGAAGCCTGGCTCTACAAGAGATCTGATAACTTTTAAGCAGTGCAAGCCATGGTCTCGTCTTGGCTACATTTTACATGAAAATGTTTTTGATGGGATCTCACTTCTTTTTGTAAGTCGCTTATGACAATATTCGATCCCCTAATTTAAAGGGTTGGGGTGATTTACTATTAAAAATCCTGAAATATTCCCCATATAAACTTCAACTGGCTTTTCCCCCTCTAACACCCTTTTTCACCCCCTTTCACAGTTTTTTGGGATTGAAAACTATACTATATCCTTGCTCATAACATCTACATGCCAGATTTCAACTAAATTAGTTCAGCGGTTATTGATTCCCCATACGAAATTCCACCCTCTTTTTAATTTTGTTTGTCGATTGTGTACTAATACTATCCTACATACCAAATTTCAGCTTCCTAGGACGTGAGGAAATACCCTAAAGGTTTAGAAAATCATCAGTGAGTGAGTGAGTGAGTCAGTAACGAAATCGGGGTTTTTAGATATGAATAAAATCTAAAGTATAAGAGCTATGCAATTGAATTTGTTTATGCTTAATAAGTCTACTATTGACATTATATCCCGAGAATTTTGTTTATCTGGTATAATCCAAACCCAAGTTATGAGGGTTAAAAAAAAACAACGAAGCGCTTCGAGAAAAGGTAGGTAGTGCCCTTGCGCTTCGCTTTGCTCGTCTTGGCGGAGGCACTACCGTGCCCCCAGATAACAACTGCGGATAAAACAACGCGCCTAAAGTATCTGTCCCTATCTAACAGTCTTACAAATAATGAGAATATGTATATCTCTACATTTCGCGTTCAATATGCTGTCTTCCATATAGTATTTGTTTTACGTATACCTAGATTACCTAGGTATACATATATGTATCTTATGAAGCTATTAGAAAACGTTAGATACTTTTACCTCGTAGTCTCATCCACTACTATTGATGCTGCCTGTATATGACATTTATTTCAGTTTAAAAATTATATACTTAGTAGTGTTACTTGAAATAAAAACAAATTAAAATATTTTCCGAAAATAATTTAATTTGTTCTAATACTTCTAAGAACAATAATTAATGCCGCAACAAGTTTTACGTATACTGTACTCTACATATATTTATATATTATTTAGTTTGACAGTCCTGTTTTACCGTGGTACACTGTTTTAATTTGCTAGTAGAGTAGTCAGCAATCATATCAAAATAGTTTTCTCTCAAGTTTTGTGGAGTAACCCAACAGAAAGCTACGTTTAGAAAGCAATAAATACTTGTCTCCTAAAGTGTATTGATATGTAATTACTTTCCCTGAGCACAACGTTACGGACTGAGGTTCCGAGGAATATAACTAACACACGGCACGGCAGTAGAATATTTACTGCTGATTTTCCTTCTTTAAGCTCATACTCGAAACCTCTTGTCGAAGACACAGTCAATTTAATGTTATAGAAACTTAAGAGGGTACAATTTTGGGACAAAATTACTTTCGCCACACGTCGATTGAATCCAAATTTGTGTAGTTGGTCAATCACTTTCGTCACATTTGGTTGCGACTTCGTGTAGTTGGGTGTAGGACGTTATATTTTGCAGTATTAATATAATCATCTGGTCCTTTACCGCATCTAGACTCTAGATTACCAGTTGTCAATAGGGACAGGAATCACAGGTGCCTGGGATTTTCACGTTCAACCGCTCGCATCACAAACATCTCCCTTATACCACAGATATAATACTAGTCTTATACCTAGTTGTTTGTTACTGTGATAAGCTTCACTGCTTATCATATGTAGTTGTGGATGTCCCTATATAATTTTGGTTACTAGCAAAGCCGACTAGAATAGTAAAGGATAACGCATTAACTCCACGCTTCATTGTTCCAGGCGATCAGCGCACACTGATGTATGACACCCACATGGTGCGAGGATGCGTGAGGAGGAGCTGGAGGTGGCGCTGAAGGTGGTGATCGTAGGCGATGGAGGCGTCGGGAAGTCCAGCATGATCCAGCGGTACTGCCGCGGGACGTTCACCAGGGATTATAAGAAGACGATTGGTGTAGACTTCTTGGAGCGACAAATTGAGTAAGTACTCGTACAAATAAAATGCCTTACGAACCACAGATGAAGCTGAATTTAGTATTGATTATCTTGAACCAAATTAGCTTGAACCCTTAGCTGGGCTTAACAATTAAAGTCCATGACTGTAGGATCCAGCGGTACTGCCGGTAGTTTCACCAGGGATTATAATAAAACGATTGGTATAGACTTCATGGAGCGACTGATAAATATATACATTTAGTTACAATTTAAGTTTACCATACTTTACTTCCAAGGTTATTGCTTACGGCAGAAGTATTTTCTTCAGCTATAAATATCATATTAATTGACATCTACCAACTATCAAATCCCTAAAAATGCGAAAATAACTCTGTCTTTGCCTTTGTTGAACCGATTTAGGCGATATTTGGTATGGAGAGTTTGAGGCCCGAGGAAGGGAAGGGCTTAGAGGTAGGTTTTTATAAATCATCATCCTCATTCCACGCAGAAGAAGCCGCGGGCACAAGTTAGTGTTCTTATAATATGTGTGTCATTGCGGCCGAGCATTATCACGCACGCAGCCAACTGCGTGACAGGTAAATTTATTCACATTTATGAAAACAAAATCTATTATGGCATTTATGGCTTGTAGGCTTCGAAGAATCGAAGTGACATTCTTCAATTCGAGTATAGCGGCAAATATCCCAGCTGGATAGGGCCTACTTTAATAATAATAATAATCAATACCATAGCTAAACAAATGCTAAAAGAGTTAATGACTAGATTTGAATGTTGAATCGCTTGTTTTGTCAGAATATGTAAATTAGCGATTAATATCAGCCTTAATTAATTGTATTACGATATTCAGCGTTTCCGTCGAATGATTTACGACTCCTTACGTTCTGTCTTGTCTAATTCTTAACCAAATTAGTGGAAATAACATCATTTAACTAATTATGTAAGACTGTGTTGTATAATGGATAGAAAAGAATTTGTATGACATCGAAAGAAATGTAAATTAAAAGAATATTAACACATTTGTATTATTGGGCCAACATACTGCCCCACTGAAATGAGAGGTTAGTGGTGTCGGATGGTTTATGTCGCGGCGGGATGGCGATGGGATGGCCACGGTGTCGGTTTTCGTCCGTACATCAAGGTAGTGGGCTAGCGATGGTGCGTACGCATCTACACGTGGCCCAATCCATATATAGTGCGTGCTCTCAACCATCGCATGGCCACCTCGCTGGCCCATCGCTGGGCCAACGTGTACAGGAGCCATAACCATCGCATGGCCATCTCGCTGGTCCAACGCTGGGCCATCATGTGAGGAGCCATGACAGATTCTTGTCACAGACTTTAAATCGGTATTTTGTAGTCCTGCCTTGAACTTCAGTTTACACCGTAAGAATCAAGTTTTTAACTCATGCTTAGATGTAAAAGGGTCCATTTATGGCATCATCATTATTAAGAGGGCCTGGCCCTGTGTCGTTGCAGAATTCTCCATTTCTGCTTATTTTGGGCTTTTGTCTTTACTTCCTTTTATGTTCTTTCATCTGTGTCGTTCATCCTCTTCTCTCAGTTTTGCCCTCCAGGATGGTTATATTTAACCCTTCGCAGGCATGGCATATACATTCCTATTAACAGGTGCTATTTGAATGTTCTCATATTTCAAACTTAACATTCTAATTATTCAAATCAAAACTGAAACCTGATAGTGATAACCGGAAGATAATAGTTTCACGATCTACCTAACAGATAACAGACTAGAGATAGATCTTTGCATCCAATGTACATTTCTTTTTTACTGCCTTCACTTTGTAAGTGTTAGTTAATTGAAACAGTCAACGATCAATAGGTACTAAATACTATTAAACAATTTTATTAAAGTTACATAGATTAATGTAGATTAATTCCACTCTGAAAAGCTAGCATTCAAAGATGTAGATTTCTAGCAATACGGAGTGGAATTAATCGCGTTTAAAACAATAGCTAATTGGGTCTACCTAAACATTAGCTCTCGAATATAGAGAAATCTGATTAGTTTAAACTTTAGTGCTTTTGTCGTATCTACTAAACAATGTGAGAGTGATAAATTCTTTAACGAAGGGCCGGTAAATTAAATTTTATGATCACTGAGCGAGACACAGCTATCTCTATTAGACTTACTTATGTTGAATAAACGTAGGTGACCATGCATCATCAGAGTGTTACCAACTTCATAGATTTGTGTATATTATAAACACGGTGTTTGTTTGAAGTCCGTTAATTTCAAGAGTGCATTCCTGAGCTTAAATGAAGTCACTTTCTCAAAGAAACCGATATTCTAATTAACTCCATTTTTGAGAAAAAGGCGCGAAATTCAATTGTTCTATGGGACGATAACGCTTCGACATTTTTTAAAATTTTCCGCTTTTGTCTACTGACGCAAGAGCTTGGCTTGATAATATAAATATAAAATAAATGATAAAAAACAATTTAAAAAAAATGTTGACTATGCCAGTCAGTTTACGTCTAAATGCATTCAGATTGCGCAGCGCGTGCGCTGTGCATTTGGAAAGCCTGGACGCGCTTTTTTAAATAAGTTGGTACAAGAATATGTTTAAAAAATACCTTTTTAGTACTTTACTTAATGCATTATTAAACTTCTGACTTAAATTTAAATTTTTGATTTATCTGTCCAGGATCGATGGCGAGGAGGTGCGGCTTATGTTATGGGACACGGCGGGGCAGGAAGAGTTCGACGCCATCACTAAGGCGTACTACCGCGGCGCGCATGCGTGCGTGCTGGCCTTCTCTACCACAGACCGGGACTCGTTCCTGGCACTACACTCGTGGAAACTCAAGGTATGTGCTGTGACACGGCAGGAAGTTCGACGTCACCAATGCGTATAGCGCGACGCGCATGCGTGCGTGTTTTCCTTCTCTACCACAGACCGGGACTCGTTCCTGGCGCTACACTCGTGGAAACTCAAGGTATGTGCTGTGACACGGCGGGAAGTTCGACATCACCAAGGCACTACCGCGGCGCGCAAACATGCGTGTTGGCCTTCTCTGCTACAAACCGGGACTCGTTCATGCCGCTGCAATCGTGGAAACTCAAGGTATGTGCTATGGACGCAGCGGGTAACATGTTCGACATGACCAAGACGTCGCAAGCGCATCCCTGGTCCCTGTCAGACTCTAGTACCTCACCATTCAGCAAAATAACAACAACAAATAAATACAACAAAAATTTTATTGAAAACAGTATAAGTACAGTGTTAGCACTTAAAGACTAAGGATTAAGGATAAGGAAAAGTTTACAAATGCCTGAACTAGGAGTTCCTGTGTTTCAGGCAGAATAGGACCATATTAATTAATTTGTAATTATTCACTTAATTATAATTATAAATAGTACACAATAAAAATCTGGTAGGGTGATAACCTTAACAAAATAACTTATTTAAGTATTCTATATCAAAGTACAGTAAGAAATCATTTTACGACTATTAGTAAGTTCTCTGTATCATCGTATGTCATTTTTTGAAGGGCGCGTCGTAGAATATTCTTACAACCAACATAGCTAAGTGGGTATAAGTCTAATTTTGAATTTAACCTGTTGTACAAATAAGGGCCCAAAAAGACAAAAAATCTAGAAGAAAATACGTGTTTTCTTTGTACGGTTTGTATACATATAATATCTTTGCGCCTTTTGTTAGTATATGCAGTGTTGAAAGGAATTTTGGTGTGCTGCTTAAGTGTTGTGCTTAATATAAATAGTTGACGAACAGTTAGTACTTCACATGCTTTATAAAGGAGTTCAGTGGGGTATAAGAATGGGCGGTAAGTAGCTACCTTTAGTACAGCTCTCTGGGCTCTTTCTAGGTTTATTAGTGTTGTTTTAGCTGTACCACCCCAGGAAGACTTGCCCAAATACTTGCCCATATCCTTCGCCGGCTCATTAAACACTTCCGCAAAACTTGGTCGTCAGTTTTAACGGGAAATTTCTTGAAATAATAAATAAGCACAGTAAAAAGAAATAATAATAAAACTCATGAAAATTTGAGGTATTATGATCCCTAGCTAATACCACAATACTACCTATAGGACTCTCACAAAATAACCCGAAAGTAAAACGTTTGCAAATCTTTGTAGATTGCCTCGGCGCAACTTGAATGCGAGTTACAATTTTCACATTAACATAAAGCGTTTGGTGGTGAAGGTGCTCGAAGTTGGAGAAGATGTGACTGATACACTGCTCCTGATTATTACACCGTTAATTATTCTGCCAAGCTTATGCTAGAGGCACACTATGTTTCACAGTAGTCTACATAATTATCTAGTTTAATATAATATAGTTAATACAACAAGTGACATCATAGTCTCCTCTCCCTGTGTCATTCTGTCAATGTTGCCAACAACAACTTTCTTAGTTTTCTCCACAAGCGTTTATACGAAGCTTGCTCGATCTCTTATTGTTGTTTCGGAGAGAATGCACGGAGATGCAAGGTGATGTTATTAAGGTCATGCTGTCGATTCTCACAACGCTAATGTTAGCATTTAGATCTCTTCCAGCTAATCAAAATCTACATGAAATTCATATTAACTAAGGGGGTCATCTTAATTTTAGTCAGAACTGCATTAATTTAGGGTCTAATTTAACTTTCCTATTACTGTGTTGTGTTTCTGCCGGTGAGAGAGGGGGGGGGGGGGGGGGGTTTAGGGTCGGCAACGCGCATGTTACACCCCTGGAGTTGCTGCCGTACATAAGCTACGGAAACTGCTTACCATCAGGCGGGCCGTATGCTTATTTGCGACCGACGTAGTATTAAAAAAAACCGAACAGTTTAAGACGTGGGACATCCATCATAAGGCGTACTTAGAAGCGCGAATACAGAATACCAGTACAGGTACTTCAAGCGTATCAAGTATGACATGAATTTTAAAGGACCATCTACCGGACGACATCGGCAACCCTATATGTGACTTACCGAATATTCTGGGACATTTTGTTTAAGAACAGAGGCTTGAAGAAACTACTTGACAGGTTGAAGAGACAAGTACGTAAGACTTGGACAAAGTTTTGAACACAAACAAGTGAATTTTCCTTTCGATCGAAGTCGGGCATGACAGTGCAAAGTGAGTCCATAAGTTGGCTACAAAGCTGCAGGCATGTATAAATCGATTATCGCAGCTGGAGCCTGTGCCGGTCACGCGCTGCGGTCGGCATAACGTGGCCAACCGGTTCCGATCGATTCGCATTGTCGCCTACAATTACCTGGCGCTTGTCAATATCCGTCGACGTGTTCGCACTTACTCAACGATACGATAAAATTATGCTCCTTTTTGTGATTTAGCAAAGTCGACTAAGGCTTTGCTATATCCAACTACCATGAACTGATTTAGGAATACGTGAATTCTATATCTATTTGGTCGAATAGCCACTGAGCTTAGTGCATGTCCCAATCTCGTCAATTAATCCTAATAGTACACTAGTAGTCAATAACAGTTAATCCTAATAGTTGCATCTTCCGCTACTGCACTACGCTGCGCTATTTAAGCTTGAAACATCACTCGACATCCTGATCGCAAAGATAATAAAGGTCACGTCACACATCCGCGGTATAACTAGCGCGAATCATTGATAAGCTCCAAAAATAATAGCTCCAGTAAATACTCGATGTTATCAGTCACTGTTTGGACGCCGATCAAATTCATTTCAATTTGCGTTGTTAAACAATGCGCAATGTGCATTAAGCGTCTGATTCTAGTTTTGGTAGTGTTATTTGTTAATTGTGAAAGTTCCAGAGAATCTCAATGCATCGATTATTACAAAACAGGAAATAACTTCGATCTGACTACCCTTCAAGGAAATTGGTACGCTGTATACTTCTGGCCACCGAACAGCCGACAGAGAAGAAGTTGTGAAGTGATTAATTTCAAAAAGTCATCTCAGGATGAAATAATTTCACTTCAAAGCGCTTGTTCCAGCGCTAATGTCTCAGGGAACATGAAAATTGTACAGTCGTCGTATGTAAACAACGTTGGGAAGTTGACTACGGTCACTTACTACGGAGATGATGAAGTCAAGTCGCTCTACCGCTCGTGCGATCGGATTTACAAGTATCTGTTCATTCCTGTGAAGAATAATTACGTGATGGGGATAAACTGTTCGTCCGGTGGACGGGGCGTGCTTCTAGCGAAGTACTTGGAGTCGGCTACTGCAATCCAAAGCACTGTTGAGAGCATAGATGCCATGAATGGAAGAGAAGGGAGTCCGGATTGTCCCCTAAAACTTTAATTCGTGTAACAATGTACCGGAGCAAGAAACTTTACCAAAGATCAACTTTGACTTTATTTTCAAGTGTGTTTATAATTTGATAGTATACCTACTTGATAACTTGTACTTATTCAAATATACTGTTGCTTTATGTGTACCTACCATACTTGAACCTCTTTGTCCTGTGCCTTATTTGTCTTTTATTTATTTATTTATTTAAACCATTGGGAAACAAACAGGCAAAAACAACACACATAGTAAATCAAATTACACATTCACAAGCCAAACAGTTTCCACTAATGAGTAATAACAATTATGTTGCTCAGAAATTAACATTAATATTAAAACATGCAAAACTCAAATAACTCTAACTGTTGAAAATATTATAAAAAAATTGGCAAGTATGCTGAAATATAGTAACTAATCAATATTATTATTACCTGTACATTTTATTGCAGAAACAAACTGTTGTAATGATAAATGGAATATATCAATATCAGAAAAAAAATCATTATAAGTTCTACACGCTCTAGCTAAGAACCTATTTCTTCCATATGTAGTACGACCAAAGAATTGCAAATAGGTTTGTGGAGCGAGTTCGCTGATCAAGACATCGAATTGAAATTTTAGACAAAAGATTGGGAGAATCAATAAGGCCATGTATGATTTTGAACAAAAATATCTGATCTCGAATTTCTCTACGGGTTTGAAGAGACGCCAAATTGTCAGGGCAAAAAGATTTAAATTTATATTTCATTGTTCTGATGAATTTGTTCTGATTTTTTTCAATTGTGTTAATGTGAACATTGAAATGAGGATTCCAGACTGTAGATGACTTTTGTGACAGGTATCCTCAAATAATAACACAGTTATCCAGGTACCTAATAGCATTGTGACGTATAATTTGTCGAGTAGTGTCTTATTGAAACTGAAAAGGCGAATACTGTATTTAAATCAATTGTTTTATTTACTTTCAGGTGGAGAATGAATGTGGAGAAATCCCAACCATCATAGTTCAAAATAAAATAGATCTAATGGACCAGTGCGTCGTCGGACCGTGAGTCACTTTCATCATTATCATAAACATCTTGTATCTGCTTAAAAACATGCATAACTGGATGTAGATAGTCAATATTTACATGTTATGGCATTATAAGTACATAAATGTTAGTGCAAGCATGGACCAATTATAAGTACCTACTAATTATCATACTATTTGCTTCTCTCTGGTGCAATCCGATGCGTTGTAATCCGAGTTTGATAGATAGATTTTAAATTGTGGGCGCCTAGGGGTTTTTAGGGTTTTGTAGCCAAATGGAAAAAAACGGAACCCTTATGGATTCGTCATGTCCGTCTGTCTGTCCGTTTATGTCACAGCCACTTTTTTCCGAAACTAGGTATAAGTTCAAGTACTTGGTAAGTAGATGTATTCTATGAACCGCATTAAGATTTTCACACAAAAATAGAAAAAAAGACAATAAATTTTGGGGGTTACCCCCCCCCCCCCATACTTAGAACTGAAATACAAATTTTTTTTCATCAAACCCATACGTGTGGGGTATCTATGGATAGGTCTTTAAAAATGATATTGAGGTTTCTAATATCATTTTTTTCTAAACTGAAAAGTTTGCGCGAGAGACACTTCCAAAGTGGTAAAAAGTGTGTCCCCCCCCCCCGTAACTTCTAAAATAACAGAATGATAAAACTAAAGAAAATATATGATATATATTACCATGCAAACTTCCACCGAAAATTGGTTTGAACGAGATCTAGTAAGTAGTTTTTTATTATACGACATAAACGGTACGGAACCCTTCATGGGCGAGTCCGACTCGCACTTGGCCGCTTTTTTTTTCTAGGACTGTGAAACCACTCGACGTAGAAGGAATCCACCACCAATTAATGGCCACTACCAGCAATGTTTGGTTAATCAGACACTGGTGAATAACATATTTTTTCTTAATAAGTATAAGCTTGCAAGAAATTTTCCATGTTTCTAATTTTTGATTTCGTCTGTACCACTGAACCAAATTTAAAGTTTAAGATGCTCAGAACCGAATAACATTTTCCTCCATCGGACGTACCGTTTTCAGGCTACCAACAAAAAAATGAGCACAAATGTATAAACACCTCCTGAGATTGCGCAAACACAGATTGCAGATGAAGGTATTATATTATATTAAATTTTTGGGAAAAGTCTAATTTGATTGGCCTATAAAGTTACAGTACGAGAGTTTTCTATGAAATAAGTGCCTTGCCCTAAAAATATACCTGCAGCTACACAAAGTACTTAGCACTTACCATATTAGGGATATTTTGAATTTTCAGCTCATGATCGCTGAACGGTAAGGTGCGGTTTAAGGGGGGCCGTGTATTTTACTTAACCCCGGCTCGTACCATAGATGTTCGTTCCTAGTAAATAGTACTAGTAGTTGTAAAATCTCCTGAATCCGTGTCCGGCTAACGTAGCTATAGGCCAAACCGTTGCACAAAGAAAGGAGACTGTTTCCTAACAGTGGCATATGTGCTGGCGAGCGGTAACTTACATTATCTTATGCAGGGACGAGGCAGAGCTAGTGGCGCGCGCGCTGGGCTGCCGGCTGATGCGCGCGTCAGTAAAAGAGGACGTGAACGTCGGCGCCGTGTTCCGCGCGCTGGCGGCGCGCTGCCTGGCCGACCAGCGGCGCGAAGACGAGGACGTGCCGCCCTGCGCAGTCACCACGCCCGTCATAGGTCAGTACTATAGTAGGATACGAACCTTTCACGCGGCTGTTAGACGTAGATAATCCGATTTTCCTTAACAACAGGCTGCTTTGCGCTGTCACCACTCACTCCTGTTATGTACAGTACCTACTCGTACCAGACCCCTGACTTAAACTAACAAATTAACGTAAAAAAAAGGCGCCAATAACCATCTAGTCGCAATAATGCACATAGTACGACAATGATCTTTGGCTCCGAGAGTGAAAGTTCACTTACCGAGTGTCGCCATAAACGGCCTATGTAGCAGTTAAACACCTTGTTCCAAACTTTCTTCCGATCAGCGCGAATGTCCACTTACATATAAGTGCCCACTGTCGGCACTGTCCCACTTGAAAGTGCGGCTATTCAATGTGCACACTCGTTGGGGAGTTTTAATTGCTGCCATATACATAGATTGTGTCATTCACGAAGACGCGGGCGACATCTGCGCGACATCGTGGATGACACGAATTATACTTATGGGCTAACGCCAGTAAGAAAAATGTCACTATAATTTGATACAATCTGCGACATGTTGTGCACTAAATATTCAGTTCCTTCACATTCCTCTTATTATTATAATCTATATTCCTCCATAAGACGCAGTCTAAGGCCAAGTTTGCCTATTTGCACTTTTCGTCAGCCACAAGTTTTCTTGAGAAATTCATTCGCATTCGTTTTCTATTACGCCTGCCACTTAGATTAGCTATATGACACTTCTTTCGAGGCACAACCACTAATCAATGACCTAAGGATCCTTAGTTTGGTGTCACGTGTTCAATTCATCACGCTTTCATGGGATAGGTAGGTACACTAGGTACGTCAATTAAGTAATTACAATTTGACCGAATGAAGACTTCTTCATTCGGTCAAATTGTTAAGTTATTGTTATTTGCAGGCAACTTCACGAACCTGAGCAGCAACGGAACAATACTGCTGCGACCGGTGAAGGCGCGGCCCGGCGGCAAGAAGAAGAACGTGCTGAGGAACGCTTGCCGGATACTCTAACTGGACCAACATATCTTGAAGCCGCGGACTGGACGCCAGCGGGCAGCGACGCGACGAGCAGGCGTTCAAGGACATTCATACATTTAATCGCCCCCGCCCCCGCTATGAGTTTGTGTCCAGGCTTTGGCCTGACAGAGAGGAAAGCCACCTTGGATTTTTACACATTGCATTTTGCGTTTGAACGTGCCACAGTGACCACTGTCCGCGGTCTAACTCTGCAGTTGCACATTCGTGTGACTAGGTGAATAGCGACGAACTTATTTATCTACTACACATTCGCGTTGGTTACAGTAGAGGAGCTGTAAAATTAAAGAAGGTTAAATCGTGACATGAGTCTAGATGACGGTGTACCCGCGCCATTGTTATAGTATAAGTACTGTGCTGTGATTGTCAAACGCCTACGCCAACTTATAAACTGAAAATGTGACGATTTTGACCCTAGCGGTTTAGCGATCAAACGTAGCCGGCGTAGCAAATCCTTATACGGTTTTACAAAGTTTCTTAGATACTCCCTCAACTCCCTGCTTATATATTATATACTTACAAAAGTTTCCATATGGCATGGAGGACATGGAGGCCGAATACCTTGATTTATAAACTGGACTAGACACTTGGACCTAGTTTTGTGAAGTTACAAGTTATAATTTTGCAGGAACCGCGCTTGACCTTTTGACCAGTGTTGCCTGTTTTGAATAATAAAATTATAAATTTATATGAAATGGGATCTAGTTATGTTCGACAACAAACATATATATGTATATTAGACGTAGGTTAGTTGTACGCGTGTACATATGTGTAGTAGTGTAAAAATATTTGCGATGTGCAATGAATACCTAATGTTAGTTTAGATGCCAACAAAATTATTATACTTAAGATAACTATAGGTGTATTATTGAATCTGAAATAAAATGAAATAGGATTTTCTATGATATCCTTATCACTAATGTAAACTTCAGCGAAAAGTTACAGTCGTATTTTGAACCAGCACAGGCATATTTTAACGCTTTGCGATTTGCGACTCGTTTCAGTAATACATTTATAAGAAAATACTAATTTACTCTTCAAACTTAGTCACTATTGTTCATATTGATAGATCCATGACATTGAATCATGTAAATAACTCATATTGTATAAAAATGTGGAAATAAATTATTTTTTATAACTGGTGCTATTTTTTGCTTAGAATAAGAACATTACTCGAGATAATACTGAAGTTTAAGAGCGAAATTAAACAAACTTATATAATGTTACATATTTTATTAGACATTACAATATAAATAAAGAGGTACTTTGGAGTTTCTTACAGTACAAGTTGCTTGAAGCAAGCCGGCCACTCCCGCTCGGCGGCCGGGAGACGACCACAGAGTGTAGTACGAATCTGACAGCTACAAGTGTCCTACAAGTAGTAGCCTCTAGAAGTAGCCGTCAGAAAGATGTAACCGCTTGTGGTTGCATGTGCAAGTTGCGGAAAGTTTTCAAAAAGATGGATAAGTTCCCGGAAATTTCTGGATTTTTTTCCTGAGAAAGTTTCTAACAACACAAACATTCTAACATAATTTTAGAAATACATAGAACATTTCGGTTCTCATACAAAAATATGAGATGTTTCAGAAAATTTTCCATGTGGAAATTTCGCATTTTTGAAAACTTTCCGATTGCACATCAGTAAGTGTAGCACGAATTACAACCAAAAGTCACTAACAAATCAGGGTCCAAGACCGATTACTATCGAAGAAAGAGGTATTGATGGTAGATGTGGAGAAATAATCTTGTCGACGTTGAGAGCTCTAGTAGCTGACGCTGAAAAACTTTTGGTAAACTTTAGATAGCCAGAGTACGATATACATTATGTCCAGAGCCGCCATCAATCACGATTTTTATTCGATTTAACATATATTTTACAATCAATAATTCTTTGCTGTCAAAGAAAACAATTTTCATTACCGGAAACTACGTATCTATTTCGTCTCCCAGACACCAAACCTTAACACTAAGTACCTACTTACATTTTTTATAGCTTTAGCATTATCAATTTCGTTAATCATCAAAAAGGCAATTTTCCATATCAATTAAAAGACACTCGACTCGCATTTTAGCAAACCAATGGCATAAAAATAAGATCCTAACAAGAGTAAACCACATCGAACCAGGCAGTGCAACTTTAACACAAAAATAAGTAACATTTGTTCAATTTTAAATCTAGCTATTATACGTATATTACATATAAAATTATAAAAACGCTATAGTAATGAATGCTTTACTCGTAGTCGTAACCATCGACCGGCAAGAGTTGTTGACTCTTCCGCAAAACCAAAGTGTCCTCACTCGCACCTTTTCTAACCATACAAGATAGGAATTATCTAAAGATAATCACTAGCATCAAACTTAGAAGGGGCGCTATCAATGTGCCTTAATCTAGAACTGGTAGACAATTACAAATCGACTTTATATAACAGACAACATTGCATCGAAAAAAGCTAAAAACCAAAGAGTCGAATGACTTAAACTCAATTGTTAACTAACTTCATGTGACACTTTTCTGACAACTTCTCGAAATCTTCTCACCCCAATGTGCATTAACACGTTCACTGTCCCCATACAAATTGATATGACAAAGTCACACGACCAAATTGTGGGGTCATTTGAAGTTGTGAACCCATGGAACACGGACTCTTGAAAAAGTTTCATGACCCCACATTGGGGGCGCCCGGACAGGGAACGTGTTGAAGTGTTTACAAAACTTTACATAAAAATACACTTCTTTTTACTAAAATTATTCACTATTACTTCAAAAGAAGCATAAATTGTGAGCATAACTTGTAGTCATCAACATTCCCCTTTACCTATCTTTTTCATGTGTTGGCAGTACCCGTCTTTGTCCCACTCTGTATATCATGATGACCATATAAATAATATTTACATTTGCATTTTAGACCTTATATCTGAGTTATAAGATTGGGAATTTACACATTATCAAATATGGCCAAATATGAAATACCCATCTTCAATTTTGGCAGAATGAATAGGATAAAATCAAAAAAATACCAATAACTAATGAATTTATCTATCGGTGAAAAGTACCAACCAAATTTCAACACAAACGTCTAAATAAGTTTAAGACTACTGCATCATAATAGTCAAAAGACTAACATCTCTGTTACATTTCTGGTCCGTATACTTAAGAATGCAAAAATAAAGCTATTTCTCTAACACAAACAATATATCTGACAAACGTATGGAAGTATGTCTAAAGACAACAAACTTCGAATAAATCAATTTGCCTTATTGGTGAATGTATAAAGTTTTTTTTAAATAACTACTAAAAATACAGACATTTGTCGGTCGGAAGGCGATTGAAATACCCCCTGGCCTTTCTCTTAACATTAGATTTTTATGTTAGTATACAGCCCGAGTGCCGCTGGGCGGAGCGTACGGCGTTTATGTTCAACAAATGCAAACGTAGGCGTGTGAGCGGCGAGCGGGCACGGCCGCCGCCCGCCGCCCGCCGCGCTGCACGCTCGCCACGCAGGCTGATGGTACACACCACACAGAGATACCAAAGGATTTAAAGCAAGACAAAGCACATGATAACAACTTTTGGAATTAAATGTCTACATTGCACATTGCGACAATCGCATGAGATACTTATTTGTGTCGAAAGAATCGCGTAAACCGCTTGAGCTAGCTTTAGTAAAAATGTAAACATACATTTGAAGAGAAAATGCAAATGAAGAAGCATTAAATAAATACTCACCGCAATGAACAATAGCACTTGAGGCTTATTTTGTAATTTGTAACGCAAAAGCAAGCAGGAGCTACACCATGTTTTTATATACCAGATACTAAAATCAATTCAATGGACCAATTATGTACGACAATGATATATTTGTTGACCAATTGGGGCAATCAAACAGCCGTCACAGAATCCGGGATATAACAACACGGCTTATAAGGCTTTTGGCTTGTTTTACAAATTACAAGCTTTTATAAAGTGGGCCTATACACATCGAAGCAGAGAGATATCAGAAACTTAAGTGACACAACTCTGTCGTGGAAAGGCGTGAACACCGACATTGCGATACAAAATCGAACTACCGTAGCGATAATAAATAATACTAGTCTATAACAGTGACACTGCTGCCCAATGTCTGCCACAAGACATAAATAATAATGAATAAACATTGTCAGTTTCTATGACGCTGACACAAAGTTTAATTTTGCCTAAACTCTATTTTAGTTAATTTCCCCAGAGCACTTCACTAGTGAAGGTATTTTAGTTTATATGGAACCTCCTATTAAATTATCACTTCTGTAAGTTGGTAGTTAAACGATTTTTTTATACTTTCATATTATATGTATCTATATCAAAAAAATATTCATTGTAGAAGAGATGCAGTGTAAGAAAAAAATTGTGTTTCTATGCCTCGTTTTTAGGGTTCCGTACCCAAAGGGTAAAACGGGGCCCTATTACTAAGACTCCGCTGTCCGTCTGTCCCCAGGCTGTATCTCATAAACCGTGACAGCTAGACAGTTGCAATTTATTTCTGTGGCCGCTATAACACCAAATACCAAAACGTACGGAACCCTCGGTGGGCGAGTCCGACTCGCACTTGCCCGTTTTTTTTTGCATTAAAAAAAGGCTAAACAATCTTGATGTGTATTTTTATTGAAAAGTAAGTCTCAGCAACTATGTAGCTATTATATTTACGTTTTTTGCTTTCTTAAGTAATAGTTACTATTTTTTTTAAAGCCATATTCAATAAAAAGTCACATCAAGATTGTTCACCCTTATTATAATGCTAAACAAACGAGATATAGTTCGATAACTAATGTAAATTATGCAGAAAAACTGGCTGTCTAAAGTTAACGTTTAACAGTCCAGTTAAGTACTACAAAATACGGCGCCATCTACTGGGAAGCACATTAATAACACTTTGGTTGTATTATGTGTCGCAAAGTTCGAAGTGTTAAGACGGGATTCCACCAGTGTGCGGCACTGTACGGCACAAGCATATTAAGCACAAAAATGCTTGTACCGCACAGTGCCGTATACTGATGGGATCCTACCTTTAGATGTTCTAGGGAAATAATCACGTGAAACGTCCCAGTATCTGTGAACGCTAGACAAAACCTTAATAGCTTTTCTGGTACGATTTTTTTAACACAACCCACTATCATCCAGCAGTGCCAACATTACACAATCACACGCTCACGAGCACGAGGTCACATTCTTCTTAGCGAAGTAGTCCATGAGCCCCTGCAGGCGTTTCTTGACGCGCTTCTGGTCGTCGAGCGTGCAGCCCAGGATGGCGGTCTCGAAGTTCTTGTCGGTGGCGGCCGAGTCGCTCGCGCTGGAGCACGCCGCCATGTAGGCCTGGCAGCGCGCGTGCGCCGTGCACGCGTCGTCTTGTACCGACACTACTAGTTGGTCGATGTACATGTTTACCTGAAATTAAAGTTGTGTTTTTATAGAGTGGCGAGTTAATTTTCGTCAGCAGAAATTTGACAAAATGTAGACCCGATTTTTTTTACTTTCGCTCCTATTTCTATTGACAAATATACGCCGTAACGCCGTGTGTTCCTAGTCTTAGGGTATTTTTTTATATGTAACCGTCACACACACACATTTCTGTGCAATAAGATGTTAGTATATGAAAAGAGAATTTGAAATAGAGGTGGATTGTCAAAGAAAACTTTGTAGCCACAGTAAATTTACTGCCATCTTTTTAACACATGATTAAAACTTTTAGAATGCCATTTGACTTTGTTCCTTATTATTCACTGATATGTGTTAAATTTGTTAATTATCAAAAAGTGGCGCCATCTAAGAGATCAAAGGCCAAAGGTATGGCGGCATCGTTTCGAGCTGGCGCCACAACCTCTAGCCGCTGGCCGGGAGTTACCTGGTGCAGAGCCTCCTCCTGCTGCGGGTCGCGGTCGGTGCGCACGCACACCTCCACCGTCTGCGCCCGCGCCAGTATACGCTCCGCGTACCGCGAGATATCGTCTCTGTCGCCTGTACATCCAAATAAGACAATCATCAATTCTCTTTTACAAATACAAAAGAATATGGATATAACAAAGAGATTAATATGAAATAAGCTATAATAAGTTCCAAACCTAGGAATAATTATTCCTATGGCAGTTACCTAAATATTAATGTATAATGAATCGAAGAGGACCGGTCTGGCCTAGTGGGTAGTGACCCTGCCTACGAAGCCGATGGTCCCGGGTTCAAATCCTGGTAAGGGCATTTATTCGTGTGATGAGCATGGATACTTGTTCCTGAGTCATGGGTGTTTTCTATGTATTTAAGTATTTGTAAGTATTTATATATTATATATATCGTTGTCTAAGTAACCTCAACACAAGCCTTATTGAGCTTACTGTGGGACTTAGTCAATTTATTATTTATTTTTTTATTATTTATTTATTTTATTTATTATTTAATGAATAAAATAAACTATTTATTTTGCTTGTATTGATTGTTAAACATAATTTTGAATTAGGGTAACATCAGTCTCCTAAATAAGGGTAAGACTAATGATAGACAAAATTAGTTTACGACCATTTACATAACATTTCAAACGTCATCCCAATGCACATGACGCCATTAGGAGGCGTGTGCAGAGCACGCCTGTTTCATAATTTATATAATTAATAGGGGTGCACCATTTTAAATTGTTATAATCTACTACTTTGATCTCTGATTTGATCTAACTGATCCATTAACAGCTATTTAAAGAAACTCTCAACAAATGAGTTTATGCAAAAAGTTGCAACTGCATACTACTTTTTGTTTGGTAAAAAACTAGACTTAGAGCACAAGTCTCGGAACCGGTTTTTAAAATACCGGTTTATTTCGGTGTACCTCAGAGGTACAACTTTTAAAAGAACGAGAACGTTTTAAGAACTTTATTGTAACCTACAAAAACCGGTTAATTCGACGACCGACGCAACGGCCGGTCTGCCTGGTGGTGTGCCACGTAAACATAGACACCGGCATAGGAAGAAACCGGTTTTACTGTTCTAAACCGGTTTATTTGACTAGAACTGTTCTCATAAAAACCGGTTTAAAAATAACGGCTATTTGAGCGAAACCGAAATTAAAAAATTTGCGCCAAGTACATGATAACGGTTTGGAAATTTATCCGGTTTCCGAGCCTTGTTAGACCATAGAGAAATAAGAAGTAATAGAGTGCTCACTCCATACATCAGTTTTGGTCCCAAAATGCTTATTATATTCGCAGTCGACATATCGCGCGACATATAGTTATATCGCGGCAAACAAAAAGTCTAATGCTCAACGAGACCAAAACTGATGTATGGAGTGAGCACTCTATTACTTCTTATTTCTCTATGGTTAGACCAAGCTACGTTGGCAGCGATTTAGATAGCCCAGGTTCTGCAAGTGTTATTTTAAATATCAAACTTCTTTGAAAATATGACGTTTAAATAACACTTGCAATCCTATGTATTTATACATACATTTCGCATGAGCAATTAACTTATTATGTTTAGAGTGAAAACTTATATTTGAATATATGTATATTTGGCCCAAATCAAAGTGCTTTACTTAAATGTTCGAAGTCAGCATGGATAATAATATAATTAGGATTATAAAGTATGACTAATCATATGAATTTTTATATCACAAATTCAGATTCACATTTCTATTAAAGGGTTATTAATAAGTAAATATGTCCATATCTTACATTCCGAGACTTCTGCCAGCAGTTCCGAGTGCTTTACACTATCCAAGGTAGAGAGCAGAGAGTCACGCTCCTCCTCAATGCGCACTGTGTCTCGTCGGAGGCGTTCCACGCGCATCTCCACCTGGTCCAGCACTGCTATCAGCCTGCAGACAAACAATTTTATTGGTTTATGGCTCAAACTGTGGTACTATAATAATTAATGGTCAATGTTTACTGGGAGTTGTGAGCAATTAGTTTTGTTCCATTCGTAAAGATATATAGTTCGTGTCATACACGATGACGCGCAGATTTGTCAAATCTAACCTTTAGCAACATGACAATACGAGTCAAGACACGCGTCATCGTGAATGGCACGATCTATAGAGACAGAATTTTTTATTTGCATACCAATATATGTTACCTAAATTGACCCTGTAGGGCTAATATGGTCGGCTTTTTATCGTTTGTCACCATGCCTGTCACGTTCTAACAAGTATGTAAGTGCGAAAGTGAGGCATGACATGACAGGTGATAAAATGCGACCATGATACCGCTGTTGGAAAGGGTATAGAAAAATGAAAGACAAGTAGTTCATAATATCACAGGTTGCTTATTATAAACATTTTTTTAACGAAAACTGTGTTGAAAAGCTTTGGTTTCATTCTACCTAAATATCATAATACCATTGTAGTGATATGTCCTAAATTTTAAAACAACTTAGTCCCAGAATGCCTTTTAAATGTCAAATTGTTTTCTTCTCAAAATGGCTGAATATGTCATGACTTTTATTCATATTATGGAAGGTAGAGGTAATTCATATTGATATGAATTACTAATATGGATGATTATTGATCATACCCAAATGATAAAATAGTACATTACGATACAAGTGCGAAAAATAGGAAATTCGAAACGAGTGGCGATAAATTAAAACACGACCGAAGGGAGTGTTTTAAATCGACACGAGTTGCGAATTACCTATTCGCACATGTATCGTACAACGTTTTACAGTACATATGGCCCTTTAAATGTTCGACACAGTAACGTAATATGCTACTTCTCGCACTAGTGCTATAAAGTAGCCCCATATGTACTGTAAAGTATATTTCATCAAACACCGAATTTCTGATAGGATTTTTTTTATATATTAAGTTTAACTATGTCTTAAGTGCAATGCTTTTATTAATCATAGTTTACGAGCATTTGATATAGTTCAAAAAAATGTTAGTGGTTTTAAAAAGTGCCAACTAAGATATATGCTAAATTATTCAGGTTGAAAAAGGGTAAATTTAGATGTTAAAATACCTTTGTGTATATTAGATATTTTTTTTAAAATAAGCAATGCAGAATTTTGAGATCTTTTTTTTGTGGACCACCATCTACAGTGGCGCCAACTGGTGAGCACAAAAAGGTAGCCCTCATTACCTTTGTTAGAAATAGAAATAGTTTATTTGTGGCAAAAATATACAGATAAAAAAAGAGGAACAAAAAACAAACTTATACATAACATTACATGACACATATTAGCCACTAAATAGTCCCGACTCAGCATGATGTTAGCCTGGATGGGCTAATGCTGGCCTTCTGTTGTGTTGTATTAACAATTACTTTTTATAGTCCGCTGGAACTAAAGACCATAATATTGGAAAACATAGCACTCATTAATCATCTAAGTTAAGAAGTAATTGCTGACATAGAAATTTCGGCACAACATATATATTAAAATTTCACTTTACCAACTACAACCATACCTATCCATCCACCATATCTATGTATACCTGCAAGTTCACCAGTCATTTTTGAATTTTTTTACATTTTAGATGAGACCAAGGGAAAGACTGTAGTTTTTCTATGTAATTACAGAGAACAGTCCCCCTGATTTCTTCAAAAAGAAGAAAAAATGTGAATTTGATGAGCCGTCTTACAGATTTGAGCAAATTAAAATGTAATGATTCATTTCTCCAGTGAATATTATCAAAAATTATGTGTCAGGGCAGAGATGCTGAGGGAGAGACTTTTTCATGTGAAAACAGATATCATTGTAAATAAATAAATAAAAACTATTACTATAATCTATGCACAAATTATAGTAAATATACAAATTTATAAAACAAAGTATTTAAATAAATCATTTTGAAATAAAACTTTTTCAGGGGAGATACCGTGTTTAGTGAATAGTATCGACAATTATAGATGTCATAAGCAAAATTACTGGCAATCAGAGCAAAAAGATGACCATTGCTAGGTTGGTTGTTTATAATCAAATGCAACACGATTAAGATTAAAAGTGCAATAATTAAGGTCACAATCACAATAATTTTACAATTACAAAATGGCCGGGGTAGTAGACAGAATATGGGGGACAAAATTTGTCATGTATTTTTTTATGAAAAAGAAAAATTTTAAGGGATTGTTAATACCTCTTAACCTAGAATTACCCCAATATAGATAATTTGGGATTTAGGTATTAAGACACCATGTTAGTATGAAGTTTAGGCATTTTGGGAATATGGTATTTTGAGAAAAAAATTAGGCAGTCCGGGATTCAGGCATTTTGACACTATTTTGTTTTGAGATCAAGATATTTTTGTAACTGGGTAAAATGAAATTAAGGTGGAAGAAACCAAAGCATTATAAATAGGTTTGCAGTCCATATATGATGACAAAATCCACTGGCATTGAAACCCATTGATTCTAATAATACGGATCAATATAATTTTAATAGTCCTTAAGTGCACTCTTTTACTGTGTGCCTGCAACTTTCACTTAAGGAACATAGTGACGAAAGTTGACAATTACAATCTAACAGACATCATTACATTGATTGAATCTTAACCATTTTTAAAGCTTCTACAATAACTTGATGTACTAAAGATTAATATTAATCAAAATTACAATAGCCATCAGCCTCATCAATAATCTGCATTATTGCAAACATAAATTAAGTGCTATTAACACACAATCCATGATTCAATTCGCACACAAACAGACACGATAACGAGTTCAATCACCTCCCGACAGGCCCCAGTGACAGCTCCATGTTGAACTTTCACAGACCACAATCACTTAAACGCATATTTACGTATTATTCTAACTACGACGCTTTTTTATATCGGTTTAATGAGCATGCTGTTGAGAGCACATGTTATTTAATCATTTTGAGACATAGCAACAGAGTTGAGCGAAGCGTAGGCGGCGGCTAGGCCTAAACAACGCGTTGACCAATTTCGGAGGTGGTACATACATAACACATTATCTTGAGATCAACTGCGCAGAAACCTAGTGTTAATCGATTTTTGGGATAAAGGACATTGAAGGTGACCTGTCTTTCGGAGCTTGAGTTCCTAGAGCCGTGGATTCGTCAATAAGCGGCAGCCGCGACCCTTCGCCGGTGTAGCTCCAATCACTCGTGTACTGATCCACTTCCATTGTAGATGTTTACGTTGCCAATGTTCAAGATTACGAAATTTCTTGTGACACAGATAATGGTTACGATAATCGGATTAAATGAAATGTAAATAATAAACAGCTCGAGATCGGTCTCTCACTTCACAATTTTTTACACACAAACGTCAGTCAGTTTTGCAGCTGGAAAGTAGCTGGAACTGAAACGTCAAACGAAAAATCTTTCTTGTCTTTGGTACGTTTTAGAGATGTCAAACAAACAACTGTAAGTAAAAGACTTACAGAATATTTCAATAAAAAATAAGAAAATTAAAAATTCAGATAAAATGTTTACTCCTAATATATCTCACAAAAATTATTGTAAAGAATTTCATTCGGAGCGTGCTGTGCTGGAGCTTTGGGGCTGGTCTGGTCCTGGTATCCCCCAGCGACGACGCCATTTTTTGAAAAAGGAATGGGAGCTGACGAAGAATGCGAAGTTTCTAGAATCAAAATGTTACTTAGTTAAGTAGCGCGAATTCCCTGGGTGACGCGGGATTACAGTGCGCTATAATTATAGTATCTGGGCCCGCATATTTTTTACCACTTTTTACACGATGCACAGGCGCTCCATGCCCCGAAGTAATCCTAATCCATCAAGCGCATAAGATTCCAGTAATAAATAAAAAGACTGTAATACTTTTATT
Organism: Cydia pomonella; assembly: GCF_033807575.1. Lineage (NCBI taxonomy): Eukaryota > Metazoa > Arthropoda > Insecta > Lepidoptera > Tortricidae > Cydia > Cydia pomonella. The sequence continues at coordinate 5,969,781 of NC_084720.1, forward strand.
TACACATACTTTATTAGGTTACTTTACACCTAAAATAATACAATACTTATAAACAAAAACAAGCTTTCTGCATTTGCATATATAGGGCAGCCACCCAACTATGTCACTAGAACTCACTCACTCACTTCTAGTCAGTAGTTATCTCTGTCCAACTGCTCTACTACTGAAACAGATGGCTGGCTTTACAATTGTACACGACTGTGGATGTTGTGCAACAAAGTCCAATAAATGAATATTTTTCACATGTGCCTCAGGAATAAACAAGCGATGAAACAAGACCCTGACTAAATCGGCTGTATTGAACTAGCTGAATGTTAGTTTTAATAGATTTACACGAATTACACTGTGACTTACTATATAGTTTAATTTCCAGGGTAGATGGCGATTACTTGTGGAACTTTTGCGTATTTTTTATACAAACAATATTTATGGAGAAATGCGAAGAGATGATAATATTATTTTACAGTACATATGGGGCTACTTTATAGCACTAGTGCGAGAAGTAGCATATTACGTTACTGTGTCGAACATTTAAAGGGCCATATGTACTGTAAACGTTGTACGATACATGTGCGAATAGGTAATTCGCAACTCGTGTCGATTTAAAACACTCCCTTCGGTCGTGTTTTAATTTATCGCCACTCGTTTCGAATTTCCTATTTTTCGCACTTGTATCGTAATGTACTATTATTGGGACGGAACACTACATCTTCTAATATGAAATTAAAAACTAATGGAAATGAAAAGGGCCCCTGATTGGTCGCCTAATTTAGGTTAGGTTAGACAGTCGAGTTCACAATAGTTATTTGTGCAACAAGAGAGGAAAGTTAGTTTTTATTGCGAGTGTTGATTTTGAGTCCCAAGTAAGCGAAAGATTCTATAATTGAATCACGAGCGAAGCGAGGTATTCTAAGTTAGAATCTTGAGCGTAGCGAGGGACTAAAAAACACGTGATGTAAAATAACTTTGCTCTCGTGTGACACACTACTTTTCACCTCAGTAGTGAGAACATATTAAAGGTTAAAAAATTCAACATCAAGTAAAGTTTTTATTCCTGTATTCATGGCCTTCACTAAATTAAAAAGCTACTTTGTCTCACTACCTGGAGTGAGGAAAGTCGCTCTTTCCACACTCCCTGGAGTGACGAAAGTAGGCTTGTTCGAGTTGCTAAGGCGAAAACATATTTACAAGCCAACTCACCTTCGGCTTCAGGTTTAAAATTAAAACTTGATCGTAAATTCTTGTTTACTGCCAATAAATAATAGTACATTACGATACAAGTGCGAAAAATAGGAAATTCGAAACGAGTGGCGATAAATTAAAACACGACCGAAGGGAGTGTTTTAAATCGTCACGAGTTACGAATTATCTATTCGCACATGTATCGTACAACGTTTTACAGAACATATGGCCCTTTAAATGTTCGACACAGTAACGTAATATGCTAATTTTCGCACTTGTGCGGTAAAGTAGCACCATATGTACTGTAATAGTACATTACAGTCCAGTGCGTAAATCGAAACTTTAAAGGGCCATATGTACTCTGAAACGTTGTACAATACACGTGCTTAAAGGTATTTGCAATTCGTGTTTTAATTTATCGCCACTCGTTGCGATTTCCTACTTTTCACACTTGTATCGTAATGTACTATTACACGTCTCTAAGCCACAGGAAATAAGGTCGTGTAAATATACTTATGGAATGTTGGATTGTATACACGGTGGCCAAAAAATATGTCCATTCTCGTTGCCAGAGAGGTTTTGGGGCTTATAAAAAAAAATACCCTCCCATAGAAAAGGGATCAGCTAAAATGTATGAAACAGCCAGAATTTTTTTTTCGCGATTTCGGGGTTGGTCCCTATAGTAAAAGTTGCTCAGTATAATCCCAAAACCTCCCTGGCAACGGTAATGCACATATTTTTTGGCCAGCTAGGATATGTTTGTGAACTCGAGTGTACATATTTATAAAATTACTCTTGCTTCTTTGATAAAAACCAACTGAAATAGTAAAGACGTACGTACAAATAAGTTCCTATTTAAAACCAAAAGTAACACAAGTCTTAAGGCGGGATTCCACCAGTGTGAGGCACTGTGCGGCGCAAGCACATTCAGTACAAAAAAGCTTGTGCCGCAAACTGGTGGAATTCCGCCTGTAGAAATTACATCAATTAGGACTAATTTAGTTTTGAAAATACATATTTTATTATATAAAAGTTTAATCAGATAAATATTTATATTATACTCGTTGTTTACCTAATACAGCTAATTTTGAAATACAAAATTAATAACAAAAATATTGGTAACCAATAAAAACAAAATTATGAAATTCCTGCCTCATTATAAACTTAATATACATTAACATTTTATAAATGTACATTTTATGGTAAAGCTCCAGTCAGTAATATGACTATAACTGGGGCCTATTTCTCAAACGGTATTATACTTGACGCGCCAAATGATGATCCCTATGACAGCTCATTTTTGTACGGAGTAACTGTCAATGTACTGTGTTTAGACTTATTGGTACTTTAACACATTTTATTTTATTTTGAAATGTATTAATAGGCGGGTCCACACAGAGCGAGCAAGCGAGCACGTACGTGCGAGGCATATTCCTCACGCACAACCCGGCCAGTGTAGACGTGCCTCAGCCGAAGCGGCGCGTGCGTTTTCCTCGCCCGCTCGTATGCTCGATCTGTGTGGACCCGGCAGCCGTGTCTTATCCAACCTCGACATTGGCAGAATCATCAACACCTTGATGGAGCCATAACACGAAAAATTGATTGATTAATTAAGTAAGTAATAAAAATACGATAAAACCTATTTCTTCAATTATTTTTAATATTAGGTCTATCCAAACGTTATTTGGAGCGACTGTCATACGGATCATCATTCGCGGCGTCAGGTATAGTCTAATATTATTAGTCTGTTGCCATGGTAACCCATACGACTTGACAGGGGCCCATTTCTCGAAAGGAATTCGACTAATTAGTCCACGAACTGTCAGTTCGTATGGGTTACCATGGCAACACACTAATAATATTAGACTAATACCGTTCGAGAAATGGGCCCCTGGTAAGAATCGGGTGTGTACAGTACAGTACGTCACGTAATACCCTTATGAACCCTACCCTACCCATACTGAGTAGAATGTACAACTTTCTTACCTAGATCTGTCGACCCGTACAAACAGTACAGTACTGTAGATTCAATATAAATTATTATTTATTTATAAAATATAATATAATATTTTAAACTAAGGTATTGAATTGACCCAAACTATGGATTTAATGTAAACGTGCTATGTCTGAATATAAAAACAGCTTATGGAGATCTAAAATTTCTATGGTGATCATCCATCTTCAATATCGCTATTATTCCTATTTCATCTACTTATTTATAACATCTCTATTTTGTATAAACAAATTGGCGTGCTGAATTAATTTATCATTTAATAATAACAAAGCTACAAATTACAGTTTAAAACTAACTCCAAATGCGTGGATAGTTTTTCCAGTAAATTATGTTTATTAATCTTCGCGACCCAATTTCAATCAATCACATGCAGGTACAGTCAGCTGCAGAGAAAAGGTAAGAGAGAAGGTTGCCGGCCTTTAAGATGGGAGTAGAGTCAGACCAAGATAAGTTGGCAGTGATTTTGACAGTTCAGACAGTGCAAGGGTTATTTTAAACGTCAAACTTCTATGAAATTATATTGCACAAACTGGGCTATCAAAATCGTTGCCAACTTAGCTTAATCGGCCTCTACGCTCTTTTCTTGAAGGTTTGAAGGTCGTATCTGTCCGAAAATACCGCAAGCGACAATTCATTCCACAGTTTAGCTGTGCGAGGTTAGAAGTTTCTGGAGAAAACATAATGATATAATAATCGCGAACCTTGTTACCAATTTCGATATCAAAAGGACTGGACCGGAAAGCTGTTTTCTACATGTATATACTAGGATTTTATCTACATTCTATAATATTCTAGACGACAGTCTCTAAAATCTTTTCACTAACAGGAAATTGGAAATATTTTACTAAACTGTCGAGTAAAACATAGTTTTTATTCTAATAATAATCTTTTAATCACATTAATACTTGAACTTTGTAAAAATAAGATGGCGGTTAATAATTGACTTTCTAGCATATTCATTAAAAATCTAATAAAACAAAAACATTGTTTTAACCGATGTTTTCTCAATGCCAACGGTCATTGCTATATTTATATTTATATTCTAGCATTCAACGTGCGCTTTAGAAATATATTATGAGTATGAATTAAAAAATATATATATTGCAAAATCAAATTTAGATACTACTACTAAAGTATATATTACTTTAGGCAAATTAAAAAGCGGACACGATGCGCAAAAGTTAGAACATCAATTCTTATGCTACCCAGTTTGTACAATGCAAGCATCGCACATTTCTCGCGTCAGCGTTAAAATTAAATATAATGACTTTATAATAATTGCTGTATTTGCGATTACGCCATACATCGATTTATGGATTAGTTTACGTTTATACGTGCTCCTAGCTAGTACTCATGTACCTTGGTTATCAATAAATACATATACCAAAATCAGTGTTTCCATCAAGGCTACAATCAACCATCAAGAATCATATCAGCTCAGATGTACATCCCGTACACAGTTACTTCATCAGACCACTCAGTCATTTACAATACTATATTTAGTACAACATAGCGAATATATTAATACGTGAACACAAAATATGGCCAGGAGTAAACAAACTTTAAAATAATATAAATATCCGCGTCATATACACTAACATCACCTACTGCGGGTCAAACAGTAGCGATTTTAACATCTGCTGTCGTGGCATCACTTTCTAACAAGTACGCAAGAGCAGTAGTGACGCATGTCACGGTAGAAGTTCATCGAGTCAAAGATAATTGATTATTATATAGAGGTAAAGTCTAAGAAAAAAACGTGCTCCATGTTTTGACATCCAAAACAGAAGGCGCTGTACTGCGCCATATGTTTACCTGTCAAATTCGAAGGACGAAATTGTCTTCGATTTTACGCATCTTACTCAATCAATGTATTTTTGGTTGTATTCAGATTTGTGGTAAGGCCGAGTCTTACAGCTGCGATCGTGGCCACAGATGGTCTCGCCGGAAGATTAGCACCGACTTTCGGGTCAGCATTACGATGAGGCGAGCACATTTCGTGGTAAACTATACCTATGTGATATGTTTCAAATTTATTTTTGTCGTATTATAATTTTGAATAACGTTTAAGTTTATCAGGAATAAAATATATAATTTGTGATTTCTGAAGTTAAAAGTTTAACCATATCCGTATAGGTGATCTTAGTGAATATCATGTATAACTGTGTGAATGTATGACAGTTAACAGACCATTTGTAGCCCTTATTCCATCGACATAAGGTCTACCCATGCTGTTATATTTGTTGCTCTTAGTACATAATAAACAGTCGATATATTCATCTGCACGGCGAACGGACATCGAATACGCATTCTAAACTTAATACACACGAAGGTCTCTTTCGCACAGCGGCGTGGTTATGGACAAATCGACAGAAGTGAGCGAGAAGGCGTCATTTCCCGCTCCACTCGCTGATGCGGCCGTTTTCAAACGCCAGGTTTTTCCGCGGCAAGGGGACCAGGGTACCTCGCTTTACTATGCCCATGTCTTCTCCTGGGTAGTACTGGAAATGTATAAATTATGTGTAAGAAACGATCAATGCACTGTAAAAGTTTTAACTAAAAGAAAGTTTAATAAATGATTAATCGATCAGGCGAGCCATATATATGATTGCCACTTACGTGGTATAAAAAAAAAACAATGTTAAACCAGAAAATAAATCGTAATGAGCTTACTAACGGTCCTGAATGAAAAGCAAACTTAGTTATCGAACTATTAGGCCGCGGACTGGATGCACGCCCGATTCCGAGCGGCGCGATCAAAATGTATAGACTTCTATGAACCTGTTTTGGACGACAGCCCGCCGCCCCGCTCGCCGCGTGCGTCTAGGCCCCGGCCTTACATCTATGAGACTTACTTGGCATTGTGACACAAATTTTAAAACATCCGAGCATAGGAACTCATTATCTTCCTTAATTTTATCCAATCTGAAATAAAATTGAAAATCAACCACATACATGAGAACAATGATAACACAAAAATGTATACATATAAACCATTTTTAACTCGTCGCCCTTCCCCCAGAGCACATCTAAAGTACTCCCCCAATAGGAGTCAGTCAAAGGTAACAACTAGAGATGCCACGAATATTCAGCAACTATTCGGTATTCGGCCATTTTGCCGAATAATTGGTATTAGGCTTATTGTTGCCTACTATTCGGCCGAATACCGAATACCTGGTCCAGCTACCTAAAATGAAAAAATACACAATAAAAATAACCGCAAACCATGTTTTCTTGGAAAGTTGTTAAATATGAAGACCCTGTTTTTGAGCAGTTTGTTTATTACAAATCATTTTATTTTTATGATGGGTCTGATGATTGACTCTAACTAGTAACAACATTCACTAGTTGAGCTACATTCATTGAGCGACAAAAGTTAAATCTTAGCAAATGTTGTGCTTTGTTGGAGAACAGTTTTCATAATTAACGTGAGTCAAAATGTTCGCATGTTTTGCCGAATATTCGGCGCTACGGCCGAGAGCGGAGCCGAATATTTGGTATTCGGCTAAAACCACTATTCGGGGCATTTCTAGTAACAACACCTTTAACTAACTACTTTTGGAGGACCCGTAACACCTTTGACTGGGAGGGGCGCGTAGTTTTAAATACTTATTTACTTACAATTCTGGTTCCGCTATCCGGTCAGCTAAACAGTTACAAATCTTCTCACAGAGCACCTCGTCAAACAATGGAATGCCAAATTGGAGATCAAGTATAGTCCATTTCTGAAAAATAAATAAAAGAAAATATCAAGCAACATTTTTTTGATAAATTATACATACTCGGTAATAAAGGAATAAATACACATGATCTGGCATGATTAATATTAGACAGAACCATCAGATAAAATTATATTAGTAATTATACAAACATAGTTTACTAGTGCTTGCAATCAGCCGGCAGCCATGTACTTTGAGCATGTTAGCATGTATCAGCAAAGCTAGCCACGCAAGTTGCCCGCGCTTTAAAGTGCTCCAGCTACATTGCCCCGTGTGCAAGCATTTTTCAATATAAAAAAAAAACTTAAATCATACCTCTGGTTTACAAGTCTCATCGTCAGTATGCGCCGTGTCAACTCCACTATCGCCCTCCGCCATCTCCGTCAACTTGTCGCTCAACTGCGTAAACATCGATATCGACTCCTCCGCCGGGCTCAACAAATCGTTCAACTGCTTCTCTTTCTCAAAATTGAAATCCGCGCTCGAGGAACGACGGATATCGTCTGAGATAGACTCCTTGCTTCGCCATTCTTTGGATTTGTCTTTCAAGTCTTCTATGCTGGTGGAGGAGGAATGTATGGTGACTAGATCGTCGCTTGAAGGAAGGGACTCCTTGCTTCGTGTGGTGTCGCCGATCGCGAGGTTGTCGAGTTCTTCGCGGAGTAGCTGACCACCTGCGTAATTTATTTATCTTTATTTTTCTTTCATTCTAGGCTAGGTTTTTATAATATGGATACAAAAGTAAAATACAAAGTTATACCAAAACAATACAAAAACGTATTATAAAAAACCTAACCTAGGGTGCCACCAGCAGCGGGGCAGGTCCCAACCTGCCGGTGGTCAGGGCCGCAGAGAGAGGAACCGCCGGACTATCCGCGCCGTGTCCAAGATTACCGCCTTCTGCATCTGACCCTTGATCCAACCTCCCAGCGAGTCTCTCAAGGTGTTGGTTGAGACTTTTCGGTATGAGACCGTTCGCTGAAACGACTATCGGGACAATGATCGTCGAGTCAACATCCCACATGGCGGTTATATCAATTTATTTATTATTAGATCTAATCAATGTACCATATTCTGACGGTTGCCATTGGCCGGCGAGCTAGTCTTGCTGTCCGTGGACGGGGTGACCGCGAAGTGCGACTCGATCGGCGACTGCAGGCGCTTGTCGTCCGACTGGTCAACGACACAAAATCAACTTACCTTCCACCGTGGTGAAGCCATTGGCCGGCGAGCTAGTCTTGCTGTCCGTGGACGGGGTGACCGCGAAGTGCGAGTCTATCGGCGACTGCAGCCGCTTGTCGTCCGACTTGTCGCCCGACTGGTCAACGACACTAAATCAATTTACCTTCCACCGTAGTGACGACATTAGCCGGCGAGCTAGTCTTGCTGTCCGTGGACGGGGTGACCGCGAAGTGCGACTCGATCGGCGACTGCAGGCGCTTGTCGTCCGACTTGTCGCCCGACTGGTCAACGACACTAAATCAACTTACCTTCCACCATAGTGAAACCATTGGCCGGCGAGCTAGTCTTGCTGTCCGTGGACGGGGTGACCGCGAAGTGCGACTCGATCGGCGACTGCAGGCGCTTGTCGTCCGACTTGTCGCCCGACTGGTCAACGACACTAAATCAATTTACCTTCCACCGTAGTGACGACATTAGCCGGCGAGCTAGTCTTGCTGTCCGTGGACGGGGTGACCGCGAAGTGCGACTCGATCGGCGACTGCAGGCGCTTGTCGTCCGACTTGTCGCCCGACTGGTCAACGACACTAAATCAACTTACCTTCCACCATAGTGAAACATTGGCCGGCGAGCTAGTCTTGCTGTCCGTGGACGGGGTGACCGCGAAGTGCGACTCGATCGGCGACTGCAGGCGCTTGTCGTCCGACTTGTCGCCCGACTGGTCAACGACACTAAATCAACTTACCTTCCACCATAGTGAAACCATTGGCCGGCGAGCTAGTCTTGCTGTCCGTGGACGGGGTGACCGCGAAGTGCGACTCGATCGGCGACTGCAGGCGCTTGTCGTCCGACTTGTCGCCCGACTGGTCAACGACACTAAATCAACTTACCTTCCACCGTGGTGAAGCCATTGGCCGGCGATCTAGGCTTGCTGTCCGTGGACGGGGTGACTGCGAAGTGCGACTCGATCAGCGACTGCAGGCGCTTGTCGTCCGACTTGTCGCCCGACTGGTTAACGACACTAAATCAACTTACCTTCCACCGTGGTGAAGCCATTGGCCGGCGAGCTAGTCTTGCTGTCCGTGGACGGGGTGACTGCGAAGTGCGACTCGATCGGCGACTGCAGCCGCTTGTCGTCCGACTTATCGCCCGACTCGGTCGACGATATCGACACCTCGCTTACGGGTTTCGCTATGCCGCACACATCTTTCATTTTGCGCGACGGAACTAAAATATCCAGAGGACTTTAAATTTTAATCGTGCGTGGATTCTTGTGTTGGTAAACTATAACTAACAATTTATAAATAATACAACAACAAACTACACATTTAAACCATCCCCGTTGTCGTGTATATACGACGTTGGCGTTAAAAAAGGTTTAATGTTTAAATCAATTGGAACTACAAAAGAAAAGAATAGTTATTTACGATACAAGTGCGAAAAATAGGAAATTCGAAACGAGCGGCGATAAATTAAAACACGACTGAAGGGAGTGTTTTAAATGGGCACGAGTTGCAAATTACCTATTCGCACATGTATCGTACAACGTTTTACAGTACATAGGGGGTTTTTTAATGTTCGACATAGTAACGTAATATGCTAATTTTCGCACTAGTGCGGTAAAATAGCACCATATGTACTGTAAATGATATAATTAAGTCGCTGTTAGTAAAAGTTTTCAGGACAATAATTTTCAGATTTTTTGGTTGAAGTTTCTATAAATTAGAGGGTTTTGGATTTTAATTTCAAATAATAGTTATGGTTTTTTTAACTTACCGAGTTGCACGGTAGGGGGAGGGCGTGCGCCCAAATCAGGAACTCCTATGTCAGCTAGTGTCACGTAGCCGACAGAGCGAGACAGCCGTAGCCGAGACGCTAGCCGTCTCAGTCCGCCATGCCGCGCCCATAAAGCACTGGTCTCTGTTAACGAACAATTGTTTACTCAATATTATAAGCGACCGAATATAAACTCAAATATTGTCTAAGTATCTTTAAGGAGGGAAAATAATTGAGTTAAAATGGTAGTTTACCCGAAGATTTGTCGGCTTCAGGAGGGAACACCACATGTTTTAGCTTCGCCGGTTGCCGAACTCCAACCGCCTGCAAACAAAACACGTAAAACTGTGGAAATACAAATTTAATATGATAAACAATAATTACTAACACTGTCAACGTTCTAAATATTATTTAAAGATTTATTTTGAATCGTTCGATTTTAAACCTAAATAATTATATGTTTAACGCGCGTATAAGGTAAGATGAGATAAGATAAGATGTTTATTTGTAAAGTCATGTACATAAGATGTTATTAAAGTTATACAGTAAGCTTCCATGACACCCTGTTAGGGCACACAAATTGTCTTATATCTAGCTTAATACTAAATTACAGGCTATGCATGCTATTATGTGTAGTATTTGAATTAATGTAGTAAGTTGGAGCCGCCCGCGCCGTCCAGCGCCGCCTCAGTGGGTCTCATGTACCTGCAGCAGCACGGGCCCGCGGCGCAGCGCCGAGTTGGCGGCCTGCAGCGCGGCGGCGGCGGGCAGCGCGCCCGGCGAGCCGCCCGCGCCGTCCAGCGCCGCCTCAGTGGGTCTCATGTACCTGCAGCAGCACGGGCCCGCGGCGCAGCGCCGAGTTGGCGGCCTGCAGCGCGGCGGCGGCGGGCAGCGCGCCCGGCGAGCCGCCCGCGCCGTCCAGCGCCGCCTCAGTGGGTCTCATGTACCTGCAGCAGCACGGGCCCGCGGCGCAGCGCCGAGTTGGCGGCCTGCAGCGCGGCGGCGGCGGGCAGCGCGCCCGGCGAGCCGCCCGCGCCGTCCAGCGCCGCCTCAGTGGGTCTCATGTACCTGCAGCAGCACGGGCCCGCGGCGCAGCGCCGAGTTGGCGGCCTGCAGCGCGGCGGCGGCGGGCAGCGCGCCCGGCGAGCCGCCCGCGCCGTCCAGCGCCGCCTCAGTGGGTCTCATGTACCTGCAGCAGCACGGGCCCGCGGCGCAGCGCCGAGTTGGCGGCCTGCAGCGCGGCGGCGGCGGGCAGCGCGCCCGGCGAGCCGCCCGCGCCGTCCAGCGCCGCCTCCGCGCCCCACCACGCCACCACCAGCCGGGAGAAGCCCAGCAGCAACCGCGGCACGCTGCGGACCACCGTGCCTACAAGACAGACAGACATACGAATGTTTAATAATGATTCATGTTTTGGGCTTATGCGGCATACGTCGGACAAACAACTTTGGAATCGACCAATTAAAGTTCAAATTTTAAAGAAAAAATTTTACGACACGGCCAACCTGACACACACTGCGACCCTTTACCTTTCTTCAGTAATAGCGTAGGCGGCCCGTAGCCGGCAACGTGGTACAGGTACAGTCTCATCCACGGCGTGGAGGCCTCGGGCGGGGCCGGGCCCACGTGGGGTAACGCGCCTGCCGCCAAACCAGCGCGGGCTTCGCGGCATAAAGGCGCCGTCGATACCGCCAGCCTGAATACAACGCAAGTTTTACAATAAATTAACCCCAAAAAATACAAGCTAATCAAAAAAAATGTTTATCTTTTATTACGTTTTGACAAATAAGCAACAACAGCGAAAATTATGAACGTTTTATACACATTTAACCGTGTGCCATAATTTACAGATTGTTTAGAAAAATTCGTCAATAGAATGCGCAAGCCTTTCATGACGACTCATTAAAACGATAAGGATCTAAAAGCATTTCTTATAGAGATTTGTTTTTTTCGCAATGATCATCACCTCCCTACTAAAGGGCCTAGACCGACCTGTACTTGTGCTGCAGCAGGCGCGAGCGCTGCGGCGCGCCGAGCGCGTGGAGCGCCTCGCACCGGAGCAGGTCGAGCGGGCGCAGGCGCGGCCGCAGGATGCGCAGCGTGCGCCGCAGGCACGCCGCCGCCGCTAAGTAACGCGCCGCCTCGCCTTCAATTTCAGGGTCCCCTGCCACCTGGGCCATTCCAATATTTAAGGTATTTTTTTCGTCACACTCCTCGCACTATAATGACATTATGGCAGTAGCGGCTAATTACCGTTTTACTAGTGTCCTGGCCAGCTTGCTTGGTACGAACGCCAACTAATAGTTTAGCTCTACTCGCGTTTTTGACACTCATATCGTAAACTCGTTTTTCAAGCATGAATGCCTGAACATTTCATGCATAAATGCTTATTTAATACGAGTCTTTAATTACTGATTTTATCAAGGACAAGAACGTTGATGAGTTTATAAACGATCCTTTAATGACTTTAATACACATTACACAGACAACCTAGCCCCAAACTAAGAAAAATTTGTAGAGTCAGACCAAGCCAAGTCTGCAACGACCCTGGTAGCAAATGCAATGCAAGCGTTATTTTAAACGTCAAACTTCTATGAAATTATGACGTACACATAACACTTGCACCGCGTGTGCCATAAAAATCGTTGCAGACTTATCTTGCTCTAACTTTACTAGGGAGCGATGATATATACATACTTATATAGATAAATACATATTTATGTAGAAAACACCCATGACTCAGAAACAGATACGGGTATCTGTGTTCATCACACAAATATATGTCACAGGGTCGCTACCCACTAGGTCAGACTGCTCATGGTTACCAGACCAGACTGGCCAGACTGGTGACGGTGGTTTGGTTCTTTTTTTAAATATATATTATGAATAAAACAAACAGAAAAGTACACGTACTTTTTTCAATGCCCATAATATAAATCGTCATCGCCACTACACCTCCACGAGATCAAACATCAAACATTTATTCAGCAAATAGGCCACAGGAGCACATGTAATTTTTTTACAAAATAATAAAAAATAAAATAAAAACAAAATACAATTACAAATATAGTATCAATGAAATATTAGAGACTTTATTAGAAAAGTATACAGTTTCTAAATGTCCAATTACCCAAAAAAAACTATGATAAAAAATGCAACCAACAAATACTAAAATTCTTTAGAGATATAAAAGTCTCTAAGTGCCAGAGATAAAATATAAATTTAAAAAACCGCTCATTCAATTATTCTTAGAGATGTAAAAAGTCTCCAAGACTTGAATGAATATAAAATAATAAATAATTAAAAGACAAAAAATTAAATCAGACAGGCAAGAACCGAATGAAGTGTCTCTCGTTAATGCCACTCAAAAGTAAAGTTACATACTTATAACCTGTAGCCTGTGTAAGCTTAACCAGACCGGTCTCCACAAACAGCACCCGTTCACGAGAACGACGCGTGTCTCAGCCGTCCACGAGCCAGAGCCAGATAACGAGTAATTCAATGTATAATTCAATGAGGTGGCGAAAGTAATCACTTACCTTATCTAATTCCATAAGTAAACTATCCAGACTTTCATCGCAAATCTTGCCAACTTCAAATAACGTAACAGCATGTGTTTTGAGATCCTAAAACAAACACATTACTTATTTGAATTATATATTCAGATGTCTTATAAAAAGATTTGCATCGTGTTACAAGATAAGGGACCTTACTTATTACGCTTGAAGTGTAGCTGCAGTTAAAAATCAACTTTCATGTATTGCCAAAGAAGTTACCTACTATTGCGCAATGCAGTAAAAAAAAAAAAAATAGTGAATTAATGATGATATGGTAAAAAGAAATCAGACTTTTGTAAGGTTCTGTACCCAAAGGGTGAAACGGGACCCTATAACTAACCGTGATAGCTATACAGTTGAAACAGATGATGTATTTCTGTTGCCGCTATAACAACAAATACTAAAAAGTACGGAACTCTCGGTGGGCGAGTCCGACTCGCACTTGTCCGGTTTTTTTAATGAAAGAGCCAATAGTAAGGTCCCTTTTTGCATTGAACGGCACATTAATATTAGAATTGTGTACCGGTGAAAGGTTTCCCATCATGAGGTAGGCTGCTAAAGTAGAGTCGAAGAGAAGCGCCACCCTCTTGACGCCACTGTTGGTGGAGTTGTCGTTCATGTCTTGACAGCTCTGTAAATAAACCATATCACGGATAATGTCTAAATTTTTTTTTGTTTTCGACAATATTAAAAACCCTAATGCTATTGGACATGGCGCATAAACTCGTAGCTTGTTGTGGCACAGAAGTGTGCCAACAGTAGGTATGCTCAAGATATATGTACAGCCAGCTGCAGAGATAGTCGACCCCCCTGTATACAAACTTAGATGCAGGGGGCTCAGGTATCTCGGCACCTAACTGTGCATGCACTAGTTACTCACGTGTGTTGTCTGGCGCGGGCTATTTACGCATGCTATCTTTACTAACCTGCACCTTTACCTGCTCTAGTTACGTATAACGTGCGGGTTAGCAGGTAACTTGCACAATCGGCACATGCTCTTGCCGCTGGACTTTACAGGTACCGTTGCTTACAATGCATATAATCCGCGCAAGTACCTCAAAATGTGTAAGGTACATGCACCGTATGCAAAAGCCAATAACTAAAGTTATAGCAGCGCCCTATGGTATTTGGTAGCCGATTGTACCTGTTTGGACGTGGACGGTTCCTTCATAAGTACGGGCTCCATTTGCAATACCTCCTCTTCCATGTTGGGGTTAAATGTTAGCGGCGATATTTGACTGTACCTGAAAAAAATGTTTATAATTAAAACGGCCTGATACTTTGAAGTAATCCTAGTGGTGCGTCAAGCTAAACTAGTCTTAGTTGCTTTGTCAATAAGTTCTACAGTGGACTAACTGTGGGTGTAAAGGCTGTGTGAGCGCTGTACGCCACGAGGGGTGCGGGTTGGGGACCCGCGGCGGTTGAAGGTGCTGAGCGAAGCCCAGGCGGCAGTACAGGGACACCGCCTGCTTCACTAGGCTGCATTCAACCTAAAAGAATAGACAACATTTCACACACATTTGTACTTTAGTCACGTTGTAAAATAGCTATAAAGTGGGATTTTTCGACAATAATTAAATTTTTGATATATATATAACCTCATAAGACCGCCATACAACATTTTCCTATCTTTAATTTGAACTTTGTCGTATAGTAAATTGGGATGAATTTAGTTTGTTTGAGAAATCAATGAAACAAAAGAAATGCTACTTTATTTGGGTTATGAAAGATTATAATTAAAATGACACGGATTATACGTTTTAACCTTAATACTACTTATCAAGACTATTCTGACAAAACAAGGTCTGTTTTAGTAAAGTAGCTCTCATATCAAGCCAATAACTTTTATATTCTCAGCTCCCTTAGAGTGTTTATCAATGGACACGATCACCTTGTAGAGTAGCGTATCAAAGTAGTCTCAGGCTTCATGACGAACTCTATAGTAATGTGGACCTTAATTCGTCGCAATAAAGTCGACATTCACTCCTGAAACACTGTCGCTAATTCAGCCCCCGTAGCGTTCATCAATGGAGACGAATGCCTTATATAATAACGTCCTGGAGTAGTCTCCAGCGACGCGGTTAACGACGAACTCTTTTAAGGGCTTAAAGTAGACGTTATGTCAAGTCAATAAAGTTTATTTTCGTACCTGTAACACCGCTGCTAGCTCAGCCACCGTAGTGTGTTCGTCAATGGAGACGAAGACCTTGTATAGTAACGTCTCGAAGTAGTCGCCAGCGACGCGGTTCATGACAAACCCCTTTAACGGCGGGACAGACACGCGGTCTTCAGCCGTGATCGGGACATCCAGGTAAATTAGCCCGCGCCTACAAAAATAACAAGAGTTATTTGTGCAACAAATAAATAAAGTTGGTTTTTGCTGCTTTGCAGCAATCGAAACATTCTTTTATAGAATTAACATGTATTTATATATACAGAAGTACTACAGAAACAACAAATACTAAAAAGAAGAAGAAAGAACGAATAATAAGTTTACACAGCGTGGATTTTTTTAATGGGTCACTAAGAGCAGCTATCGGATCCCGTGCTGAAACGCCTAAATCGTCTTAGAAGATTTACCCTTAATTTTAAATTAACAATGACTGGCATTTAGAGATTTTGAAAAATTATACAGTCAGCAAGTACCTAATTGTCAATATTGTCAAAAACATTTTTTGATGCCAAAAGATTCCATTTCTGCGCATGATCAAAAGCTTCTTAGAGACCAACCTAAAGAAAATGTTATTCATTCATTTAGTTACTTACATCCTGCTAAGCATGTAGTTACCTGTACAAGGTCTTAACGATGTTGTAGTCGAGCGTGCCGGCAGTTTGCGAGCCTCGGTCGATCAGCAGGTCAATCAGCTCCCGTTCCTGGTCGCTGAGCGGCTAGCAACAAACGGATTAGTTGGCACACCAGTCGGTTAGCTTGGTCACAGAAGCGATAATACATTGGAATTATAGAGGGTGGGGCCATTCTACTTATCTTATTGAAATATCTACACAAACTATCTGTAGGGCTAAGATCTCTTTATCATTTGTCACCATCCCTGTCACATTCTAACAAGCATGTAAGCGCGAAAGTGACGGGCGTAGTGACAAGTGAACCGATGATGTTAATTTGCTGTCAAACAGACATCATTCAGTTATCACTTAATGCTACTGTAAATATCCTTAAATCTAGTAACTGAGTGGTCTAATGTGTGTTTTAACAAATTAATTCCTTTTATATCATTCCTTTACCATTACAAACATAATTAACATGTCAGAAAGACGAAAAGTAGAATGACCCACTAAAATAATGCGACTTTTGCAGCTATACAGCCATCCATGCATTCACTGACACCAGAAAAAATCGCGTGATCGTTAACGCGAGTTTCAGTGCCACAAAAGTCACCTATTATTCTGTCTCTCAGATCCGCTTTCGTAATAAAATAACTACTCGTAGCCTTCTTGTATAGGTATTTGTTAATCTAATCAGTTTTTAGATTTTGAATGGTTAATAAAAATTTAAACATGAAAACCACATTCCAAGAATATTCTAAAAATATCAACACTCAAACTTATTACCAGCACACAGGGTCTAACTTAACCTCGGCTTCTAACACATGTCCGAGCTCGATCCGCTACCAAGGCTGCATTGGAATGTTGAGTGGAACCCGCGGCAGTACCGCCTTGGTGGCTTTGGAGCACCCACGACGGCCCAGCGAGCGCGACTTGGCTACTTCAGCTCCAGATATCAAACAATACTCAACCTTATTACAAACATTTAGTTTCTAATACGTAGCCAAGCTCGATCCGCCACCACGGCTGCATGGGAATGTTGAGTGGGACACTCAGCAGTAACGCCTTGATGGCTTTGGAGCGCCCGCAGCGTTCGAGAGAGCGTGACTTGGCTACTAGCTCCAGGTATCAAAGAAAACACAACCTTATTACAAACATTTAGGGTTCATTACCTTAGCATCGGCTTCAATACGTAGCCAAGCTCGATCCGCCACCACGGGTGCATGGGAATGTTGAGTGGGACCCGCTGCAGTAACGCCTTGATGGCTTTGGAGCGCCCGCGACGGCCCAGCGAGTGCAACTTGGCTACTAGCTCCAGGTATCAAACAAAACTAAACCTTATTACAAACATTTACGGTTCATTACCTTAACATCGGCTTCCAACACATAGCCCAGCTCGATCCGCCACCACGGCTGCATAGGTATATTCAATGGAACCCTCGGCAGTAACGCCCTAATCGCTTTGGAGCGTCCGCGACGGCCGAGAGAACGTGATTTGGCGACGAGCTCGAGGTATTCGTTGCGGCCTATGCCTAGTAAGCGAAGACCTGAAATGTGTCATTGTAAGTACAGTCAAAGAATTTAATTTCAGTATCATTTCGTACTTGTCACAGTGACGATCAATACAAAAGTCCCTAGAGACCTCATCCTCATACTATTGTCGTACGAAATGGTACTGAAATTAAGCTCCTTGACCGTATCTTGACTTGCGCTAATTTAAGGTCAATGAAACTGGTCAAACGCTACAAATAATAAAAGTGGAAGATACAGGAATAACAAGACAGTTTTTTTTGTGAATGCCAGGAGGAGCTAATTTCGGCAAAAGTTAAAAAAGTTTTTTTTTTTTAGTTTCTTCTTAGGTGGTTAGGAATTTTTGAAGTTGATATTTAAATATTCTTTTACGCTTTTTTGAAATACTGGCGATGACACAGCTTGATATAAAAATATTTTTTTTTAGAGTGATTATATTTATGAATATTATTAAACATATTACCAATTTATATTATTTTGCATCATGTCAACACAAATGTTTAAACATATTCTAAATTAAGAGATGATGAATAGAGTTGTGCCTTTTTCAAGAATATTTTGTCAAATAATGTAATATAAAAATAAATAAATTGTAATTAGAAAGTAAACTTGAATAGCTCAGCCGGCCTAGCCAAGGTGACAATCACTATCGATTCGACAACGAATCTTGTGTCTCTCTATCACTCTTCCATATTAGTGCGACAGTGACAGTTGCGTTTCGATCGCTACGGAGCGTAAGCGATTTGCACGTTGGCTACGCGGCCAGCTGGTTAAACCTCCTTAAATTACTGTAAAAAGCCTATAAGAATAATGTCTTACAATCGGCAGCGGTGAAGTTGGGCATGGTGTCGTAGCTCTTCTCCAGCTCGATCAGCAACGCCACCACCTCCGCGTAGTAGATGAACGGGGTTATCCGCAGACCTGACAAATGCCAACAAAATAATAGGTGTCATCTTATGTGAACGCTTACTTGTTGAAATTTTAACTGTCACTACTCATGGGTCAAACATGGGTGAAAATATTTTAATTTGTGTGTTTTACAAGTAGTCACACTACTATTTAAACTATATGCCTGCCTGCAAGCGTGAACGGAAGACGCTGGTTCGATTTCAGCCCCGGGCATTGGAGGCCTTGGTCATTTTTTCCCTTTGTATATGACATTTATTTCGTTAACATTAACCCTTTGATGACAACAGGTTTCAGTTTAATATTAGCCTGCATGAATTGCAATAATTTATAATGGCATGTTATCTATAATAAGCGTGGCTTTTTAAAGGGTTAAACTAATTTTATGCTTTAAACACGTAAATTAAACCGTAAACATGGTTTACAATCTTATTGTTTAAAAAAATACAGTCAATGTTTTATGTTAAGGAAAACAATCTTATCTACATAATACTATCTATACATTCTTTTCCATGATTGTCACTGTATATTATTTTAAACTCTTTCATTGCCATGAATTTTATTACACTCAATTAGTAGTTCCTGTACTCTAATAGATACATCCGCATTAATATCTGTCATTCTAAAATAGTCTCTATACTATAGCATGTATGAACAGTCAGCAAAAGTATTAGCTTAGCACCCCTGCATACATTTTAATATGCTAAGTACACATAATGAGAATCAAAACTTTGTGATTTGTCTACTTATACATATATCTATCATCTATCTATATATGTAATTGCGCCATATTCAACCAAAATGGTACTTTTTGTTGGTTGTCAAGAAGCTGCTATTTCCATAAAGCTGAAATCAACCTTATCAACAACCGACAATGTGGTACCATTTAGTTGAAAACATCACATTTTTAAACAGATATTTAACACTTTAGTGGGAATGTCAATGCAATTTGTTTATCTAAGTATGTATTACAGATTTTAATTTACATTTTTACCATAGTCATTTAAAACATTTACTGCCAGCGTGAGCTACGCATCATGAGCATAACCGATTATATGGTTTTTTTTTCCTTTAAGAACAGAGAACCTGCCTAGCATATTGCCAAGAGTGTATGTGATTAACTAGGATTAAAGTTAGACTAAGAGTCAAACACAAAAGATCAAATTTAATTTCTAAATTTTGTGAAATAGCATCAGTCTCTTAATAACTTTAATTTAATTTTATTTGTATATTATTGTTGTTATTGTTGTTGTCATCCTAAAGCACCCCAGACGTGCAAAGGGCCTTCACAAGCTCGCGCCACACCTTCCTATCTTCAGCTCGCCTTCTCTATATTTGTATATTAATGTAGACTATTCTGTGATCGTAAATCTAATTTTAAAGGATTGGTTGTGTTAAAAGTAAAACCATCCAGTATAAACTATGATGAGTATAGATAAAAGCATCTAACGCTTGAAAACATTACCTTTGACAATCATATCGGCCAGATGGTAGGGGTACAGCATGAGCCTCTGAATGCTGCTATGCACAAGAGTCTCATAGTATTTCCGTTCATCTTTCTGGACTGTCCGCACTGCAACATAACAACATGTGTTATTATCTTGTATTGTACTGTAAAACTACTGAAACTGTTGATAATCATATTTCTAATTTCATAAACAAAGGACCATAGTATACAATATTGTGATATTATATATTACAAATTATAAGCAAAATATGAGGGTTCTCAGAGAAAAAGTATTTTTCGGGAGTCACTTTTTTTTCTTTTTAGTCCTAGCGAATCTGAGGGCCTCCGCTAGCTGACGCGGATTATCCGGAAAGGACACCCCGTCTAATAGTTAATAAGTTAATAAGAAATGTTATGAACAGCGCTAACTGGTGCGGGCGCGTGCGACGGATTTCGCCTGGGAGCAAGACCCTCGAGCATGCGCATGCGGCGGGCGTCCGCGTCAGCTAGCGGAGGCCCTGAATAGGAATAACCCAATATTTCACAGTTTTTGGAAAAAAAGTGAATGGTACACTTTTAATGGAAAATGCCTATAATTATGTTCTTAAACCTATTGATTTTACTAATTGTAAATAAGTAAAAATTAAACTGTGCTGATTGTACTATTCATAATGACTAAGAAAAAAGTTACCCCTATTATTTTAATCTAGTCACTGTTAAAAACATTTCATAAGGATAGTCACAAAAGTTAAAGACACTTTTTTGTATTCTTGCTTCATAGGTTCTTAGTACAAAATAAAAATATTTATAATAAAAAAACTAGATTTTAAAATAATTAAACTTACCAAGACTTCCTCTATACCGGAGTTGATTTTTAATACTGAATTCAAATATATATTTCTCATATTCCTTGCTAGAATCCCCTAACAGCTGAAATAAATATTTAATCTCACTTCTGTTTCAAAAGGTTAGTTCCAATAAGAATCTCACTAAGATTACAAACAATACAAATAGCAAGCATACCAAGTTTCATATGGATATCAATGTTTTGTTTACTTATATTAAAGTTTGATCATGATTGATAGCAATATGACTAATGACTTGAAGGTATTAAGTATCAAGTATACAGTGTTTAATTACTTTAATAAGCTCAGATTACACAAACTTATCAAACCATATCAGTTTACCTTTTTAACGTTTGCTGGCAGCTTAGCCCATTGTATTTTCTTTCGAACACATTCCTCGACTTCGTCCTCCATGTTAGGAGCTACCTCACCCTTATCGCTACTACATTGAATTATATTCTTTTGCAAATTAAATGTCCTTGAGTAAATTCTACTAGATATTATGATTTGATAAAGGAAAACTAAATTTGCTATATGTTCCGATTGCGCGATGGCGAAGAAACACCGTTCAAAATGTATGACATCCGTGTTAAAAAATAAGTTACTAAATAAATTTGAGGTTTATATGACAATATTGGAAGAAGGTGGTCATTATGGATGATTTAATTAAATACACAACATAAACTTCACTGATTTCGTAAAGTAATAAATGAAACGGATAACAATTACAAGTATTTTTAGTTTTACATTTTTGCTGAGTATGTTTACGAACGTCGCTTGTTTATGTCAAAACTGACACTTGATAGACGTTGCCATATTAATAAGTAAACCCTAAATCGATCATTATAGTTATGACCGATTCTAGGCGATTTTCATCTGCATTTTTTTTCTTCATAAATATTTTTTTCTCGTTATCATTCGACTGAGACGAAGCCAATTAGAGGTTTATGTATTCGAATCAATTCGATTAACATTTAATAATAAGAGTGTTGTACAATTGAGACCTTAAATATTCAGATCTAATAAAAATATACATTTCTACTAAGGCTATACATACATTTTACATTTATACTATGTAGATACATAAATAATGAAAAAAAAACATTAAAATTGACTATAAACTAAACAGGAGTAAAAGTAAACAAAAAGAAAGACACAAATACAAAAATTAATCAAACAACCCGTCCCGAGCCCTCCCAGACGCAAAGGTGCCCATCACGCTCGCCGCGTTGCCACGCTGAATCGCGATAGACAGCCTCTGTATCAGGAATGACCCGGAACGAGGATCATGACCCCTCTCCCTCAACCGCCGCCCCAATTCGCCCAAGAAAATTTAAATATATATCCGACCCTAATAGTTTTATACCCCAATGTATAAAATAACATGTTTTCTCCTTACTACAAAACGGCTGAGGTGATTTTAATGGATGATGATGATATCATATCATTTGATTCGCCTTTATTACACGAGCATCACGGAGTACATTAAACGAGTAAATACTACAAGGGCGTAGCCAGCCAGTGAACTAAGGGGAGGCAAGTTGATATATCACCGGAGGCCTAGGTGGGGGGGAGGGGGTGGTAGGCGCCGTATTGTATGTAAAATTTGAGCTGGGGCTGAGGGGGGGGGCTATCTCTGCGCTTCTTTCTTTACAAAGTCTTTGCAGAATAACTTGGTTGGACTCGAACAGGGTTCACCGACTTAAAAAAACCAAATGGCAGTTTTAAAACACTGTAATTTGTATATGATTTATAAGACTTGCAAAAGTATACACAACATTATTATAAATTCATAAAAATAAAGCATCAAACGACGTATGAATTTGGTTAATCATATCTGAAGCTGTCATACTGCGTCCATAAATGCAAAATGCTTTATAATTACATATTCTTGTAAACCTAGCAGATAAAAAAGCAGCAACACTTTGTGCAAGTTGAACAGACTTTTCGTTATCACAAAGATCATATTTCAAAGCCCATATATAAAAAGTACCCAAAGCTCCAGAAAGTATATCACCTTGCCCACCGGCTCTTCGACCAGATCCTCCTTTTGACAAAGTCCAATCAAAAGAAGCAATACTGGAGTAGTAGTGGTCTTCACCTCCTTTATGCAAAACGCTAACATTATCTCCCCAGAAAGTGTACCAAGTGCTATTGCTTGAAATCGCAGTAATAAATCTCTTTGCTTCGTGATTATTGGGGGTTAGGATAGCTCCTGGTAGAGGATATCCCTTGATAATAGTTAAATTATTTGAAACTGCGTACAGACCATCAGCATCAATAATCAATGGTTTTTTTATCATCTTGCAGGCTTCTATTATGTCATAAGTTAATTTCATTGTATTTTCGTCCCTTCCTAATCCTGGTCCAATTATGATTATGTCCATTTTATTTAACAACGTGACAATTTTTGGTAGGTCCTTGGAGTTTAAATAAGGATAAACTATAAGATCTGGGCTATAAGATTTAATAACTGGTGCTGCATTGTCAGTAGTGATTACATAAACTAAATCAGCGCCAACCTGAAACGATAAATAATTACATACAGAAGACATTACTTTATCTATGTTGGCAAAAACAATGTCATATTATACAATAAAATAGACGATTTCCATTAACGATCAAAAGCCAAGAAAATCTAACCAGACAGCACCATTAATACAAAGCCGCAAATCAAAGAAAATTACTTCCATTTATTTTTAATGTTTAAGTATTGCAAACAGAAAATCATGTCGTAACTATAAAAGGCGAACTTAATACAAAAAAATCGGCTAAGAGCGCATCGGGCCATGCTCAGTGTAAGGTTTCGTAGTTACCATTCTATCAAAATACTCAAAATAGGCCAAACGAGGGCTATTAGTAAGAATCAGTAAGTATCACAAGCATGGAGTACCTTTGCAGCGCTTTGTACGTCTTTTTTCTAAGAAGAGAAGATTTTTTGCACTAACTCAAAATTGACTGGACCGATCATGTTCGCTATAGTTTCCATTGAAAGCATTTATTAAATTTAGAGGGGGGGGGACGCATATATTATTTTCTTTCGGAGCGATTATTTCCGAAAATATTAACTTTATTAAAAAATGGTTTTCATATACGAATTCGTTTTGAAAGACCTATCCAACGATCCCCCGCACTATTGGGTCAAAGCAAAAAAAAAAAATTTTTTATGGGAGGTGCCCTAAAAAAATATATTTTATAGTTTTTATTTGATCGTTCTGTCTCCATGCCATGCCAAATTACATCTTTCTTGCACTAACGATCACAGAGTAAAGCCGAGGATGGATGGACAAACGGACATGGCGAAAGTATAAGGGTTTCTAGGTGACTATGAAACCCTATAAGGACTCCGACTATGCCAAGTTTGCATTAACTTGGCAATACCAATGCATACATATCCGATAGGAACGCCAGATATAACGAATCACTTACTTGGCAATCTTGGCATAGAAACATACTGTGGTCCGACTTTATAAAGTATAAAAATGTAATTATGAGTGTTATGAACTTATTACAATAAATTCATAAAAGGACTTTACGCATTGGAGCGTGTGTCGCCATGTGGCCTAAATCGCAATCTTAAACTTGATTTGACAGAAGCTCCTGTGCTGCCCTCTGTAGTCCGTACACGCTCTGAACATAATAATAAAATCTCACAATTTCTTTAAATCAATTTAAAAAATACTGATCCATTTAAACTAAAATATATAACTTACATGCACACACATTACATACATACACATTTTTAAAAAGCAGGGTAATAGAAAATTTAAATGAATAAATGTCACCTTCAAGGATGAGATAGCTGAAAAATATGGTGCGCCAGTGTACTCGGTAGATCCACCTATGACACATATTTTACCAGCGTCACCTTTACTTTTGCCTTCAATTTCAGGAACAATAATTTTACCGAGACTCAAAAGTCTTTCCTCGTTTAAATTATCGATAGTTGAACATTCTTCGACTATTGACGAAGTAACAATTTCAGTCAATAATACGGAATATAATCCAATTACAGTGAAACTTTTTAGAATAGTATTCATATTCGAAACAAAGCTTATTTCTCACTAATAAACAAATAAAATATCAAGTGGGTGTTGATCTCTTGATTGAAATAGAATGTCCACGAATAACACGTCCCTAAGCAAAATAATTGGTCACACAAATAAATATGACCTTGTGGCCTTTGAGATCTTGGAAATACCATTACAAAAAATGTTTAATTTTGAAATACGAATTCACTATTATTACAAAAGAATCGATTTAAAGTCGATATATTCGATTAAATTTTGATTTGTACATGGCAATTTTGCTGAAATTGTTAACCAATGGCAGCCAAGCATATCATATAGAACTAAATGTTAACCAACCAATCACTAGTAGAAGATGAAAAAGAAACATGCATTGTATGTTCCGATATAATATTTAATTATACCATAAGCGGTAAAGCAAAAAAAGCGTGCAGCGTCCGACGAAACACAACATATCAAATATGAGATCAGTAGAAAAATAAGTGGAATTAAATTTAATCAAAATTTTAGTTATAAAGAATATTGTGTTACATAAACTTTTCGTTATCTTCTATCAGGCTGACGCAACTAGGAACAAAATAAGTTTTGTATGGAACTTGTTTCGCAAATCTTTGCCAACGAAGAAAAATAAAACGTCAGTGCTATTTATTCTGTCAAGTTTACATCAAGTCAACTGTCAGCCTAATTGTTTTGTTTGTTATGAAGGCTTCAATGTTTTGTTCGGGTATTTCGTGCAATTTCTTTATTATTTAGTGAAAATATCGAAAATAGTGAACCGTGATCAGAGTAAAGAACGAGTTTGTTACAATGCCACCGAGAAAACGGTTTACTAAGTGTGAAATATGTGACAAGCGAGCCACTCGAGAAAATCACGAAAAAAAGGGATTTTATGGCGAAATTTCCCTTGGATAAAGACCGGTACGTATTGCTTTAGATACTTTTGACCTTATTTTGGTGCAGCAGGCTTTAAACACATCGAAAATTTGATATTTTATATTATTTTTAGTTGTGAACTAGGGATGTACTAAAACTATCGATAATTGTATGTTTATTTGTATATCAGTGTAAGTAATTAAATAAAATATGTGAAATTTCCTGAGAACTTGCATGCAATATGACACAAAATTAATTCGTCGAAGATTTTCAGTGGAAAATTATCTATCATCTATGCATTAATGGTCATTATTTAACATATTTTTTTAATCTAGTAATTATTTAATATGTTAATCTGAAATGTAAGTAAATTAATCTCTCTTTTTGTGATCAATAAAAAATATTATACGACGTTATTACACAAATTGACTTAATCCCATAGGAAGCTCAATAAGACATGTGTTGTGGGTACTTAGACAACGTTATATACATATAAATACATAGAAAACACATGACTCAGGAACAAATATGCATGGTCATCACATAAATAAATGCCCGTACCAGGATTTGAACCTGGGACCATCGGCTTCATAGGCAGGGTTACTGCCCAGTAGGCCAGACCGGTTTTCATGATTAACAGACATATAAATACATAAAAAGTTAGAGCATTGATAAAGGGTTGTTGATAATTGGATGCCAAAAAAACATGATTTATAGATGCATATTAGCGCTAAATAATCAGTTGATCATCTCATTAGCAAACACTTGGAATATAAACTGTACATAACCAAGGCTGTATGTTTCCAGATGCAGGCAGTGGGTCAAATTTGTTGGGAACGAAGACCTGATACATCTTCCCATAGAAAAGTTACATTTATTGAAACATGTATCTGCAGATCATTTTGAAAATAGTGCTTTTAATAAAAAAAATAGTTAAGAAAAAAATTGTGAAGGATTTTATAATTACATTCTGAGTGTAACGAGGTATTTTAAAATAGAATCCTAGGATAGGTAGTGAGGGATTCAAGTGTTAACGCCTATGGGTGGTATTCCACCTATGCAATTTCTTTGTCCAATGTGTATTGCGTCTCACATTTTGATTAATGACAAGAGTGAGACGCAATGACATTGGACCAAGAAATTGGATAGGTGGAATACCACCCTAAGGTGGAAATATTTTTGCTACCACGTGATAAATTTACATACTGCTTTTCACATCACCTATGAGGAAATTATTATGGTACAAATAAATAAATAAATAAATAAATTTAATGAATGGTAATTAAATTAAATAATTTAACCTAAGAAGTATGCAAAAAGAGGAAAAAAGTGATCCCTCCTAGTAGGGAAAAAAGTGCTACTTTGATCCTTCCTGGTGGTGAAGAACAACAAGGTGTTCTAAAAAAAATCGAGTCCACATTAAGCTCGACCACGTATTAGTCCACTCATAGAACTATCCACTATATAACATACAACTTAAATGTGGACTTGATCCTAACTTGATTTCGAGTACAAAATTTGTAGACAAGAGTCTATATTTCAACCCTCCCCATTTTATCGATATCGATAAGAAACGCAAGCGTGTAGCGTACTACACTATTTAAATTGCTTATGTTGGTACTATGGTTCTTTGACAGTTCTTTGTCGTACATTTTGGTAATGATTTGCGAAACAAAGGGATTCCACACGCTAGTATGGAAGTCCCGTCTCTTAAAACGTAGTGATTATATGCTCTTTGTCTTCTATTTCCACGACTACTATACATAGTATCTGAACATGAACTGAACTGTCAAATGTCAGGTGATAATAACAAGACTATATTATTTTAGCACACTTTATTAATAAGTTACTCAGATTTTGCTGAAAAATGGTCGATAAATATGAAACGGTGAAGCTATGTTACACAATACACAAATACTCGAGCCATTCGGCCAATTATATTCCAGAGTAAGTTTCTTAGCGCTGGGGGTATGCCCTTTATTTCGATAGTTATTCCATCCATTCTTTCGCAGAGATCCGGTTTCCAAGAAAATAAATGAATTTCATGATTTATTCCAGAAATATAATGGTGAACAACCCATCGGATCAACTCTCGAGATGGTTTACGGACAGCAACACGCCCTCACAGTATATAATGTTGAAAATAAAAGCGCCTGCTATAGTGGAAACTATCAAATTCGGGAAATATATTAAAGCTCACGTCAGTGACCTGAAGAAATTCCAAATATTAGGAGGCACAGATGAATACAACTTGTCTGTGTTGTTATCAGCGTGAGTAAATAACAGTAATAACTACTAACTTGCTATTCTACAAACTTTTTTATTTGGGTATAAACAGCTGTTAAAGGTGATATTATTAGAGCTGTTATTGCTGAAAATAATAATCCAATGTAATATTTGCCATTCTCTCTAGGGAATGAGTTGCCGTTATATTATTTGTAATACCTAACACATTTTTTCCCTCTTAAATAACTTTACTATGAAACTTAGAATCAGGGTGTCTATTTTTGACTAGGCCCCCAACAAGAACAATGATGGGGAATGGGGATACACCTATTTTTAACATAACAGGCAATGGAAGAGTAAAATTATTTTCAATATGTTTGTTTCATTCTAAATTAGACAATCTAAATTGATATGATTTTGCTTTTTGACATTATGTAAATCAAAAAGTTACATTATTACAATATGTTGTAAAAAAATATATATATTTTTTTTATGTTTGTTGGACGACTGGGTTGAATGTGAAAAAAACATCTTGTCAAAAACATTTTCATGTGAAATGTTGTGAAGATAAATGGTTTCCATAAGGCTCGCATTGTCTAAAACTTATGAGATCTCTTGTAGAGCCAAGCTTCTAACTCTACAAGCACTTATTTCACAAACTCTTAGTCAAAATATATGGCTTTGCCATTTCTTTACTACAAGAAAGCCTTCTTCCTCGCATTGTCCCGGCATTTGCCATGGCTCATGGGAGCCTGGGGTCCGCTTGACAACTAATCCCAAGATTGGGCTTAGGCACTAGTTTTTACGAAAGTGACTGCCATCTGACCTTCCAACCCAGAGGTTAATCTAGGCCTTGGGATTAGTCCGGTTTCCTCACAATGTTTTCCTTCACGAAAAGCGGCTGGTAAATATCAAATGATATTTCGTACATAACTTGAATATATGTTTGAGAACAGGAGAAATAATAAACACATGTTTTGTTATATCTGCTTAAACTCAAATTTTCCTAAAAAAACACCCGTCTTTATGTGTAACTTTAGCGATAAGATATCATAAAACTTCGAATGTCGATTTTTTTAGGAATAAATAAGTTTTAGCTGATATAACAAAACACATGCTCATTATTTTTTTGCTGCTTTCAAACATATGTATACTCAAACCAGCCATTAACTAGCAAGTTGCTTGAGCATCACTTTCTATAGGAGTTAGAAGATTTAGTAACTTTTTAGTACTTTGGAGGACAATTTCTCCCAATAGGTTGAGATTGGGCAACTAAAAAAAATACGTGTCCGTTATTTTAGACTATAACATATATAAATATAAATCAAATCGGAACCCGACAGTTGGGTACCTTGTAAGGCTGTAAAATTCTTCTGACGACCCATCTGGCCTAGTGGGTAGTGACCCTGCCTATGAAGCCCATGGTCCAGGGTTCAAATCCTGGTAAGGGCATTTATTCTTGTGATGAGCATGGATATTTGTTCCTGAGTCATGGGTGTTTTCTACAATACAATACAAATACTCTTTATTGCACACCTCAATACAGAAACAATACAAATAATACCACACATAAAGAAGAGGTAAACAACAGGCGGTCTTATCGCTAAAAAGCGATCTCTTCCAGACAACCTTCTCTATGTATTTAAATATTTATATATTATATATTATATATATCGTCTAACTACCCTCAACACAAGCCTTACTGTGGGACTTAGTCAATTTGTGCAATAATGTCCTATAATATTTATTCACATGTATTCTAGAATGGAATAATAGATCCATATGATGTCTTTTTTGTCATGTAGAGGGCTCAAGAAAGACAGTGCACCGGAGGTGTTCAGGCTCCGACACAGAACCACAGAAGGCCTGTACTTGCCAGTGCAGTACTTGAAGATAGTGCCGCTGCAGTCTTGGGGCCCGGCGTACAACTACACCATCTGGTATGTGGAGCTGCAGGGGAAGACCCATGAAGATCTGATGGCTAGTGTGCTAGATACTATTAATTTGGTAAGTGATCTTTCATTGTATTATGCTATAGATCATGTCATTCACGATGATGCGTGCCTTGATTTGTATTGTCATGTTACTAAAGGTTATATTCGACAAATCTGCATGTAATGGTGAATGACACGAACTATAAATAAATAAATAGGTCAGTAATCATTATGAAATGATACAAATGCTCAGGGCTTGATTTAAGTTGATTTAAGGTGGTAATGCATAAATAATATTGAAAATACTTCTCAAATTTTATGTGATTCTATAATGTATAACGAAAATCAATATAAGTGACATGAGGCTTGCTCAAGATTGCTCAGTTATCGTTTTTAAGGTTTTAGATTTTAACTTGGTTATGTACACATTGTAGACTTATATAAATTTCAGAAGTCATTTGACGATTTATATTTAATTTAGGTTGTTATTATATCCTACTAACGACCATCATACTAGAAAAATGTTCAGTGATACAATTCATTATTTAGCGCAAAGAGGAAGAAGCAGTCCGAATGCTCCTAAAACATTTACGCCGACGCCGCTACAAGGACGCCTTTGAAGCACTGTCGCGCGAGAGCGGCGTGCGGCTCGAGGGCGAGCTGCAGGCGCGGCTGTGGCACGCGTTAGTTGAGAACGGGGACTACAAGCTCGCGGAGGACATCCTGGACGAGGCGGTCACTGGTGAGTTACTGGAACACATGCTGCTACTGGAACACTCTAGGGTGAGCTGCAAGCGCGGGCTTGTAGGCTTCAGAAGACAAAGTGGATGTGATGGAAATGTTTTTGCTGCATTTGCATGATTGTAAACAAACCTCTTAGTATGTGGTATGTTTAAGCTTACACGGGGTACAGGTTATGTTAAAGTATGTAACTTTACTTTTAAGTGACATTAACGTGAGACACTTCATTCGGTTCCTGTCTGTTTTAATTTTTTGTCTTTTAATTATTTATATAAGAATTCAAGCCTTGGCGACCCTCTACATCTCTAAGGATAATTTAATATCTTTTTTATATTTTATCTCTGACACTTAGAGACTTATACATCTCTAAAGAATTTTAGTATTTTATGGTTTTATTTTTTTATCATAGTTTTTTTTGTGTAATTTGACATTTAGAGACAGTATACATCTCTAATAAAGTATTTATTATTTCATAGATTCGATATTTGTATTAGTTTTTTTTTTAAATTTATTGTTTGTAAAAATGGACATGTAAAAGTGCCCCTGTGGCCTATTTGCTGAATAAATGTTTGATATTTGATATGTGTGACGCTCCTTAATTTAAGTAAATATTTTTTTTTGCACCAATAATAATACATGTAGCTATAAAAAAAAATAGAACTATGTAACTAGTTAACAACAGGCCGTCTTATCGCTAATAAGCGATCTCTTCCAGACGACCTTTAGTTTGTAGATTTCATATTTTACTAGTCATTTTATACAAATATATGATGAATACTGCAATTAATTCTGTGAATTACAATAGAAGACTCAGCATATTACTAAAAATACTTTAATAAAAAAAAAGATAACCATACATTAAAACAAAAAAAAAACCTCTATGAAAAAACCATCTCACACAAAGGAATACTATTAGACTACCGAAAGTAGTGAGGTGGAAGTCACTCACAAATATATTTAAAAAATTTATACCGTAAAAACTTGGAGGTGATATATTATTAGCCGGTACTGTAACTTTACCTTGATTAGCTACTTAATTTAATTTCAACACTTACTGACATGACATTAATTTATTTAATTATTGTTTGGAAGAGATCGCTTTTTAGCGATAAGACCGCCTATTGTTTACCTCTTCTTAATGTGTTGTATTACTTGTATTGTTTCTGTATTGAGGTGTGCAATAAAGAGTATTTGTATTGTATTGTAATTGGACCTTTCTTTATTTTGCAGAAGGCGAATTCGACTGGTACATGTCGTGGCAGCCTTACACGCCGGTGTGGCGCGAGATGTCAGGATGCTCCGTGCAGGTAGGTACCAACAGTTGCACTAAATTCACTTTGGCAGACTTAGACTTACGCAAGCGCATATATAGCACTGTAAAACCCGAAAAAAATGCGCACATTCTCGCGTGATTTTTATTTGTGTTTTAACTTTAGGTGGAGGACCGCTTATGCTGCGACACGCCGCCCCCACAGCGCTCCAACGAACTGTCGTGTGCCGACCGCGAGCCACGACCGCTTGATGCGGTGAGACCATTCACTATAATAATACCTTTTATACTCTGGCATAGTCACTTTGTCTGTAGAAAAAGGCGGCAGATTTAAAATATGTAGGCGCGAAGGGTTAATCTCCCATAACAAATAACAATTTCGTGCCTTATTCTGCTGACAAGTTGGGTGTGTTTGAGTATATGCTGTGTATCTTTAGGTATTTAAATAAAAGTAAACAAAATCTACCCTCAAATGGCTCCTTAAGTCAGATCAAGAAGTATATAAAAACATTACATGATCTAATAATGTAAGTTAAAGTCAGGTCGTTCAGTGACAAATCCAGGTGGTTTTGTATTTGGTTGACCAATAAATGTTATAACTACCCGCAAAAGTACAAATTGTTTGTTTACTTTTATTTAAAGATAATGAGCTTTATAGATCATGCTCCTGCAGCTGCGAGATGATTCGAATGTTACGAATACGAACATGCAACTAAAGGGGCAAAGTGGAAACACTGCTCATGTTAATGTGTCTGACGCTGCAGAACTCCCTCTGACGGCAGCAGAACAGGGCCTTCCTTCTTACACTATGTCCCTGTTCTCTGCCCTACCTATAGCAGTATAGCCAATTTGATTTGTTGTAGCTCACTTTTAGGGTTCCGTAGTCAAGAACCCTTATAGTTTCGCCATGTCCGTCTGTCTGACCATGACCATCCCCCGCTTTGCTCCTTGGCCTTAACATGGATACAAAAATAATGCATGGCGACAGAACGGTAAAATTAAATGTACAATTTTTTTTTTTACGGTAACTCCCATACAAAATGTTTTTTTTTTATGTTTTTAATTTTAACCTAATGGTGTGGAGTATCGTTGGATAGGTGTTTCAACACGAATATAGGTTTCCAACAACCATTTTTTGATAGTGTATATTTTAAGAAATAATCGCTTCGAAAGAAAAAATCCCGCCCCCAAAAAATATGGAAAAAATCCTAAAACAAAAGCTTAATAAATACTTTGAATGAAAACTATAGCGAACATGACCCGATATTCTCTTGGCCGATTTTTTTTCTATCACACTATAAAAAAAGTATTTTCATTGAGTACATATGAAACTAGTGTTCTCGACAGGAGGTGCCCGTCAACGGCGAATCATCAGAATGCGATA
The DNA here is from genome assembly GCF_033807575.1 of Cydia pomonella. Lineage (NCBI taxonomy): Eukaryota > Metazoa > Arthropoda > Insecta > Lepidoptera > Tortricidae > Cydia > Cydia pomonella. Next base: position 6,003,173 of record NC_084720.1, read on the forward strand.
CCACCTGCTGCACCAAACCCGGACCTCGCGGCGGCCACCAACTCGTAGTGGACTCTACTACGGGCACACTGTACCTCTTCGGCGGCTGGAACGGGACGGAAGACCTCGACGACTTGTGGTATGGAGCCGTTGATGATCGTTTGTCTCTCCTTCCCTGTTAATATTTGTATTTGTTAGAAAGAGACAAAACTTAACAGAGTTTTTCTAAGGGTTTTTTTGTACGGTATTTATGATGCCTATGGTATGAAAGAACAGATTTTACTCACCAGAGCGCTGTAGTAAAATTTTGTTTTATTTTTATGTGTATGAATGTTATTAAACAGGTCTTACGACACGGAGACGGAGCGCTGGGCGCTTCTCTGCCGGCACAGCGGGCTCGAGAACGGACCCTCGCCGCGCTCGTGCCACAAAATGGTGTTCGACCCCGTGCACAGGAGGTTATACACACTGGGGAGGTACCTGGACAACGCTCAGCGAGTACCCAGCAATATGAACGTGAGTGCGATAAATTTACTACTTTATGTCGTAGTTAACAAGGTTCTATTCTACCGATACTAGCACACTGGGCTCGAGAACGGGCCCTCGTCGCGCTCGTGGCACAATATGGTCTTCGACCCCGTGCACAGAAGATTATACACATTGGGAGGTATTTGGACAACGCTCAACGGGTACCCAGAAATATGAATGTAAGTGTGATGCAATAACAACCTTATGTCATTGTATATAAGGTCCTATTTGTTCTATGCTACCACAGCCGGCTCGAGAACGGGCCCTCGCCTCGTTCGTGCCATGTTCCACCCCGTGCACAAAGGGTTATACACGCTGGGGCAATATATGGACAACGCTCAACGCGTGACTTGTAATTTGAATGTGAGTGTGATACATTAACGACCTCATAGTAAATAAGGTCCTGTGCTACCACAAAGGGCTCAAGATCGGTCCCTCGCGTCGCTCGTAACGGAAAATGGTGTTCGCTCCCGTGCATACAAGATTTGTATCACACTGGGCAATATGAATGTAAGTGTGATACATAAACGACCTTATGTCATAGTAAATAAGATATGGGTCTATCCAAAGTATTTATAAAACTTTTTATACGATTATTACAACCGCAGTGGCGCGCCGCGACGCCATACTGTAAGTTGACGGTGAAGTGCGTACGACCATGACCGGTTGCATATTAAAATTGAAGGCGCAATAAGCCATACGGCTACCGCAAGTGCCGAATATGAGCTCTAAAGATGGCCATATTATAACCTTATTTATTTTCAGAGCGACTTATACATGTACGACGTGCCCACCAGCCAGTGGTCGCTAGTAATGGCCGACACAGCAGCAGCGGGCGGGCCTCGCCTCGTGTTCGACCACCAGATGTGCATCGATAGCGACACGCGCACCGTGTACGTGTTCGGAGGCCGGGTGCTGCCACACAACACGTAAGTCACACATTATACAGAGCGACTTGTACATGTACGACGTGCCCACCAGCCAGTGGTCGCTAGTAATGGCCGACACAGCAGCGGCGGGCGGGCCTCGCCTCGTGTTCGTGTTCGACCACCAGATGTGCATCGACACCGACACGCACCGTCTACGTCAGGGGTCACCAATTAAGGCCCGATTTTTAAAATAAAATGACAATCGCGGTCAGTTTCTAATTGAGTTTCTTAAATATCTAAGCAAATGTTGTTTCTTTCCTTGTTTTGGTGTTGTAATATGTTTAATTTTGTTCTTTTGTGCTAGCCTGTAATAGACTTTTGTATCCTGTCTGTGGAAACCTGTAATTGGCATCCCTGAAACATATTTTTCTTAACTTAATATTTTTTTTTTAATAAAAAAAAAGTAATGTACTGCACAAAACAGGTCGGCGGTCCGGATCTGGACTGCGATCCGCCATTTGGTGACCCCTGGTCTACGTGTTCACACTACACGTGAGCCGATTAATAGAATTAGACGCTATTTTAAACTCGTATGCTAGTATAATACGATTGTGTTCAAAATTGATATTTTATTTTGATCTGGGATTCGCTTTAATAAACTGGTTGCCATTTTAAACTTCAAATTTAAGTTAATGGTCCGACGGCTTACGCTACCGCTGCATTTGCGTTCCCATTCGTCAATAACTAATTCAATGTAGTATTCCGCAATTAATAACTACTAGATAGGCTTAACTCTTATACAGGCTACGAAGATTTCTCTTACGTTAGGAAAGTGCTTCCTGTCTTCAGAAGGGTCAGTCATCAGCAAAAGTTACTAAAGGGTCGAGGTTCAAAATGGTTCGGTTCATTTTAGTGTTAAGAGGAAAAGACAAGGTTGATTACACAATATTATTGTTTCAGAGAGGAAGCCGCAACACCGCAATACTCCGGCCTGTACGCGTACTACCTGAACACGAATAGCTGGCAGCTCCTACTTGCGGACAGGCACTCGCTGCCCGCGCCGCAGCCGCGCGTGTCGCACTCCATGCTGTTCCACCCGGTGAGTAACCCATATTACACGTATTACTCTATGAGCTGCTGTTTGTTACAAAAAAAAATGAATCAACAAAAAAATCCTTTGCAAAAATTTACTGAGAATCGATTGAAAAATCCGGAGGAACATATAAAATATTTTTATTACTGAAGATGAAGTTTAGAAGTTTCACTATCGGATCGAGCTCGCTCGCGTAGTAAAACTACGAAAAAAAAACAACGGGTTGCACTCCGGGAGTCCCGGTAGAAGTGAAAACTTGAATATTAACGTTGTGCATTTTTGATATTTTGGAGAAGAGTAGCAGTTTGGGGGCGTCCATTAATCGCGTCATACGTTTTTGGCTTGTTTTAGACCCCCCCCCCTCCCCCGTGGTGATCTTTGGTGATATTTTCAGGACCCCCCCCCCATCCAATATGACGTGTATTTTTTTCGATAACTAAAGAACAGTTTTCTAACAAATGAACCTAAGTACACGTGTTTTGACAGTTTGGTTAATTGAAGGGCGGAAAACTATTATTTTTATTTTATTGACTATAATACAGTATAGCACAGATGAAAAAAAAAATACACGTGATACGTGTCCATACCCCCCCGTCCCCTGTGGTGATCATTGGTGATTTTTTGCTGACCCCCTCCCCCCCCTATACAATATGACGCGATTAATGGACGCCCCCTTTTATAAAAAAGAGATAATTCTCTATTATACCTACGTAAACAAATTTGAGTGTCAGGACTTCAGCCTAGACAATCAGTAAATTTTAATGAATCGTTCACCATCATATTAAGTAAAACAATCACGCTTTTCTGTTATTAACTTATGTATATATATATATATATATATACATATATACACAAGGATAAAATACAACACAATAGGGTTGTTTCCATCTACAAATCTCAGGGTCGAATTGTATCCCTATAAATTCTTTTGGATTATAAGAACATGTTAAACTACTTTTAAGGCACTTGTAATGACCATATTATTGTAAATATTGATTTTAAAATATCTTTTGGCACACGTCACGTAACCAAACTAGAAACGTTATTGAAGATTCTGATGACGTCACAACTCTCGGATTGACACTGTTGACAGTTAGGCGATAAACAACAAATGACAAATGTCAGTTGACAGTTCGTATCTTCTACGTGTGTATGTAGTTATGTGTCAAACCGTAAACTGTGACGTCACACAATTTTCAAAGAGCGTTTTGGGCGCGAAAGCATGTGTCAAAATATATTTTGTTAAATTAACATATTTAAAGCCGTTTTTAGTATAAAAGTTGAATTTTAGGGCAACTTTTAGTTAATATAGAACGTGATACAAGCGTTTCGAAAAATTGGAAACAACCCTATTAACAAAGATTAAACCTCTTTAACCGTTATGACAGCACTTTGATTATGAAGAAAATAAAATGTCACACTTGAATGACATACGATTTTTAACCAGAGCAAAAGTAACCAGGCTTCGATGACATTCAATTTGCACGTCACCATGATGTCACATGTCCGTCTTACGAATTTTCAATCTGACGGTCACGTGACACCTGACGCAAGTTTAAAAATTTTTCCCCATCACAAGAAGCGCACAGCGCCGCTAAAGAAATTTTCACTTCAAAAAGCGGTCCGCTGACAAAAACAAGTGACGATGTGTCAGCATTAGTCACGATTAGCAATTGACCCTTTGGTCAAGAATCGGGCGAGCTATAGGGACTGTGCGCGTTGGAGGGTCTGCCATCTTGTGGCCTGAATTGGAATCATAAACATGTACATTTAGACGTCACGTGTTTTCTTGTGCATAGTAAGTTAATGCACGCTCCGTATTGTTACGCAAGTAATCATGAATGTACCAAAATTTGAATTTCGAACGTGATATAAAAAGAATTTTAGAGGCGTGTATCAAGCAGTGGACAGACATGTTTGTGCTGATAATAATGATGTAGGGTGTCAAGTGATGTCTTGCCACTAGATGTTGGAATAAGGATTGCTAAGCTGAGTTTGTATTTCAGGTACAACGGAAACTGTATATCTTCGCGGGCCAGCGCAACAAGGAGCACCTGCTGGACCTGTGGTGGTGGGACGTGGGCACGAGCACGTGCGGGGCGCTGTGCAGCGGCGCCGCCGCCTGCCCGCCGCCCGCCGCCGGCTTCACGCAGCGCGCCACGCTCGACCCCGACACCGACGAGCTGTTCGTGCTGTCGGTCAGTATACTGTGTGGACGTGGCGCTACACCCGCCCGCCGCCCGCCGCCGGCTTCACGCAGCGCGCCACGCTCGACCCCGACACCGACGAGCTGTTCGTGCTGTCGGTCAGTATACTGTGTGGACGTGGCGCTACACCCGCCCGCCGCCCGCCGCCCGCCGCCGGCTTCACGCAGCGCGCCACGCTCGACCCCGACACCGACGAGCTGTTCGTGCTGTCGGTCAGTATACTGTGTGGACGTGGCGCTACACCCGCCCGCCGCCCGCCGCCGGCTTCACGCAGCGCGCCACGCTCGACCCCGACACCGACGAGCTGTTCGTGCTGTCGGTCAGTATACTGTGTGGACGTGGCGCTACACCCGCCCGCCGCCCGCCGCCCGCCGCCGGCTTCACGCAGCGCGCCACGCTCGACCCCGACACCGACGAGCTGTTCGTGCTGTCGGTCAGTATACTGTGTGGACGTGGCGCTACACCCGCCCGCCGCCCGCCGCCCGCCGCCGGCTTCACGCAGCGCGCCACGCTCGACCCCGACACCGACGAGCTGTTCGTGCTGTCGGTCAGTATACTGTGTGGACGTGGCGCTACACCCGCCCGCCGCCCGCCGCCCGCCGCCGGCTTCACGCAGCGCGCCACGCTCGACCCCGACACCGACGAGCTGTTCGTGCTGTCGGTCAGTATACTGTGTGGACGTGGCGCTACACCCGCCCGCCGCCCGCCGCCGGCTTCACGCAGCGCGCCACGCTCGACCCCGACACCGACGAGCTGTTCGTGCTGTCGGTCAGTATACTGTGTGGACGTGGCGCTACACCCGCCCGCCGCCCGCCGCCCGCCGCCGGCTTCACGCAGCGCGCCACGCTCGACCCCGACACCGACGAGCTGTTCGTGCTGTCGGTCAGTATACTGTGTGGACGTGGCGCTACACCCGCCCGCCGCCCGCCGCCCGCCGCCGGCTTCACGCAGCGCGCCACGCTCGACCCCGACACCGACGAGCTGTTCGTGCTGTCGGTCAGTATACTGTGTGGACGTGGCGCTACACCCGCCCGCCGCCCGCCGCCCGCCGCCGGCTTCACGCAGCGCGCCACGCTCGACCCCGACACCGACGAGCTGTTCGTGCTGTCGGTCAGTATACTGTGTGGACGTGGCGCTACACCCGCCCGCCGCCCGCCGCCGGCTTCACGCAGCGCGCCACGCTCGACCCCGACACCGACGAGCTGTTCGTGCTGTCGGTCAGTATACTGTGTGGACGTGGCGCTACACCCGCCCGCCGCCCGCCGCCGGCTTCACGCAGCGCGCCACGCTCGACCCCGACACCGACGAGCTGTTCGTGCTGTCGGTCAGTATACTGTGTGGACGTGGCGCTACACCCGCCCGCCGCCCGCCGCCCGCCGCCGGCTTCACGCAGCGCGCCACGCTCGACCCCGACACCGACGAGCTGTTCGTGCTGTCGGTCAGTATACTGTGTGGACGTGGCGCTACACCCGCCCGCCGCCCGCCGCCCGCCGCCGGCTTCACGCAGCGCGCCACGCTCGACCCCGACACCGACGAGCTGTTCGTGCTGTCGGTCAGTATACTGTGTGGACGTGGCGCTACACCCGCCCGCCGCCCGCCGCCGGCTTCACGCAGCGCGCCACGCTCGACCCCGACACCGACGAGCTGTTCGTGCTGTCGGTCAGTATACTGTGTGGACGTGGCGCTACACCCGCCCGCCGCCCGCCGCCGGCTTCACGCAGCGCGCCACGCTCGACCCCGACACCGACGAGCTGTTCGTGCTGTCGGTCAGTATACTGTGTGGACGTGGCACTACACCCGCCCGCCGCCGGCTTCACGCAGCGTTTTTTTTTTATAAAGTGTGTCTGAAAGGACATCGTTATCGACCAGAACAACAAGCTAACAACAACATGCATCTCTCACGCGAACAAGTACTAATTGTCCCGTGTTTGTTCCAGGGCATGAGCAAAGAGAAAGACAAGCGCGTGTACAACACTCTATGGGTATTCTCACTACGGCGCCTGACCTGGACGTGCGTGTACCGGAACGACAGCATAGCGCCGCACGAGCCGCGACCGCGCTTCGCGCACCAGCTGGTCTACGACCCCGTGCGGAAGGTCAGTACTAGTTATCGCTCGGGTCAAACCAAAACTGACTCGAATGTATGAACTATACGAATAACGTAGATATCAAGATATCATTATGACGTTTTGTGGCGGTGTCTATGAGGTTCTCTCAACGTTGTCATGGACTTGCGTCTACCGGAACGACAGCAGCCACGAGCCGTGATCGAGCTTTGCGCACCAGCTGGCCTACTTGTTTGACCCCGTGCGGAAGGTTGGTCTAACCCGAGGGCGGCGGAACGCTCGCATTTGTTTTTGCCAATATACCGATACCGTCGATATCAGTATCGAGCATGCATACTCGGGACGTGCGTTTCGTGACCGAAGCGTAAGGCCGTGGACTGGACGTCACCGGACAGCGAGCCACGAGTAACATTTCCATGCCGCAAAAATCGATAATCAAATTTATTTACAGCTTTGAAAAGTCAACATAAACGGCTTCAAAGCTCGCTCGTCGCCCCGCTACTCTCTGGCGTTCAGACCACGGCCTTACTAAAGGACTGATACTGATATTCTTTAACCTTTGAATTAAGAATTCATATTATAATCGCATTCAATCTTGGATATTCTATAACACTTCCTAACAAACTAAAGTATTCATTAAAAAAATTACACTTCTGTTTCTCTCTCTTTGTAAATGTAACCTAAGTCCTAACCATTCCTATTCATCCAGATACACTACCTATTCGGTGGCAACCCCGGCAACCAGAACAGTCTGCGCCTCCGCCTCGACGACCTCTGGGCGCTCCAGTTAAAACGGGCGTCCATTGAGAAAGTCTCCAGAGAAGCCAAACTCGCACTGAGAGAAGCCTGCTTTAGAGAGCTGGCGGCCACGCCCGGGAGGGACACCATGGCGTTAAAGTATCTGAGGAAGGAGCTACATGATGTACTGGATCATAATAATCCTGAGGAGGTGAGTGGACCGTATGACCAAGTATTTAAGTTTATTTTTGCTTTATGGAAGCCATAGGGAAAGTCTCCAGAGATGCCAAACTCGCACTAAGAGAAGCCTGCTTTGTAGAGCTGGCAGCTACGCCATGCATCCTATCCTGAGGAGGTAAGTGTATCTTATTACTATTGTGTTAAGGTTGCTTTTGGCATAAAAACGAGCTTCTATAGAACGAGCGCCTGGTCGGGATACTATGGCACTACAGTATTTAAGGAAGGAGCTAGATGATGTTTCGGATCATAATGATCCTGCGGAGGTGAGTGTCTTATGGCTATGAGTAAGATTGTTAATGGCATCAAAACAGCTTTCTTTCTCTAGTCTTTAGAGAAGCTAAACTCGCACTAAAAGAAGTTCATAGCTTGAACAGGACAATATGGCGCTAAAGAGGGAATTAGAATTGACCATAAATTGCTAATCCTTAAGTTAAATAACATGGATATTCACGGTGATCTGTTGCGCTGGTTCACGTCTTATATTGACAATAGGTCGCAAGCTGTTGTCATTAACAACTATGTGTCTAGCTGGGTAACTGTTCCCAGTGGCGTTCCACAAAGATCGTTGCTGGGGCCTTTGCTTTTCAATATATTTGTCAAAGACATCACCATCAGTGATTGTTGCCACACTTCCAAATTGCTATGTTTCGCTGACGACATGAAATTTTTTACCAAAGTCAATTCATTGGATGACTGCTCTTTTACAAGATGACCTTACACGTCTTGTTGCATATTGCCAGACCGGTGCCCTATTGATTTTCCGACAAACAATACGCCGATTTTCAATTCGCCGAAAACGATTCGCAGACGGGTTCATTGGCCGAGTAACGATTGGCAGAATGTCATTACGCATAATAGTCGTTTGCACGAGTAGTCAATACGTAGAACATTGATACGCATATTTACTTTTCGTAGAATAATCATTTAGTAACTCTCACAATTACCCGATAAACTATTCGTCGAAATACAATAGGTCGAATAATCATTTGGCATTAATATTTATTTATGGCTAGACTAGGACATGACTAACCTACACAACAACTTTTAGTTTGAGTCTGATAAACATGGTTTTGATACATTTAATTATATACTTATTTTAATTAACATAAATGACCATAAAATTTTATGCCTTGAAAGGAGCACTTCTTGTATATATATATATTTATACATTTCGGGGATCTCGGAGCGGCTCTAACGATTTTGATGAAATTGGCTCTATGGGGGTTTTCGGGGGGCGAAAAATCGATCTAGCTAGGTCGTATCTCTGGGAAAACACGCATTATTGAGTTTTATACATTTTTCGAGCAAGACTCGGTCGTCCAGATATTAAAAAACTATATTGCATAGGTACGATGGCCCATACTGTTAACTGTCCATCGGTGGACCTCATTACAAAAGGCATAAGGTCCACCGGTGGGCAGTTAAGAGTGTTGCTGTTTGTACAATACCTATGCTTATGTTCATATTTAAGTAAAAAAATTATTCAAACCTAAACTATGCTTAACGCATATACTTAAAAAAGGATAATATTTTATTTCTTTCTTTCTAAAGACAGTTTTTTTGTAAAAAGACTTTAATTTCGAAAATAACGATGTATAAAATGTGAAACGTTATTCGACTAAACATTCCTTAAACGAAAAGATTACTCTGCCAAATGAAAACCGTCCAGTAATATTTCTGCTAATTTACACAGAAGCGAACTGAACTTTATGTGAACCAAGAGTCTGCGTAACGTTAGTTGACCAAAAGTTACATCTACAAATGAATCACTCTGCGAAACGTTGTTCGGCGAATCGTTGTCTGCGAATTGATTGTCGGAGAATCATTAGGTACCCTGCCAGACCAATAAATTAGATCTAAATGTATCTAAATGTTTACTTTAACCTTCACTAGACAACAAAGTTCAATTCCAACTTTGTAAAAGCTAAATGATCATGTGCTTAAATCTGTGTCATGTATGAAGGACCTGGGAGTCACCCATGATTCAAAGCTTTTATTTGATACTCATATAGATAATATAGTAACTAGTGCTACTAAGACATTGGGATTTATAATGCGTAGTTCTTTACATTTTATTCAAATTAAAACTATAAAAGTTCTTTATTGTACATATGTCTGAAGTAAACTTGAATATGAGTCTCAAATTTGGAACCCAATTTATAGCTGTTGGTTCTCCGAACAATAAATAAATAAATAAATATTTATATTAACAGAATAGAACGTATACAGAAAAAGTTTGTGAAATACCTCTGCTTTAAAATGAAAACTCCTTATAATTAATCCAATTATGACAATATTTGAAAAAAACATCACCTTATCCCACTACATAAACGTGGACAGATTGCAGATATTACTATACTTAATATTTTAAATGGTAACATTGATTGTCCTGAATTGCTCGCTAAGCTCTCCTTCAATACTCCATCTAGGTCTAAAAGATACTTCCCTCCCCTCTCAATTCCTTTTTCATCGCGTAATTACAGAAAGAATAGCTTTCTACTACGAGCTGGTAAAAGTCTAAATGAACTAATGAAGGAGCGGGATATAGACATTTTTTTTTTATTTAGTTGGAGATCCAACAGCTGTGACATTAACATAGAAAAATATAGTAGATACAGGAAGCCAATTATAGGAACTCATTTTTAATAGCAACATCACAACTATAAGACGGATTCTAACAGACAAATTATTTGAGTGAGCGAGTCGTATGCGATAGCATATTATTTATTTATTTATTTATATACTGAACAAAGAAACCAAAACTTATTAGTTAATTTAGTGATACAATAATATGCTATCGCATACGACTCGCTCACTCGAGTAATAATTATTATTGTATCGATTAACGTATGTATATATAACTATTGTGCAATTGATAGCGGTTGGTTCTCCGAAACAAATAAATAAATATTATAGGACATTATTACACAAATTGACTAAGTCCCACAGTAAGCTTTATAAGGCTTGTGTTGAGGGTACTTAGACAACGATATATATAATATATAAATATTTATAAATACTTAAATACATAGAAAACACCCATGACTCAGGAACAAATATCCATGCTCATCACACGAATAAATGCCCTTACCAGGATTTGAACCCGGGACCATCAGCTTCGTAGGCAGGCCCAACCACTAGGCCAAACCGGTCGTCAAATAAATAAATAAAATAAAGTATCAAAGATGGAGATGTTGTGGATCATAAGAATCCTAGACATTTAGAGAAAGAGAGGCTTCCAGAGAAAGTTTTTAGAGTTCGAAACTAAATTTGCTTTAACCTCGTTCTCGACACCCAGAAGGGATACCACCCCCTACTGTTAGTGTAATTTTAACATATTTGCGCCCGCTGTACACTAGAATGGCACTTTGAGAACTATGAATGGGACTTTGTATCGTTTTTCTTATGTTATTAGTAAGGAGGGATGAATCCCAACAATTATGCTATGTTATTTTATTTATTTATGTATTTGTGTGTTTTAGGTGGAGCGTTTCCACTCGCTAGCGACAGTGCTGTTCGCCGGCAGCGCCGGGGCGCGCGGCGCCGTGGCGCTGACGCCGCGCCGCGTGCGCACGCTGGCGCGCCGCCGCGCCCGCCACGCCGCGCCGCCCGACCTCGCGCACGCGCTGCACGCGGTACGCTCCTCTAGCTAGCCACAGTGCTGCTCGCCGGCGGCGCCGGGGCGCTGACGCCGCGCCGCGTGCGCACGCTGGCGCGCCGCCGCGCCCGCCACGCCGCGCCGCCCGACCTCGCGCACGCGCTGCACGCGGTACGCTCCTCTAGCTAGCCACAGTGCTGCTCGCCGGCGGCGCCGGGGCGCTGACGCCGCGCCGCGTGCGCACGCTGGCGCGCCGCCGCGCCCGCCACGCCGCGCCGCCCGACCTCGCGCACGCGCTGCACGCGGTACGCTCCTCTAGCTAGCCACAGTGCTGCTCGCCGGCGGCGCCGGGGCGCTGACGCCGCGCCGCGGGCGCACGCTGGCGCGCCGCCGCGCCCGCCACGCCGCGCCGCCCGACCTCGCGCACGCGCTGCACGCGGTACGCTCCTCTAGCTAGCCACAGTGCTGCTCGCCGGCGGCGCCGGGGCGCTGCCGCCGCGCCGCGGGCGCACGCTGGCGCGCCGCCGCGCCCGCCACGCCGCGCCGCCCGACCTCGCGCACGCGCTGCACGCGGTACGCTCCTCTAGCTAGCCACAGTGCTGCTCGCCGGCGGCGCCGGGGCGCTGACGCCGCGCCGCGTGCGCACGCTGGCGCGCCGCCGCGCCCGCCACGCCGCGCCGCCCGACCTCGCGCACGCGCTGCACGCGGTACGCTCCTCTAGCTAGCCACAGTGCTGCTCGCCGGCGGCGCCGGGGCGCTGACGCCGCGCCGCGTGCGCACGCTGGCGCGCCGCCGCGCCCGCCACGCCGCGCCGCCCGACCTCGCGCACGCGCTGCACGCGGTACGCTCCTCTAGCTAGCCACAGTGCTGCTCGCCGGCGGCGCCGGGGCGCTGACGCCGCGCCGCGTGCGCACGCTGGCGCGCCGCCGCGCCCGCCACGCCGCGCCGCCCGACCTCGCGCACGCGCTGCACGCGGTACGCTCCTCTAGCTAGCCACAGTGCTGCTCGCCGGCGGCGCCGGGGCGCTGACGCCGCGCCGCGTGCGCACGCTGGCGCGCCGCCGCGCCCGCCACGCCGCGCCGCCCGACCTCGCGCACGCGCTGCACGCGGTACGCTCCTCTAGCTAGCCACAGTGCTGCTCGCCGGCGGCGCCGGGGCGCTGACGCCGCGCCGCGTGCGCACGCTGGCGCGCCGCCGCGCCCGCCACGCCGCGCCGCCCGACCTCGCGCACGCGCTGCACGCGGTACGCTCCTCTAGCTAGCCACAGTGCTGCTCGCCGGCGGCGCCGGGGCGCTGACGCCGCGCCGCGTGCGCCACGCCGCTAGGCTCTTCTAGCTCTGTTCCGTAATATGTTCTAGGGAACATCGCACGGAGTTTGCAAAGCTTTGATGTTAACTTTAAATTTTAAGGTCAAGCAAGAAGCTTCTCACGTTTTATTACACAAATTAAGATTGAAACGTCTCTCATTCGCTTTCGTAGTAGTACTTAAAATAATAAAACAGTATCAACTTAGTTCTAAAGAATAAATACCCCCCACCCGAATTATCATTTGGAACTAAAGCAACTTAGTTCGACGCAAACTTGTGAAATGTTTTAACTAGAGCCATTATTTTGATGTCCATTTTTAGCTTATATCCTGTACTGCCATTTAACAATAAAAAAGTACAGGTCAACGACGACCACGTTTTCGAAAAAAAAGATAAAATGTAAAAAAAAAATTTTGGTGACAATTTTTATTTTTGTTATTAATCCTCGAGTAATTGTGGAAATTTTTTGGACAGTTTTTTCTCAATTTTGGCCACCGTAGCCTACGGAGACTAACAAGCAACGCTAAGCGGTCTTCGTAGTCTATGGGTGTTGCTATTACGGGTGTCACATGCGTGTTTCTGACTTATGAAGTAATTATTTTTACTATGCAACCAAATGAATATTTTGTAAGTTGGCAGCAATGCACTTAGTTTAAAACTGTATTCGTTTTGGTTTTGTTAGGTTGGTAGCCATTAATCGCAGTAACATTATATAGCTTATAAAAGCACAAGAGCTTTTATGAGGAATAGACAATATAGACTTTTCTTGAAACCTTTTATGTATGTTCTTATATTCGTGTTAATGAATGCATAAATGACAGATAACAGTAGAGGAGTAGGAAAAATAAATAAAAATCAAAAAACAGTTATGGAAGGTGATTTGTCGATCAAATTAATTGCACTTTACGTGTACAAACACATTGTATATAGAAGGGTACTTCATGAATTGGACACTAATCCTCGTACATATTCCAGGTGCTAGGCGCCGACGACACGATCCCCGAGCCGCCGACCCCGTACGAGGACGTGTCGCCGGAGGCGCCCGACACGTGGGACGTGGGCGAGGACGACGCCGACAGCGGCGCCGCCGACGCCGACTGGGCGGCGCGCCACGCGAGGGCGCTGCTCTACGACCGCCTGTGCAGATACTTCCGGCCCAGCAAGGTGCCGCCGCTCCAGGACATCGCGGACTTGGTCGCGCTGTGAGGTGGGATACATGACGAGGATAACTGGCCTGGAATTAATCGGCTTAACATATAGAGGCTAATAATCATTTGTCCCTTTCCATCATACCAATACGTCGGAAAGGGACAAACGATTATTAGCGGATTGTTAACTTTAGTAGACGTTTATGAATAAGGGGTTAAAATATTATTTTATACAATCCTGATATAATAGAGAACGTTTCAGTCGAGTACCGTGTTTAGGCAACAAAGCTTGCTGAGTTGCCTAAGTAAAGCACGAGATTGAAAAGCTTGATTATATCACTATTTTATACAATACTTTTTCTAGGAGTCATTTAAAATAATACTTCGTTTACTATATCACCTAAACAATTAATCAAAATTAGTATCTCAATTGACAAAATGCGCGCGACGGCACGTGATTGGTATTTTTTTTTTTACAGTTGATTACAGCGTATCGAAATGAACCTTATAGTCGAGTGGGAACCCATATATGAAAAGTATGCAAATTATAGTTTGGTATACAAAATCTTAATAGGGTTGTTTCCATCTACTAATCTTAGGGCAGAATAGTATTCCAATAAATTCTTATGGATTATAAGAACATGTTAAACTACCTTTAGTGGACCTCTAATGGGCACATTTTTGTAAATATTGAATTTAAAATATCTTTTAACACACGTCACGTGACCGAAGTCGAAACGACATTGAAGATTCTGATGACGTCACAACTCACGGTTTGACACTGGGCTATAACCGCGAAAATCGAAGTTCATCATTGCAGGCATTTTTCTCTGTCATTCTAATTACGTCTTAGTAAGAGTAAAAGAAAAAGATCCCCACAGTATACGATTTTCGGTTTTTGCTGTAGGCCCCCCGTTGTCTGTTCTAAAGAGTAAAGTAAGTATATAGGTCTGTTCTCGCACAAAATTTAATACTCAAGCCGTAACCATTTTGGTGGTGGGCAATTAATTGAAGCTTCGATATCTGCACTAAAAAGTAACATCATAGAAATGCTAATGGATAATAAATACTTTATGATATATAATAACTCATTATTACAGAAAACATATTTTATTAGCTGGTTAAAAACCCACACGCACGCATACACAGCTTGCCCACCACCTAAATGGCTACGGCTTGAGTATCAAATTCTGCACTGAGAATAGACAACGGGAGGCCTTGGTGTTACGTGTATATGTACCTATATACTTACTTTACTCTTTGGTATGTACGTAGTTATGTGTCAAACCGTAAACTGTGACGTCATACAATTTTCAAAGAGCGTTTTGGGTGCGAAAGCGTGGGTCAAAATATATTTTGTTAATTTAACATATTTAAAGCCGTTTTTAGGGTAAAAGTTAAATTTCAGGGCAACGTTTGGTTAATATAGAACGTATTACAATCGTTTCAAAAAATTGGAAACAACCCTATTCAACCATTACAATCGACGAGTAGAAAAAGAATATATGTAGGGGCATACAACCTGTATGTAACTGTACATTTTCAACTACTCTGTTACAGACGCTCTGTGGCAGGACGCAGACTGTGCATGGAGATTGGAGAATAAGAATAGAATTGTCACTTGTGCTGTGTGACGTGCTGGTGAAAAGTTTCCCAAATCGCGACACATGTCATAATTTAAAAACTTGTCATATTTTAGTGTTAGGAACTAAATTTACCATTTTAAAAGTGGACAGTTATTATTTCTTGTGATATTTTTTGAAAATTTCTGAGAATTTTTTAACTAGGAAACTTTTCGTATCTTGCACATGTGTTTATCTGTGAATACGCACCATATTGCGCAACCTACATGTTTTATACCAGGTCAGTGGCAAGCGCAGGACCGCTACGGCGCGCCTGAGTGTCAGTCGCTCTCAAATAGACGCTGACATATAAGGAGCGCCAGTAATAATGCCTATACTCACAATGTACACTCAAGGTCACATATTATTAAATGTTGTACCTTATTTCATTATATTAAGGTTGAGAATTGTTTACATATTTATAAAAAATAAAATTGTGACTAACAACTAGGTTTAGGTGCATTTTACGAGTCTACCGCATATTCGGCAAAAAAAGTGAAAATGAGTTTTATAAAAAAAAATATAAAAAATCAAATGAAATGGCGAAATGGTTTCAGACCTAAACTTCTAAATTTGAAAATTCAAATACCTAAATCAAATTAGGTGGGGCTTTTTAATAATATTAAGTTAGGGAAAATCTAAACTAATCCTCCTTTTATGTTTCGTCGCGTTGTGAACCTCTACTAATACGTAAGTTTCAATGTGTTTTTCATGTGTACAAACTTGCGTCTATAGATGCCCCCGCTGCGGCCTCTCCAATAGGGGGCTATATTGCCACAAATTGTGAATAAGCCGCGTTTTAAATCGGTGACCTTTACCCTCACCACGAGTCACCGAGTGTCAACACTGACATATACGCTAACGTCTACGTAAATTACTTTCTATGCATCTCGCTCGTACTGACATGACACTGTCAGTGACTCGTGGTAAGGGTGCTGGTGCTGGAACGGTGAATAACAGGTTATATCGTCAGGTGACATGCAAAACTCACTAATTACTAAAAAATAATTAAACAAAAATAACCTTATTTTAGTAGTAATATGGGCTATGAACTTGTGGTGGTAATTAGTGACTTTTTTTGTCACCTGACGATATTATAAGAATTTTTAACCATATTTGTCTAAAACACGGTACTTTTATTAAACCTACTAGCATAAGACGCTGAAATCTGAAACTCTATCGCTCACGTATCAATAATTACTTTTTCAACCGACTCCAATTTTACGAGTATAGAGGTGGTTATGTATTCGATTGTGGCTATTTTTTTTTGTTCTTTCACCGATTACTCCGACACTCGTGGTCCGATTTGAGTAATTCTTTTTGTGTTTGAAAGGAGTTATCTCCAAGTTGGTCCCATTTTAATTTGGTTCTGATCTGATGATGGGATCCATGAGGAATTGAGGGAACTCCTCATTATTTAAAGGCACTTGTATGGTGATTTGGGTGTTTTCTTAAGCAAATCGAGCATTGTCTCTCAAAAACCATGAATTTGATGAAATGGATCTGATGATGATGATTTTTTTTAATGTAGTATGTTCACCGATTACTCGGACACCCGTGGTCCGATTTGAGTAATTCTTTTATTGTTTGAAAGGAGTTGCCTCCAAGGGGGTCCCATAATATTTTTGAATTGAGAGAACTCCTCAATTTTTAAAGGCACATGTATGGTGATTTGACTGTATTCTTAAGCAACTCAAGCATTTCCTCCCGAAAACTAACAATTTGATGTAGTGCAACTGTACGTAACTTTACCATGAGTGACTCTACATATTAGCTGACGTGTTCGTAGCTTACTTTCTATACATCTCGCTCGCACTAATAGGATGCCAGTAAGAGTGAGACGCATAGAAAATAAGTTACGCTAGCGAATATGTCAGCATATGTGTGTATGCGAGTATGTCAGTGTCAAACTTGAGGTAAGGCTATTTAGTGATTATGAAGACCACGGGTGATATATGGAACTTACCTTTTATAATTGGGTGTAATATGATTTTTGATGTAGGTAGTGTTGGAAATAAGAGGTGAGGGGTAGGTGTGAGAGGTGTGTGAGGTAGGCGGTGGTGGTGAAGGTAGACGGGGGTCTGAGTTTGGGGGTTGAGGGGGCGATGAGTTGATGGGTCGGTGACTGAGGGGTTGGGAGTTGAGGAATCGGGGGTTGGAAGTTGAGGAATCGGGGGTTGGAAGTTGAGGAATTGGGGGTTAGGATTAGGAGTTAAATGGTCTGGGGTTAAGGGGTCGGGGAATGGCGGTTGAAGATTTGGTGGTTCAAGCCCGCATAACTTTAAGTACATCTACTGCTGACTAACGCGGATATAGAAGAGGCGTTTTCTCGGGTTTCCATTGGATTTTTTAACATTTCGTGTACTAGTTTGTAAGATAGTTGTCTGGTAGTATTTTTATACGTAACTGATACTCTATATTACCTCTATAGTTGTTCGGTTTACCGAGCTTTCGTTTCAATGGAATAAAATGAAAAAAAAAAATGTTTACGAAGGACTATAATAAAAATTGTAATTTGAAATGACTTGTATATTATGTGTTTCTGGCTCAGTGTAATGAGTTTCGGTTTGACTTGTAACCATGTATTTTTATTAGTTAAGTTTGTAGACCTCGCGAACCCTCATGTCACGGCCATTTAAATAAATCCAAAAACGGAATCAACAAAATCTCAATAATTATTGAACTCGCTCACGAAATAAATTTCTCGAGAATTGGTTGAGAAATGCAGCCTGTAGGGGAAAACGCCCAAACATACGAAAACATTTACGCTTAAACTGAAAACGACACCTTCCCTTCGCTCGGCTAATAAACCCTATCGTTTTTTTAGCATTACAAAAAAGGTAAACAATCAATTCACATGTCTTTTTATTGAAAAACGCTTTGTAATAATCAGGAACTATTACTTATGAAAGAAAAATAATGTAATCGTATATTATATAATTTATAATTGTTACATATTTGCCGTGAATTATTTTTCAAAAGTTATTGTTCAATAAAGACACGTCAAAATCGCTTACCTTATTTCTAATGCTTAAAAAAACGAACTATAGTATGGCAGCTGGAATAGATAGCGTTGTACAGCTTAACATGTCTGACGGCCACACGGTTGTCAACTTTTGGCAACCAGAGTTACCATATAATGTGCCGCCGTTCAGCGCCATCTACATAAGCTGTCAAATTCGAAGCGATTTTTTTTTTTTACTTTATTGAGGCCAAAAAGAAATACCCTTTACACATCTTATTCAATCAATGAGTTTTCGTTTATATTATCCTAACAATATATTTATTAATTTCGTGCGTTGAATTAAAACGAATTGGATAGTGATTATTGTTTATGTATTGCATTGTAATTTTGTACCGCCTAAATTTTAGTCAAAATAAAATTGTAACCCTTATTTAACCCTAGTTATATAAAGACTGTAAATATTATTTAAAAATGTTAATTCTTTGAAAAACGCGTATTAAAATACGTAATTATTTACATTACATTTATAAGATTAACGTATGGGGTACCATAACATCGGCTAACCGTTAGTAAAAAATAGTTGGCCAATGTTATAGCAGGTTACCTTATCCAGTGTAATGGACTTCGTCGGCTTATGGGTTAAAATTGGTTACCAACTCTTCTCTTATACTATAGGGATGGGTTTTTTTATTTCCATTTAAAGTGCCCTGTTGGGGTCCATATTGGGTTGCATAAAAGTTTGTCATATCTTTGATACGCATAACAACTTGTGTCAAAATCATTGCGCATACAAATGAAAAGTCATTATATTGTGTCATACATTTTTAGCCATAATATTGATATACATGGCAGTTGTCATATATTTTTTGTCCATACCTAATGAACCCAACCTAAAATTTAATGCGAATTAAATTTGTCATATAACTCATTTATGACAAAAACCCAGTTATGCTCAGGAATAATTACAATTTTATGCATAAAGTGTTATGACATTTAAAAATATGATAAAAGTTGTTATCGACCGGAGGGAGTCCCGCCCTGTTGCCCGTTTTCGTTGGGCTCGAGTGAGTTTTAAACACTTTGTCCGCGTAGCTGTACTGTTGGTTGGTAACCGATTTGACGATAATGCGATGAAGTAAAGCTGGGCTCTTTACGGCGGTTGTAGCACGTTTGCATTTTTATCACTTGTCACTATGCCTGTCACTTTCGCACTTACATATTTGATAGAACGTGACAGGCCTAAAAAGTAATAAAATGCGATAGTGCTACAGCGGTTTCATAGATATATTACTCAGACATAAACGGGTTTTGTATTTAACTTGTACCTTCACCGAGGTTTACGGCGACCATACTATTACCGCAGTAGTATCTTGCAAAATGATATGCGGAGAGAGATGCGAAGTCAATCGAACGGGTCATATATTTTTGAATGCTTTATCGTGTAAGATTCGCGCTGGCTGAACACGACACAGGTGCTAACGTTCACAAACTGTCAGCAAATTAATGTATAGATAGATACATTAGGTACCATCCTCGGTTAGGGTACCGCTATGTAATATATGGTAGCAGACATCATCAGTAATGTATACTTGACTACCTAAATAAACTATCCAATCATTAACACATTTTTTATTCAATACCCCCAAAAATAAAAGTCAAATGTTAAATATAATAATTTATTATTCTCATACATGATTGTTATCAGTCATTGCGACAACACGGCGTGCCTTACAGTTTGAAAATATAGTCCTTCTGTCATGATATGTTCCCGAAACTGGTTCGTGATCTGTCCTGACTGAAATACAGCGAACACATAACATCTAAAGCTCATCAGTTACATCTGTTTGAGATTCTATTATGCAAAGACTTGTAATCTGATATGATTACGTGAAAGTGAAAGCAACGACAGTGGCCATCTTGCGTATCTACTCTAGGAATAAATGACGAACCGTCAAACTGTGCAATATTTGACGTCGGCTACGGACTAGATGAAGTGGGAACATCCATGCGACCCGTTTGCCCAATACTAAATCATGTCGCAATATAATAAACTAGCGCGCGTTTTAAATACTTTTAAATCTTTAATGATTATAAAAACTCAATCATCTTCTATGATAGAAAATAATATCTATGCTTATGCAAAATAAGTACCTATTCTAAAGAGTTAAAGTGTATAAATAAAGAAATATTTGGTTAATCGCTCTGAACCACCACCGGCTCGTGGCAGCAGACATCGAGCGACTCCCGCCGGGGCCGGCCTCGGTGCGGCACGCGTCGGGGCGTGCCCTGCCCCGAGACCACGCCTTCGGCTCACAGTAACACGGGCGGCGGCGCGTGCACCGCCGCTCGTGTAGTCAAATTCATTTTAACAAAATATAACAATCTGATATAAATAAATGTAAATGATTTGATGTCAAAAAACTTGTGTACAATACTATTAAACATAACAATGTCAAGATAAATGTATGTGGACGAAAGAGGCTTATAGTGATAAAAGTATAAATAGACATAGTGCTTTGCCACCATGGAAACTTTGACGCTGGTCCGTCCGCGCCGCTCTCCCGCTGCCAGACAGATATTAATACTAGAAACAATTTCATTCCTCGCTTATAAGACGGAAGATAAGGGCAATTAAATACTGATTTTTCATAACAACCATAAGAAAAAAGTAATACTTTAACATAAGGTAACAAATACAATCAACAGAGTATCTGACAGGCGCGGACAGCGGCGCGCGCGGCGGTAACTTTGACTAGACATAAATAATACATAAACGATGTCTGCTGCTTAGCTAGAGAAAAATATAAATGAATATAAATACTAACTACTGCTGGTAAGTCCATCGTTTAAGTACATAAAGAGGTTACGATAAAAGCTAATTCATACGATAGTCTAAAAACAATAAATGCAAGGCTATGGTCCTCGGGCGAGCCCGCTTTGAGCTATGCAAAACAAATTATGCTAGTAATGTTAATATTGCAAACCAATTCACTACGCATCTCGACGGAGATCTCATAGATAACCTACGAAGTATACTTGGAGGTTACCATATAACTAGAACTATAATATCTAATCCAGTAAAAATACCTACAGCTACGGGCGAGTGCCCCTACATGGAACGGTCGAACTAGCCTAGGTCCGGACACTACGACTACGTCGCGCCGAGGCGAGCCGCCTATCACATCCACGATACACAACGTAAACAATACTGTAACAAGTCAATAATATTTGTAAATTTCCTCTTAATAATAGAAACACCGATCGGCCGCCGTGAGCAAGATTTGAGCAACCTAGAGGCCGGTTTGTTTTTAAAGATAAAAATACGGAGCAAACAGACACAGGTCGGTGCGACCGGCCGATCGGCGCTGGACAAGAATGGACGCGAGTGGCACGCGGCCACGGGACGGCAGGTCAAACGAACGCGGACACTACGCTACAACAAGATGGACGAAAGTATCGGCGGAGGGCCACAAACACAACGAACCTACGACCGATAGAACAGATTACATAGTCTTTTTGCGCACAATGGATGGACACCGATCATTATTTTTAAAATTTCATTTTGGACGTACTTAAACATTCGTATCGAGTAGAGGATTTCGTAATCATTAAATGTATATGCGAACCGTACAATTATATTATAAACATGTCATAAAAAATAACTTCGCACGGCTTTATCGATAATTCCTGTTTCGACACGACAATAATAGTAAAATCTGCTTCGCGAGGGATATATCGTCTCGTACGCGATATAACAACGGCGATAAATTCATTCGCGTAATAAAAATACACCGCAACTGTTACAAAAATACTCGATCAACATTAATTTGACGGCGCAATAGATACGAATAGGAGGAAATTCGATACACTAGTCGGCGACGCGACGCGAACAACAACAACCGCCCGCTCGGGCGCCACACATTAAAATCAGTCAACTTTAATTTAACACCAACCATTCATGGAGGAGCTCCGCCGACTAAAGTTTAACTTCATGTACCTCCGGGCGCGCGCACGCTATTGCACAGTTTGACGGTTCCGGTCCCGCGGCGTGCGCGCGCAGCTATCGGCGGGGCCCCTCCGCCTAATCTTATTGGTACGGGTAATAAGATAATTTTATAAAACGTATAAATAATTTAGTTGCCTAAGAACGATTTATAAAAAACGTCGGGGCGCCGCGCTCACTCTAGCTTAGTCACCCGCGCGGCGCCCCGGGAATCACTAATCACTGAACGTGTCCGAAATCGACAAGTTTCGCGTCACCAGTCGAAGAGCGTCGCGGAGAAAGACGCGACGCGGTAAATTCGTTAAAACGCGCATCGATCAGACGTCGTGCCCGCCGAGAGGTGCGGTAACACTAAACTAGAAGACGGCGTCCTCTACGGTCTGAACGTTCGATTCTATCGACTGCGCCAGTTACCGCAGTGTAAGTATCGATCTTGCGAGCATAGGTCGAGACTAAGCGTTTTTAAGTTGTTTGTCCACGTGATCCCCGTCGCCGCCGCCGTCAGCGCAGGCCGGGCGCGGCGCGCGGCGGGCGCGGCAGCAGCGCGCGCAGGGCGAGCGCGGCGGCCTTGAGCGCGAGCACGAGCCGCTAGAAATCCCGCCCGCGCGTGCGCGTCGGCCCCGCCGCCTTCGGCACGCGCCGCGTGCGCATCTCGCGGTCCACCTGCGAAAACGCACACCGTTAACGACGACTTTAGGGCTTGCAATCCGAGATTCCGGAATCTCGGACCAATTTTCCGATATTACAATTCCTGAATTGAGACCACTGAATACCGAAAATTCCGGAATTGGATTTTTGTACTTTAATTAGATTTTATTACGTTTACTACTGAAAAGCGTTAAGAAACTACACTACGCTGGTATTTTTAGCCGTCGCTGACAAAAGTCTCAAGTCTAGCAGCATTAACCATCGATTTTTTTTACTTTCGATACTTACATGCTAGATTTCATTTTTTAGCATTAGAAAGAATGTGAGCAATATTTAACATGTCTTTTTATCGAATAACATGTTTGAAAACTAAATCAATATGTAACAATTATAAATCGCATACGATCATTTACATTACTTTGCTTTCATAAGTAAAAGCTACTAATTTCTAAAAACCGTTTTTCAATGAAAAGACATGTCAAGATTTGATTCATTACCTTTGTTCTAATGCTAAAAACGAAGTATAAAAAGCTAAACTATACATCTATACTTTACCAGAAACCTACCTAAACGAAACTTTTGAAATAAAATTTATAAATATTTGGATATGTTATTCACAATTCAAAAATAAGTTTCCTTAATGAAAGATTTCGGATCCAGTAGTAGTGCATACTCGTATTATATTCTGAATTAGGAACTAGTAAGGAAAAAACCAAACTTAAAAAACGTAACGTTTAAGTATATACCTATGTTTTGCATTGTAGTTATCACGAGGGCTGCTATTTATACATCCGGAAACCGGGATAACAATCTTCTGAAATAGTATATTTGACCTCCATGGTAAAATTTGAACTTTTTTAAGTACTGGCCGGTATATTTTTTCTTTCTTATTAACGCTAGTGTTTTGTTTTTGACGGGTTTTAAAATTCATCTCGCTGCAAGAATGGAACTCACTCGTGAAAATATTCGTGCCATGATTTATTATGATTTTCGGCGTGGTTTAACGCAACAGTGCATAGATCAACTAACTACAACTTTTGGTGATGAAGCTCCATCTAAAACTACTGTGTATCACTGGCTTAGTGAGTTCAATCGTGGACGTAGTATGCTTACGGACGAAGTTAAGGCAGGTCGCCCGAAATCGGTCGTTGTACCACAAAATATTGAGGCTGTGCGAAAACTTATAATGGACGACCGACATGTTACGTACCGCGAGATGGAGGCGACTCTGGGTATTTCTATGACTAGCATTAATTGCATATTACATGATCATTTAGCTGTAAAAAAATTTGTTCGCGTTGGATACCGCACAACTTAACTAAGGAGCAAAAAGATGCTCGCGTCGAATGGTGCAATAAAATGTTAAAAAAATAAAACCCTGGTGACTCAAAGGCCGTTTATAACATCTATACAGGTGACGAATCCTGGATCTATGCAAACGATCCCGAAACGAAGCAACAATCAACGGTATGGGTGTTTCAAAATGAGCCGAACACTACGAAAGTTACTCGTGCAACAAGTACATTGAAACAAATGGTGGCCTGCTTCTTCGGTATTAATGGCCATGTAGCTACAGTTCCACTAGAAAACCGTAAAACGCTTAATTCAGATTGGTACACGACCATTTGCTTACCGGAAGTATTTGAACAAATTCGTAAAACTAACCAGCGACGAAGAATCATTCTTCATCATGACAATGCCAGCTGTCATACTTCACGCGAAACAACTCTATTTTTGGAAGATCAAAATGTGGAATTAACGGGTCATCCGCCGTACAGCCCTGACTTGGCACCCAATGATTTTTATTTATTTCCCAATATAAAAAATTAATTACGCGGTCAACGATTTTCGACCGCTGAAGATGCTGTCGACGCATTCAAACAACACGTTATGGAGGTAGCTCAGGCGGAGTGGCAGAAGTGCTTCAAAAATTGGTTCACACGAAAGCAAAAGTGCATAGATCATCAAGGGGAATACTTTGAAAAACAATAAAACCATTTTCAGCCGTGTACGTTTGTTTGTTTTTTTGTTTCCGGATATATAAGTAGCAACCCTCGTATTTTACACTTCAAAAAAGGCCCATCCGGCTGTAATGAAGCGCTACTAAAATAATTTTAATCATTTAGCCCATTTGGTTTAATCTTAATAAGGCTTGAGTTTTGGGCACTAGTCGGCAATGCACAAAGGTAATAGGTACAGCTGAATACTTTAATACATAGAACAAAAATCTTAACTCAGGAACAAATAATCGTTATAAACACAATAAATGCCCTTACCGAGATTGGAACCCCAGAACCTTCATCTTCGTAAACAGAGCCACTACTTACTAGGTTACGCAGCCGTTATATTTAAACATTATATAAAATTAGGCGTCAAATGGTTTGCTAGCATCCGTTGTTTCCCCAAATATATACGCCGTATCATTGAAGTGAATAAAAGTAACCATAGTAATAAGGTGCTAAAATAAGAGGTTCAAAGAGGGCACTACTCAATTTATTGATATTTCTCGATTAATAATACTTCAAACTAATTTCTATTGAAACAATACTATATAATTTGATAAACGTAAAGTATCAGAATTTCAATTTTTTTAAAGTTTTTTTATTACAAAATCTAATAAAAATATGGTGAGCCCCAATTCCGGAACCAGTTCCGGAATTCCGGAATTGGGACCCAATATCGAAAATAAATTCCGGAATTGGAAACCGTCCGAAATTGCAAGTCCTAGACGACTCCGACCACGCTGGTACATTTAGGTTCCGAAAGAACGTGCCTCTATACTAAAACGAATAAGATGCACTATAAACGAACCGAATGAGTAAAACCGATGTTTCACCTTAAAATGACAGCTCCATCGCGTCCACCTGCTTGATATACGGTCAGCCCCACAACAGTATCTACTTTTCTGAAATGGGAACTAAATTCCGGCACTTACAGTATTCCAGCCGACTTCTGCTGAAGCACATACCTCCAGCTCCTCGAGGCGCTGCGTGAGCGCCAGTTTCTGCTGCACGGCGAGCCGCAGCAGCTGGTTGAGGGTCTTCTTCTCGTCCTCCGCGCCGGCGAGGGCCTGCGTCAGCTCGTCCACCTGCGTCACGTACTCCTCGCAACGCGCCGCGAACATAGCGCGGAGACCTGGTAACGAAAAAAGGGGTCGGTTCTACGGTGCTAAAATAAGTAGTTAGGCTGTAATTGAAAGTAGGGAATTGACATTTTCTGGGTACAGCTGGAGATAAATACAAAAGACCTATGTGAACATAATGCCTTCGACTGAACAAACATGGCGTTGGACAAAGAAGCCTGGCGGGCTTTGAAGTCTGAAGCCACAAAATGTCGTGGCCCACAGCAGTAAGATACTTACAGAAGTTGACACATGAAAAAAGTAGCAACATCCTCCTTGAGAAGTCGGTAGCAGCTTATTCCTAAGCTGGAACATGGTCTGCTACAGTCGTAAACGTGATCAAGACAAAAATATAAAAAATTAAAGTGCTACTAATGTTTCTGGAACTTTTAGACAAATGCAAACCGAGCAAGCGAGTCTGTTCTCCTCTATAGGGCACATTTTTCGACCTATTTTCGTGAACAAGTTCGGTAATTATAATACATATAACTTTCCGTCAGTTCAGTTTTTGGAATTTTTAAAATGACAGATATCGGTAGGTAAGTAAAGGACTTGCTACAACAACATGGTTTTCAACTCACTGGAGAAGGTTGCGGCGTCCTCCTTGAGCAGCCGCAGCTCGTTCCTGAGCTTGAGCATGGTCTCGGTGACGATGGTCTTCTCCGTCTCGTACTTGCTCTTGAGGTTGGCGAGCGCCACCTCGGCCGTGTTCTTGTTGGACTTGAGCACGGTGCGCAGCGTCGCGATCTGCTCGCGCTTGGTCGACAGGAGGGATTTGAGCTTGATGACTTGTTCTTGGAGTTCGGCGAGCTCGGCGGCGCGCTCTTCCGATTCCATTCCTGGGAAGAGTTCATTATTATTAATATTGAATTGAGAGACATTCATTGCTAGACAAAAAGACTTCTTACGATATTCTAAGTGAAATAAAAATGAATACAATGCATGGATGAATGGAGGTGGATGGACTGGATCAAGGATCGAGTAAGCGTCGACAGTTCAGTTAGAGCGATTGGACCGATGTTCTGAAAGATCACAAGTTCGAATCTTGTTGGCCTCGGCGAATTTTTCAATATTTTTATCAGTTAAAATTTAATATTGAAACAGCCAACAAATAAGGTTAGGTTCATAACAACAGTCTGAAAACTAACTACACTACATTGTACACAAAATAAAGTGGGTAATTCTCTTACTGTTACACCTATCACATAATATAATGCAGCAGCAACAGCCTCAAGGAGTCTCCCACACTACTCAACATATTAGTACTCTGCACGCCCCGGCAGTGCGCGCTCTGTTTCAACGCATCCTTCCACTCTGAATGGAAATTCGCGGGGCTTCTAGCTATCACAGGTTTCTTTATTCTAGGAATAGTCTTATTGTACGTAGCGTTAAGGTTGAATTTCGAGAAGCAATCGTTCGATCGCCAATGGTCTTTATCTATTCTTAGCTTGTTTTCTACGGAGTTTTTAGATATGTGTTCAAAGTAGTCTGTGATTTTTTTCACTCGACCGACGCCGCTGTAGTTGATGCATTGTTCATATGT
Organism: Cydia pomonella; assembly: GCF_033807575.1. Classification (NCBI taxonomy): domain Eukaryota; kingdom Metazoa; phylum Arthropoda; class Insecta; order Lepidoptera; family Tortricidae; genus Cydia; species Cydia pomonella. The sequence goes on from NC_084720.1 coordinate 6,030,848, forward strand.
CAACTTTTTCTGCGGTTTGGGCGTAAGGTGAGTAAGTTTTCGCTTAATGTCAGCGGACTTAAGTTTGGCGTTGCATTGTTCTTTGGCTTTCTTAATGGTATTCCAGGAGTATTTTTGTTTCCAGTATAGGGAATCTGTGGAGCCTGGGAAGTGAGGATAAGTAGGTTATATATGGGTACGGGACGAGGTACTGGGATAGAACGATACACATCATTTTATATCGGATTTTACACACTTTTAGCCACCAGGGACTTGCAAAATTAAAATTACAGTGGCGATACTGGGACATTTGTGGCCGCCGGCGGCTAACGTGACCTGGCCATTCAAATTCTGGCAGCGCGCAGGTGTGTGAGCTGGTCCAGCAGCGTGTCGGCGGCAGTCATCATACGTTACCGGGAGCACGGTGGTGGTGGCGGCGCGAGTCGAGCGCGGCGTCGAGCGCGGCGCGCAGGTGTGTGAGCTGGTCCAGCAGCGTGTCGGCGGCAGTCATCATACGTTACCGGGAGCACGGTGGTGGTGGCGGCGCGAGTCGAGCGCGGCGTCGAGCGCGGCGCGCAGGTGTGTGAGCTGGTCCAGCAGCGTGTCGGCGGCAGTCATCATACGTTACCGGGAGCACGGTGGTGGTGGCGGCGCGAGTCGAGCGCGGCGTCGAGCGCGGCGCGCAGGTGTGTGAGCTGGTCCAGCAGCGTGTCGGCGGCAGTCATCATACGTTACCGGGAGCACGGTGGTGGTGGCGGCGCGAGTCGAGCGCGGCGTCGAGCGCGGCGCGCAGGTGTGTGAGCTGGTCCAGCAGCGTGTCGGCGGCAGTCATCATACGTTACCGGGAGCACGGTGGTGGTGGCGGCGCGAGTCGAGCGCGGCGTCGAGCGCGGCGCGCAGGTGTGTGAGCTGGTCCAGCAGCGTGTCGGCGGCAGTCATCATACGTTACCGGGAGCACGGTGGTGGTGGCGGCGCGAGTCGAGCGCGGCGTCGAGCGCGGCGCGCAGGTGTGTGAGCTGGTCCAGCAGCGTGTCGGCGGCAGTCATCATACGTTACCGGGAGCACGGTGGTGGTGGCGGCGCGAGTCGAGCGCGGCGTCGAGCGCGGCGCGCAGGTGTGTGAGCTGGTCCAGCAGCGTGTCGGCGGCAGTCATCATACGTTACCGGGAGCACGGTGGTGGTGGCGGCGCGAGTCGAGCGCGGCGTCGAGCGCGGCGCGCAGGTGTGTGAGCTGGTCCAGCAGCGTGTCGGCGGCAGTCATCATACGTTACCGGGAGCACGGTGGTGGTGGCGGCGCGAGTCGAGCGCGGCGTCGAGCGCGGCGCGCAGGTGTGTGAGCTGGTCCAGCAGCGTGTCGGCGGCAGTCATCATACGTTATCGGGAGCACGGTGGTGGTGGCGGCGCGAGTCGAGCGCGGCGTCGAGCGCGGCGCGCAGGTGTGTGAGCTGGTCCAGCAGCGTGTCGGCGGCAGTCATCATACGTTACCGGGAGCAGGGTGGTGGTGGCGGCGCGAGTCGAGCGCGGCGTCGAGCGCGGCGCGCAGGTGTGTGAGCTGGTCCAGCAGCGTGTCGGCGGCAGTCATCATACGTTACCGGGAGCAGGGTGGTGGTGGCGGCGCGAGTCGAGCGCGGCGCGCAGGTGTGTGAGCTGGTCCAGCAGCGTGTCGGCGGCAGTCATCATACGTTACCGGGAGCAGGGTGGTGGTGGCGGCGCGAGTCGAGCGCGGCGTCGAGCGCGGCGCGCAGGTGTGTGAGCTGGTCCAGCAGCGTGTCGGCGGCAGTCATCATACGTTACCGGGAGCAGGGTGGTGGTGGCGGCGCGAGTCGAGCGCGGCGTCGAGCGCGGCGCGCAGGTGTGTGAGCTGGTCCAGCAGCGTGTCGGCGGCGCGCGCGACGGCGCCGGCCGCGCGCAGCCCCTCCAGCTCGCCGGCCGCCAGCGCCAGCGCCTCGTCCTCCACCTCCACGCCCAGCCCGCGCCCGTCGCCCCCGCGACCTGGAAACACACAATGGTACATTTTGATGCGAGCGCGCGAGGTATGCCATTATGTAAGAATGCCGAGATTACGGAAGGTAAGGCACAGAATCTCCATATACTAAAAAGTGTCTGACAAAAAACCATAAATAGGTGGCGCTACAATACCTAGAATACTTGAGAAAAAAATCGAATCATAGACAGCGTACTTCACTCCGTCAATAACGCCTAGGTTCTTAGCTACTTTAGCGCTACTCTGGAGAGATTTAGAACTATTATTTATAGCTGACAGCTGGACACTTTAGCAACAATTCTGCCTAAGGAGTTTCTGTTCCTTGTCTCTTCCTTCCATAGCCGAAATGTTTGAGCCGAAAGACACGAAACGAGTCAAAATTACAGTCCGTTTATAGTACATTATTACAGAGACCGGGAAAGGGCCATTCGTGGATAAGTTTCAATTTCGCCGACAAAGAAGACGAATCCACGGATTGCTATTCCTGCCGATACATATACACGGTGTAACATGAGAAAACCGAAAGATTTTAACAGTGTATTCCTAATCACATTTAGAAACTAAAATGTCATATAAACTTTTCTGGAATTCGCCTAGTTTCAGAGTAAATACCAATTTAAAAAAAAAACATCTTATTGTAATTTAGTGCAAAATGCATTCTTGATAGCGATAATGCCATTGAGGGGCGTAATCCAAATATCCTTATTGATAGATGTCAAAAAGTGACAAGTACCAGCCAGTTTTACCATAACGTAAACTTTTATGAACAAAAAAAAAATAAAAAATAAAAATGGCGAGATTACGTATACTCAAATAATATTTTTTCCTTCTTTTGGCCTCAGAAGTGCGTGGTTAAAATCTTTCGGGATCCTCGGGTGTATAGTGCTTCTCTCCAAACATCACTCAAATCAAACCTTCTATTTAAAACGTTAAAAGAATTTCCCTCATTCATTCATTTTTTTAAGTTAAAGGCACAACTTATTCTGCATTCTTCAGTATTCATTCATTCAATATAATTGTGCAATATTAGCTGTATGTGCACGCATGACATCCTTAAAAAATATAAAAGTTATATAGTCTTTGATTTTATAAAGCAGTATTCGCACGATCATTCACTACAGTGTAAGAACGAGACATGCAAGGTAGTTTATTTTACTATCTCACTCTATCCTATAGCTTGAAATGATAGTTGACTGGGTCGTGTAGACGCGGCCCGCGGCTATAATAATTGGTTGTTTGCGTAGTGGATACATATTTATAAAAGTAAAAACAACACAGTAGAGTCAGACCAGCAGAAGTTGGCAGCGATTTTGATAGCCCAGCCTGTGCAAGTGTTTTTAGTGTTAAGTAAACGTCATACTTTCATAGATTTTTTTCGTTTAAATTAACCCTTGCACTGTCTAGGCTGTCAAAATCGCTGCCAACTTATCTTGGTCTGACTCTAATGAACTTCCTGTCTGCTAAAACAGGATAATATATTTTTTTAAATTTGAATTTGACCATAAAGAAAAACTTCCTGTACTATTTATGCTACACTAAGGTGTACATTTCCGAGTATATAGGAGAAAAGTTAATTTTACACCGACTTTGATGTGACAAAGTGTGAATGTCATTTATAATGTAATGTCATCATGTTATAATGCAACGTCATATTTTCATGAATACGTGACGCTTATGATAACATTTCACACCATACACACACCACACACACACCTAAATCTACCAGTGCATTATTGCTAAGTCTGTGCAAAGGTAACTTGATCCGACTCTATCCAGTTTTCAAAGAACATTTTAGGCAAATCACAAATTCAAATGAATGATTGTACTTTGGTGCTACTAGTATAGTTACCGTCTGTGGCGGCGTGCTCCAGCAGCAAGCGTTCCGGCTGCGTGCCGTTGACGGCGCACACGTGGTGGTACATCTGTGCGAGGGCTTCGGCCGCCGACGTGAGGGCTGGCGCGGCTGAAGATAGTGCACGACCCGCTCCTGGAAAGAAATAATTATCATTATAAAAAAAATCACAGGCTATTATTTAGCTTTCATTTGTATATTTATTATTGCTATTTCTCCCTTCATCCTCGCGTTACCCGGCATTTTTGCCACGGCTCATGGGAGCCTGGGGTCCGCTTGACAACTAATCCCAAGAATTGGCGTAAGCACTAGTTTTTACGAAAGCGACTGCCATCTGACCACCCAACCCAGAGGGTAAACTAGGCCTTATTGGGATTAGTCCGGTTTCCTCACGATGTTTTCTTTCACCGAAAAGCGACTGGTAAATATCAAATGGTATTTCGTATATAAGTTCCGAAAAACTCATTGATACGAGCCGGGGTTTGAACCCGCGACTTCCGGATTGAAAGTCGCACGCTCTTACCGCTAAGCCACCAGCGCTATTTCTCGTTCAGCCTCGACAACCACGTTAGTAAGTTCGTCTAACTATACTCACGCAAGCGGGGCGTGCAAGGTATAGGTTGGGAGTAAAGCCGCCTGTAGGTGGCCCGCCACGACACCGGGTGAGCCAAGTGAGCGTTGATAGTTAGCGTACCTCCGGCCAGAGTCCTCAGCAAGTCGCAGTCGGCCTGCAAGGCGGCGGCGCGCACCTCGGCCTCCGCCACCCGGTCGCTGAGCTCGGCGAGCGAGGCGCGCGCCAGAGCGGCGGGCGAGGCGTCGGGCGGCGCGGCGGCGGCGTGCAGCTCGGCCAGCGCGGCCTGCAGCGCCGCCAGCTCGCCGCCCGCCACGCGACACCGGGTGAGCCAAGTGAGCGTTGATAGTTAGCGTACCTCCGGCCAGAGTCCTCAGCAAGTCGCAGTCGGCCTGCAAGGCGGCGGCGCGCACCTCGGCCTCCGCCACCCGGTCGCTGAGCTCGGCGAGCGAGGCGCGCGCCAGCGCGGCGGGCGAGGCGTCGGGCGGCGCGGCGGCGGCGTGCAGCTCGGCCAGCGCGGCCTGCAGCGCCGCCAGCTCGCCGCCCGCCACGCGACACCGGGTGAGCCAAGTGAGCGTTGATAGTTAGCGTACCTCCGGCCAGAGTCCTCAGCAAGTCGCAGTCGGCCTGCAAGGCGGCGGCGCGCACCTCGGCCTCCGCCACCCGGTCGCTGAGCTCGGCGAGCGAGGCGCGCGCCAGCGCGGCGGGCGAGGCGTCGGGCGGCGCGGCGGCGGCGTGCAGCTCGGCCAGCGCGGCCTGCAGCGCCGCCAGCTCGCCGCCCGCCACGCGACACCGGGTGAGCCAAGTGAGCGTTGATAGTTAGCGTACCTCCGGCCAGAGTCCTCAGCAAGTCGCAGTCGGCCTGCAAGGCGGCGGCGCGCACCTCGGCCTCCGCCACCCGGTCGCTGAGCTCGGCGAGCGAGGCGCGCGCCAGCGCGGCGGGCGAGGCGTCGGGCGGCGCGGCGGCGGCGTGCAGCTCGGCCAGCGCGGCCTGCAGCGCCGCCAGCTCGCCGCCCGCCACGCGACACCGGGTGAGCCAAGTGAGCGTTGATAGTTAGCGTACCTCCGGCCAGAGTCCTCAGCAAGTCGCAGTCGGCCTGCAAGGCGGCGGCGCGCACCTCGGCCTCCGCCACCCGGTCGCTGAGCTCGGCGAGCGAGGCGCGCGCCAGCGCGGCGGGCGAGGCGTCGGGCGGCGCGGCGGCGGCGTGCAGCTCGGCCAGCGCGGCCTGCAGCGCCGCCAGCTCGCCGCCCGCCACGCGACACCGGGTGAGCCAAGTGAGCGTTGATAGTTAGCGTACCTCCGGCCAGAGTCCTCAGCAAGTCGCAGTCGGCCTGCAAGGCGGCGGCGCGCACCTCGGCCTCCGCCACCCGGTCGCTGAGCTCGGCGAGCGAGGCGCGCGCCAGCGCGGCGGGCGAGGCGTCGGGCGGCGCGGCGGCGGCGTGCAGCTCGGCCAGCGCGGCCTGCAGCGCCGCCAGCTCGCCGCCCGACACGCGCCACCACGTGAGCCACGCCGCCGCGCCCCGCGGCGCGCCGCCGCTGCCCTCCGACATACACTCCTCCTACAAACAAAACAATACTTATTTCCCCTCCACCGACACTATATCGGGTCAACAATTGTGCAACGAGGGGGGATGTGAAATTTTAGATACGAGGGTGATAAGAATATTGCAAAGATATGCTAAGAAAAAAGTAAATTGTAAGCAAAACAATTCTTAAATACGATGACATATCAAACATTCTTCCGCCATTTTGTAATTTCTTGACAGGTCAGGCATCGAAGGCACAGACCCAGTGCCGGATTAAGATATTTTTGCAAGATTGACCTAAAATTTCATTTTGCTTTAATATCGTATACTTAAATTAGAATTATTAATTTTTTTTTGTATAAGAACTTCCACTCCTGCCGATATCCTATACCTCAAGTTCTATTATTAATTGCAATTATACAATCTGGCGTGACAAGTATTGTGGTAAATAAAAACATACGGGCTGGGTCTCTTTGTGCAAGGCGGCCAACGCGGTGACGCGAGAAGCGGCGCGTTGTAGACCACAGCGTAACACACAAGCGCAGGCGCTCTCGCTTTCCGCTGTCGCTTGTGCGGCACGCACTGACGCCGAAAGCTGGCTCTGTGGACAAAAATAATCAGCAATCATAATTACATGTAATTGATAGTTAGCGTTGCACATTAAAAAATCTCTAACAGTTGCACATTAAAAAAAAATCTGAATTGGCGCCTAATAGTATTTGGCATAATGTGTACGAAATACGAAACTCCATGTAACAATGCATCAGTGAGCTGCAGAGCTGCATTGGCTGCCAGAGTTGGAGTGGAACCTGCATGCCTGCCTCATAAAACCAAGTCGCTCGACTCACGTTCTCGTTGTGGGCTTGTTCCAGCTGCTTCTCCAGACGCGACACCTCGTGCAGGTGCACCTCGGAGAACAGGTCGGCGTGGTGCTCGCCCATGGCCGCCGCGAGCTCAGAGTTGGACGCGCCGGGAGAGCCTTCCTCGGAGCCGCCTTCCTCGCCCATGCCTGCAGCACCAAACTTAAAAGTTTACTACAGGAACAGTTGTGTTAGAAATTTCAAGGCAATTATAGGTGATATCCTGAATTCACACAGAAAAGAACATGCAATTTACAAAATTAGAACAGTCGTCGAAAAGACGACGATATCGTCATCTTGCGAACATATGATGACTTGCCTGTAAAAACCAATTTAGACATTCGATTAACTAGAAATTGTATCTGGCACGCCCTTACCTCTAAACCTACGCCACATTGCCTCTTCGTCATTTTACTGAATTTAGGTATATAATTTGTTTTTATTAGGTATTCATTTAGTTATATTTATCGTACTCCTTTTATTTTTATTGTGTACTAAAATTAACTTTTATTGAAAAAAAAAATAGATCATAATTTTAGAACGATTCATTTCAGTATAATCTATTTTTTTTTTCCTTTTAAGGGGGAAGGTGTAGTGTGTGTACTACACCTTATTCACACACGTGCATAGCTTAGTATATAATGGCATGTACCTACTTGTTATTTAAGACACAATAAACGTATACTCAAGACCAATAAATTCTCCCTTAACGCCCCACATCACAGGTTGGTGATTTTGTAAGTTGCCTCGCGACTGAGATACGCATCAAGATCCTTCTTCGCGGCGAACTTAGCCTTGCACTTGGCCTGCAGCACCTCCAAGGCTTCGTCGAGCTACCTCTAGATGTTGTATGCCGCATCACGGCTGGGGCAAGCATAAAGCTCCATCTTCGCAACGAACGTAACCTCACGTCCACCTTTGATACCTCGCAGCCCCCTCCAAACCGCTTCACTCCTGAGACTATTCGTCAAAGAAGAGCTCACCTCGTATGCTGTAGGCCAGGTTGGTGATGTTGTAGGCTGCCTCGCGGCTAAGATGCGCGTCGAGCTCCTTCTTCGCGGCGAACTTCGCCTCGCGCTCGGCCTGTAGCGCCTCGAGTGCCTCGCCAAGTTGCCTCTCGGCGATGCGGCGCAGCGCCGCGGTCTCGTCGGCCGCCGCGCGGAGGTTCTCCGCTTCCTCGCGCAGCTGTCTGACCTCATGCTTTAGCCCTTCGAATTCCACCTGAAAGTTTTTCATTATATTAATGTAATTGAAGAAAAGGTTGAATGCCTTTGTCACTTTTTAATAGGTCAGGCGAAGTATTTTACCGATGACGAGAGCTTAGTTTTTACCTGTCAATCCTACGAATAGAGTAAATTACTTTTTTGTTTACTTTTATAGCCTGGATACTAGCCGGCGTTTAAGCTAAATTTCGTAGAACAAAACTAGAGACAGGTAAAACCTATGCTGGTGCCATCTATGAAAACGTTTGATATTTGCCAATCCCATTGTGAATGCACACGTAAGGAGTTGTTAGTAATAGGCTTATTCTATTGAAATGCAGTCGATAAAACGTATTTGTGCTGTCGACAGTCCATGTATGTTTCTCATACATTACCCAAACAGAAAAACTAGAACATTATGTAGTTTAGTTCCGCTCTAAAAATTTCACGACATCATTTACTTTCGAAAAAAACGTGAGTTATAGACTATGATCGTTCAAGTGCCTAAATAAGTCTGAGAGAACATAACTGCAATGATCGCAGCGCGGGCAAGGCTTCTGTAACGATATCTTCTCGTCCTCCTAGTCCCCGATGTCAAGCAGTAGTTCTGTTCACGTTGGTCACCTCGCGCAGCTCAGCGCACTCTGATACGCTATACGCGGTTTTAAGAACATACCTGCGATGATCGCAACGCCGACACTTGCTTCTGTAACGATATATTCTCGTCTTCCAAGTCCCCGATGTCCAGCAGAAGCCTCTGTTCTCGCTGGCGCGCCTCACGCAGCTCCGCCCGTAGTGCCGCGCGCTCGGATTCACGCGACGCCTTGTCCACGCCGAGCTCGGAGCTCTCCGTGAGCAGACGGTCGCGCTCGCTCACTACACGCTCCAGCTCGTGGCGTAGCTGTGAACACAGGCATATTATTTAAGAAAAATGAGATTGATAAATAGCAAATTATCATAATAGATTTCGCATAAAGGTCACGGTTTAACAGATGGATTTTTAAAACAAATTGGCACTATCTCGTAGCTTTTCTAAATTAATCTCCTTCATGTGATAGTGTTATCAATAATAATGCAGTGTAACCTCATAGATTCTTCGAATAAAACCTAGATAATAGTCATAAACGCAACGTGGTATAAAATGCACGATATCGACAGATCCTTTACATGTGGCTTAAAAATTTCAAGAGTGCCCATCTGCCCATCGTCCATTTGGAAGATCCAAAAGTACCTAATTGGTTTATATGCCCACATAGTTGACATTCCTCATTTGAATTTTAACACTCGTTCCATAACGGCGCTGTATACAACTAAATCTAAAATTTTCAGCCAACACGAACTGCTATCTGATTTCGCATACATGTTTCGCGCCGCGATTTAGTTTGTATGTTATAAAATAAAGCATGAGAAGCGGCCGGGTTTAGAAACGATAAAAATACAAAATGAGGTCAAATATAGAAGACTTCCGCGGCGGTAATGAACTACTAATTTCGCTAACAGGTCGTCGTCCGCCAAACAGCACAATGAGCTGAGATTTATAATCGATACTTGTTATAACACGCAATTACAGAATTAATTAATAAAGTGTCAGATATGTTTTCTCACGTGTACAGGTGTATGTTTATAATGATTTTATGGCGATACTCCGTAAGATAAATAAAACCTGTGGTGGGCAGACGGACACCGACCTGACTCCAAGTCTATCAGGTTGACAATTTTGTATCGGAAATGTAGACATAAGTTATTATTTAACGACAGCACAGTCAGTGCTGTCGTTAAATAATTATGTAATTTTGATTTGAAATTGTAATCTGTCCTGTACACAACTACTTTAATGATCTTAATGGGTAGCGACGGAATATAGACGAAACTCTAAGTACATTTTTTACTTCGAAAAACGCCCCGTATGACTTACACTTATATAACACATCCCTTCCTATAAAAATATACCTAAGGGTGGTACGAGTATTCCATCAGTCCAATATCTTAGTACAATGAGCTTCTCACTCTCTCATTAAGCAAAAGGTGAGACGCAAATACACATTGGACCAAGATATTGGACAGACGGAGTATCACCCTAACCCGACCGCATCTTTGAATTTAACCCAAAACACAATTTCTCGCTATTCAAAAAAGTTGTGATTGGTCACTAAAAGTTTTTGATTGACTGAAATAAAATTCTACATGTTAAACATTTTGTGTGGTATAACAATATTTGAAGTTGTCAAGCTGCGCGCTGTACAATCGAGTCGCTAGCAGCACAATACACGTGGGTCATTTTTGAACTCCAGTCAGACTTCTATAGTTATTAGTTCAGATACTTAAGCTACCTCAGAGACTTAGTTTTCCTTTAAAACTACTAAATTTACACAAAAGCCCAATTCATATATTAATAAAGGTGCGTAATCTGCGTCTAGACTGTGAATAATAAGGGTAACGCCACCCCAGCGCATTGTTACTAAGTCATGACGGCTGGGTGTGTCCCGACCAAGCTGAACTAGCACGAGGTGTGGCCCGTAAATTAGCTCTAAATATGTAGCCTCTAGCCCCTGAATGGGTGACTGAATAACGTTGATGAAGGGTATAGAGACATTTGACCACTAGGTAATTTTTGTTTCCTGTAACCGATGGGTTGAGGACAAGGCATAAGTCGGATGCGGGTCAAAATTACCCAAATTACTCACATCGGTAGCTATACGATACCTATACATAATTATCAGAAAACTAATGTTGTATTCTTAACTTTTTAGAAAGTAGTTTTATTGCTTATGACAAACGAATACAGAAATTATGTTACTGAAATGTAATTACCAGTTATTAGTTCGTTAAATACTAACAATGAGTGTATTTCCTACAAAAAGTTTAGTACATGCTGTAAAAATTATAGCCGTTTGCTACATCATTTGAGAGTTATGTTAGAAGAAACTATTATATCCTTGCTCAAAATCGTTTCGAAGAGCCATTTGAAAATTAACAGAACCTATCGCGGCATACATGCAAAGGCTTTTAACATTTATAATACTGAATGATGGTGACCGAAAGTTATTTACCTTATTTTCTGGATTCATTTTAGCAGTGACAGTAAAGAGACCTAATGTGAGAACTCCGCTGTGACAAAATGTAAAGTGCAAATTTTATGCGACACGCGAGGCGTCCAATATGGTGACCTATTTAAAATTGGCGTGCTTTTTTTCATGCGTCTACCCGCAGTTTTTTTAGACACGTTCGGATACTATTTCTAATGAACCAATAGATAAAGGTAAGCGAGTTTTCATTCGATATACCATTCATATGTGTGTTTGTTACTAAAATCCTAAAAATCTAGTAGCTAAAAAATCGTTCTTAATAAAATAAATAAAATCGTTGACAAAAAAATGTGATTTGATAATGTTTATTCACATTTGGCAGCTATCAGGTTTGATAGCTTAACACAATAGTGTTGAATATGCGATAGTCAATTAATTTATTACTTTAGCAAGTTTCACTCTCCAAGGTAAGTAAAATTTAAACTAATAGCTAAGTATTATCAAGGCAACGCGTTACGAATCTCAAGGTCCTGCATATCAGCATTGCACAATGTAAAGAATTAGTCATACACATTACGTAGCGATAACAGAAATGACCTGTTCCGAGCATGCCTCCTTGCACGTCCATAAATGCAAGAACAGTATTTTCCAAAAATATTTAGATCCTATTACAGTTTTTATTGGAAGCAAGTTTTTTACCGTACTTACCGAACTTATATAACTTTATCAAATAGGTATAGGTTTGCGGTCTAACGTACTTCCTTAGTCGTGTTTCATTATTATACGCACTACGTAGATCGACCTAGCACCAAACTAATTACAAGCTTGGCTTAATTTGGAGTTGGGTCGATCAGTGTAAGATTGTCCCCAAATAATTATATTTTATACACATACCTATTTATTAACTATTTGTAAGCGCTCTTTTAAAATTACGACCGAAATTTAGATCTATTCACGCGGCAGATAGCGTAATGAAAGAAGTAAAGTGTAATATAACTTAATGAGTAATAACGGATGCTGGTCTTAAATTAATCCGACAGTCATCTCGTTGGTCTCCAAAACCGTCAGCCGTGCCCTAAAAGTCGTAACTACCATACCATTCTTATTCAAGATACGCCGTTTCACGTCCAGCGAGGCGCACACTGCAGCTTCCTGCAGCCCGCTGCTATAATGTTATGACTAGATTACGAGTATACCTTAAATACAGCGAATGAAATCTGCGTGAATATACTTGAAATGCCATTTTATGGCACAGGATTTTAGCAATTAGCATTGGAAAATACAATAAATTATGACATTCAGGAACCTAGACAAATTTGATGGTTGAATGTGACTTTAGGACGATCTTTATGTCGAGTGATCTCATTACATTTTCATCCGACAGAAGTAAAGCATAGTTCATATAGAATTGGGACATAATTAGCAATGTTTAAAAAATAATAATTCCATGGCGGGAAAAAAATTGACAATTACAGTTCAATCACCAAACTTCAAAGTATTAATTGTCAAAATATTTTTTTCCTAGCTTTTTGCATTTTAAAGTTTTCGACCATGAAAATTGAGAACAGGAGATTGATTGTGCACAAATACTTCGAAAATTCTTATCGATCCCGGACAAAGACAACTAAGTCGCTTAAGATGTTAAAAGCTAGTATTTGTGGGGTCATAAAACGTTACAAGGAGACTCTATCAGCTGACAGGAAAACACAAACTAATCGGGGGTCTGGGACAAATAAGATTTTGGGAAAAAAAAGACCCAAGGTCACTCAAACAAAATTCAGGACGGTCTAATTACGATTTATCCCAAAAAAATCAAAGAAACTTCTAGAAAGATAAAGATGATTCACCTTAGAGGTGGCTATAAGAGCTATCGAGCAATAAAACAGCCAAATCGGACTGTTAAACAGATCCGACAAGCTAAAACACTAGCTCGACTATTGTACGACCCAGTATTGACAGAATTCGAAGGTTGCTCGTAGTTGGACGACAAGACGTATGTAAAACTCGATTTTAATCAACTACTCGGTTAGAAGTTTTATATGGCCAATAATAGAGGTCATTTACCAGAAAAATATAAGTTCGTGAAACTTGACAAGTTCGCAAAAAAACATATGATATGGCAAGGAATTTGTAATTGCGGCTGTAAGACGAAAAGTTTTATAACATAGTCAACAATGAAGTCGGACCTTTATATTAAAGAGTGCTTAGAGAAATGAGAATTGGCATTTATTAGATCCCATAACGGTCCTGTGAAATGTTGGCCAGATTTAGCCAGCTGCCACTACTCAAAAAAAGTTTTGGCATGGTATGCTAATAATCAGGCCAAATACATACCCCGCGAGATGAATCCTTCGAATTGTCCCCAATTTCAATCTATCAAATACTATTGGGCAATCATGAAATAAAATTAAATAAGACTTGTCAAATTGTCCAGGGTATCAATTCATTGCGATCTACAAGAAATCAACACGCCAAAAATGTCGACAAAAGTGTTGTGCAGAAAATGACGGGGGTCCATTATGAAAACAGTTCGTAATTATTAACATAACAGAGATTTTTTTAAAATTTATACATATTTGAAAGCTAAATACATTACTATTTAAAATTCACCATTCATAACTTTCTTATTTTATTAACTTAAAAAAATAACAATCTTCTAGTGCGTACCAATTCTATATGAACTATGCTTTAAAACTGTTATCTATCTCGACTTTGTTTTTATGGCCGTTGGCTAAGTTGGCTAAAACAGGTCAAGACACTTAAAAATTTATAACACAGCGCCCTTAACACTAAAAGTAACAAAGTTTACGACCACCGAAAGTGAAGTTTGTAACTTAAAGCTTTGCATTCAAATCACGTGCCAAGATGTTTACATCTTAGCGGGTAGGCTACGCTCGTTACAGGGTAATGGTGTGGCTTGTACACGCTACCTATTTATTAACAGATCTTTCTACAGGTCTGCGCTTTAACCCGTGTAATCTGACCTATGACTTCATAATAACTGTTTGTAATCAGAAGTGGGCGTTATACTGGTCGTGTGCAGCGAAGCGGTAGCAAGCCCTTGAGCCCTCCGTTTGGCGGCGCGCCAGCCGCTGCATGTCAACAACGGTCCATTATCTCTGTAAACACTGCGTGAAATACGACACAACTTCGACAGGCTTCCCTTTCGAACTTTCAGCATGTGTTTGACGCACAATGGATGAAACGAAGAGGTCGTATTAAGTTCGCAGTAGGTTTTGGACAATAGAGCACGATAAATATACGAAGTCAGTAGGTTGTGCGATAAACAGTCGATAATAAAAACCAATGTATCTTTTTAGTCAAAAGAAAGAGAAATTTGTAGCTTTTAAAAGTCTAGCGTATTGAATAAATATTTTATTAACACCATTTTACATGGTTAGGTACTAATCAATTGATGGAACTAAATAGATGGTAGTTGCCCGTGTACAATTTTAATTCAGCCATGACCTAATAGATGTATTTAGAGAATGATGTTGCATTGCCTTATCAGCAGAAGAACAGATGTAACAACAGTTAAAAGGGGAGGTTTACACATATAAACAAAACGACCGTGTTCCACAACAGTGGTAAACACTACATGAAATTCATCTGGATCCTGGCCTAACCTGATATTCTATTACGATTATAGAGGTACAGGGTGGACAAATAAGAATGATACACTTTGTTTTTAAATTTTAATTACATTGAGTGGAAATTTTATTAAATATTTTTTTATAAATGTATTATTCAGGGTTGGCAATTGTATACGGAAGATAATTTCTGCCAAATGTCTACACTAGCAGCAAGCAATTTTATCTCAAATGTTTCTGTTGTTTAAAACACGTTGTTTACTCGATTAATTTTGAAAAAAAGTGATTGTGATTGGCACAAAAATTCCCCAAATTTTGCAGCTCGTGACTTATTTCTGTGGGGCTATCTAAAATTACGTGTCTATGCTAACGAGCTGATGAAATTTAAACAGTTAAAACCGACTATTCGACACAAATGTACTAAGATAATGCCAAAAAGTGCGAATAGATGCTGAACATTGGGATGATAAGGGCTTACATTTGCCTGCTGTTAGAGGTGGACATATGTCAGACATTATGTTTCGCATGAATTTGCCAACCCTGAAGAATATATTTGTAAAACAATACTTAATAATTTTTGAACTTAATACAGTTAAAATTTAAAAACAAAATGTATACTTCTTATTTGGCCACCCTGTAATAGAATCTGGTTATTCCATCCCAAATTTTCGTCTTAGCCGGTAAATTTAGTCATCTGTCTTTTGAAAAAGAATCGAATGTATTTTAATGTAACATTACATTTCTTAAACTTCATCTAAACAGCCGCTGGGGACAATTTCAGCAACGTTTGCACCTCATTTGTTTACAGGTGTTTCAATTAACATTCAGTGTTTGTTGTCATGACTACACTCTTGTAACGTTCCTGAAATTACTCCCCGCCTTTCACAGATCTGCATATGTATCTCTAATCTCAAATATTTTGGTACTCGTACCTCGCCATCAGTATCAGCGTCACCCATGTCCGCGTAAATTCACAACTCCATTCCTTAGGTACACTCAGACACCACGTCTGCACGCACTTGGCACTCGCGCACCACCATTCTACAGACACTATCGTATATTTCTAAAAATCTGGACCATTCACTAACGAATCAAGGCCGGGTTTATAAATGTGTATTTCTGGACCAGTGTTATGGATTCCCGGCGGTGAGCTTACGTCAGTCGCATTACATCACGGTTGATTTGTTCAAGCACTATCGCTTCCGATTAACCGAGATTAATCGTTGCGAAAATAGCAAGAAAATTTTAAATAATAAAATCGGGTCGTTTATTCAGAAGTTGTGATCATGCCGCGCGCGCAGGGCCTTATGATTCACGTCGCATCAATTGCTCCCATTTCATGCGCGTAGGCACAATTCGTCAGACCCGTCTGGATAACGAGATAATGACCAACTCCGGATTACAGGCGCATTTTTAAGTGAAGAATTTGTGTTTTATTAATAGAGGATTGTTCAACTTTGTTTAGTGTCTTTTGGAACAAAGCAACATACGTTTATTAGTTATAGACATTTTTTCTAACATTCGAAAAATTAAGTTAATTTGCTTGAAGCGTTTCCATAACCTTTTTGATAGCTGTACCTATAGTGTGGTAATTGGTGAATGTTTTTGAGTTACTGGCCATCGAATTTAATAATTTTAAATAACCGGCACTTATAGTTTCGAATGTTTTGAGAAGTTATTTTCTCTATCACAGATCCCTGAAGAGAGCGTTTTAGATAGGTATTCATTGGTCTGGAGTTTGAAAGTCTGGAGTCGCGAGTAATCAACACGGCTTGCTCACAAATTAAGCGTAGGCACTTTTAATTAAGTCTGAAATGAGTTCCTTGCATCCATTGGACGAGTTTGTGTTATTTTTTTCTGTCCTAAGTGGAAGCTAACGTAAGTGGAATAATTCTTCTGTTACATATCTAGTTTTGTATAGACATAGAGATTTGCGGTTTAGATTGGACGTAACAATCATGACGCCGTTATTTACGCCTTCAAGTTAGAGCACATAAACCTACCATACTTAAAAAAGGGACCAGAGATTTACCGAGCACTAAGCTCTTTGTACCGTTTTCGGTCTCACAACTCGCTATAACCAATATAATATAGAATAGAGTAGGTACAGTAATGTTTTTTTTATATTTCTTAACTGAATAACACATGCTTGTTGGCATAATGAGAGCAGCACACGCCTGCCCCGCGGGACCTGCCGCGGCATTAATTACTACAGCGCTTGCATACTAAACAGGAAGGTAGGGACCGCTCACTTAGCAATTCAGAGTTCCCGGTCTACCCGTTCACAAATGCCATTTTGTTGTGGGGGCTAGTACCTAATATAATTTAAGCTTTAGATTCGTAACAATTAAGTGCTGTTGGAAGTCAGCCGTATGCTGGTTTTTATGATAGAATTTCGTTACAAGCTTTTAGAATAAGCTGTGCTTGTAAAATTGAATGTTTATGAAACAGCTTGACTTGTTTGCGTCTTAATTGGTTTGGATTGAATATAAATGCAAATTCAAACTTTTATTGTTGATTGTTTCACCCGTAATGTGTTGGGATTTCAATTTGCATTGAAGCTGTTTACACCGTATTCAGGGAAACCTTTAGAAGGTAGACTATACTTGTCTGTGTCAAAATAATATGTCAGATGAGAAAATAACCGAATAGGCCTAAGAAAATGATAGTTTGAATAGTCCGATTGGTTAATCGGACCAGTCGGAAAAAAGTTCATGTCGTCCGATCGTTAGGATAAGGGCAGTAGGACCACATGTCCAGAGGTTCTTCTTCTTCAGTTGGTCCCTCATTGCCAAGGATCAAATTTAATTAGCACATTTTGAATGGAAAGTGTCTTACCTGTTTAGTTTCTCCCTCCAGCTCTATGATCTGGAGGGTGAGCGAGCTCTCCATAGCAGCTGACTCGTTGAGGAGTGCATTTTCCTGCTCTATACCACTCTGTGTCGTCACTTTCTGGGTTGAATCTAGTTTCATCAAAGCCTGCAACAATAATATCTTGTGAAACTATTTGTTCTTTATTCTGAAAATATGCAACAAAAACATATCAATTAAAATGTGTTTGAATTATGGAATTTACATTATTATTGTATTTCTTATAACTAATAATGATTGGAGACAGGTAGACATTTATGACGAAAGTATAACATGGGTGTGACTCAGTTTACATTTTGTGTATAATTGATACACTAAATATGAATTATTATGAATGCATTTGCATGAAACTTAAATGATAAATCCCTTCACAGAAGGAGCAATATTATATTTTAATATAAGATACCAAAAGATATCTTATAGCAGGGGTGGCCAACAAGTCTGTTAACTGTTAGTCCAGTCGATCGTGGCAAGTCAAAAAATATAAATACGTAGACCAGTTTCATTTAAGGTTTCAAGAAGTATGTAATTGGTAGATCGCACAGGGTTTCGTTAGTAAACAGGAGATCTTGGGTCTAATCAAGTTGGCCACCCCTGTCTTATAGTATAGCTAAGCATTACAGACGCTAACAATACCAGAATATACATTGATATCTGTCTAGCACCTACATTGTGAGAGAGACGAAATATCGTAATATACCGAGCTAAATATCGTAAGGCATCTGAAGATGCTCTATTGATGATCTTTTGGTATATTATCACTCTGTCTGTGAAGGGCTTAACTTTGCACCGCTCATATCTATGAATGTAGGGAAGTTGTTCATATAAGCGGATTCTTAATGTTAAAGAAAATCAATTGAAAATATCAAAAAAAATTTTTTTGTAATTTATTACTATAATGTTAATATATATAATAATGTTTTTCACAGAATGTGTATTTTTTTTTATTACATAGGCTTATCCATGTTAGTTATTATGTTTGTCGAAGTGACATAAATTGCTTTCTGATCATTACTTATAACATTCCTGTAAGTATAATAAGGCACAAATGGATGATTTCTACACCATTATGAGAAAACGCACAGCATCTCAGATGCACTGATTGAGGAATAGCTCCAACAGTTTTCCAACCGAAATTGGCGAGAGGCTTAATAATCCCTTTTGTAAGTACTGGGCCTCAATGCATGTCCCATTCAACCGGATGGATAAATGAGTTATAATATTTTTATTAATTAATTTCATTGTAAATAATGTATGTAAGTACTTAAATATCAATTGTTTTGTCAATACTAACATAGTGTAACATAAGTAATATTGTAACTAACGTATGGATCTGTGATGTCCGAAATAAAGTATTAATAATAATAATAATTAAGCATTATTAATAAAGTGAATGAAATACACGTACTGGCATGATTAGAGCAGATTAAATGTGCAATTAATTGATATATTAAATAACTAGACCAGCTGTTCACCCCAAACTGAGAACTTGCGGTTCCCTGAAAAGATAGATCAATTGTATTGGTCGCATCTAGTTAGTTGGCAATCAGAGGCGGCGCTAGGCGTAGCTGGGGTGATTCCAGCTCTCATAAATCCATATAGACTAGATTGGCAACGGATCGAAAACCGCATGCGATTTATTGCAAAGTTTTAAGTCACAACCATACTTTTTTGCAAACACAGAACCATAATAGCAAGACCCCGCACAAATAGCTTTTTGGTCATCTAGGCTCCATAAACCCTTGGTTGAGCCTGTTCATAATATAATTAATGAAATATAACGCCCTCACCGCCCCCGGGGTAACGATGCTGCGGACGAGCTTGCCAGGCAAGGATCGGGTGCGGGGGCAATTGGTCGGAACCGATTCTTCTGAAACCGTTTAGCAAGGTACGCTCAATGCTGCTGACACGTACAGGGAAACTACACACAGAACACTGGTTGAACCAGACTGGATGCAGACAGGCAAAAGAAGTCATGCCTGGCATCAACGGAAAGCTCACAAGGGCGCTCCTTCAACTAGGGAAGGTCCGACTGAGTATGGTAACCAGTGTCATAACAGGTCATGGACTATTTAACAAACATCTTTTCATAACAGGTGTCACAGACAGTCCCCTATGCCAAGGGTGCATGGAGACAGAAGAAACAGCCTCTCATGTGGTGCTGGAATGCAGCGGAGTGGCCCCATACAGGGCAAAACATCTCAGATCCCCGAGAGACCTCCCTGAGGTCCTACTCAACATCAAAGGTTTGATAGGATTCCTCGAGGAGTTGGGCTGGCAAGAGTAGCCAACCCTCCACCCCCCCTTGTCACGCAAAATAGGCGCCAGTCGTCGAGTTGCGGAAAATCGCCCATACTACAATACAATACAACACCCTCAACAATATATTTACCCAATTTCATTTAAATTAGAACAAATTTACTAAAGTTATTAATACAATATCTACTATCCCCAATTAATATTAACTTGTCTAGTTCAACACAAATATTTTGATTATTTGAAATTTTTTTACACATGTTGATCAAATGGCTTAGTAATGTGAGCCATAATAGTAATGTTTAATCTAGTTTATTTTGATCACATAATAAGATTGCATGAGACTTTTGATGCTGAAAATTTTACTTTTAATAAACATTGTCTAAATCAGTTGTCTCTTAAAGCACTTCTGTATGCATGGGCTCAAAGTATAATTGTGAGTATATTGGCAGAGCTGTAAGTCCTTCCCTAGTAATAGCTCTTTCTATATCTGTTAAATTCCTGCCTTTTTCCTCATGATACACCTTAATAGTTTTAGTGTATGTATATTTTGGAAGAAATGAAGAAATAGGAGGAGGCCTTTACCCAAACGGGATCCATATGTCAAGAAAGGAGAAAAATCAACGGAAACAACAATAGCAAAAAAAACATATTTTAACAGTATTTAAAATTAAAATTAAACTAAATAATTTGTAAGAGTAATGCAAATAAAGAGGCTGTAATAATGTCTTTTGTAAGTTGTAGGAGAGTACAGCAGAAAATGCTCTGACTAGATGAGAACATATGCATTAGATTAGAGCTAGTATCAACTAATTGTATTGTATTGTATTTATTTATTTGCAAAGAATAAGTAGGTACAAAAGTGTCTTAGGTGGTAAGTGACAATTGGTTGCTTATTCTGCTATTTGTACTAAACAGGTTGTAATAGCATGCAAAAATCTTAAAACTACTACAACTCTGGCTGTATATCTTCAGAGAGGAAATCATTTACACTATAATAGCTTTTATCAGATAATAGCTTCATTAATTTGTTTCTAAATCTATGTACAGGCAGTTCTCTTATAGATTTTGGTAACTTGTTAAAAAGTTTCATGCACATAACGAAACAATGATTCGAATATAAGCATGTTCTTTTGCTAAAACACTTAACCAGAAGAACGGTTAACTAGAAGAAATCCCTCAAAGGGATAAGTTCACCTTTGTATTTCCAACTAATTCTATATTACTTTTAATATGTATTTTTACAATAAAGAGTTTACCACAACTACTGCTACTACACTTCAGGTTGTAGGTGACAATTTGTTACAAGAATACTAGTTTTGCTTCTTTTAGAAATGTACTGTTTATATTCCTTTTCCATACAGAAAGGTATGTTTAAGTTACTTTTCTGGCTGTAATTTTTTTACTTTTGCAGTTGATATCATTCATTCTTATTGGGAAATATTAAGTGATGTTATACTGAAGAATACTTCTCAGCCACATTAGTATTTCCACTTATGATTTTGAAAGTAGTTCAACTTATGAATGCGAAATTGAAAAAAATATGCTTAGAAGTTAACGTAGCTGCACGCTTAATGTGCGGATTAATGCATAAAAAGTGAAAATGTTGCGACAGAATGTAGGCCACTAACCTCTTGTGTGATCTCGAGCTCGTGCCGGGTGTTCTCGAACAGCGTCTCCAGCTCGTCGCAGCGCTGCTGCAGTGCGCTCTTCTCCTCCAGCAGCACCAGACCCAGCTGCGCCGACTGGATCTTCTCGCTGCTCGCCTGGTCTAGCTCTCGGCCGAGCCTCTCGATCTCGGCCTTCAGCTCCGCCACAGACATCTCCCCTTGCGCCGTAGCTGCCATCTTGTGACAGTTAGACGGCCGTCTCTCTTATTCACATAAACAAATTAAATAATCTCGGAAAACAACGATTAAAAATGTTAAAATCAAAAATAATTCCTACATTCTCCCAAAAGTATCACGTCTTGACAGTTCAATGCACTACTGACAGCCATTGCCAACATGAAGATAGTGAAAAAAGTTTTAAGTTCGGATACATTATACAATTGATGACTAATTTAAAATTATTGCACGTGGTGCATGTAGCTTGTGCATTGTCTATGTACGATACTACTCTTTGTTGTGCATATTGAGGCGAGGCGTAAAACGTAGTGATTATATGCTCTTTGGCGTGGCGGGCTGAAAGCGTAAATAACATGCTCTACAGCAAATGTAACTGGGGCGAGTTAATGTGTATTTATCACGCGGTCGTACTTTAAGCAAATCACGTGGTTAAATAAATAAAATCATTTATTTATTTATTTTGTGAGCTAGCTCTGGCACATGCACCAGCCACTAGACCAGCTAGTTTCTACAAACTTTTCTACACATGATGATGTAATCTGCGCAAATGCACCGTGTGCAATAATTCCTTTATTAACATTTTACCTTCGATTTATCTGGGCGCACGGCAGTAATATTATAAATAAAGCATGTCCCAGGATAAACTATCAAAAATAGTAAACAAAGACAGAGTGCTGTCGGCCTACCATGGACTTGTAGTCTCAAGACTCCGATGTGGGATTATATTCTGGGGTAACTCAGTCGATAGAGAAAATGTACTTACAGCCCAAAAGCGGTGCGTAAGAGCAATGTACGGTAAAAAATTCGAAGGAAGCAGTGTTCCGTTATTTAAATTAATGATAATTTTAACATTTCCGTGTATTTATATATTAGAAATTGCAGTATTTGTTAAATGCAACCCTAATTTATTCTGTTAAGTCGCAATACCGCAGATTTGCAACGCAATCACAATACGACCAGAAGTTGCACAATGAGCAACGGAATACTACGTTGAGGCGGAAAAGCATTTTTGGAATGGCTACCAGAATATACAATAAAATTCCTGACTGCCTAAAAAAATAACCACTATCGAAATTTAAAAAAACACTGACTACACTATTAATTGAAAAATGTTATTATAAAATAAGTGCTTATTTAGATGAAAATTAAATGTTAAAATTTTATTTCTTAAGTATTTTTGTGACTATTTTTTAAATGATTATGTAATATTCAATTTACAAATTGTAAATTTTAATATGATGCATGTTTTATGTTTAAAGTATAGTTAGTATTTGTACGCCACTTTTGGCAGAGCATGGTGAGACTACGAAACCTATGTAAGAATTGTAAGATCGATCATTGTACCTGTGTTTTCAGAAATAAATAATCTCTCTCTCTCAAGATTATGGGGTATTTAAAAAATAACTGCACCTTAATAGGATAAATGTAGATTTATTCCTTTTACGTCTAATAAGTGAGAAATATATACAAAAAAATAATGAATACTTACAAAACACCACATATAAAATTCTATTGCATAGCTTTGTACCTACATCTACAAGCCATTGGATCACTGTCGCTTTTGAGTACCAAAAAATCATGGTAACGATATCAAACATGTAAACTATTACTTTCCATAACGGCGAAATTTTGCGCTAATTTATGAGGGATTAATCGGTGTTTTTCGATACGTACTGTATAACCGAAGGTTTAACATATATTATATTTTATTGTTAAGTTTTGGCATCTACCTATTTCCATGATTCTTGTTATCTTACAAATATTCATGCAATAATGAAATGTACAGTGGACGATTCATTCATAAAATATGTTTCATCATAAGAAAAGCGCGTTCTTAATAAAAAATTGAACTAAATTTTGACTTACAATAGAAATTGACAAACATGTAATTCTATTTAGTGAATTTAAAAACACATGTATAAAGATTTGTACACAAAAAAAAATACATTTGAGTATAATACCTATATAACGTAAAAAATAAATTGTACCTACCTGACGCGGCGAATGATGATCTGTATGATAGTCGCTCCAAAAAATTTTTGGATAGACCTAATTTAAAAAAAAATTAAAGAAATAGGTTTTATTGTATTTTTATTACTTAATTGATACATTTCAAAATAAGATAAAATGTGTTAAAGTAACATTGGCAGTTACTCCATACAAAAATGAGCTGTCATAGGGATCATCATTCGGTGCGTCAAGTATAATGCATGACCAAATCAGCAAAGCAGGGTCCTAGTCCTATTTTATAAATCTACAAGTTACAATTCTATAATTGTAAACCAACATTGGTTGATAGATCCCTTACCATTGGTTCACGGCAACGGTTTTCTGTTGTAAAATCAAGCCGTTTTTGCAACTTGTTGCTTTCTAAATAGGGCTCCGATTCCACTAGCTGTCACTTTTGATACTTTTTTGTTATCCGAAAATGCCATAAAGCCGTTTTCCTGTATGTTCATATTTACTTTAGAAGAATATAGATCGTGTCATTAACGACGATGCGTGCCTTGACTCGTAATGTGATGTTATTAAAGGTTAGATTTGACAAATCTGCGCGTCATCGTGGATTACACGAACTACACACTCTTCTTTAAAAAAAAGTAATAACAACCAATTCTACTTTTGAAAAGAGTATGAGTCGTAAGCGACAATCTGGTAGAATACTCCTGTTGTATTAAGTATAAATCATCTTAAGGTTAATAGCACCTTAGATCTTGTGTATTGCTTAATAAAATCATTGAATTTCGTTTATTGCCCCCAACGCATTTCGCTTTGGCATCTGCGCGCCTATGGCTGCGTCACTATATTTCCGAAATAGGGAAAGGAATGCAATATTTCGGCAAATGGGGCAAAGTGTGTCGCCACCATAATTATATAATTGACTTGACATGTATTTTTATTTCTCTACCAAAAAAGGAATGTTATCGATTTCTCTAGACCTAAATAGACTAATATTATAAATAGTTATCATTTGAGACTAAATAATTATACAATTTTGAACAAATAAATGACTTCAATTTCGGTACTACCTAAGGAAACTTGATTATATTAAGTAATGATCATTATGGTTACATTTAAAAATAATAAAATTAATATTTATAGGTTAAAAATAATTGCGCATTGCGCATCAATGGCAAAACTAAGAAGCAATAAGTAATATCGGTTATCCAAGTGAAAAAGGGCTTTACACCACTAAACGATTGATGTCTAATGATGATTTGATTTCTAAACGCTATCAAAAAAAATCAAAAATGGGCCAATAAGCCCTATTAGCTTCGTGCATGACTGTGGCGCCGCCCTAGTGGGTGTGGGGCATATAACTTATTTTACAGTTGGCTGCTGCTAAATAGAATAGACATGTCCTCCCACGAAAGTTAATATTTTCACCAGGTCGTACGTTGGCGTCGCTTGTATTTCCCCCACCATTAACTTCGCATAGCCGACCAATACTATAATAATAGCGCTTCCCTAGTTTTGCCACGCATCTAAACATAGAAGAAAGCTTGGCTTCACAATACTTTCACTACAAAAGTAGTTTTAATAGCTGCACGTATTTTACTGCACATCGAAATGCCAACCTTACTCAGCTATAATAAGGTTGACAATGGTATATTAATTAGATTGTATAGAATGATTATTTAAGTTCATATTAGTTGCCAGCTTTCTCCCTAGTTCTTTTTAATACAGGTAAATTAAAACAAGTAATTTGTACTGCAATATTAATAATTCGATATTTTAAAAAAGCCTATTAAAGATATTGGCACCATAATGGTGGGAATTGGGAAGTTAAAATAAATATTCATCTTAAATTTAAATAAACATTTGATGAGATTTTTTACATTCCATTGAGCAACATAAAATATCAGTAAGTAAATACCTGTCAATGAAAAATAATGAGCAAATTATCTAGATAATGATAAGTCTAACATGAAAAACGAAGACTATTTATTATTTCTATTCGATATTAAATTTGCATAAAGGTTAGTTTATTTTGACATGAAGAACAAAAATAGATTTATCCTCTTAAGGTTCAGAGAGTTGTCCAGAACCAACAGAAATGAGTACTGAGATATTTGTATTTTAGTCAAAATGTCATCACCCTTATTACCTAGGCAATAGAGTCCAAGTAAGTAAAGCAATTGCTGCAGGGTAAACGGCGGCTGCGGCAAACCATTCGCCGTGCGCGCCCAGTGGTGAACTCTATTGTCTAAGTAATAAGGGTGATGACATTTTGAATAAAATACAAATATCTCAGTTCTGCAATGGAATTCCGCTTGGGCACTAATAAAACGAAATTAGGTAGATAGAATTACCTATCTATATCTAGTGATCTAATCTAATTCTCAACTCTGTTGGTTTTTGGACCATTTTAACGCATAGTCCTTTAAATCATTTTCAATTGGAACAAAATAAACTCTGTTTTCTAAACGGCAGATTCAAATTTCACTAACAAATTTTGGATTTTTTTCTTGAATGGCTGGCCTTACGTGAAGATTGGATACAACTCGTAAGATATTTGGGGTTACATTTCTGATTACATGGGGCCTACCGCGAAAACAGAAATTCGCAAATCCCCGCAATTTCTTTCAATCATCTTTCTCTTTTACTCCCACTAAGACGTAATTAGAGTGGCAGAAAAATATGCCCGCAATTGACGAACTTCTATTTTCGCGGTTATAGCCCAGATCTAGTTAACGTGATGCTAATTCGTGAACGATTACCTTACAAAAAGATTCGGTTCACGAATCGCGCGCAAGCTTCGTTTTCAGCAGATCTGAACGCGCCTTTACATAGCTCAAATTGTTATTATGTAATATTTAAAGGCAAACATAAAATTGATTGATATTTTACCATTCAGTATTATCGAGACGGAAGACCAATTAAATTCAATGTTATGTTTTTTTTTAAATATTATTTTCCTAATCGTAATTTATGGCTACTTAACACTATTAATTTCGATTTAATGAATTTAGTAAATAAATGATATGTAAATAAAAATATTGAATAATAACCATTATAACGAGACTAGTAATAATTAAATAAATTAAAATGTATTGAGATATTGAATAATATATGTGACAATACAGCACCAAATGGACAAAATAATTGGAATTAATAATTAATTAAATTATACATACAATAATTCATAATAAATGATATGAAACTGTTTCAGCATGTACAAATTATTTTACATGATTGTTTCACATTTGCCTGACGGACCTTAGTTATTTAAAACTTACCTTATTGGTATTTTACCCGTGAATTGCCAATGCCACCTACCTAACCATATCCAACGAACCTAACGCAGGGGTCTGCAAACTTTTGAAATAGAAGAGCCTCCTATAGTACGTTTTTTTAGCATTAGAAAGAATATAAGCGATTTAGTCGTGTCTTTTTATTGGAAAACACTTTTGAAAAATAATTCACGTCATATATGTAACAAAATCATATACGATCATTTACATTTTTTTTGCTTTCATAAGTGATACATAGTTACTGATTTAAAAAGCGGTTTTTTCAATAAAAACACCTGTCGAGATTGTTTGCCTTTTCTCTAATGCTAAAAAAACGAACTATGCACAGTAGAAAGCATCAGTTTTAGGAATGTCAAACAGCAACAAAAGTTGATTACTCTAAGTCCTCTCAGGCCGCGGGCTCGACGCAGGCGCCCGGTTCCGATCAAAATGTATGGATTTGAATGAGACTGTTTTGGACGACAGCGGCGGCCCGCCGCCGCGCGCGCCTCGCTGCGTTCGTCCAGTCCGCGGCTTAAGTGGTCATTGTTTGATCGTCATGAGGAGACGCAATTGCAGTTTCAAAGGAACGCATGCGGCTCGCAAACCGCGGCTTACCGACCCCTGAACTAACATGTACAAGACTATTCCTGGCACTAAGGCATGTAATTTTTTTATCCCTTACATCGCATATTCATCACGTATAACAATTTATACTCTTATATAGGCGATGGCGATTCATTGTTCGAAATCAATGCTTTTAAAAGACTACAACAATATCAAACAATAGATCAGTAAAACAGGTGTTCAGGATAAGACTATGCCAAATACTTTAAAACGTACGTGAACTTGTGTTTTAAGTCAGGATTAAAGTAAGTAATAAGTATTAATAATGAGTAAACATGGCAGTTTCGTTCACCACCTAGAGTTCAAATATTGACAATTGAGATAAAATTTCATTTTTAACATTTCGTAATAACCATATACACATCCGAGCATCCCGCTGGTTTGTCAAATTACTTGCTAGACCTCTTTCAAGGGTTAAAACATACAATTTGGCAATGGTATAAAACCGTCGTAAAATTTCAACTATTACACAATTCAACTATATTTTATAAGTAACACATACAATCTCACATCACCAAGGGAACTTATCACAAATACATTATAAGTGGTGCTAACTCCTAACGTTATTTTCCAGTAGACATAGAAAAGTTGCCAGCGATTTTGTCAGTCCAGACGGTACAAGTGTCATGTAAACGTCATAATTTCATAGAAGTTAGACGTTTAAAATTACCCGTGCACCGTCTGGGCTGTCAAAATCGCTACCAACTTATCTTGGTTTGACTCTACAGGGCTAAAATATGGAAAAATTACATTGTAAAATGTGATTGAGTTGTAAATATGTTCTATGCCACAAAAAAAATTGAGAGTAGAGTCGTCTCAGGTTTATCGGAGGTTCTACCAAATATTATGTTAGCGCCACATATAATGTCTTTACTTTGGGTATGATTCAACCATTGATTGTAAAACCCGCTAGTCTATTGTCTAACCGAGCGTGAACCATCCCTATGGCGACAGCCATTTCGGTAGAGACTATACACGAAACAATTCAAGCAAATCTCGACCATAACTTTTCCTAATAAGGTCGAAATTTGCATATCTACTTCAGCATATAGTTTTCTTTCAGGTTCAGCAAACTTTGGAACGCATTTACGCTCACTACCGAAACAATTTAGCATTAGTCAATATTGCATATCAAATGTTCACGCACATTCCTACCGTGTTTACATGAGCACGCAATTGGAAGGCGGGTCCTCAGGCGGCGGCGGCGGGGCAGGCACGGTTACATTAGCCCTCACACTGGCCACCACATCGGGGACAGAAACCCGCGAACTGGGAGACTCCTTTCTTACAGTTTGCTTGATTTCCTGGGCTTTCTGCAGAGGCTTCGGCTCCGGAGGGGGTTTGGGCTTCTGGTCTTGGAGGGAGCCGGTGCTGGCGGTCCGGACGCGGGTCTTGACCATGGACATGCGGCGTTCGCGGGTGTTGATGATGGAGGTTAGGAAGGGGATCTGGTTGCTGATCGCTACCATGAAGGGTTTGTAGCCCAGGCTGGAAGTTGAAGAAATTTGGTTGAATAATTTATATATTCATTGATATTCTTAAAAAAAAATTGGGCTTAGACTTGTAAAAGAGTGCAATAAGTATTATCGTAATATGAGCTGACGCGCTTCAAAATTTCATAAGTCGTCAAAATTGGATGTACAGTGATACTTTTTCCATTCTGTCATAAACCGCAAAGGTATGACACACACGAAGAGGCGCGAATCGCGCTTAAGGGCAGACGAGGCAAAACTCTTTTAGTAAAATTTACTGTTTTTCCATACAACAAAGTATTACTAGCGACCAAACCACAGAGTTGCCATCAGCCAGCTTAAGGAAATATCTGGAATATTGGATCATCCTCGGCACTCACCACTCGTTGTCGCTCCACGCGTATATGTGCTGCAGCGCGGTCTTGAGCCGCTTGACGGCGGCTATGTTGACGTCGGGTGTCCGCGCCGCGTTGCACGTGCGCAGCACTGCGAGCGCGTCTCGTAGCGCTACAGCTATTACTAGCGCCCATTCTACGCAGCTCGCTTCGGTCATCAGTTGGAGGAAGTATCTGAAGGTAATGTTAGAAGGAGTTGTTAAAACATAAAAATAATCGATATGGGTGGCCCCATATCGATTATTTTTTTGTTATATTATTTTAACCCTTTACCACATATGCAACCATATTTGGCAGTTATAATATTGAACTCTACTGACAGCTATTTAAGTAAGTAAGTAAATATTCTTTATTGCACCACAAAGAAAACAAATTTAAAAACACATTTACAATGTAAAGAAAGGTAGCAATAGGCGGTCTATTTAAGTACATTTTTAAACAAAATATTTTTATGGCATGCGTAAAAGGGATTAAATCTTTTTTTACTCGTCTATTCGTCGAATTAGGACTTCATAGATCAAATTAAAACTGTATCGTTTTATTTATTATTCAACGATTTAGACAACTATAATATTTATTATGCAACGATTTAGTGAAGTATAATATACTGACATAGGTGTTGTATACCTTAACTGCACATGCGCCGTGTGACTCCCGCGCTCGACCTGGCTGTGGTGCAGCCGCTCCATGAGCGCGGCGTAGCGCCGCTCCTCGCCGTTCTCACCCCAGGACACTGCTCCGCCTTCCGCCACGCTGCCTTCGCCCGCAGAACTGCCAAAATTATGATAAACACGTAGAGTTAAATTTTGACGTTTTCTTACTGGCGTGTATTTCGTCACTAGGTACGTCCAACATGTTTTAAAATTCGGTACTTTTTTTAAACAATTTGATAGTACGATTTGCTTACAAATGGAAACCTAGGTTCTATCCGATCAGACAATGTGAAAACGCTCCAAGGCACTGACCTGACGGGCCCCGGACTGACGGGCACGCCGCCCGCGGGCAGAGCCGCGCGCATTGGCAAACTCATGTAGCCGCTGTCTCCGCATAGGCTGTCCGAGTCCGCTGATGGAGTGTATGAACCTGCCGGAAAACATACGTTACTATACTAGATGACTAAAAGCCTTCAAAAAAGCGTCTTTTGGTTGTTAATTGACGAAAAGAACAAAGACTCAACACTCCTGGATATACCGCCACGGCCATATTGTAGTTACTTAAACATTACTTAGCCTTTTAAGGCCCGCCATAGAGGAGAAAAACCTAAAATTTGCTAACCAAAAGAAATGCAACTCTGTTCCATTTGAAGGTTATTTAAATTTCATCAAATTAAAGTAATATACCACAGAATAAATAATAGTACTACCGTACAGAAACGAAACTTCTTACAAAACCGAAGTTTGACAGCGATTCAGGGACGAATCATTCTGTCCCTCTCTAATGGTAATGTATCACTATCCTTTTCAGCTATTTAGGGTTGTCAAAATTCAAGTCATTATCTTATCTGTGGTCGTGCACGCATAAGGATGTCAAATTGTGCCAACCCTAATTATTGCTCGGAGCAATTTCG
The DNA here is from genome assembly GCF_033807575.1 of Cydia pomonella. Lineage (NCBI taxonomy): Eukaryota > Metazoa > Arthropoda > Insecta > Lepidoptera > Tortricidae > Cydia > Cydia pomonella. Next base: position 6,061,707 of record NC_084720.1, read on the forward strand.
AGCCGAACGGAGCCGAGAATGCCCGAAAGGAGGAGTGTCGCCACACTGACTATACATAGGACCTTGAGCCTTAGAAGGTTAGGTACCATTCCGCTGCATGAATATTTAGTACAGTCATTAATGTCATTATATCCAAAAAACCGACCCTACACGTGAATAATCAGTTCTTGGATTTTTTTCAGATTAGATTCGTAGGTCCCTCGGGGCGGTCACTGGGAGTGTAAATTCAAAAAGTAGACCGAATCGGGCTCCTGTGTATATTCGTATCCATGCCGTAGATTAGATTCGTAGGAGATAATGATAATATTTTGAATTTGTCGCGTTTTTCAGGTTGAATTTCCAAAATATCGATCCTAGAAGAAAAATTGTGAGAACCAAACTTGTAGAAAATGAAATTTCCTACAATTTTTGTCCTTACGGTTTTACTGTAAAATCAAAAATGGCCGAGTTATTCAAGAAAAACCGTTTTTCGAATATAGACAGGAGCCTGATTCAGTCTATTTTTTGAATTTACACTCCCAGTGACCCCCCCCCCCCCCCACCCCCGAGGGACCTACGAAAAAAAAAACCAAGAACTGATTATTCACGGGTAGGGTCGGTTTTCTGGATATAATGACTGTACTAATTAGCCGGAAAACTAAATAGCGACTCCGGTTGTAAATTATCGAAAACATGCTATCTCTTTCGCACCTGCACAGCTCTATGAAGCGGGACTCGCAATAGCAGGTATTATTATGCATAAAAGGTACCGTAGCTGACTTTTATTGCCCGATTCGCCAGTTAGTGCTGCGGAAAGTAGTAGCTGCCCTCTGTCTGTCACGAGCCACGCTATCTTATCCAAACAATACTCACTGGTAACAGTACTTCCTTTCCGCTGCATGTACTCGTCAGCGTCCTGCAACACCGGATAAGGCCAGGCGAAGTCTTCATGTAACCGGCGTAAGCACAGGACAGCGCTATCCACCCTAGCCGCCCTCTCCCTCTCCCCCGCGAGCCACGCCACCAGGTGCAAGTCGAGCGCGGCCGCCATCTTGCCTAGAGCGTGGAGACGCGCGGTGGACAGGAGGAGGCGGGCGTGTCGCTGGATCATCATGTCGATGAAGAACTCTTCCGCTGTGCCGCTGTAGCTTTCTCTGTCGAAATAACTAATATTTAAAACAATATGACAAGCAAGGCTCAGCAGAATACTGCGTGAACAACCGAAGTAGTTTTTCTCGTAAATAGATAATTTTGATCACTTTGTTTGTGTGTAAAATATTAAAAATTCTCAGTATTAAGTTTTCCTCAGAGCGATTTATACAGGTCTTAAGGGGCTCCCTTACCCACGCCAATTACCTTCGATCTGAAACCCTTAGTTTTCTAATGTTTTCTGTAGCTTAAAGACGAACCCAAATGTGTAGATTTCGTACATGTGAAATCCTTCATAGCAATCGAGAAACGAAAAATGAGTTTTATTAGACAATGTTTAAAAAAATTATAACAAATTAAGTGTTCATTTCTTTCAAAATCCGGCAGACCAGAATGGAGAAAAAAGATTGCAGAACCGATAGCCGTTTGTCTTATAATTCTATCTATAGTGCAAATAAAGAAGTAACGACTCAAAACTAGTCAAAAATTGATGAAAACCACGGGAAGCCCCTTAAGTACTTTCATCAAGCCAATCATTTTTTTTTAATCATCAGCTTAATATGTGACAAAGCTACTTAAATTCCACTCGCTTTACAGCAGACGCCGTCGGCGCCAGGCTTCAGCGTCCACTTCACTCGCCGTGTACAGCGTACCATAACACCTGCGTACTAAGACATGCTACAGCGGAGTAAACACTGACTTGTCACTCCTTGTGGGCACGGACTTCTTCCGCTTGACTGCGGCGGTGGCCCTCGCGGGCGGCGCGGGCGCGGGGGCCGGCGGCGCGGGCGCCTCCGCCTCCGCTCGCGGCGTGGTCGTGGTGCTGAAGCTGCGGCCGCGACCGCCTGCCAGCTGGAACAATTTCTCTGTTCTAATTACAGGAACTACATAAAATTACAGGAAAAGGTTAGCTGGAAGAGATCCCTTTAGGGAATAAGTTCGCCTTTGTACACATTTACCCCCTTATTCATAAACGTGTACTAAAGTTACGATGCCGCTGATCATCGTTTGTCCCTTTCCATCATACCAATACGTCGGAAAGGGACAAACGATGATTAGCGGCATCGTAACTTTAGTACACGTTTATGAATAAGGTGGTTACTGATTATATCTATGTTTTTTTTTTTATACTACGTCGGTGGCAAACAAGCATATAGGCCCGCCTGATGGTAAGCAGTATCCGTAGCCTATGTACGCTTGCAACTCCAGAGGAGTTACATGCGCGTTGCCGACCCTAACCCCCTCCCGCCCCTCGTTGAGCTCTGGCAACCTTACTCACCAGCAGGAACACAACACTATGAGTAGGGTCTAGTGTTATTTGGCTGCGATTTTCTGTAAGGTGGAGGTACTTCCCCAGTTGGGCTCTGCTCTAGATCTGGAATGACATCCGCTGTGCTGTGCCCTACCACACAGAGCGAGATGACATTCAGAATGCCCATACTTCTCTTATGTACATACTTGTTTTGTGCAATAGTGTTTACTTCTACTACTACTACTCATTATCCGTAAACGGAATAATTCGGATTTTCAAAAACTCTTAATTTAAGGGATATTAAAAGCAACATAAGTCTACATGTCATATATTCACCTGACCTTCCGCTGAATGCGCTGCCTATTGATCCGATCACTAGCAGTAAATAGATCAATATATGAGATCAAATTTCGGAGCATAAATACTGTTTTGTTTTTGGGCCCATGTGTAGAACCTTGAGTCGTTTATAATATAAGAATCCTTTTTACTTTATAAAAAAAAACCGTTTTCAACGCAGAAAACCTATCGCAATAAACCTCATATACACAACAGTCTTTGCGTTGCAGTCTTGTGCGGTCCTTCCACCGAGTAGTGTCTGTAACCTGGTAGTCTCAAATGGTCTTCCAGTTACCTGCATGCTGCCCAGTATGACGGAGAGGTCCTCCGCGTTGGGGGTGACGGTCTGCGACTGCACGATCTGCCCGTACTTGGCCTGCACGTTCACCGAGTTGCGCGGCGAATCCACGTCATTTGGATCTGGATCAATAACGATTATAAAATAAAATTAAATAATTTACGAATCAAATGGTCCAATTTACTCCAAAGTTTGATAGCAACTTCTTTTTTGTACAAGACTAGATATTTCTTGCCAGCTAAAGAGTGTCGCTCTCGATAAAGATCCTCTTTATGGAGCGAAATATGTAATAGTTATTTGTTTTACAAGGAGGCAGTTGTTGTTTAACTGCTCGTGCTAGTATTGATACGCGAGCAAGCGAAAGATTCCAAAATTAACCAACGAGCGTAGCGAGTGGTTCGAGAAGTGGAATCTTGAGCGTTGCGAGGGTTTCAAGGCACGAGGATTAAACAAACTTTGCATCCGAGTAAAACACAAAAAAAATCACCACATCAACGCGAGGAAAATACTAACTATGAAATACCAAGAAAATCAATCCTTTTCCAATCCAAATGTCCGTAATAAAAAAAAAAAAAACATTCAAAATAATCAGTTAAAAGTCAATTCTACCAACTATTGTCAATTCTGCCAACTAAGGCAAACTGCCATTATTTACTTAAAATTTGCATCTTATTACTTTGCCCCACAAGTGGATAAAATGCAACTTTCTCACCTAGTTTTTTAACAATCAAGAGGACCTTTACCAGTGGGTGTGGTAAAAAGAAAATTTTCTAAGTATTTAAAAACGTGAAAGACCGTTTGAATATATTTAATATCTGAGCCTCCTGGAACATTTGTACTTTTAAAAGATTTATTTTCTTTATCTACTTTCCCTCGGCTGCATTACCTATAGCCCTGAGGAAGCGCACCAGGTCCCTCGCCAGGTCCCAGCGCTCGTGCTGCAGCGCCGTGTCCAGCAGCTGCGTGGCCAGGTGTCTGCTGACTGCTGAACTCTCCAAATTCTGCAACATAACTGCCATTACCAACAGATCTGAAAGTTTAAAAACTTGGTCACTGGTTAACGCGATACGCTACGTACAGTCAGCGTCAAATACTTCGTAGCAGTCAAAGTGGCCAAATAGTTCGGTACACATATATATGGTGTACCGAACTATTTGGCTACTTTGACTGCTACGAAGTATTTGACGCTGACTGTACAAGTTAAATAGTAAATCAATATTATGGGATAATCTTTAATCTTACACAAATCGAACTAGCCCCACAGTGAGCTCAATAAGACTTGTTTTGTGGGATGAAGATATATATAACCACGCATATACATGGAAAACATACATAACTCAGAAACAAATTTGAGTAAATAAGTTCCCTTGGAGAAGAAAAAAGTGAATTATGGCATATTTATTGTAAAATAAAAAGTTTTCAAAACACATATACAAGTTTGTCAAAGTTAGTGACAAGTCTTTATTCCGTTAAATTTAAAAATAAAAAAATAAAGTAAATATGTATATCGAGCCGCCCAGTGATAGTTGTAATACTTTATAATGTTTACAATAAGGTTGAAAAAGTAGAAAATCCATTTGTCAAGGACATACCAAATTCCAAAAACAACATTTCCACATGGAAATTGTCCCAAGCAGAAGAATATTAATGTTAATCAAGCTTTTAGTGCCGTTTTGCGTCCCTAAAATAGAGTGAGAGGGATTTCTTTTATACTTCTGTGGATTCATCCTCTAAATTCACAACGGAAAAATAATAGAATCATAAATACCCTTCCATTCTGTAACAACAACAAGGCAACTGTTTATTATTTATAAACACCGCATTAAAAGCTTTGGTTTGGTTGTTATACATGGTACAAATATACAGTAAACAGTGCTTAATTATAGGATTTTATGATAAGCAAAGATATGTTTATTTTTCCAGATTTAAATTTAAGATACAGGTTTTGAGTATCAATTGTAGATTTCCTTGAGTTATCTACTACTCTTCGAAGCTATTTTAGTGACCCGAAATACAATGTACGAACAGCTGCAGAGATAACTGATCAACTCTCTGCAGTTGACTGTACTTCCGTAGATTTATCACAAGGTTCCTTCGGTCTCCATGATCAGATCACCTCGATGGTATCATAAAATTATATTGACATCTGTTTATCATGAATGCAAAATTTCAACTCAATAAAACATCGGAAACTGCATCAGATCTTACTTCCAAGATTTGACCCACATACACTAAAGCTTGTAAAAACCTTATAACACTAACTACGTACGGTCACGTCTGAAAATATCATCACGAATAGTGCCAAAAATATGTATAAACGACTTTATTTCCCATATATTAAGGTGGTGTATACATATTTTTGGCACATTGTTCGTATCGATATTTTCAGATGTGTCTGTACATTGTCAGTACGGCCGTCGACGAGTACATCCGCAAAAAAACTGCGCACCTGAATCAAGTTAATTATAACAATCGGCATGATAATGAGCGTACTCAGGTAATCGTTACATCAGTTCTTGTAACACTTATGTAATCAAGGTTTATCGAGTTTAGATTATGTTTAAATATAGAATTTACATACAGGAAATATCCCATAATTTCTGAAGTTTTTATATAATCGACCATTTTGCTCTATCCCCTTAACCCTTTGACCGCCAAGAGCCACTAAAGTGGTCGTGGTCGTGCCTACCACGCCAACGACCACTACAGGGGTCATGGCAGACGCTGTCAAAGCAATTTTACTGTTGACAGATAAGGTTTAAATTCGTTTCTCACTAGTTTAGATGTTGGCGTGTATGCCACATTTTGATGCTAGAGAGAAAGCGTTCAAAAGGTTAAAGATATTAAATGTCACGCATTAAGACTTGACAAATCACTTCATAGTTAATCGCATTAATTTTACTTCGCTTAAGGAATTCAAGAATATCGTTTGCTGTATATATATATAGTTATTTACATACAAAATGCATATAAAATAAAAGTATATATAATTTACTTGTAATATAATGAGGTACGACGCAGCTGTATCGAGCATCTTCCGTTGCAGGCATTCTTGGAACAGTTCCTTAGGTTTCCCTGCCGCCGAGAATAGGTACGCCCATAGCGCTATTTCAGTCTTCCTCGCGCATTGGACTACAGTCTGAAATAAATTTTATTTATTTATTTGCCTCGATCACATTCACCCGGAGTGTTTCGGAGCCTTGCTCTGTAGATCGTGGCTTGTCATTAGGCGTCTTATCGTGGAGTTAACTTTTCAGTCTTAATACTTTAAGTCTAAAGAATGATCATGGAAAGGTTAATTCGCGTTTTGCTTTTTGTTCAACTTACTTTTACAATCATGGTCACGGTCGTTTCATTTACGTGGCCACTGGCATTGGCTGCTTCGGAATACCATAGACATTTCAATCATGTTTTTTTTTTCAATTTTCATGCTCATATGCATAAATGCCCATTTTATCCTCGACCTATCTCGGTCCTCGCTCATACCAATAATTACATCGGAGAAAATGGGTTACTTAATATATTTATGTCCTTGTTGTATAACCTAAAAAAAATTCCGATATCTAAAATGTCTAATGCACCTTATTATCTAAAGAGTATTTGTTGAACTAACCTGTAAATAAACAGGGAACTCGTGAACAAACTCAATAATACTCGGTAGTTGTGCGTCCGGTATTGGCTCCTTACTCGTTGCCTCTTCTTCCAGAACCTGCGGTCAACACAAACTTATAAACAAATACGTCGGAGAAAGGCAAGGATTTGACATCCAACATTGTCAATGGGGTGAGGATAGTTTCACAAAGCGAAATTAGCTGGATTTTAAATCGTCAGAAATATTGTGCAATTTACCAACGTAACGTAGACTTATAGACGAAATATGCGGTATTGTTTTTATTTTTATTTTTTCATGACGTGACACCTTTAGTATGAGAAAGAAATTCGAGACCCTTCTGTCCTCATATTTTTATAATATTATTATGTTTTGTCTAGTATATGCCATGTCCAGAGGGTCGAATCCTTCAAGCAATATCGGGAAGGCAGTCGGCATTCGCACTATTTTCCCTCTGCCAAAGCATATGCCCAACTGGACCTATGGCGGTGCGTGTTATGACTCGTCCGTACACAAAAGAGATCGAGGTGTGCAAGATTTGTTTTTGACGTGTATCATTTTCTATGTATTTGTGTCGTCATTACAAACTAGATTTTGTATGTAGTGAGTGAGAAGTGCGACTGTGTGCACTTTGCTCCCGCAAAAAATGGCAGAACGATTTGTACGGCAAGATATCGCTTGGACTCCTCCCTTCCGACGTGTCGGAAGCCGGTGTTGCTCGAAGGTCGTATCAGGCCGAAAACACAAGTAGGAGTAGAAGTAAGTAGTAGTAGTAAGAGTAACAGTCTGACCTCGTGCAGCAGCAGTTCCAAAGAATGGGGAAAATAGGGTAGTTGGGCACACGACCGCGCGATCTCCCACGCGTGGTAGCCCAGATTCCTCCGCAGTAGTTGCCGCAATATCTGATGTAGGTACACTTGGCTCTGCAACAATCGGCATTATACATTTTACTCGTAAGTAATGATTACAATAAAACCCGCTTATGAAGATTCTAAAGCGACCATGGCAAAAATGGGTTTAAACCGGTGTTTGGGAATATATTATTTGATCTAGCAACATTATATGTCAAATTTACGCACTGTCATTTCTACCGGAATCCATCATTCGAAACGTCATTCAGTCATGTTTTAGGATGAAAGAACACTACTCGAAATAAGTTTTTGGCAAAAATTTATGGTTTAAGAATTTATTTCTCCAAACGAATATTACAATTCACTTACATTTTCATTTTTCACAAAATTTCATTTTTGGTACAAGCTTTTATCGCTGAATGTACTTTTTTCCACAGGCAACTAATACTCCTCGAGATAATTCTAAAAACCCCAAACACAATTAGGTTGCGTTGTTTTATCATAGAGTTCCTATGGCTACCTCCTGTCTCCATCATCAGATCAGCTTGATGGTACCATAATATTGCATTGTCACCCGACTTACATATGTATGCAAATTTTCAGCTTCATCGGAAACCGGGAAGTGGGTCAAATTCTACTTGCAAGATTTGTCCCATACATATTAACAGGCCAAGTTAAATAAAAGCTTGTAAAAAACCTATCATGGCCGATACAACGTGCCAGCATTTAAGTCAAAATATCAGTCTCTTTCGTTCAACGTGGGAAACACAAGTAATTTTATCTCACCGACCACAAGGTACTGCTTCAAATCCATTCTAATTTCCGTCTTACTTTATTCGGGAAAGCGTAAAACGAGTTATAAAGATACAGATACTAATCTGAAATAGCGTAATATGCCAGAAATCGGGTTCTACTGTACTTACTTACTGTACTGGCTCACCAAGTGACCAAAGAATGATCTTGGCCCCTGACACAAGAGAACGCCATTCTGCTCTATTCTGGGCCACTTCAGCCAGTCGGGTACTCCGCTTTGCTTTTATATTGTGTATTGTTTGACATTGGTTTTCTTATTTAGTCATGTATCTACTCAATGAACTTAGTACAAATGTATAATATATGAAATAATGTATACTGTAATTTACTATTATGAAATCAGAACCAGACCTTATTTTGCTTCATAATGGGTACATATAAAATGATGGATGAATAAATAAATGGAAACTATCAGCATATAAATTGCTTGTAAAAATGGGTGAAGAACAAATGGCGCATCTAATTACCCTGTTAGCAAACTAACATTGCAAGAAAATCAACTTAAGAATGGACAGACAGAAAAACCTCATATACCCCGTATAATGTATACGATATTCAGTCTCGGTTTGAAACAACGTAGCACTATAAACTCGATACTATCATTAAACGAAGGCAATAAAAAATACAGCTAAAAATTCATGAAATTATTTTTTACTGCTCAATTGCGAATACCCCTACAGTATTTGTCTAATATGTCTTACCTTGTATCTATTGCGACTTCTAATCGTAAACAACAGTATACTTAGGTTGCAATCTAACACCTATCAGTCGAAGCGCTTCAGTGATTCAATCAATAAACATAATTAGCTTTAAATAGACACAATTACTACATAAATATACCAATTCTGATGCCGAATATTTAACTGTATGAATTACGGATGCATCCATATTCGCTATTACGATTCATAATTTGCATGTTTGCTTAAGTACTATGGCGAAATATGTGCGAGTATTTCTACTTCCGAATACGTATTTACGGATAGCATCAGTGGTTCAGACAGTAAAAAGGCCACATAGGCATCGCAAACGATTAAATCGTCAGATGACAACCACAACTCACTATTACTGCCACGAGTTCATAACCATCGTAAACCGTTCTAGTATCAAAACAAGGTTGTTTTTATTTATTTGTTTTGGTTGCCACCTGACAACCACAATTCTTCACTCACAATTCCTTCCAATACGACGCGCACATACAAGAAATCCTTTACTGTCCATGCCGTCAAGTTATGGAACGAGATTCCGGTGTCCGTGAGGCAATCCCAATCTGTAGCATCACTCAAGGAGAAGCTTAAAAAATTGTGGCTTTCCGATACTTTGGTTACGACTTCCTAGTTCCATACTTCTACTTTTTTAATTTCCTTTACTTTTCTGGTTCGAATTCATACCTATTTATATTATATATTGAATATTTATTTATATCTATATGTATGCATTATTTTATGTTTATTTTTCTATCTATGTATATTTGTATTAATGTGTATTCAAAACGTGCATTTCATTAATTTGAGTGATTGTACACTTTTCTTTGTGTTTGTCATTCATTCACCGTTACTTCTGTTTTACTCATTTCCTTAAAGGTTAACTGGAAGAGATCCCATACAGGGATAAGTTCGCCTTTGTTGTATTTAATTTACTCTGTAACTGTGTTTTTCGTGTTTTTATTTCTATGTACAATAAAGTATATACATACATACACACATACATACATACATACAATAAACAAAATGTGTTAAAAATGAGTTAAAAATGTGTTAAAAACGTAACAATGAATTACAAAATACGAGTTTGAGTCATATCAAAATAGTTTTCGATGTCGTTCAAGAAATAAGGGACTTTCTGAAGATTTACTTTGATAACAGGATGGGCACGCAATCTCACGACAATAAGGCGTTGAAGGCATTAGCTAACAACACTTACGGTTCTGTTGACGACGCAGAACGGCAGTGAGAACACGGAGTTGGAGTCCGACGTGTAGAGCGTCGTGTCGTTCTCGGCTCCGAGGAGGATCGCGTCGTCAAATAGGATCGCTGCAACAAACCGGCTAATTATGGCAAAAATGTTCCAACATCTAAATTTAAATCTTTTGAGTTAGACATACGGTTCAGCTTTAAACCTTATTGGGCCTACAGCTCAAAAATGACAATCGAATGTCAGTCTTACTCAATCAAAATAGATAGAGGCTTTTTAACTTTATTGCGGTAATTGGTCGAATATATATAGTTTGACAAAAGCCGTTTGTTAGTGGAGCATACGCAGAGAGAATAATACTATCTTTTTCTTATGCCTCGTATTACTTTTTAGGGTTCCGTAGCCAAAGGGAAAAAAACGGACGGACTTATAGATTCGTCATGTTCGTCTGTCTGTCCGATTATGTCACAGCCACTTTTTTTTTTTAAGTGTTATATTTTTATTATAATATATTTTAAGTAATACTATACGTATATATATTACGTATTACTTATAAGTATATCTCCAAAAAAGAGGCATGTTTGCCAGACTATACTCGTATTTGCTACACCTATTCTACTTGTGTTGTGAGATTTATGCTATACTTACTTAGTGGATATATGTTGAGATGGAAGGGCAGCATGATCCGTTTAGCCATGAACGTGTGACGCGACGAGTCGGGGTGTCTGGTCGCGTCCCGCGGTAGCAAGGGCAGCCATACTCGCGCGCCGAGAGCGCCGCACCACAGCCAGAGCGCTCGGGATAGTTGTGTCTGGGCCTTGCTGCCGCCGCCGCAGGACCAGACGCTCTCGACGCAAGACGCGAGCACTGTTGCTGGAAGGCAGCTGTATGCCTGTTGGTAAAAGTTATAAGAATTGGAATAATCGTATAATGATAAAAACAATAGTACAAATTAGAGGATATATTTTAGAACGTAACGGCCCATAACATAACATACGAGTATAACTCGAAATATTTGTTAATTATTTTCCTGCCATTTATTAAACACCAGTTAAGATAAGATAATATTATATCGTCACAATTGTGAAAATGGGAACATGTAATAAATATAAAGTTATCAACAATAATATTAAAGGTATTAATGAAAGATTCAATTTTTAAATGCCAAAAACTCCGTCAGCTGTTTTGTCTTTTGCCGAATTTCAACTCAATCAGATACCACCACGTGTTCGTTTTTTTTAAATAAAAATTTTGGTAAATAATTAAATACGGACATTGCAAGTTAAATAAAAGCTTGTGTAAAGGAAAGGGAAGTGTGTTTACGTCCGGAAATGAAACGAAATTCGGTGGTCAGCCTCTACATTTGACACATGGACATATTCAAGTTCAAATGACATATATAATAGCTTGGCACCCGGAAATCCATGCTGCGTATGTACACTAAGGCATATTTTAATACTATCCATACTACTGTCATAAAAGAAAAGCGTGAAGCTAAATCACAATACGTAAAGGCAAACATAATTCCATTATGTTCTTTCTATAGGAGCTGTATTTGCGATTATAGGAGGATTTGTTCATTGATATCCATTATATCCTGGATTATCAATAAATCCTTATTTATTCAAAATCCAATTTTTCATTATATTTATTGGATAACAGTCCGTCTGTTACATTTTTATATGAACGACATATGAACTCTGGTAAATAAGATTTGTTAGAGTTTAGCTATTAGAAAAGAAATAAATTATCTTTATCATATGTTTGGGGGACTATATACAAAGAAAAAATATTGTGTGACAACCTTGATACTTAAAAAATTGGTGATCATTAGTTTTATTTTATTGTAATGTAATATAGCAATAATTCTCAATGTTATGTTATGTTATGTATGTCAAGAAACCAAAAGTGCGAGCGAGTCAAGAAAATAAAAGCCAATGAACTGATTTACATTAATATGTAGCTATTACGCGTGTTCGAATCGAGATTGCATCATGAATGAATGCATCATAACTTCTCCAAATATATCAAGGTTAGTATGTAGAGTATTAAATTCAAGTTCAATAGCATCAAGGGCGCGATGTAAATGTAATGTCCGCAAGAAGAAATTGTGTAACGATTACGCGTCGGCACTGCGATTGGATTAGGCTCGATAATGAGCTAATAAACATTGTTAAGCACATGCACTCGATATCGCGTACTCGACTCTTGGTACACAGCAAAGCAACATACTTAAGTGATCATTAGTACACCTTAAACCGTTGCAATAAGAATGCCTATTTAACTATGGTAATTGCTGTTTAGAATTAGAGCAACTCGTGGAATAGCTTGCTTACATTGCGTCAAATCGACACGCAAGGCAGAACCCCCGTGTCACATCACTATCATTACCCCCGGGACCGTTATGTAAGAGCAAGGGCTAAAATAATAATAATAATCGACTAACTGAGAATCAAATACGCGGATACACACAATTTTACAGGTAGGTAATATAGACATTTGCAAATAACCGCTACATCCTCCGCGAGCGAGCCACATGTAGATACGAGTTTAATGGTATCGTAAATATAAGACAGACGTTTTCACTAGCCGAAGGTTGTATGGAGGAAGCCTGATGCAACCCTTGAGTGATTGTTGTTGAAGCGGAGCAGTGCGAACAGCCGACATCCGCCGCCATCAGGACACGAAGGTCTAAATCGGTCATGTATAAATGGCTCAGATTGCTCTTTTCGTATCAGTGCGTTTTTGACACGACGCGGTCAAGTGCGTCTCGTGAAAATGATTTTACACGTTGCGGTGCGTGAATTATATTTACGATTTTGGATTGTTTGTATAACAGTGAAGTGACGGTTTGGTTTTCCACAGATATGTCTGCTGGCGCTCACGGCGTCGACGAAGGCTGACGGGGGATTGGGGTACGGAGGCCTAGACGGGCTAGTGTACGCGCCCGGGCATGCCTCAGTTGATTATTATGTAAGTTGCAGTAATTTTGACGTGATTGTTGAATAAATTATCACTCGTTAATTTCAAAAATATTTAAATTTTAGGCCTATCCCCGTTATGCGTTCGAATACTCTGTGAAAGACCCTCACACCGGCGACAATAAAGCGCAATGGGAGAAACGTGACGGAGACGTTGTCAAAGGTAAAATCTATCCATTCATAATTTTAGTCTAAATAGTTCAATTTCTAAAGTGAGTTAAAACGTTGCAGGAGCATATTCACTTGTGGAACCCGACGGCAGCCTGCGAGTCGTGGAGTACTACGCCGACGACAAGACGGGCTTTAATGCCGTCGTGAAGCGCCTGGGCCCCAACCTGCACCCGGCCACCGTCCACGCGGCCCCGATCTACAAGGCCCCGATCCCGGTACTCGGCGGACATGGCTCCGTCCTCTCCCCGATTTCCGTCGGCCCGGTGGCGAACCTCGGACACCTGGCGACCGCACCTCTGATTTCAGGACCGATCCATGGCGGCCCGATTTATAGCCCCGCTTTATCGGCTCAGAACCTGATCAAAGAACCAGTGATTGTGAAATATCTGCCCGCGCCGATCCACCCTGAACCTATATTACATGAGCCTATCCATCACGCGCCAATTCTAAAAGGCCCGATCCTGTCCGAACCAATTCTTCATGAACCGATCATCAAAAGCCCTATTCTGCCCGGACCCATTTATAAGAGTGGCCCAATCGTGACCTCTCCTCTTCTTTATGAGCCTAACAACAAAGGTCCTGTTCTACCCGGACCTATCTACAAGAGTGGCCCACTCCTGCCAGGACCCATCTATAAAAATGGCCCACTCCTACCTAGTACTATCTACAAGAACGGGCCAATTTCCTACGGACCTCTGCCAATCCTCAAAGGCCTGCCCGGGCCTATCTATAAGGCTGGTCCGATTTACTCTGAGCCGTTAGGCCCGCTGCCGGATTACAAAGCGCCACTACCCCTATACAATGAGCACGTACCTCTTCTTCACAAGGAGCCGCTGCCCGCTTTGCCTTTATTGAAGGGGTCGGCAGAGCTTGGACTATATGGTAAAGGACCTATCAGCTCACTTGATTGGGAAGGTTTAGGTAGAGGACACCTCGAGCAAGGCTATGGTTTGAGCAAGGGCATCGGCCCGCTGGGCCCATCCCTGGGAGGGCACGGATTGGTAAAAGGAAACAATGGACCTATTCTACCCTATGCAGGCTTAGAAAAAGGTTACGGATTGCTCAAAGGAAACATTGGACCTATTCTACCCTATGAAGGCTTAGAAAAAGGACGTCTGCTGCCCTCCTGGAACGGTCCGATAGAGTATCCTCTGTACCCACAAGACGGGTACAAACACTGATCGCAACGATAAATAGCAGCCAGAAGCCCACAACGGCACACGCAATGCACAAGAGTTCAAACAATGGATAACAGAGGCAAGCAATAGTGCACAGTGGGCTTCTTACTTTACCAATCATTTGCCGCGGTCAAGGCTCCTTTGCCATGTCTTGATTAGAATAACTAACCATGAACCCTCATTGGTGATATGACAACGTAGTCGATAGTTTAGACCAAACTGTAACTATTTTAGGATATTTAATATTTATGTTGATACGATTAAGATACTTAGTATATCTTTACGAACACAATATAGCATGCGCCACCGTGTGGTATATAATTATTGTTTTATTATCCTACTCTAACACATTTAGCGGCCTATCAAATTAAATGTTATTACAACATCCCAGGTGGTTAGATAAAGGAACAAAGTAGCTTGTGATGAGATAAGAAAGAGAAAATAACATGGAAGGTTTCGCATAAATTACGTTAGATTCAACCTCAATATAGGATGATCTTACCGACATTTATCTCAAGCACTCAGTATGTCTTAAAAGCTTATTACATCGATCCTGCTGCCAGGTGGCTAACGATCGAAAGCGACGTCAAGCCCTATGTCGGGCCCAAGGATCGTTTCCCGTTTCACGAAATATCAGCACATCGTTTATTATACTTCAGAAGTAAAATTTAAGCGCAAAAACATCAAACTTTAAAACATTTTTGGCAATTCGCGACAATGAGAATATATGTATGGTATTTGTGCTCTTGAATTATTTTTTACATTTCAAATGTTGTTAAATACCTTTGCAAGAGTCATCTGGCCCGACGTCTGCACAGATTTCGGCTTCATTCGCAAGGCCCGGCAGTAGGATGAATTTAATAAGCCCTATATTCAATTTTAATAATCTTATTCTCATACAATACCTAAGACAGATCCAACAATAGAACCAGTTTTCCAAGCATGTATCTAAGTAACATGCTCATCCAAATTCTATATATAATTCTACCTTGACTTTATACAATTGTTCTATAGCTAGGAACTTGATATGTCGTTACTTTTTACACTTTCCACTACTAATTCCCATATTGTCAATAAACATCACACACTCAAGCGTTATTCGTCAACACAAGTTGCCACATACAGCTCCCACAGGCAATTTTTTTTTTTTTCATTTCTTTATTTCCAAAATAGTTGTACAGCATAACAGTCTAAACTAAGTCACTGCGTTTGAAACCAGCTTGCAACCAGAGTAGATTACGATCAAATATATAGAGTAGTCTATTTTCAAACACGGATACACGCGCAAGACGTGCGTAAAAAAAAAGAAGCGATACGAGAGTCATCCTACCTACCTACTCAAACCTAAGTCATCATACAAAAACCATAAAGGGGACTAAATCGCGTATTGAGTTTTAAATGTACCTCGCGACAGATTCGATAATATTATGTAATAAAAACCGGCCAAGATCATGTCGGGCCACGCTCAGTGCAGGGTTCCGTAGTTACTCTTCCGTCACAATAAGCTAAACTGGAGCTTTAAGTATAGTAAATTGTTAACCAAGGGATGAAACGGTACCTTTCACGCGAGTTAAACAAATAGGCAAATTTGCATAATCAGTACCTAATTAAAGTAAGTCTTTTTACTATGGGAGAAACTTTTTGCGATAACTCAAAAACAGCTAAACTGATCATGTCCGCTATAGTTTTCATTTAATGTCTTTCTTAAGCTCTGCTTCCACGATTTTTTTCATATTTTTTGGACTTATGGTTCAAAAGTTAGAGGGGGGGGGAGACATTTTTTTTCTCTTTCGGAGCGATTATCTCCGAATATATTCACTTTATCAAAAAATGTTTGTTGAAGACCCCTATTAGTTTTGAAAGACCTTTCCAACGATACCCCACACTGTAGGGTTGAAGCAAAAAAAAAATTCACCCCCACTTTACGTGTAGGGGAGGTACCCTCAAAAAAAAAAAATTTTTATATTTTATTGTACGACTTTGTCGGCTTTATTGATTTTAATCCATGCCGAATTTCAGCTTTCTAGCACTAACGACCACGGAGAAAAGCCTCGGACAGACAGACAGACAGACGGACATGGCGAAACTATAAGGGTTCCTAGTTGACTACGGAACCCTAAAAATCGTGAAAGTTTAAATCAGTGAAAAACCATAAAATAGTAAAAATACTATAGCATTAAATTTTACAACCGAAGTCGATGGTGCTCTGTTGTCTAGACTGCGTAGTAACTTTTTTTTTATCTTATTTATTTTATAAGCCATACATCTTAAGATTAAGTCGGCTTAAAAATAGTAACATTGATACTTAAACTTTAGGTGTTACTTAAAACATTAGGGGTAATTTGATTGTTAAGAAAATTTTGATTAACACATTCACTGCCAAAAACACACCTAGTTTGATCATTTTGTATTGGAAATGGAAATGGAGCGCTTGGCAATGAAAGTGTTAACGATAGTTACTGTATTATGTACAAGTACAATAGTCAGCAGCAGAAACAGCTAATCAAGTAAGGTGTTCAAAATTATATATACGCGCTCTTCTTTTCTTAACAACAAAGTAATGTTTAGATCATTTTTAGCACCTCACCCGCTTAGCAATTTCATTTCTTTATATATGCGCTATGATCTATGTTTGCAATTAAGATTTGATTACTACGTTGAACATACCTACGGCCACGAGTATTCCTCAACGACATACATAGGTTACTGTCATTGTCCTTATGCCGACGAGCATAAATACTTGATATTGATATTATCTATGTACACTCTGACCACGCTTACTTTGCACAAACTTGACAGTAAGTATACACGCATATCCTCCGCACTTGACGTATGACATGAAAACTTGGCGTGTTTCGACTCTGTTTTAACATTTATCTTCTAGTGTATAGGTTACTGTCATGGTCTCTACTGTGATACAATACAGTCTAATTAGAATGATAACTATGATAACAGTCAACGATCGGGAATTCGGGCGGTCCAGCGGAGCGGAGGCGGTCACCTTGGAGCAATCGAAAGGGCCGGTGACCAGCTAAATATAAGTTCACAGTGACCTTGGAATGGGCTTAGAACGTTTACTAGACTGAGAAAATTATTAATTGAATCATTATGTCACAGATTATATTAGAGCCTGAGTCGCAACGGATGTCCATGCGTACACATGCGTGTATAAAAAAAAAAAACGTCACACAGTTTGCCTCGCGTATGCCTGCATGTCTAAGCATACGTAATTAATTACATACTAAGTTTGTAGCAAACTTAAATAATTACGCTTTTAATCGAATTTAAATTTTCGTGACTCACGTCAAATTTTCCAGCAAACCATCGCGAGCGCAGACTTCTAGCCGAAGGGTGTATTTCGGCGGTTCCATGGGAATCTGCTGAATCCTACACGTGTCGCCAAAATGAATATTATATAGTATGGTACGAGTATGGTACGAGTATGTACGAGTATGTATCTAGGGGCCGTTGTGCTTGTCAATACATGTTTAATTTTACAATTATTATAGTTATCTTAATGCGGTTACTGAAGAATGGAATTCGATCTCGTCGGCTGTATTTATAAATCTGATCAATGCAAGAGTAGTAAAAGCTACTTCAAAACCAGTGAGGTAGAGCAGTTGGCAGAGTGGCAGGCTGGTATACTAGGGTTGCGAGTTTGAGTTCCGCACGCATTAGTAATTTATTTTGTCATCAGTATTTAAATGAATATAATGAGATGAGAGACAAATTGTGGTCAGTTTTTATTAATAACTCAGATGACAAGTTTATGTTTAAAGATTCCACGAGAAGGTATTAATTTTTTCTATTTATACCACGACGGTGGCAAGCAAGCATACGGCCCGCTTGATGGTAAGCAGTCACCGTAGCCTATGGACGCCTGCAATTCCAGAGGTGTAACATGCGCGTTGCCGACCCTTTAAAAATCTGTACACTCCTTTTTTGAAGAACCTAATACTGTAGACCATACTTGATTGATTACATTGCTCAAACGGAGACGACTTTTGCATTTGCCCTTCAACATCTTCTGTTCAACTTAAGGAACAAATCAAATCAATATATTTTAAATAATAATAATATAATAATTCAGCCTATATACGTCCCACTGCTGGGCACAGGCCTCCTCTCATGTGCGAGAGGGCTCGGGCTATAGTCCCCACGCTAGCCCAATGCGGATTGGGGACTTCACATATACCATCAAATGATATTTCGTACATAAGTTCCGAAAAACTCATTGGTACGAGCCAGGATTTGGATTTGGATATATTTTATTAAATATTTTTTACTTGTGTTTTTAGGGTTCCGTACCCAAAGGGTAAAACGGGACCCTATTACTAAGACTCCGCTGTCCGTCCGTCCGTCTGTCACCAGGCTTAATCTCATGAACCGTGATAGTTAGACAGTTGAAATTTTCACAGATGATGTATTTCTGTTGCCGCTATAACAACAAATACTAAAAAGTACGGAACCCTCAGTGGGCGAGTCCGACTCGCACTTGTCCGGTTTTTTAAGTAGTTACACTACTATAATATATACAATAATATAAATTATAAGCTGAAATAGATGTCTTATCCTTCAGACAAAGGTAGATATAGTTTTTAATTACTCTTATAGGTATAGGTTAACTGTAAGAGATCTCTCTTAGGGATAAGTTCGCCTTTGTACTCGTCAATTATTCTTCTACCCCATGTAATCAATATTTATTTTTCTCGTACAATAAAGCGTACGTACAAAGTGACCGAACCCCCCAGTGGCCTCTGGCTTCTGCCTCTGGAAGGCTTTGTAACTTTTCTTTAGTAATAAATTCAATAGATTTATTTCAGACCATGTCCATAAGTGTTATTAAGCATTCTTAACTAAACTGAGCCTCTGGATCCCATATGTACATCCTCCCAGCGTTTCCAGAAGGCGCAAGCAGGCGACTCTAACACTAGGCGCTCTAGACTCTAATATTTCAGTATACATAATAATCTCCTTCTGTTCTGAAATCTTATACAAGAGAGCTGTCAATACGGTGAATCCTTATAAAATTTGTAGTCAGAAAAGCCCATGTGATAGCTCTGGAGTAACAACCTAAGGCGCCTGCTTAGCGCGATAAATGCTACACGATTACTGTCCGTTGGATTAGGAACAAATATACAATAATGATAAAATGAACAACAAAGTTGAACCATGCGTGTTGTGCATCAAATATGGTATAACAAATCGCCCTAGACAAGCACTAAACTAAACGTTAAATAAACATCATTGCGGTGAATTGCGAGTTACACCTGCGCACCGACGGTTCCGCGCATATACCTAGTATACCTACCAATGATATTATAACTCAAAATAGGTCATAGGAGTTCCAAAATTGAAACGCATACCTAGTAGAAATTGTACAAGTTGCCTCAAGTCGCGCCTAGGCAAGCGAGAAATGTGCACGTGCTAACGAGCTCCCGCACACCGAAATGAGTATGACAAAGACGAATGGTTTGCGAAAATTTATCAACAAAAACAGATTCATTTGTAGGTAATGAACTAAATATGGAAGTATTTTTGTACTCCTTATATATGAGTATAATCTATTTATAGTTATATTTATATAACATCGTTGGCAATAACACAATAATTCGGATCCACCAATAACCCGTAACAGCTATTAATAACCTGTTAGAATTTTGAATTTAGTACGCGATAATCCGGTCAAAAATTGAATGTGTTTTCCAATTGAGTCGCTTAACTTCAAACTCCGATAAATCCATCTGTCCGATTTTGCGATTTTGGTATTAAGAAAAGGTAATAGGGTAGATATTTTCTAAGAGGGTCAAAAGGATTTATCTGAGTTTGAAGTTAAGCGACACACAAAGCACACAAAGGATAAAATAAAATATTGCTCCTATAATATGCGCTAGCAACTGATATATATATGTTTGAAGTCAGTACACTCAGTACCAAGCCGAATCCTAAAAGCGTCAACACACTGGCACTGTCGGATCGAATGCTTACCCTGGTGCGGTTCGATAAGAAATTATATACTATTGTACAGTATTCTAACTATTTCGTGTGGCACCGAATTCAAACATATTAGTTGCTAGCGTATACATATAAAATGGATATCTGTTATTTTATTTTAGAAGTTATGGTTTCTTTACACAGATTTCAGTAACCCTAAAAATAAGTAGAAATAACCCGATCGACAGCGCTAATAGCAGCCAATCATGCAGGGGTCGCATAACTCGAACACTTGTCGAAGCAACGGGTCGCGCCAGTTTTTCAGGCCCTCGCTTCGATGGGCGTTCGTATAAAAGCATTGTATTCTACTAAAATACGCATTGAATTACGACAGCTCACAGACGGAACCGAATATGACGAGGATATTGGTAATTTATAATTTGTTCTCGACTGATAATAATTGATTTATTAGACGGGTAATAAGTCAATTTTGATCCTGACACTGAGACGCGTTATATGATAAGATTCATATACTAGCCGTGTCTTATCCAACCTCGACATTGGCGGAATCATCAACACCTTGATGGAGCCATAACACGAAAAATTGATTGATTGAGACGTTTTATAACCTCTCACCATCAAGAAAAGTACTGAGTTCTCAGCTGCTAAGGACTATAGGGTTCTTGTGGATTAGCCCCCGTTTTTAATAAAAGTGGACGGGCTTAGATGCAGTAGATATTTTCGTACTAGAGTCGGACCAAGATAAGAAGTGTGGAATGTCATATATCTATGAATATATGACGTTTATACTGACACTTCAAATTTTGTCAAAGTCGATGTAGAGTTAGCTTCAATAGGCAGACCCAACAGCAAATTCTGAACCCGCTCTATTAAATATGAGATTATTTAATAAATAACAAAACATGTATCTACACAGCAATTCGAACATAAAATTTATAGTTAATGGATACATAATTACAATTGCTACGATATACTGTTTGCAGGAATTGTGCATGAAAACTAATGAACATTGTATATAAATATTTTGTTAATAAACGATTATGTTTTTGAATTTCAGACTGCGATAACTCTGACGCTACTGGCGGCCACGGTTTCAACCGGCGTTGTCCCTGTTGCGCCTGCAGCGACCGTCGCAGTGGTACGTACTATACAAGCCAATTTATGCATCAATTCGATCTTAATGTCAACAACTTAAAAGTTCATTTCACATTAACAGGATAATCATCCGCGGTACGCCTTCGATTACGCAGTCAACGACCATCTAACGAAAGACAACAAAGCGCAATGGGAGGTGCGGGACGGCGACGCAGTCAAGGGCTCATACTCGCTCGTGGAGCCCGACGGAAGCCTTCGAGTCGTCGACTACAAAGCCAGTCCTCAAACCGGCTTCAACGCAGTCGTTAAACGACTAGGCCCTAACGTACATCTGTCCAAGGGAGCTGCTATAGCACCTATTGCCAAAATACCAATAGCACAAGGAGTCATAGCTCCGTTAGCCCCTATTGCCCCGCTAGCGAAGATACCTTTAACTCCCATCAAACCATTACCCTTGATAGCGCCTTTGAATTATGGCTTCGGTCCCGCTCCGCTAGCCATCGGTTTACCCAAACCCGCTACGCTTGGACACTGGAGTCTCCCATGGGACCCACTAACACACTCTTTCGGAGGCTGGGTGCCACTCAATGGACCCGTGTGGCCTTTATCCCTAGGCCCTGGACCATACGCGACCATACATAGCAAGAAAATTATCAATGGGAAACTCGTTAAATGGACCACGGGTCCGATCTCGTTAGCGGGAAGAACGCTTATATTGAAGAAGAAGCTGTAAGTCCTACAGAAAACAATAGAAATTTCTAGAATGTAAGAAACGGTAGTGTAGTGATATGTTGTAAATATTATTATACGCTACTGTACCTGTGGTCTGTGAGTTGAAACGTTACTAGTCTATTTTATTACTGTTATTACGGGATGTATTCGAAGCTATATATGCGTTTTTTAAACGTGTAAAATAAAGCTTTTTAACGACGTGTCCGACTAAATTATTACCCCCCCCCCCCCCCCCTGTTTCCTCTTCTGTACCTGCTACGAGTACGCGTAACGAGTTTCTAAAAAGAAGATTATCAATCAAATGAATGTTTAAGGTAGTCCGGTATCAATCTTGTTCTATCGGCAAACCAAATCCGCAATGGCCTAAAAACTACCCAGAATCGAAGGTGGGTCGATGACTGATTGCTCCATGATATTTATATCAGATATCATGTTAGAACGGATAAGCAATTAGTATCATACTAATTACCACGTTTAATTAGTACCAAAATTTTAAATACAATCTAATTAAATTCTGTACAAATTTTCTAGAGTTATACTCGTACACAGACACAGACTTATGCTAAGGTTATATAAATCTGAAATGCTTCTGTCGTTCTTTTGTCCTTTTCCATCCTTGAAATTTGAGTTTATTGAAAAGAGAAACATTAAGAAACGTTTGCCAGTCAATCACATAGCGAAGCGATTAATCGGTGTTGTCAACCAAAATATCTGTTAATCACATTCAAACATGGAATAGCCACTCACATGCTTCATATTTTTCAGTGACTTCTATTATTATAATAAAATAAGGGTGACAGCTGGTAACTACAGTTACCAAAATCAAGTGAGTGGATAGTAAAGAGCTCCGCATGAAAAAAAACAATCGGGGTCGTAGGAGCGCTTGACCGTGTTGGCACTACTTAAGTTTTATGAATTTATGAATAACGGGGCTACAGCTACAGTGTACACATTCCTACAAAAACCACACTTATTGCATATCTATGTGCTGCGAACGAGATTTTCAGAATTTTAACCAGACTCACGACGAAAAAAGGAGTGCAATGTTAAACCTGTGTGTATTATTATGTATGTTTTATTTCATAAAGTCCGCCATATAATACAGCATAAAACCGCGAGGCTAATCAATTACATTCATCGAAATAGAAATTTAAGGTCGTGTTTGATAAGTGCAACAGTATGATAATTCCCTACAAGTGTCTCTTGCCTCTTGGCTCTATGTTTCTCTTACCTTACCCAACATGGCCTTATCTGAAAATTTTAAAAGAGTGTTTATGAACTTTACATTTTTCATTTAACTGTGTTCTTGACTGGCACCGATCTGCAGCTATGGGCCATGTTATTCAGTTGGAATATGTCAATACTGTCACCAAATCAAAAATTTGGACTTCAAGCTAGGAATTGTTAGAGAGTGTTTTAACACCTAAATTAAATATGATATTTGATCCTGCTTTCCGTATACTGAAAATACCATCTTTGCGCCAACCAAATACCATTTGCGTTTCAATCTATATTTTTTTCACTATATATTTTTAATACTTTTATTTGTGTAAGGTATGTTGTTGATTTCATAAATCGATTTGCCTGGAGCTATTGCTGTTGTTGAATTCAGAGAATCAAAATTAAAACTGTAATAAAATACCCATCACCTACATAAATAGTCAATGACTGTACAGTCGCCATCAGATATATATAAATATTTGAACACGCTTCTATTGTCATTTAGATATTTTTGAGCATCTCGGCCGCTCCGATATATCTGATGACGACTGTACGTGTGTTAAGGTATGGTTATAGGATCAAAATGTATTTCTTTTTGCAAAATGTGGTTTGAACCCGTATGATTCGCTCTATGTGTTAAGTCGACCATGGCAGACATCGCTACCGCCACCTAGCGTGCAATGTAGAAACCAGTTTGTTGAGAACGTTAATAAGCGCTTATACGGTTGTCAGACCTACTATGATAGATTAGCACAAAACTGACAGCTGGCGCTGTTCATAGGGACCGTGCGCGTTGGAGGGTCTGCCATCTTGTGGTCTGAATCGGAACCATAAACAGGCACATTTACACGTCAAGTGTTTTCTTGTGCATAGTAGGTTCTGCCATCTTGTGGGCTCCATCGGAACAAAAAACATCACATTTACGCCTCGCGCCAAAAATCTGACGGCTCCTGTGCTGCCTCCTACAGTTCATGCACGCTCCCTATAAGGAAACTTGCCAACTTTATCTCAATTTTACGTATTTAAATTAGCTTAACTGGTGGATAAAGTCACGCGTTTATGTCTTTTGTACTACATTTTTGTCTACTTGAGATACCAATTTTCATTAATTATTTAGATTTTGTAGTAAAAAAATAAAGTATTATTTTAGATGACTCGTTGAAAATTTGTTGTGTACAATAAGTGATATAATCAAGCTTTTTAATCACGTACCTTGCTCTCTATTATATCACGATTGTATAATACGAGCGGCAGGTATAAAATGAACTTAAAATTAGAACATTGTCAATGAAACAAGAAATATTCTATTCTGTGTGGACCTGATCACACAAGATTTTTCTCTCGTATTTTACTCTTTCTAATTCCGACCACTGTTTTCTACCTTACGGCCGCCATGCTGAAATGTATATAACTACATTAACACATCCTGAAACCATATCTACACAATCCAACCTACCGATGGACACCTCAATCATTGAATTTCACCCAGCATTTACCAAATTTGAGGGAATAAGAAATCAAGTTTTATGATCGCTTAATCAATTGGATGAATCATAATTTATGATCTTGTAAACACGCAAAGTATTTCAACCACGAAGACAAGGCACCACATCGAGTTTATATGAGTTTATATGATTCAGTACAATCTCAAAAACGATTCTGTTTTTTCTGCCTCTTAGAGAACATACACTCCCGGCCAAAAGTATAGAAACAAGCTTATATTTTAATAGAAAAGTGTGATTTTTTAAGCGATGTAATTATATACTACTCATTAGAAACAAAATGGTAAATATAATAGTAGAATATTTTAAAAGTAAATTACTCAAGTTGTGGCTATGATATTTGCCAGTTAAACATTTTTCAAAGCAATTAAAAGGGTATAATTATGTTAATTTTTCCTAATTTTTTTTTTATGTTTTTGACATTTTTAGTATGTTTTGATATTTAGCGAGTATTTTTAACCTTTTGTGGCTTAATGTAAATTTTAGGTTACAATTATAAAACAAAGACAGAAACATGAGATATTAAAGAAAACAACCTTGTTTCCATACTTCGCCTTGGGTTTACTTAGAAATAATTAGTTCAATAGGTACAATTATAGTTTTATTACTAAATATTAATTCCAGATAATTCCGATAAATGAAACTAATAGATGATAATAAAGTGTTTATGTTATTTCGAACCTGTAATGTTTGAACCCTGCTATAATGTTTTAACGCCTCAGTAAAACATGACAGCAACCAACCAAACCATACTGAATGAATTACAATCATAAACACTGAAAAGGGCACGTAACACAAGTCATTGCAAGACCTACCCCAGTAATGATAATAAACAAACAATTAGGACTGAACGTAATTCATTTGTATAATTCGTGAGGTTACGTGTGCAGGGTAAATTTGCAAGTAAAGAGTGTACTGATCCGTGGATGTTTGACAAACTGGAGCGCTGAATTGAATAATTAGTGTGGTATGAAGTATATAACGCGGCCGGAAAACGACAGAGTTACAGTGCACTTCGCTTGCTCACTGGAAAACCTTGTTAGCAACATGAACTCATATATTGTGGTAATTATTATTATAAAATTTGGTGTTCGAATTGTTAGAAGCATTTGCGTCTCGTGAACCAAACTAATTGGATTATCTATATGGAAGTGGAAATCCTTGATTAAGAATGTGGGCATTGGTCCCCGAGAAAAGGCGTATTAAACTTTAACCTCTGTTAGACGATATAGGTAACCTAACGCTTTAGTGCTGCCACCGAAATTTAGGGTTAACTTATCGCCATCTCACCTTATCCCAGACCATCAGATAGAGTTATCGTTTGTCGTAATTTCTATATACGAACTTATCAGTGTTAATATAACTAATTCAACATTTACCCACTTATGCTGCTGTCAAGTGAAAAAACACTTCAAACAGAAGTCTCTTGTCATTGCACGATTTATGATAATCATGGTGATAATAGTCAACCGATAATGAATTCAAGGTAACAACGACTGCATAATTGTTTACAGGTATCCTGCCTTTTGGCAGTCGCTGCCATCGTCACAGCAAACCCCCCGGCGACGCTCTCATACCTGCCCTTAGCGACCATCGAGAATATCGTAAGTAGATCGTTCCGAATTTACGACAAGCCTCGACGCCACAATTTGTTTACCCTGCTGTTTAATCCTCCAGCCGAACCCAAGCTACGGGTTCAACTACGCCGTGAACGACCCGGCCACGGGCGACAACAAGGCGCAGTGGGAGACGCGCAACGGCGACGTCGTCCAGGGCGCCTATTCGCTCGTGGAGCCCGACGGGAACGTCCGAGTCGTCGAGTACACTGCCGATTCGCTGCGTGGCTTCAACGCCGTTGTAAAGAGGACCGGCCCTAATGTGCACTCTGTAGGGTTGGCCGCCGCGCCGGTTGTAGCACCGATTGCTCCCATCGCTGCCGCCCCGATCGCGCACGCTCCCATCGCAGCCATCGACCCCGAACCCATCGTCCACAGCCCGATCATCACCCCCGTAATCGATACCGCGCCCATCATCGCCCCTTACGACGTATACCCGATCTACCCCTCACTAGAGCCCTGGGTGCACCTCTCGGGAGCCACCTACGGCCACAAAGGCAACATAGTCCGCCGGTGGACCGCTGGGCCCATCTCTCTCGCCGGCCAAAAGCTTACCATTCGAACCAAGCACTGATCTAGTGCTAATATTTATAAGCTTCTACGTGTATAGGTAACCATAGTTACTCACGGCGCTTGTGTGTTTTGGCATACAGATATATGTTAAAATACACATAGGTCTTGATAGAAGTTAAGTTACGGTTAAATTCCAAAGCAACGAAGTGTACCTGAGCGAATATGTATTTAAGAATAAATATGAAAAAAAAAATGTTGCCTTTCCTTTTCTGACTCCCGACCTAAGATACACTTCAATACCTACCATCACAAAGTTACATAATAATAATATAAGAAAGTCCAGGATTTATAGACACGTGAAATCCAAGAATAAACACATATATAAGAAAAGTAATAATTTAATACCTAATTTACAAAATAAACAATATTTTATTTATCAATAAACAAAGGGGCTAAGCTAAAACAAAAGCCTTAAAATGTATATTTTCTTTAAATGTTATATGTTTTAACACAAGATATTAAAGAAAAGTCTGGTTTTGGAATAATTTTGCTAATTACATACAATGATTAAACTACTTTCTTTATTACCAATATTACGTAGTGGTCGATAATTTCCGATTATCTAGATCAGTATGATAAACGCCTCATTTCAAATTTAAATGAAAACAATAGTTAATTGTGCTCTTGCCAAAGCAGGCGTCCTCTTTGCCGACGATGCGCGACGCGGTACTGTTTCAAGTAGGCGTTGACTGTTTATTGGGTGAGTGACTATTCGAGCGTTTCAACCATCATTATTCTTTACAAGATTTTACTATTCTTAGTTGAAGGATGCTCAACAATGGGGTAAAACACCAACAGATGATGGGCTCATTTAGACGGTGTGAAAACTCGCATGCGAGTTTCATTACATTGCGGTATTTGATCGGTCGGCTGAATTGGATGTAACTTCAATAGTCTGCAATATACGAGGGTGAATTGAAAAGTTCTGAGCCTGACCTATAAATTAAAGTCTTTTTTTTTTTTTTTTTTTTTTTTTTTATAATTGTTTGTGAGAAATGGGTTACATTGCCGGTAATTACTATTGTAACAATTTTACATGGACTCACCAAGACTCTACCTTTACAGGTGTACAAACAAACATTTCCTTAAAACGAAGCATTAATACACAAATAAATCACAATCTTACTATTAATAAAAATCATGCAATAACAAAAATGAAATAAAATAAAATTGAAGTCAAATACAAATCATAATTCAAAAAACATAAAAATCATCATCATCTAAATCATAATTTAAAAAATCATTAATACTATAAAAACATCTCTGTACTAGCCAAGCTTGGACTTGTGATTTAAATATATTCAAATTATTATTCTTAAAAATGTCAGGTAATTTATTATAAATACGAATACACATAATATACGAGTTTCTCGAGGAAAGTGCCAAATTAACCGAAGGTTTATGTAAAGTAAACTTATACTGTGTTCTTGTCGCGCGGGGACCCATGGTTTGGAATTCCACAAACAAGTATTTATACTTGTGTCTTATGGATATATAACAATTTTATTTTTCTACATAGTCTCCTGAAAGATTACAACACTTTTGCCATCTTGATTCTAACTTTAGTATTCCTTGTAAAAAAAAAGATTCTTCCAGGTCGTCAAAATATTCAGTTACGGCTTCTTGTACCTCGATACCCGTCTTGAATTTTCGTCCCGATATGTGTTTTTTTAGATTCGGGAAAAGAAAATAGTCGGAAGGGGCCAAGTCCGGCGAATAAGGTGGATGCGGCAACAATTCAAACCCACAATTATGTATTTGTGCGATTGATTTTGCCGCAGTATGGACAGGAGCGTTGTCTTGGTGGAACAAAACTTTCTTAGACAACATACCAGGCCTTTTCGTCTTAATTTCTTCACGTAAACGCTGTAAAAGTGAGCAATAATAGTCAGCATTTATAGTTTTGCCCTTTTCAAGGTAATCTATCATTATGATCCCTCTGCAGTCCCAAAAAACTGAAGCCATTACCTTCTTGGTGGACAAAATGGCCTTTGCTTTTTTAGGCGGTGGTGAACCTGGTCTTTTCCATTGCTTGGATTGTATTTTTGACTCCGGTGTATTGTGGTGGACCCAAGTTTCGTCCATAGTTACAAACCGGTTAGTAAAGTCTTGCGGATCACTTCTAAACAAGTCCAAACAATCTTGCGACACAGTATGGCGGGTGCGTTTATTTTCCGCTGAAAGCAGCCTCGGTACCCATCTGGCTGAGACCTTAGAAAATCCAAGATCGTTGGTGGTTATGTTTTGCACTCGTTCATAAGATATCCCTATTGTGTCCGCTATCTCCGCGATCTTCAACCTCCTGTCGTTCATAACCATGTCTAATATTTTATGGACATTTTCATCTGTAGTGGCTGTTAACGGCCGGCCACTCCTAGGTTCATCTTGAACTGCTTCTCTGCCACGTTTGAAATCCGCTGCCCATCTTTTTACAGTGGCATACGATGGAGCGGATTCCCCTAAAGTCTGGCACATATCTTCATAAATTTGTTTTGGCGTTAACCCTTTTTTTTGCAAGTACTTTATGACGGAACGATGTTCAATTTTATCCATTGCTAAGAAAATCGCGAACTTTCTTTACTAATTTGATCATAAATTTTACAAGAGTGACAGCAAAAAAACAAAAGACGGTGCATTATGATTAAAAAACATGTGTGTCTGACGTGCCAGTATTATTTTTTCTTTTTAATTTGAATATTGACCTTAGGCTCAGAACTTTTCAATTCACCCTCGTAACTAAAATCGCATGCGGTTTCGCGCCGTCTAAATGAGCCGTTAATTGATTCTGTATTTTGTTTTGAAACCAAACAAATGTCTTTAGTTTATAGTCCACTCGCTTTTATACCATTATTTATCTATTTTATTTTATTTTATTTTATTTTATTATTATTAGATATATTCCGAAAACATGGTAAAAAAATTGAGGGATTTTTATAGCTGTCAAATTGGACACAAGAAATTGCAAAAACTATAATATATTAATATTTGCGTGTTGCGAGTCTATCTTTATTTTTGTATTAGACGCGGCATCGTTACTATTTCGTATACATAATAAGTTAACTCTAAGAATTAAATCTTACAACATTGCTGTTGATGCTACTGACAAAAACCGGTGTAAAAAGCTGAATACACTTATACAGTGAGATCAAGCAAGAAATAGCAAAGTTTATTAGGATGTTTAGAATAACAAGCGGATATCACACACACGAGGGGATATCCCAAAGCGCTAGAAAACGCTGACTCGTAAAAACGCACTATTATTACACCGGTTCTTATAAAACTTAAGAGTTTTTACATGGCAATAACAGATTTCTCAGAGATCGAATATATTTTCATTTATTTTATGTTATTTTCAGAATAGATGTAGCTCGAGCTGTGACCGATAGGCTACAATGATTTTGAATGAAACTAGTTTGTAAACATAAGGATAACGCATAGGTACATATATTTGGCAAAAACGCATAGATGAATAAGCGCACGAGAATCAGCATGTAAACCTTATCCGTGGCCTTTTTTGACTAGTCTCACTACAGCATAAGACGCAGGTCCTAAATGAAAAGCTGATGATTATGTACAATTTGCGTAGTGTCAGAAAAAGTTGGAAAATGTCTCGGCAATTTTAGGAAACAAAGGAAACTTTCATTTTAGAAATGGAAAATTTTGATTACAATTTGATCATAATACTAAAATACGAGAAGTTTTCGAAAGTTTATTAAGTGGAAATTTCGCGAAATTTTGGAAATTTTTTAGAATTCCCATCAGTAATTTGAACTGATAAAACACATTTTTGTCCCTATACAGGATATTAAGTAGATAAACCGGTAAATTGTTTTTGAATAATATTCGCTATTAAGAATCCGACCGGTAACTATAACTACATAAACGACAAAAGTAAAATCACTTACCGGATTGTTGCCTTCATCTACGTCGTATTCTTCCCTCTGAACCATCATGAGGCGACCGCTTGCATTCAGTACCTAGAAAACAACGTTCTAAGATTTTGACAATGTTATTCTACCTTGTTGGGTGCTTTTCTACGCAGCGTCTTGTAGTATATAATCGCTTGCACGCCGGTTATTTATACCCTGAAGTAACATACTTAGCATAATGTGACTTAAAATAAGAGTTCTCTGATGAGCTCCAAGGATCCTAATTGCATAGATTGCTGAATTTAATTAGTGTGCCCATGATCGGTTCAACCGCGTGAGGCGACAATGGGGAAAGCAGAGCACGGGGGACGGCCCCGCGCCAGAGCCTAGATAACCACCATCACAATAGCGCGCGCGCATCCTTCAAAAATAACCTGATAGATGATAAGTTCAGCATTTAACTTTCCGAAATTAAATGTTTTTATCAAGAATCTACATCTTTCCATCACCAACACAAGTGGCGACCGTGACAGGACACATAATAAATGTTTTTATCAAGAATTTGCATCTTTCCATCACCAACAAGCGTAATTAGCTAGTTAATGTTACCAGCGAGTAGATTAATGTTACAAGATAGTAAGATATTGCCCGCCGGCTGTGGTATCTCTGTTTTGTCTAAAGCACACAGTAATGTTACCAGCGAGTCGGGCTGCTGCACGGCGGGCTGGCGCTGGCAGTCCTGCAGACGGCAGAGCGACGCCGACACCACGCACGCCGGGTGCGACAGAGCGGACACGTCCACGGCCTGCACGCAGCGCATTTCGATGTTACCAGCTGAAAAATGAGAAAGTAGTTGGAGAACCCGGGCGAACTTCGGACCCGGGTACGTTCTTAAACTACGTCCAAAAGAGAGGTATGGGCATTGTGAATGTCATCTCTCTTTGTGTGGTAGGGCACAGCACAGCGTATGTCATTCCAGATCTAGAGCAGAGCCCAACTGGGGACGTACATCCACCTTACAGAAAACCGCAGCCAAATAACACTAGATGACAAGACCCTACTCATAGTGTTGTGTTTCTGCCGGTGAGTAAGGTTGCTAGAGCTCAGTAAGGGTGCGGAGTGTTAGGCTGCGGAGACTGCTTACCATCAGGCGGGTAGTATGCTTGTTTGCCTTCGACGTAGTATAAAAAAATAGATACGCATCAATGAATGTGAATGTGATTGAAGCTGTTTCAACTGCAACGTGTCATCTGCATTAACGCTAGACCAGTTCGACAGAATAAACGCGTTCGATTCAACGTCAATTGTCAAAAAAATACCCGACGACGTCTAAGTATGATATAAAAGACAATAAGAAAATAATTGCTACTACATTTTTTTTAAATCTATTTACTGGAAAACCAACAGCACATGAAACATAATACGGTTAAGTTTTTCACACATGTTTAGGATTGAAAGATAGGACAGTGAATATTGATTTCTTGAAACTCACTGTTATCAGTACAGCTCAGCTCGTAAATGGTGACCAGCGCGTCAGCTCCGAACACGACCAGCTGATCATCCAGCGCGTCCAACACGAAAACCTGCATAACAGTGTTTATATTATTCTGTGTTATTTCGACAATTTAGCAACCTATTAAAATATCTATTGGTATTTCTTTTTAAAAATAAATACACATATCGACCTATCCCCAAACTAAGACATTAGCCAAACAGACATACGGAGGGAATAAGTCGCTGTTGAAATCATGCTTAGTGTTATTTTTATACTCCGCAAGCACACTGGCATCTCAATATACGCATACAAATGCACATAAATATAGATATACTATACTAGGTAGACCAAGTACCAAGCTGAATTACTAGTGCAGATGATGGTCGTTCTTGTCTACGTGACAGCATGATAAAGACAGTGTCCGTCACATTTAATCACGCAGTGTTAAAAAGTGACGATTATTTTATCACATGGAAAAAGCCATCCATAATACGCCTGCCTACCTACCTACCCTACCTTCCTATCTACCTACCTACCTACCTACCTGCCTACCTAGGTAGATAGGAAGGTAGGTACCTACCTATCTACCTGTACCTAGATTAATTAAAATAACATTTGTAACTTATCTCTCTCCCCTCCCTCATTGAAAGTTGAGGACACGTTGGTTCCAAGCCACATAACTATATATTGTATACAAGTAAACAAAACACAAGTAATAATTAGAACGACTGGCATAAATGAGATGAGAGCCCAATAGTGGGACACAAATAAATCAAAGCAAATGCAACCGCACCTGGCAATGCACTCGGACAATCTTCGCGAATCGGTTATCCAACTTGGAGTCACGCGGGTAAAAGCGGATCTCGTCGTGTCCGTCCACGATACTGTAGCAGCCTGGAACAAAAGCTTGTCTCAGTATATTGTACCGTATTGTAACGGTGATAAATATGGAAATTGTTAAATAAATGATGATATGATGAGAAATTTGAGAAAATGAGTGCTCAAAATAATTTAACTCTCTAAAACATCAATCTCTCTCTTTTGTTCGTTCGTTTTATGGCCGCAATGGTCGCGTGGCCGTAGATTAGCTCCTTCCTCCGCGTAGCACGGGAGGAAGCTTCCAGTGCAATCATAAGCCCACGACTCGTTGCCGAACAGTTTCCAGCGACCCGCGGCGCAGCTGTAGTACGCGAGGCCGGCTCGACCTGCTACGCACACGTTCACTCCGGCCTATGTAACAGTATCTATATACATCCGGGGGTGAGTCACCTATGACGATGTAGTCGCGCCACCACAGCATGCCGCCGGTGACGGTGAACTCCTTCTCCTGCGACTCGTTGCCGAACAGTTTCCAGCGGCGCGCGGCGCAGCTGTAGTGCGCGAGGCCGGCTCGACCTGCTACGCACACGTTCACTCCGGCCTATGTAACAGTATCTATATACATCCGGGGGTGAGTCACCTATGACGATGTAGTCGCGCCACCACAGCATGCCGCCGGTGACGGTGAACTCCTTCTCCTGCGACTCGTTGCCGAACAGTTTCCAGCGGCGCGCGGCGCAGCTGTAGTGCGCGAGGCCGGCTCGACCTGCTACGCACACGTTCACTCCGGCCTATGTAACAGTATCTATATACATCCGGGGGTGAGTCACCTATGACGATGTAGTCGCGCCACCACAGCATGCCGCCGGTGACGGTGAACTCCTTCTCCTGCGACTCGTTGCCGAACAGTTTCCAGCGGCGCGCGGCGCAGCTGTAGTGCGCGAGGCCGGCTCGATCTGCTACGCACACGTTCACTCCGGCCTATGTAACAGTATCTATATACATCCGGGGGTGAGTCACCTATGACGATGTAGTCGCGCCACCACAGCATGCCGCCGGTGACGGTGAACTCCTTCTCCTGCGACTCGTTGCCGAACAGTTTCCAGCGGCGCGCGGCGCAGCTGTAGTGCGCGAGGCCGGCTCGACCTGCTACGCACACGTTCACTCCGGCCTATGTAACAGTATCTATATACATCCGGGGGTGAGTCACCTATGACGATGTAGTCGCGCCACCACAGCATGCCGCCGGTGACGGTGAACTCCTTCTCCTGCGACTCGTTGCCGAACAGTTTCCAGCGGCGCGCGGCGCAGCTGTAGTGCGCGAGGCCGGCTCGACCTGCTACGCACACGTTCACTCCGGCCTATGTAACAGTATCTATATACATCCGGGGGTGAGTCACCTATGACGATGTAGTCACGCCACCACAGCATGCCGCCGGTGACGGTGAACTCCTTCTCCTGCGACTCGTTGCCGAACAGTTTCCAGCGGCGCGCGGCGCAGCTGTAGTGCGCGAGGCCGGCTCGACCTGCTACGCACACGTTCACTCCGGCCTATGTAACAGTATCTATATACATCCGGGGGTGAGTCACCTATGACGATGTAGTCGCGCCACCACAGCATGCCGCCGGTGACGGTGAACTCCTTCTCCTGCGACTCGTTGCCGAACAGTTTCCAGCGGCGCGCGGCGCAGCTGTAGTGCGCGAGGCCGGCTCGGCCTGCTACGCACACGTTCACTCCGGTCTCGTCTATGGCGCTGTACTGAATAAACGAATATAATATTTTATTATACCTACATTATACCTACATTATTACACAAATTGACTAGTCCCACGGTAAGCTCAATAAGGCTTGTGTTGCGGGTACTTAGACAACGATATATATAATATATACATATTTATAAATACTTAAATACATAGAAAACATCCATGACTCAGGAACAAATATCCATGCTCATCACACGAATAAATGCCCTTACCAGGATTTGAACCCGGGACCATCGGCTTCATAGGCAGGGTCACTACCCACTAGGCCAGACCGGTCGTCAAGCTCGTAAAACTCGCCATATTACTCGTAAAACATTTAATGTTGATTAAGTACGTAGTTTTGTAAACGGAAATCAACCCCACACATATTTTTTTTAAATCGAACCTTAATGTTAAATCATGACGTAAACATTTCAACGGAAATTTCGTGTGGGTTGGTTCCTGTTTGCAGAACTACTTACTGGTGGATTCAGCGCCATAAGCTCAAGGTAGCGGCGGTATACCTTACCTTATTGCATTAAGGTTCAAAATCAACAGTTTCAACGATGGTACTACGAGTATTTATTTAAAAACAATATGTATGATGTCAGTATCGGATAAGTACTGGCGTTATATTTTGGTAGAGTGCCACCAGTACATAATTAAATAACTGAGTTTAAAAAATCATAAAACTCCATTTAACTTTATTGTACTTATTTAAAAAATATCAGTAAACTTACTCTCAGTGGCCAATTTGTTGCAATATACGTAGCCGGCAGTGGCAGCACAATCCACTGCTTTCTGCACTCGTTGTCATCGACGTATTCTCTGTACAAATAAAAAATGAAGTTATTTTGAAGTGAAAACTTCTTTAGCGGCGCTGTGCACTTTTTGTGATGGGGAAAAAATGTTAAACTCGTGTCAGGTGTGACGTGACCGTCAGATTGAAAATTCGTAAGACCATGGTGACGTGCAAATGGAATGTCATCGAAACCTGGTTACTGTTGAAAAATCGTGTCTCATTCAAGTGTGACATTTTATTTTCTTCATAATCAAAGTGCTGTCATAACGGTTAAAGAGGTTTAATCTTAGTTAATTGTGTTGTATTGTATATTTGTGTTGTTGGGTGTCCATGATTGTAGATACTCAAATTTTTCCTTACCAAAAAGTTAAATAACAGAAAAGAAACGTGACTGTTTTACTTAATATGATGGTGAACGATTCATTACATTTACTGATGGTGTAGGCTGTAGTCCTGCTCACGTCTCATGAATTACTTTGTATATGTTATATATTAACACTAAAATTCGCATTTCAAAATATCTTCCGCACTCAAATTTATTTAGGTAGGTATAATAGAGAATTATCTCTTTTCATAAAACTGCTACACAATTTCTCCAAAATATCAAAAATGCACAACGTTAATATTTAAGTTTTCACTTCTGCCGGCACTCCCGGAGTGCAAACCGTTGTTTTTTTTTAAGCTCTTGACCCCTAATAGCTTCCCACCGACGCGATATTATCGTGTCAAAATTAAATACTAAATTAAAAGCTCAAGGTATTTTTGGAGGCAAAGTTATGCCTTTGACGCCCGGCGTCCTACACGTAGTACACATAGGCCCCAATTAACTTTCGATTATTTATCTTTGTGTAATTTTAGCGCTGTCATACGGTCGAGTCCGGTCTCCTGATAGGTTTCGGCGGAGGAGTCTGTGATGGACATTTTAATCTGTTTCGTCAGATTGTCTTCTAGCCAGGTTGTCTTCTATATTGTCTTGAAGGAGTAAGATTCACCTGTATTTAGCGCTGGTGTCATACTCGGGACTCGGCTGGTCGAGTCCGGTCTCTTGATAGGTCTCGGCGGAGGAGTCTATGATGGACATCTTGGTCCGCTTCGTCAGATTGTCTTCTAGGTTGACGTATAGCTTGTCGTCCGCTTGTAGGTAAAGGTGCCGTTGGTTGCTCTGTAAGTTAAAACATACACATTCATTTTGCTAAGCTTTTTGTTTTGTTGCAAATTCTTCGAATTGTTTTTGTTTTGCTACCTTTGAAGAATATCGATATCGATTTCCAATTGATTGCTCACATAAATGATAAAAAGAGAATATGTTTATTACCAAAACACAAAAACAGTACAGCAATGGAGAAAACAAAATGAATTGTATAATATGTTCACACCACTGTCATGTCAATAGATGATCTTGATCAAGACTGCGAGACTAGTTGTACCGTTCAATTAACAGGCATATAATGTTTTTAAGCCTGCCAAAATCACTTTCCATGCCCTCGACCAATGGGTCGACAATGGGCCGATCGACTGACGACCAATGGGCCGTCAGTCGATCTATCCCCGCGTAAAAAGCACTTCGGCTAGTACAATAGGTATTTTAATGCAGTGCTTTTAAAAATCACGATTTACTTATTCAAAATAAAGATTTAGATAAGTCAATTTTAAGTATATCTGAACATCGGCATGTGTCGGCATGCTGTTTCAGCTGAATACTGTGGCAATATTTATACCACGTAACACCTTGTACCTAGTATTCTTGTAAATAAACGCTTCTATTCTATTCTATTCTAAAAATTTAAACAAAATTGTAAATACGTTTTTACTGACATTTTTTATAATATTCAAACGATTGGCTAACAGTTTTCTCTTATAATTGATAAGTAATTCTCCTTACCATACAAGGGTTGACACTGAGTGGACTCTTGATGAAGTCCAGTTGTATTAGATTAGTATTCGAGTCGGCTTCAACTTTCACCATCCACAACTGATAACCTTCTGTGGCCCATTCCTGAAATATAAACCAAAGTTAAAGTAAAGGAGCGTCCAGATCTGACAAACGCGACACGTCAAGCGGGTTATACACGGTGTTTATATTAAATTCCGTTAACTTCGAGGTACGGGGTACAATTATGGAAACTAAAAGGCATAGTTAATTTTCGTTAATTGATCTTTTTTTATACAAAATAATTAAATTATGTATATAACGTTGTTGTGTGTTACAAAGTTTGAAAGTCACATCATATTTACCATGCTGGACACGCAGAGTGGGTTATGCTTGCTTAGATCCTGGTTTAAGCCGTAGTCCCAAGCTAGAGAGCACATGAGTAACGCTCCAAAAGTACTCCACACTGAGATTCCACCCTTCTCCCAACTCACTGCTACTGCTCGGCCGTCGGCCGTCCACCTGCAATGTGAAAATCACCTTAATTATACCGAAATAAGGATGTTAGTTAAGTGTAACTAAATGTAGACCTCTGTGTCGTCTAACTACAACGCATAATCAACCTTAAAAATTATAAAATTCACCACACCAAATTCTGAAGCTAAACGAGGCCCGGCCCGAGGCCGAATTTGATTAACGTACAAAGTAAAAGCAACCTTAATTCTATTATAAAATGATTGAATCTTTACTACCAAGAGTGATAAAGTATGTAACTATGGTTTCCGTAGCAATAATAGGTGAAATTTACTGTATGTGAGTAACATTAATAACGTTAAAAACTAAGAAATATCAAACCGACCTTATACATTTAACGGGTCCGGGGTCACCCGGGAAATCTTTGGAACTTAGCACCATTGTGTGAGAAAGCTCTAAACCTCCTGTCGCCTCGTCGATCGTATATACATCTACTTGTGAACTGAAAAACAATCATAAAATTAATTAGAAATACTTGGACTCAAGTAAATTAAAAATATCTAATTGAGTTCTAGGAGTGAATATGGACTGTTTAAAAACAAATTGTAAAGAAAGCAACTAAGTAATGTTGCTCGCGGCGTAGCATTTTACAAGTAAAGTTGCACCTATGTGTGGTGACCTCGTGCTCCTCGTAAACTATTGATAATTATGTGCCTGTGTACAGGGCTCTTTGCTAAGGACGTGGGCGATGTGGGAAAGATGTTGTAAAAGGGGGTTTCCGGCACTATAATATATATAATAAGCTTCACTGTTTAAAATAAGCAATTCAAAGTTCTCTTGCAATACTAATAATACTTACTTCTTTCTACCAATGGCGATAAGTCTAAATTTATGATTGACGCGCACGCACGTCGCGTCATCTATGGCAGGTGCCCAGATACCCTGAACCGCCTGAAATATTTAAATTTAGTTAAAATCCAAACCCATTATAGGATGAAGTACCCTATAGTTGATACACCACCAAAGATAGGCATCGTCAGCATTACTTACCAATGACTCCTTAAGTGTCACGCATTGGGTAGTTTACCTTATTTACACGCAAAACAATTGCGTGAAATATATGTTAATGACTAAATATACATATACTTTCTACAATATTTTAGCAACATCTTGTTTTTAGTTCAATTTCAAGTAGGTAAAGACAGTATTTAAAGAATAGCTTTCAACTCACGCATACTGTTAACTACAATATGTTTGATAGCGATATTTAACTGATAAAAACATAAGTTTAGCACAAAATCGGTGGCAAAATACTTTAAGTTCATAAGAAATCTATCAAATATCGTTATATAGCGTATTTAGCACCGTTTTCTGATTTAAAAAAACCATAACCCGACTACGATTATTTTCTTTTACAAGGTTTAATTTAGGGTATGTTACCCGGGCATTTCTTGAAGACGAGTGGATTGACACCTCATTCTTCAGAATTAATTCAGTACTTTTACGCTACGGCGGAACTCATGGCACGAACATACTCGTACATAAGATTAGGTCAATGATTTTTTTATGATATCTATAGGAGGCAAACGAGCAGACAAATCGCCTGATTGTAAGCAATTAGTGTCGCTCATGAACACCTGGAACACCAAAGGGGTCGCATGTGCGTTGCCAGCCTTTGAGACAAGATTACTCTTTTTTTCTTGAAGGTTTGCAGGTCGTATCCATCCATTTCGTACTTTGTCTCACTGATCAAAGTCCTTGACTGTACATACTTTTCTCGTAAGTAGTCGGGTAATAAGATGCTGCTTACGTTAGTATGCATGAGATTAGTCTATGTCACAGGTATGTTTACTTTGAACCTTACTCCATTGTATTAAGGCAAAATTGTATACATATCTTTGACCTCAACTTAATACAACAGTAAATTAGCACACCTACATAACCTTACCCTCAAATCGGTATCCAACAATATCTGAGATAAGAATAAAATTTTAAAGAAAATGTATAAACAACCTGATGTGTAAATTATGATAAGAGATTAAATTCATGTAACATTATATTTAATAAGTTTAATGCTGAGGACATTGGAAAACACTGTAGCTGTAAATTTGTCACCTAACTCGATGGTGATATAAGGTGCGGAAATAGAATTAACAAATATTGGCCCTTGTCATCCTCGTCACACTTTATGCATGCCATAAAGCAACACATTATTTTTTTTTTATAATATAGTAGGAAAACAAGCAGCATTACCCTGTGGCCTGACGGTACTTACTTTAGCTATCGAATAGCTAGCAAATTTTGTATTAGCTTAGTCCATGTTTATGAGCCTATTTTGACACCTCGCTTCTCACTGAAGCAAAAGTTCAAAACGTCGTTTTTTTAGACAAAGTTAAAATTTAGACATAGACCCTTGGGAGTTGATCGGTTAAATCATGGCGCTATTATTTGTACTCGTAATGTCATTAATACTTACATTCGGATCAAATTTAAGGTTAGGCGCAGTGAGGTAGGCCGCGCGCCCGTCGTTAAGGGTTATTCCGAACCCGCACACTAGCGGCGAATACTCTATATCGTTTACGTGCGTGTTGTCTTCTAGGATGGGTTCCGCTGGAAAAAGTTAATAAACTAAAGTTGATTCTGCGGCCAGTCGAGCTACAAACGAAGGTACGAATATGTGGGTAATATTGAAGAGATGGATAATGAACATTTCACATCAGTTCTCGTTTCACGCGTAAATATTTATCAATGTATTAGTCTTCGAGCAACACCGGCTTCCGACACGTCTGAAGGGAGGAGCCCAAGCGATATCTTACCATACGAACTAAACGAAACGTGCACTCAGCCGCACGTCTCACTCTCTACATACAAAATCCAATCTGTAATGATGCCACAAATACCTATACGATACGACCTCTTTTTGTGTAGCTGAGTCACAACATGCACTGCACTAAGCCTAGTTGGGCATGTGCTTCGGCAAAGGGGATATGGTGCGAATGCCGACTCCCTTCCCCGTATTGCTAGAAAAATAAAGTAGTCAGAACAGTACTGTTGTCCTCTCAAAAGAGAACCTAGGAATCACCTAAATATATATAAAAATGGACATGATTTAATTTCTAGACATACATCTATTTCG
Source organism: Cydia pomonella (assembly GCF_033807575.1). Lineage (NCBI taxonomy): Eukaryota > Metazoa > Arthropoda > Insecta > Lepidoptera > Tortricidae > Cydia > Cydia pomonella. The sequence continues at coordinate 6,103,138 of NC_084720.1, forward strand.
TCTATCATTTTACTCTAACTTTTTGGCTTTACAATGTAGAAGCCACTACTATAGACAAAAAAGTTGGACGTCCTGTGCTTTCATCCATTTTTGGTAGGTTCTCTTAGCCTATGGCAGTGTTGCTTTAACAGAATAAAGTTTAGAACCTTTAGAGACTTGTTGGTTGATAGAGAAGGGTATCCTTCCAAGGTCGAGGCAATAGTCACGATTCTGCGAGCCGTCCCAGCGGTAACGGAGCAAGTGTGCCCTAGTTGTGCACACCAAGATTTCTGTGCCTGATATACAGCACATGCGCGTGATCTGACCGTCCCATACTAGCACTTCTTTGAACTGAAAACGAGAAGAATATTTTAATTGGTTACAATAATGAAATAAAGGGAAATAGTTTTCAAGCAACAAACGTCTAGAACTCACAGCACAGTACAGTACCCTATGGCTAGGCTTTTTCTGGTAATTTTAATATCATGCAATTTTAAAAATTAACTAATATCATACTTCAATTTTAACTAAGGGCTGGTCAAAATTAATTAAGAGGCAATAGAGTGGGCACTTAAATAACAGTTGATTAGTTAATTTAGTTTGTTTTTAAAATTATATGAAACAAAACAAATCTCTGTTCCTATTTAAATCTTTTAAATTTTGATTGCAGTAATTAGTGCTAGACGTGGACCTGACGAGGGTACTGTTAAGCCTTTATAAGGCAGAGGGAGCATAAATTCTAACTCCCTCATGCCTTATAAAAGGGTTGACTGTACATTTAAAGACTTAGTTTGTTGTAATAAATTTAATAGAGAATATATACAGGTGGTGGGGGTTGTATAAGGTATGGGTATTGTGAATGTCATCTCGCTTTGTGTGGTAGGGCACAGCACAGCGGATGTCATTCCAGATCTAGAGCAGAGCCCAACTGGGGAAGTACCTCCACTTTACAGAAAACAGCAGCCAAATAACACTAGACCCTACTCATAGTGTTGTGTTCATGCTGGTGAGTAAGGTTGCCAGAGCTCAACGAGGGGCGGGTTTAGGGTCGGCAACGCGCATGTAACTACTCTGGAGTTGCAGGCGTACATAGGCTACGGAGACTGCTTACCACCAGGCGGGCCGTATGCTTGCCACCGACGTAGTATATAAAAAAATATATATTTGGGAGACCTGGGAAATCATATAAAACCTCAAAAATGCGCGTTTTCCCAGAAAAGACCTAGGTTAATCGATTTTTAAAGCAAGAAATATTACTGAAATACAGTTGTCGGGTGTCAGACCGTCAACATCTCCAGCATCTCCTGAGGATGCCTCGTAGAGAGGCGAAACACGTGTCGAGTTTTGTACTTTTGGTGGTGGGTTGTTATATTTATTTGCGTATTTATTTTTGCGGTGGGAGGGTGGGAACATTAATTGCATGTAAAAATACGCAAGTAAGTATAACGGGTTAGCACTAATTTACTAACACGTTATTTTCTCACGGATTAGCAAAGTAATATTTCTTGCTTTAATTAGCATTCGTTTCCGCAAAGTAACGCCTGATTCTGTTAGTTAAATCGATTTTTCACTCCTGAAAACCCCCATTTAGCAAATTTCATCAAAATAGTAAGATCCGTTTCTGATATCCCAGAAATGTATAAATACCTATACAAAAATTGCTTATTTAAAGGTATAATATGGTAACTCAATAAACTTATTTATGGATAAAATTGATTGAATATAGAGGAAATAAACAAACCAATGTAATCTTCAGAGATGGTATGACTTCCTTCACAAACAGTTCAGCCGAGTCTCTCCGGAGGCTAGCAGTAGGAGGGTCATACTGCTGGTATGCAGTCTGGTCACTTACTACTTCCACATTATACAAAATCAAATGTCCCTCTGAAGTCTGCAATAAAAGTATGGGAAATAGAGTCAGACCAAGATAAGTTGGCAGCGGTTTTGACAGCCCAGACAGTGCAAGTGTTATTTTAAACATCAAACTTCTATGCAATTATGATGTTTACTTAACACTTGCACAGGCTGGACTATCAAAATCATTGCCAACTTGGTCTGAGTCTAGTTTTATAATATTATTCTTAAAGCTATCTATTCTCGTGTTTTTTAATTTTAACTTTAGTTTTTGGATATGATGCCATTCTACAGGCTAACCTGGGCGTTGGGGTGTTATTTTTGTAATTAGGGTTTTATAGGTATCACCCAATAAAATATAGTATAACTTTTCATATTATCTATAGTAAGAGCTTTGTTTTTAAGTACTTAAGGGGCTCCCTGTAGTTTTCATCAATTTTTGACTAGTTTTGAGTCAGTACTCCTTCATTTGCACTATAGATAGAATTATAAGACAAACAGCTATCGGTTTTTCAATGTTTTATCTCCATTCTGATCTGCCGGATTTTGAAAGAAATGAACACTATTTTTTTTACTTTGTCTAAAAAAACACTTTTTTCATTACCAGGTTGCTGTGAAGGATTTTACATGTACAAAATCTACAGATTTAGGTTTGTCTTTTATGTCTCTAAAAACTGGTCAGAGATTTTAATTTTAAACTAATTAACGCAAAAGTTATGGCCAGTTAACCAGTTGCCAAATATCTCGAACACAGTTAACTTTGAAGTAAATATGGTATACTATATTGCTTACAGTCTGCGACCTCACCCAGTCAGCTCTCCAGATCGTAGAACGCTGGTGCAGAGAATTTAACCTATCAGTTAACCCCACCAAAACAGAAATGGTAATGTTCACCAATAAAATGGCAACTTTACCAGACCAACACTTTTCCAAACCGAGGTACAGCTAACCAATGAAGTTAAGTACTTAGGACTAACTCTCGACAGTAAACTCAATTGGAACAATCACATCAACAAACGTATAGACAAGGCGGGAGTTGTCTTCTGGCAGTGCAGAAGGATGATTGGTAAGAGGTGGGGACTCAACCCGAAAATCACCCTTTGGCTATATAGGACGATAATCCGCCCCCTACTCTGTTACGGTGCCCTGGTTTAGTGGCCAAGAACAAACATAGGCAACGTACGAGACAAGCTACAAAGACTCCAAAGGCTCGCATGCGCGGCCACCACTGGCTGCACGAGGTCCACTCCGACTGCAGCCATGGAGGTCATGTTAAACCTTGCACCGCTGCACCTACACATACAGCAAGAGGCCAGTCTCTCAGCGGTAAGGTTGCGAACCCTTAATACGAGGGCTGATCCGAAAGTTGTTAGTTGCTTCGGCTCTACTCATGCGATAAAAAATTTATTTATACTATTGTGAGGGATTTTTCAGTACTTATTAAAGTGGTGTAAATACATTTATAGAAAACGCTTATTTTTGTTTTTATTTTATTTCTACTTCGAGGCGTCGAAGCCTAACCATCAGTCATGAAAATCAGTAATTGAGACTCCATATGCGCTGTCATTTTGTAGACAGTTTTTGTAAAAAAAAAAACAAAAGTTTTTTAGGTGCTACTAATGACGAATCTCGGCCGTTCTTTTACGTATAAATTGTTTTGATTGAGTAAATATTATTATGATTTAATACGTGTCAACGATGAGTCCTTTCATTAAAAGTAAAAATTTCTGATATTTAAAAAAATATATATATGCACATAAGATTATTTATTTATTTATACATTGAAAATATCAGAAGGAAGATAATAATCAGTCCTGGGTAAATTTAAGTTCAATTTTCAAAGATTTCAATACGAAATTCATTTAATTGTGCCAAAAATTGCCGTTTTTTCTAAGCAATTCGTAACTCCATACAAAACAGCTTTCAGTTGAAAATAATAATAAAAAAACTATTTGCATTAAATAAAAATAAAAATGCTGGTCATAAGTAGCATTGAAATATCCCTCACAATAGTATAAATATTTTTTTTTTTGCATAAGTACAGCCTAAGCAACTAACAACTTTCGGATCAGCCCTCGTATATGGTCTAACAGCATAGGAGCTCTCCACACAACATGCCTGGAAAAGGTATATGACGAATTTCCAGTGCTTAGGTCGAGCACGGATCGGATTCACAAACAAGCTATCTTTGACAAAAGGTACAAAATACAGTTATATAACTGTATTCAGACAGGCTGAACCAGACTGAATGCAGACAGGCAAAAGAAGCCATGCCTGGCATCAATGGAAAGCTCACAAGGGCGCTCCTTCAACTAGGGAAGGTCCCACTGAGTATGGTAACCAGTATCATAACAGGTCATGGACTATTTAACAAACATCTTTTCATAACAGGTGTCACAAACAGTCGACATCCATTGTGCCTATTTTGCGTGAAAAAACGAGGTAGCGCTACTCTAGCCACCCCAGCTCCTCTACAAAACCTAACAGTGTTTTCAGGTCTGTCTTCATTGCCCTCGTCGATCCGGGAAGACAAAGCCAGCGTGCTTAAACGTGGATAGGCTTGGTGATCTAGGGGCGAGGAAGGAATATGCCGAAGCCTTGTCTAATGTGCTGTCGTTGCAGTCTGACGATAATTGTGATGTTGATGCTGCCTGGAGCTCCTTGTCCACTCACATCCTGGACACTGCCAAAATGACCCTCGGTCCAGCAGTCCGTAAAAACGAGGACTGGTTTGATGAGAACGACGGGGCTCTAACGGAGGCATACACAGACGTCTACTGCGGCGACACAGGACTGACACTCGACAAGGGGGAAGTATAGCAGATATAAAGCAAAGTGAAACCAAAGAGAGGTGGTGGCAAGACAGGGCTCGTCGCATGCAGTGGCTCGCGGACACTAACCAGCTTGGGGAGTTTTATAAGGAGGTAAGAAAGCTGATTGGTAGAAATTCTCATGCAAAGGTACCACTTAAGTCAGTCGACGGTGAGTACCTGCTAAAAAGTAGAGAGGATGTGCTTAAGAGGTGGGCAGAATATTTTAACTCTCTGCTTAACGTGGATAGAACAGCGGATCTACCATATGTTAGCTCGATGCCTCAACTCCCTATATTGACTGAGCTAGATGAACCTCTGTCTCGCGACGAAGTCGTGCTTGCCATCAAACAACAACACAATAAGCGCGCGGTTGGCATTGACTTTATACCAGGCGAGCTGCTGAAATACGGAGGTGATGAGTTGCACGCGTCTGTATGGTCACTATATGTTCGTATGTGGGAGGAAGAACGTGTCCCAAAAACCTTTAAAATATCTCGAATTAAGGCCCTCTACAAGAACAAAGGTCACCGTGCTGACTGCAACTCTTATCGTGGTATCTCACTCTTATCAGCTCCCGGAAAAGTCTTTGCCAAAATCCTTCTTAACCGCCTTATGAAGCTCTCTTAAGAGATTTTGCCTGAAACACAGTTCGGCTTCCGACCTGATCGGGGAACCTGTGAGGCCATCTTCTCATTGCGTCAACTGCAAGAGAAAAGCAGAGAACAGGGTCAAAATTTGTACCTCTGCTTTGTTGACCTTCAGAAGGCTTTTGACAGTGGTTCCCCGTGAAGCCCTGTGGATGATGTTGGCAAAGTTAGGAGGCACAGATAAATTCATACGCCTCGTGAGACTCTTGCATGATGACATGGAATGCTGCGTCGCTGTAGGTGTCGATGAGTCGAGCTTTTTCGCCGTTACCTGTGGGGTAAGGCAGGGGTGTGTGCTGGCACCTACACTTTTCGCCCTATACTTCGCAGTAGTTGTCCGTGAAGTTTTGCAAAGTCAAAATGCACCGAGAGGAATTCGCATCCGCTTTCGCACCGACGGCAACCTCTTCAACCTAGCTAGGTTCAAGGCACAAACTAAAGTCTCGTACGCTGTGGTCTCCGAGATATGCTTTCTTTCGGAGTCCCCAAGTGACCTTCATCAGCTTGTCACTGACTTTCATCAATCTTGCTGCAAGTTTGGCCTAAAGGTCAGTGTGGAGAAGACAGAAGTTATGTCTCTGGACATTCATGGTCGGGAAACACTGACAGTCACACTTGGCGAAGATTTGTTGAAGCAGGTAACCAAGTTCCGTTACCTGGGGAGCACGGTAACATCTTCTTGCGACCTTGATGCGGAGATCAACAGCAGGATCGGAGCTGCTGCTGCAGTATTCGGTAAGCTGGATGCCAAGGTCTTCCGCTCGCATGACCTAAAGCTAGCTACAATGATCTCCATATACATGGCGGTGGTGTTGCCCAACATACTGTACTCCTCTGAAACGTGGACCGTATATCGTCGTCACATCCGCACACTAGACCGATTCCATCTTAAATGCCTCCGTAAGATCCTAAAGATCAGCTGGTCCGACCGAGTGCGGAACACCGAAGTCCTACGGAGAGCCGGCGTGGGTGGGATCGAAGTCTACCTCATGCGACGACAGTTACGTTGGAGTGGCCACGTTTCAAGAATGGTGGAGGGTCGAGTGGCTAAGCGCGTCTTTTATTGCGAGTTGGAGGAAGGCAAGCGAAAGCAAGGCGGACAACTCCTCAGGTACAAGGACGTGCTTAAACGCCATATGAAGAACTGCGAAATTGAGCCCCTACAGTGGGAAAAGCAGGCCGCCAACCGCCCTGGGAATCTTTGATTAGGAAACATACGGATATTTTTGAATCCCGTCGTCAAACAGATCTGGACGACAAGAGGGATGAGCTGAAAGCCCGACCACCAGCGGTGATCAGCTATAATTATATTGATGGTGTCCTCTCGTGCCCGTTGTGCGCACGGGTCTTTGCCAACAAGATCGGCTACGTCAGCCACACGAGAGCACATGAACGCCAAAAAAGGAGTTGAAGCAGTCGTCGTGGCCGAAAACGGTCAGGGGAGCATATACATATTTGCATTCTAGAAGAATATGTTTTGCTGTTTCCTCCTCCTCCATGCACCCTCTGCACATGGGGCTGTCTGTCCTACCTACGAATATGTTATGCAGGTGTTTGTTTAGTGTGTTATGTCCTGTAATTAATCCTACTATTTTACGTAGTTGTTGTCTGGGTGTTTTGGTGAGCTTGTAGTTCAGTTCCGGGAGAGTTTCTTTCGCCTGTCTACATGTGTGCAATTTATACCAGTATTTATTGTGTAGTTGTTTGTGGTGTTGGTCAAGTTGGTTTATTATGTAGGATACTGGTAGAGGTACTATGGGTTCGGCTCCGTATGCCGGTGTTTCTGTACCTTTCCTGGCCAGTTCATCCGCTGCATCGTTTCCTCTTGATCCACTGTGCCCCTTTATCCATTGTACCATTACTCTGTTGCCTTCCTTGCTGACTTCTGTGAGACTTTGATGACATTCTAGTATTAGTGCTGAGGTAAGTTTGTCGCTACATAGAGCTTGTAGTACCGATTTACTTGTCGTCTTTTTATCGCATTGCAAGCTTCTATTATACCTACACATTCAGCTTGGAATACCGTGTTGTGTTCACCCAGGGGCTTTGAGATGTGTATATTTAGATCCTCCGAGAAGATACCACATCCTGTCCCCTCATCTGTTTTCGAGCTGTCTGTGAAAATTCTTTGGTTTGTTTGGTTTAATCCTTCATTCAGATCCTCGTTAGCAATACGGCATAGTCTTTCCGGAAGATAGTCGTTTTTGGTATTTTGTCAATTGGTGCTTCCAGTGTGGAAAGTTGGGAGAAGATATTTCCATAGATCTTCTTGTGCGATGAACTGATGGTTGTGCAGTCAGAATGCTGTGGCAGCTGCTTCTTTCTGTATGTATATGTGTAGTGGCAGGAGTCCTAGCATTATTTCTAGTGCTGTGGTTGGAGTAGTTCTTATACAGCCATTCGCAGCCACACATGCTAGTCTTTGTGTTTTGTTTAGTTTGTCTATTGCCATGGTTAGCTGGGTGTGGAGCCACCATACAACGGCACCATAGCTGATCATTGGCATTATTATCATCTTGTATAGCCACAGTATAATGTGAGGGGCAAGCCCCCATCTCATGCCCACCATCCTTTGGCATTGCCAGAAGGTTACTGTTGCTTTGTTTAGTTTATTTTCTAGGTGTTTACTCCAGTTCAGTTTGTCATCCAGGATTATGCCTTGGTATTTTACCTCTTTTGACAGTGTCAATTTTGTTCCAAAAAGTGCCGGCATCTTGTATGTACCCAATTTTATTTTGTTTGTGAAGAGAATTGTGTCAGTCTTTTTTGGGTTTACCGATAGGTCATTCTCCTTGCACCATTTCTCTACTATTTTTACAACACAATACTATATTGCTTACAGTTGATGCTATTAATATGATAATTGACAAGCTACAAAAAACATTAGAAAACTAAGGAATTCAGATCAAAGTTGACGTTAGGGACTCCCTTAAATCATATTGATAGAATGGAATCTAAAAAAGAATAGTTATAAATATTCTCAACTAAAATATTTTTATAAGATCTATTAACAATAACACTATGGAATTATTTATATTATATTACAGACAGATAATATAAATTTACTACCGAAATGCATATCATTGAAGAGTCTGGCTTCCATTCCACTCCAACATTAACCCCAAGGCGCTGCAAGGATTCAGTGCTACGCTTGTGATGCACAATAGGTACACTTGGCTGGAACAGAAGTAGAGTAAAAAGTAATTTTAGTCAATTTTGGACTCATTGCTTGTTACAAAAATTACTATTTCCTGCATTGATTAATTCACCAAACAACATCAGAATTTCGACTTACCTTACAAAACCATACCATCAAACAGTCCTCGCTAAGCGAAGCGAACAATATTTTATCTCTGTTTGAAACAATCTGAATGATTTGATGATCTGCTGTGGGATTTTTCAGAACTTTGGGCCATCCTATTGGAAAGTACATTGTGCTGAATCAACATTTGCTGCACTAGCAATTGAATATTGATTCCAGTAGGCTTAGGCTTCCGCTTAGCTTGCTATAATTTATACATGTTACTTGAAACGAGAGTTAACGCATAATTTAGCAAGTAAATACTCTCTTCTCTACAACACAACACAACACACGTCTCGAAGTCTCATTTTCATTTAATTTCATTTGTCAATTTTCTGAACTGACAGTTCAATGCCAATGTAACCAGTATATCTACATGCATTGTATACATGAATTTATTTTGTGTTATGAATATCATACATCTTATTACAAAGCTAATATTACGCAGTGGGTAGATATTATGATTTAATCAACAATATTTTTGTTTAATAACACTATCACATAATATTTAAAATAATAAAATTAATGTTCAACATAATAAAATGCATTTAATGGCAACATTTTGCACAACCAAGAGGCGTTTTTAAAATTCATTTTAACTTTTAAATTAACCGATTATCTCACAACATATTAAAATCGGTTATTAGTGAAAAATAACCGGTTTCAATTATTTGAAGAGAGTCTACCTTTGCAACTAGGTCAAAGGCGTAATTCGCATTTCTTATTACACAAAACGACTATACATACATTTTACTTCTAACACATTTAGTAGAATCATACAATACACTACAATACAATCTAAGAATACACTGAATACAATACTCTTTATTGCACACCTCATGTAATTTATAATGTCAATTGAGCTTAATTTGAAGCAATAACAAATATGCTAGTTAGAAAGAAAGAAATCCGGCAAACTTGTAGCTTATTGTTTATACAACGTGACCCAAAGAGTTGCTCTGCCATGCCCTGACCTGAGGGTAGGAGGGTAGACTTGAAATACAAAATTTATGGTGAAATACGGTAGGCCCCGTAAAACGGAATTTCGTATTCCAAGTCTGCTTCTCTAGTACTCTTGCATGTACAAGTGAACGGGAGACACAAATGTACAAAATACTTTTTGAAACTTGTTGGGATTAGGTTCCGTTATAAAGATGTACTATACGTTGGCTAGAGTCAGACTAAGATAAGTTGGCAGCGATTTTGATAGCCAAGACGTTGTAAGTGTCAAGTAAAGGTCATAATTTCATAGAAGTTTTACGTTTGAAATAACCCGTGCACCATCTGGGCCAAATCTGGGCTATCAAAATCCCTGCCAACTTATCTTTTGGTCTAACTCTAGCCAAACTATCTAGTAAACTTCTAGCCATTTCCGTCAGTAGAAACAGGATGGTCGTCCTGTAGAAAATTTGAGTTTTTTTTGCTACTGACAAAGTGGGTTTATCACTACCATACTATGAACGCTGCTGTGATGTCATATACTAGTCCTAGCGGGGTCCATATTATGTAATATGATCTAATACAGATAGTTTGGTCACTTGGTCAGGGACTGTCTCATTCCAAACATATATTGATTCACAAGTACTGTCTTAAAACGGTATTTTTCGTTCCTTGTTAATTATTTCATTTTTAAATGGGCAATCTAGTAATACGAAGTCATTTTCTAAAAACACAACTGAGTCCTACATATGGAGTATAAAATAAACCGAAATCATGGTTATTTGCAAAAAACTGGTTCCGATCCCTGTACGCTAGTACTAGCACACAAAAAAAAGGGTTGACTATAGGTTATTTTTCTTCTTATCTACTCTATATGTTCGCAATAAATGCTTCTTACTCCGACTAGAACTTGACATTGTTATACTGAGAAGCAAACAGCAAACTTGAAGCTTTATAAAACGCTACCCAGATGAGATAGAACCAAAGGTGGCGCTAGGCGTGGGCGATGTGGGCTACCGCCTACGGCCTCGCAGTCCGAGGGGCCTCGCGCCTCAAATACATGTAACTGGGAAGCAACGTAAAAAAATATTAGTTATTTCTTGCGCCACCAGAGGGCGTCGCTAAATGTCCCTTGCTCGCACAAAATTTTGGTTTTGCCCCGCAACTGGATAGAACAATAGAAGACGCACTACATACCGGAATTCAGCACCGGAATGTCTATGCTCACGGAATAAACCAAGAATAAACTAGCTTTTGTACCAATGGCGAGAATAGATCTAAAATTGAAAACGATTTGTTGTAACGTTTGTAGAGACCTTTATTTTAGCTTGTATTATATATGTGTGAAGCAAAGAATACAATACTCACAAGTACTCACAAGGAGGTGTGAAGCGTCAAATGTGGCCAAATACATTATTGATTGATTGAAAAATTAACCGGTTCAGGGTAAAACCGGTTCGAGTAAATTGATCGAGTCATAATATTGGTTTTGGTTAAAAGAAAGATATAAAAAAAAAATTACTTTGCCGCTGTATGTACTGGTATGTAATGAAATAAATTTAAATAGCTACATATGTTTACAAGGTTGACAACATTACTTAATTAAAAAAGAAAAAAAAAACGCCTCTTGTTCCGCGTACCGATACAATGCAATGGCGATCGCGATTCGAGTTTAGATTTTGTTAAACTTAAAAACCTTGATTTCTTTTTGTTGTTGTACAGCGATTCTCTGTAATTGCTATAGTTTTAGCTAATTCGTATGTGACAGTTCTTTACCGGAGTTTTCTACCATGATTTGTGTAACTACTTTGTAACATGTCCGAAGAAATGGACTTGAATGTAAACAACCTCTCCGCTGCCGGAGAGGCTTTTGAGGTATCCCAATCAAATTCCTCGTATTTAGAAAATGAGGGTATCTCCTCTCCCGGCAGAGAGTGCTCGCAGCCTGCTGCCGTAGATGCGGCCGAATTAAGCGATATGTCAATAGAAAACGATCTCGTATCGTCCACCAACAACGAGGATCAATCGCAACTGACTTACTGCAACTTAGATGTAGGCAGCGAAGTGAACATCAACGAAGATGAGCCGGACGAAACGAACACCGCATTTGATCTTGGAAACGAGGCCAACTCGGAACCTCATAATTTACATGAAACCGATTATGTGCAAGAACAAAGTAATGCAGTCAGTAACGATGTGGACAACGAGGTGGACATGGAGTTAGACGAGACAGTGGAGACAGAAGCGGTGAGCAGCTCGGAAGTATGTCAGCCTACTAGCTTATCCTCTTCGAAACAAGGTAGAGGTAGGGGCAGAGGCAGAGGGAGAGCACGGGGAAGAGGGAGAGGGCGAGGCAAGGGCAGAGGTAGGAAAACAATAACAAATAATGATTCAACCTCCATTAATTTTGGCACAGACATTTCTAGTGATATTAGTGCAAATATAAGTTCAGAACCTTTCCCTGAGAATACATTACAATCCGCAAACAACAATATGGACTCAATTCAAACGGAGACAAATGGCTTTCTCGTATCACCAAGTCAGAGTACGGAGACTCCCACTGAACAAGTCCCTGTAACTAGAAAAAGGGGCAGGAAAAAGAAAGAGCCACCTGTGCTAAGTGATACTGGAAGCTTGGAAAGTCCAGAAGTTGTAAGTCCAAAAGTTCGTTGTAGAAGAGCTCCACCTATTGTTAAAGATACTGGAAGCTCTCAAAGTCCAGTAGTTGAAAGTCCAAGAGTTTCCCGTAGAAGAGGTCGGCCAAGGAAAAATTCAAGTCTTAATGATATAACTGAAAACCAAACAACAGTTAATGGGGATTCTTTACCTGTCAATGCCAGCTCTACTGAAATGAAAGACCTTAATAAAATGGTTAAAAATTTGTCCCAACTTGAAGACAAATTACGTAAATTACAGGACAACCTTTCTAATATAGAGAATTTAGAGGAAGATGAAGATGATGATGAAGAAGATATGTGCTTAAGTCAGCTGAAAACATCAATTGATTGTGAAAAAGCATCAGAAGCCAAGGATCCCATATTGCAAGGGTTGCAAGAAATGCCTTCTTCTCCATTGGCTGAACCTGAGACAGATATGATTGAGGAAAGTGCAAGCGCTCCTAGTGCGCCAATCACTCAGGCTGAGGTCATCAAGGACAATGATGCCACCACAACAGAAAGCAACACCCCTTTGACAGAAAATGTTACAGAAGATAATGACACATCAGAAAAAGTTACAACAGAAAATATAACTACAGAAAATGTAACTACTGAAAATGTAACTACAGAAAATGTAACTACAGAATGTGCAACTACAGAAAATGCAACTACAGAAAATGCCATTGCAGAAAAAATAATAGGCAAAGAAGTTGAAAATAAGTCTATGGATAATAATGAGTCACTTCTTGTTGAAGGTACTTCTAAGAGACCTAAGAGAAGAAATGCAAGGAAAACATTTAAATACAGAAATGATGATGATTCCGATGAAGATCCATTTGCTAATGTTGAGCTATCGGATGATGATGAACCAAGGAGAAAAAAGAAAAGTGGCAGGTATAACTCTGATGATGAATACATACCAGGAAGAAAAGGAAGGGAAAGCTCCATAGACTCCTCAGATAGTGCAGTTGGTGATGCACTAGATGAGTTAGAAGAGCTAAAAATGACAACAAAAAAAAGAGGCCGAATGAAAAAAGAAATTCAATTAGAAGAAGAGAAAATGCCTCTTATTTCAGACATAGTTAGCCAGAGTCCATTGAAAGCATCAAGTTTGAATCAAGTTGAAGATAAAAAAGAGCCTTGGAGATTTTCTCCAAATGCAGTTCAAGATTTGTGTGATGATACTGAAGTGCAACCATCTGTAAACAATGAAATCAAACCTACACCACCTCCACAGTCATCAAACACTTGGGGTTCAAGTAAGGAGTTTGAAAATTTCCTTGCAAAGAAAATTCACGGTACCAATTTGAAAATTAAAAAAGTGTCTAAAAAATCTAACTTATCACCAAGTGTAGTAGCACCTATAGAAATCCCAGTCTTAGAAGCAAATGAAGTTAAGAAGAAAGTAGAAGTATCTTCTCAAACCAACAAAGTAACTACAGAAACTACAAGTACTCAGACTAGCGGACCCTGCACACTTTCAATGAAGACCAATGTTCCTTTAAATAGTGAACAATCAGAAAACGCGTGCAAATTCCTTACTAGCATTGTGAAAACTACTTCAGAATTGGGAACCTTGATGACTCAAAAGTCTGATGACTTTATTCAAAAGAAAATAAACACAACTAATGTGGTAGACACTTTTAAGATAGATTATTGTGTGAAGAAATCATTTTTATTACTGAAACTTGCTAAACATAATATTATGCAAATGGAAGAGGACTTAACCAATCAATATGAAAAGTTTTTGCAAGAAAATGACCTATCATCATACAGGGAACAAGAGAAGAAATTAGAGCCCACACCCAAAAAGGAAAAAGAAGATAGTGATAGTGACTGTGAAATAGTTGGGGAAACTCCACCTCAAAAGGTTGAAGTAAAAAAAGAAAGCAAACCTAAATTCAATCCAAAAACAGTATTTTTAAATAAAGAACTTTCTATCAAAATTGCTAAAAAGCCAAGTGAAGAAGTCAAGAGCAATAAAAATATTAATATCAAAGGCAGACACACTGTGTGGATCAGTGATTCGGTGATGGTAAAGAAAGTAAAGGGCCCTCAGTCTTTTTTAGCCCAGGACAGCCGAAATAAAAAACCCCCTGATAATAAAATTACAGAAAAAATGGTAAGTGATTTTTTTGAGGATTATTATCGCCAGAAAGCATTATTTACGTGTGCTCCATTTGTATCCACGGAATGGTCTACCTGGCAACATAACAGATACATCTGCCAATATTTTACTGTTGAACCTGATAATCTTACAAATGGTAATATTTCTAGAACTGAGGAGAATTTCACGGATAATGAAAGTAACCCAAGTGTGAGTGAAAGTGGCAATGAACTTAGTGAGAAAATTAAATGTGAAGTTAGCAAATTGAGCAACCCAACAACACTTTTATCAATTTGCTTGAAGAATCTGCATGAACACTTTTATCTGACGGAACCTAGTGATGTGAACAATACTTTTCCCATTCCCGAATGCACGAATGATACTAGTGCAGCTCTGTTTTATCAGCCGAAAACACTATTTTCATCATGCTGTGAGCACCTAAAAAAAAATGAGCAGAATTCCAGGGCAGAAAATAAGTTGTTAGTAAATGCTTCTGTGATTGTACCACAAAATCTACCTTCCCAAAAAGGTAATCACTTTAGAATTGAAAATGCAGATGACGATGACGACAATCAAGAAGAGGACATCAAATTACTAAATGCTTCAGAGATCCTATCCCACCCAATCCCTTCTTTGAAAGCATTGTGTTATTTAAAAATAACATGCTGTGTGCATCTAAACAATGAGCAGAATTTGAGGGCACAAAATAAGTTGGTAAATGATTCTGAGATTGTACCACAAAATCTACCTTCTCTAAAAGGTAATTACTTTATAGTTGAAAATTCAGATGAAGATAGCGACAATCAAGAAGAGGATGCTAAATTACTAAATGCTTCAGAGATCCTATCCCGACCTATCCCTTCTTTGAAAGCATTGTGTTATTTAAAAATAACTAAACTTGACTTTACAAATTGCATAAAAAGTGACAATAAGACTGTCATGTCTAATAGTGAAATTGATGAAACTGAATATTATGAAAGTGACTTCTCATGTGATGATTCCAGCCAAGAAGTCAAGTCGCTGTCGACTTTATGTGTTCAGATAATCCAACGAAGCCAAAAAGTTCTTCAGCCTAATAAATCAAGTGATTTTTGTATTAGGGACAGTTTCTCATTTAGATCTCCAAATTCGTTGATGCATATTGCTTTTAAATGTATAACAAGTTTACTAAAAGAATGTCACATAAGTGACCCTAACAAGTCACAAATCGATATTGTATGTCATGTAACTCCCCGTAACGTAAAAAAACTAGCTGATATATGCTTTGATATTGTATCAAAGTTGTATGAAGCTGACAATTCTCAAGTAACTGTAAGTGCTGAAACCCCACCTATAGCACTTACTATCAATGCGGTTAATACACTCTCAGAAGAAGCATTCCTTAATATTGAGGAAAATACGAATGATCAAGATAATTCAGATTATTATGAAGATGATGCTGGAACTCTTTACGAGGATGAATCCATGGAACCTAATTATAATGAAGATGAAGATGCCAATCATAGGGAAAATGAAAGTTGGATTTCTAAAGTACAGTTAAAAGAACTTATGTCTTGTGCTGTATCTGACAAACAGAAAAATGGATCAAAGTCCATTCCAGAAAATGAAAATGTTCCTGTAGCAACTGAGAATTATCCTCTTATTGCTAATGTCAAAACTGAACTGGGCTTAGAGGAGAAACCTGCTATTGCTGAGAACTTTGTTCCGTTTATTAAAACTGAACCAGATCATTATGTCGATCAAATGACCATCATTCCAGAAAGTGTTGTTACAAAAACGGAATCTTTTGATAATGTTGATCCGTTACCTGTTGGTAGAGAACCAATTCAAAGACAAAATAGCACAAGTTTTGATGAAGAAAATTTTGAAAATTTCGTTAGGTGTAATAAAATGATACATGCTATTAGCACTTACGAAAATGAGAATGAAGAAACATTTAGTCAAAGTGCTTTGCGAGTCCGCAGACAGCATGAACCTGATTCTGATAACGAAAATGACACAAGTATGAGTTTACTAGTACCGCATACATTTGAGGCTCTCACTGTTGAATCTGCTAAAGGAAGCCTTCTAGAAAACAGCGAGAGTGACAGTGAAAATGTTGGTAAAAAGAACAACAAACGAAAACCTGGTAGACCTAAAACAAAGAAGCCTCAGCCTCCAAAACAAACCAAAGAAGTACCTGCAAAAGAAAATAAAGAAGTACCTTCAAAAGAAAACAAAGAAGTCCAGTCAAAAGAACATAAAGAGGTACAGTCGAAAGACAAACCTGTTCCTGTTAATGAGCTAGCTATACTCACTAGACGAATGCGAGAACGAATTAGACAAGAAGAGAAAAAAGGCGAGTCATCAGATTCGGATTCTGAAAACGTGGCACAAACCTCAAAGCAGGAAAAAGAAACAAAGAAAGAAACGAGACGTTCGCGATTGGCTGCTAAAAACAACAAGAATGTGGATGATGAGATACAGTGTAATAATGTAGATTCAACAGAGCAAATAACGGATACTACTGCCAATAAATCCAAAGATGAAACTGGAACTAATCCCAAAGAAGATAATAAGTTCACTGGATTTAGTGCCGTTGATCAAAATGAAATTTCTACATATCATAAATACGTTAAATATGTTTATGACCAAATTTTACCAAAAGTAAATGAAGAGACTGAATTGAAAACTACAGAAGAAAATTCAAACAAAGATGAAAAGACAAAGGATAATAAAAAAGAGTCAGATGAGATAATCAATTCACAGGAACCAATAGAACTTTTAGAATGCACACCTACAATGCCAATATTTGAGGAGGAAGAGGCTAAACCTAATCGAAAATCTATCACAAAATCACCAGGCAAAAAGAAAGAAGCGAAACATGCTAAAGAAGAATTAGTAAGCAAAGACAAAGGAGATGCTAAACACGACAATGATGCTAAAAAAGAACTATTTGGCAAAGTAACTGAGAAAAGCGAATTATTCACTGAACGCAATGGATGGAAATGTTATCCGATTCTCAGTAGTGACACAAAACTTTATGAACAAATTCCCATCATTGCCTTGGAAAAATTACCAGAATCTTTTGTTCAGACATATTTTGAATATCAAGATATAGCTGTAAAAAGCAAAGACGACGAAGAAATAGATAGGTAAATATAATCACGAATGTTTAGTTGTAAATTGTTTGGGATAGTCAGCTTTCATTTAACTTGTCTTTATTTCAGATTGACAAACCTTCAGTCCTTGAATAGGGTATCTAGTGTAAAGAAACCTAGAGCTCGCAGAGAAAAAGTGCCAGGTGAAGAGCAAGACAAGTCTTTCCAAGATGGCAATGACCGACCGGAAAGCCCTGCAGACGCAGGCCATTACAATGAATTGTTGCCTTCTGAAGATGAAGGTGATAACTATGAGGACGATTTTACAACACCAGTAAGCATTTTTAACGAAAGTTTGATAGTAAAATGTATTCATAGCTTAAATAGGTTTGAACATTTTTTCATTTTATGTTAAGTACAGTCGAGTAAATATTTATACATTTCTTCACCTTAATCCATTGGAATAAGGTGAAATATTTATACATATTTATGAACTCAACTGTTCTGTTTTAGGGTCCAGATGCTACGGAAAACAATATGGCGAAAAATTTGCTCATGAATGATGATGATGATGAAGACGACACACCACTATCTCACAGAAAAATCAAGAATGAAGTTGATGGCGATGCCACCTTTAAAAAAAAGAGGCCTGGACCGAAATCTAAAACAGTTGATATAAAACAGGAGCATCCAGATTCGTTAATGCTTACGGCAGACAAGATGATGAACAAAGAATTGACCCTTTTACATGCACCAGTAGTTTTGGATAACGAAAATGCGAAAACACCTGTTAAAGGTCCTCTTACAAGAAATAAACCGGTATGTAAATGTTAATTTTACTCTGCTGGCATATCTATTGATAAAATTTTTATTTTTATTCCTTTCATATTCCAGAGAAGTGGTACAAAGAGTGGTGGTAAGGGAGAGCGAAGAAAGTCCGATGATTCCTCATCAGAGGAAGAAAAGCAATGGGTAAATACTAAAGAAAAACTTCTAAAGAGAATGGGAAAAAAACAAGAAACTGCAATGTAAGTTTGTTTACTTCATAGTAAATATTGTAATAAAATATTTCGCAGGTGTTTAATTAAAGTTGTTTATTTATTGTTGTAGGGAAGACGATGCTAAGCGGGCTAAACTCGTGAGTGAATTCATAGAACGACGGAACACAAGTGACAAACCGTTGATATTGAATCATAAAACTCGCGGTCGATCCAGACGTTCTAGGAAAAAGATGTTGGAGAGGCAAAAGCAGATGAGGTAATATGAAACTTAATAAAAGCACAAAACAACCCAAGCAAAAAAAATGTTACTTTTATGTCAGTCTGAATTAAGTACTTATGACAATGCTTTCCAATGTTGTTCTATTTGTTTCCAAGCTGCCTGAATACACCATAACCGATGTGTGCCAGGAGTGTCTGAGGTTTTGTGAGAAGATGGATGATAGGCTTTCCAGCACTTGCACTTGATTATTAATATCTGTTTTTTATTTTATATATGTTTTGTATTTGTATAGTCTAATTATTCGGTGTATTGGCATATGCTGTAATGCCGTGTAAATATTTGAAAAAAAAAAACTCTCCGACTATTCCAGAGTGCTGTCGTATGAGCTACTCGGAGAAGCGGGGCCGCATGGTCCAAAAGGAAACTCCGCAGCATATTTCAAGGGACGCCGTAATATTAGGAAGGTGTGTTCTAAATGATATTTATCATTGAATCTAGTTATAATCTCAAACATTGTTGGACTTACTTGATTTAAAGTCATATTTTTTTAACCTATTTTTGTCTACAACTGGATTGAACCAATTTATAGACTTTAACTATAGAGTTGAAAGATACCAGAGGTAGGCTCTCTAAGACTAAATTGATTTCATAACACGCCGTTTTCTCGTACGGCACGTACCCAATCGCAAATTGGGGCTGAGCGCGGAAAGGCTCAAATAAGTGATTATGTACGTGTGTGAAATCGGCTTGTAATAAAGTCACAGTTTTTTCTGAAGCAACCCTGCCTCTATCTGTCAACTCTGATTTGAATGCTGTCGTCAAGCTCACCATACTTATTAACCTATCGAATGAGCTAATGGTTTTACGGATACTGGAAAGCGATATGTAAATGTACTACATACCTATACGAGGCCTGGATGTTAGTGAGATGACGATATGAGTTGTGTTGGTGTCCGACTTTATTACCTACATATAACATGAGTATCACATGATTATCCACCTGGTTTCTTGAGCTTAATAGTCGCCTCCAAACCTCCCCTTATAGCGACCCCATTCCCCACCCAAAGTTTACCTTAAGTTCATATTAGCCTCACTGGATCACTGTTCACTCTGAGTACTGATAACGTTGGTCACAATATACTAGAGACACATCATTATTCTAATAACACCATAAGAACGTTCTTGACTTGATCTAAAAGCAAATATCACTGCCGCGTCGATCTGTTCGCACACACCTCCTTTTTCCTACTGTCGTTCTCATCTACCCTCTCAACTTCCCTCAAAAAATCCCAATAACCTAGAAGCGGTTACTTAAGTTAAACGTGACTAATTCAATTCAATTCAATTCAAATATACTTTATTCATGTAGGCCTAGCAACAAGCACTTATGAATAGTAAGACAGTATTACATATAATTATCTTAATCTAATTATCAGAGCAATTTATTGATGTTGTAATTCATAGATCAAATTTAATACTAAAACTTTCACAAAATATAGTCATACAAAAAAAAAAATGTATAAAAAATACTAGTCTAGATTGTTTCTAGAATAAATTCTAAATGTCAAACAAATATAATAAAAACAACAAAGGAAATACATGCATTGGAATATCCATTTCATCATCATTATTCAAATATAATAAATAATTAATCATTTCGAATCACAATTAATCCCACGTTGTTTTATCATTCATGTAGTCTTGTGTGGTATAATAAGCTTTAGAAATAAGTTTACGCTTTACATGATTCTTAAATTTATTAATTGGTAACTCAGTAATATGGTTTGGAAGTTTATTATAAAATCTCACACAATTACCCATGAATGATTTTTTAATTTTATGGAGCCGAGTGAAGGGCACGGCGAACTTATGTTTATTTCTAGTATTAATATTATGAATGTCACAATTTTTCTTAAAATCGGCAATATTTTTATGCACATACAGAATATTCTCATAAATGTATTGACAGTGCACTGTCATGATGTCAATTTCCTTAAATTTATCTCTCAGTGAGTCTCTATGGTTCATTTTATATATTGCTCGAATAGCCCTCTTCTGCAGAACAAAAATGGTATTTATATCTGAAGCACCACCCCACAGTAAAATACCATATGACATAATGCTATGGAAGTAACTAAAATATACTAATCGAGCTGTTTTTACATCAGTTAACTGACGGATTTTGCTTACTGCAAAAGCTGCAGAACTCAGTCTATTCGAAAGAGTAGCAATATGGGGACCCCACTGGAGTTTAGAATCTAAAGTTATACCAAGAAAAACTGTACTATCAACTAATTCCAATTCCTCATCCTTCACAATGACACTTGTTTTTACATGCCTTACATTACTAGTGACAAACTTAATACATTTAGTCTTATTCTCATTTAACAATAGATTATTAACATTGAACCAATTTACTACTTTTGAAATAGCATCGTTTACATCATTGTAAGCTTGTTGCTGTCGTTTGACTTTGAAAATAAGTGAAGTGTCGTCTGCAAACAATACTATATCATGGTGGGTCTTTACAAGGAATGGCAAGTCATTTATGTAGATAAGGAACAGGAAAGGTCCCAATATTGACCCCTGTGGTACACCCATAGAGACCAATGACCCCGGTGATCGCTGTCCATTCACATCGACCCTTTGTATTCTACCATTTAAGTAGGACTTAAGTAAATCCAGTGCCGCTCCTCTGACTCCATAATAGTGTAGTTTCCTGATTAATGTTTCATGACAAACGCAGTTGAAGGCCTTAGACAAATCACAGAAGATACCTATAGCATCTCGTGACTCCTCCCAGGCATCGAAGATATGCTTAATTAGCTCAACACCAGCATCGGTTGTCGAGCGACCCCGTGTAAAACCAAACTGCTTATTATGCATTAAATTATTGACGTTAAAATGTCGTACTAATTGAGAAAGAATTAATTTTTCAAAAATCTTACTGAACGTTGGTAGCACAGATATCGGTCTAAAGTTAGTGGGGTCAGAGTTGCTACCCGATTTAAATAAAGGAGTTATTTTACTATGTTTCATTAAATCAGGAAACTCGCCGCAATCAACACTGTTGTTAAATATAATTACTAAGTCAGGCGCTATAATTTCTACTAAGGATTTGACAGCATGGACAGAGACTCCCCAGAGGTCATTAGTTTTTTTGACATTAACCGAATTAAACGCCTTTACTACATCGGAGGTACAAACACGTTCAAAATGAAAATCTCCACAACACTCTGGAGCGTTATCTTTTAATAGAGTAACAGCGGATGAGGGTGATGAATTTAAATCCTTAGTTGTGAAAACTGGT
Organism: Cydia pomonella; assembly: GCF_033807575.1. Taxonomy (NCBI): domain Eukaryota; kingdom Metazoa; phylum Arthropoda; class Insecta; order Lepidoptera; family Tortricidae; genus Cydia; species Cydia pomonella. Next base: position 6,125,046 of record NC_084720.1, read on the forward strand.
ACGTCAGTGAAAAAATTTTCAAATTCTGTAGCTACTTCTAAATTGGAATCTATAATTTTGTTATCAATATTTAGTTTAAAATCATTCACTCTGTGTTTCGAGCGACCAGTCTCCACATTGATTACTTTCCAGGTTGCTTTAATAATGTTGGGACTATTTTTTATTCTTTGACTTAGATAATTTCGCTTAGCTATATGACAATCTATTTTAAACTTTTTCGAATATTGCTTGACATGTTCTTTAAATTCATCACTCGTGTTAAACCGCCGTTCCTCATACAAGGCATACAGTGCACGTCTTCGTTGATGTAAGTCCGCAGTAGCCCACTCACTAAAAACTGATGCACCACTAACTACGAGCGATTTTGAGGTAAATATCGCATTATAATGATCCATAAAAGTGTGAAAGAATGAATTATACATACTATTTGGACCCATATCGGAAGACAAAAAGGGTAGCGCCTGAACTAGACTTTGCTTCATTCTTTCTACGCGGTCCGAGGTTACTGGTACAAAAGTTATTTGTTTTCTCAAAGTATTTTTCCTTAATGTCTCAAATACCATTAATTGACCTAAGTGGTCTGATTCTAAATTACTGATAACTTTTTTAGTAATAGGAACAATATCAGTGAAAATATTATCTATACAGGTTGCACTAGTAGCAGTCACTCTAGTAGGCTCCATAAACATGTGGTTGAGATTACCAGATTTGAATAGATTCAACAATCTACAAGACATTGTTGAATTTTCCAAAATATTTACATTAAAGTCGCCGCATATAAATAATTTCTTACTAGAAGATGATATTTTAAGTAGCACAGAATCCATTACACTTTCAAATATTTCAAAATTACTTAATGGCGGCCTATACACACAGACAACAATAAATTGCTCCAATTCTACTGCACTTAGTTCTATAGTCCGTTCAACAGACATGGATACAATATCCTTACGTTCCTTAAATTTTAACTGACTATTTAATATAATTAACGACCCACCATGTATGGAACTAATTCTGGTGAACGAACTTCCCACCTGATGATTATTAAATTGAGGCATTAATTCATTATTTGTTAACCAATGTTCAGTAATACATAAAATATCAACATAAAAATCGTTCATAAAAAGTTCAATCTGTAAATCTTTTCCTCTAATACATTGAATGTTTTGATGCACCAGGTGGATATACTTTCCATGTTTACAGTATTTTTCATTATATTTATTTAAAACTAAATTGCCAGAGACAGAATCTTTTGTCTTAACAGCTAGTTTAAATCATTGGTTATGACTGGAACCAATTCCAAGCTCATACTGGGCTGCTCAATAGGAGCAGAGTTGTCTGCCAAATTCTTGGCAGAAATGTCAAGTAAATAGGATAGCGATAAAGCTATTTGTCTCTTGTAATAATTTGAAAGGTAACACTTACCTTTAGTCAAAAACACCATAGGCATATGGTATTTACTAACAAATCTGTTAGTGTCAATTATGATAAACTTACTACTATATGTACAAAGATTATATAGAGATATATTCAACTTATGTCTAATGTTATTTTCTGCCTCTGACATTTGCTCACAATAGGGGAATGTGAAAATAATAATTTCATGCACTGCAAGTGAATTTAACTGTTCAAAGTATTTAAGTAAATTATTTTTGTTCACATTTCCCCTATTACCCATAAGAATTAGCAGTGTTGTCTTAGAATTAATATTACTGTCATTTAAAATTTGTTTTAAGATATTTTCAAAGCTACTGTGAGGCAGACAATTGCTGATTGTACTAAGTCCCTTTAGGTAATAGTTTAAAAATGAGCTCATATTGCTCCCAATTTCATCACAATACATAATAATATTAGGTTTAGGTGTGCTTTGTTGTGGAGTGTGGAAGGAGCTATTATCATTTATTTGCTGTTGTGGTAAACTGTCACACAGGCTTGGATCGAGTACACTGGTCAACAAATGTCCAGTCGCTTGCTTACATGCACATGACTGGGCATTGGTCAGCGACTCAAACCGCTCTGAATTGTGGTTAATCTGGGATATTAAATCATCCATGGCTAAAGAATATTCATTAATCACCTTTTTCGAACTCTCATTTATTGTTTCTAGGGATTGTATAGAATCCTCCAAACTCTGAACTTTTGATTTTAAAATCTGTGTGTCAGTTTCATACTGTAGTTTACTATGTTCTAATTGAACAGAATACAAGTCTAACTTATCCACTAAATTAACATTAATTTTACAAAATCTCAATTTCTTAAAAAACAATTTATTCATTTTTGATAACCTCTGGTTTTTTTTAATCATTCTATTTAATTTAATATATTTTTTGAGTTTGTTTCCGCTGCAATTTACTAGTCTTGGTGTGGTGGATTCATTGATTAAATCTATACTAACAACAGGGTTTTCAATTGGAGCGGCAACCAACTGTGAGTCGGGCCGGACCAGTTCCTCGAATAAGTTTTGAGTGTGTGCCGCTGCAGCAATATTTTGGGCCTCCTGTAGCTCGTAGATTTGCTCATGGGCGTCGTGCAGTGCTCTCTCTAATGAGTTGATGTCTGTCAAGGCCTGTTCATATGCTGCACTACACTCAGTAAACTTGTCAACCGTCTCCTGGAGCCGGGCCCGCTCTGAATTTACATCATTGTAAACATTTTCTAAAGAACATAGTTCCTTCTTTAACTTCTCTACACTATCAAGTGATAATAATAGTTCCTTTTCACTATCCTCTCTTTCACTAAGCAATTGAGCACACAATTCCTTGGATTTTTTTAATTCCAGCAAGGTAATTTGGAGTTTGTCAGCCTCCTGCTGGCGAACCGCTGCAGCTGCTCTGCGAGTTAGCATTATAAATATATTTTATAGTAGGATAGACCCAAAACAAACCAGGGAATTGCTTACTCAAGCTAAGCGATATTACGAGCGTACTTACATGAAATAGTGACGTTTCACTATGCCTACACTGTGTTCTGACTCTGTACAATGATTTACTACGCTGTAATACAAACAAAATTGGTAATAAATAGCGATAAAAACATAGAAAATATACCGAGACGAACACAAATTTAAATTTATAACCTACAACGGCTACAAATTTAAGATATTACAAGACACTTGTAAACGTCACTAAAGCACTTCACTTATTATGTATACATTAAAATTAACACTAAAACTATTTAATTCACACCAAAATGGCTTAATATTACATGAAATATAATTAAATATAGAATAATTAAAAGGGACCTAGCAAAATCAGCTGCTGATTCTTTGACAGCCAGGGTTGCCAGCACTCAACTACTAGCGCCATATACTCCATGACGTTGGCAAATATTAGCTGGTTCGCAATACGTTCGCGACAAATGCCTTATTTAGGCCACTACCCCATATTATTAGGGTTTCATGTATCAAACGAGAAAAACCATTTCCAGAACAATATCATTCATTGATCGTTTGTTTTAGGTCATTGATAAGAAATCCTTGGCCCGGAGTACTGTGATAGCTAACATGGAGGAATTCGAGAGAAAGCGAAGACTGAGCATGAAACAGAAACAACTGGTGAGTTAGTAATACGCTAATTTGCTTCGTAAAATTGACATTTTCATGGGCTTGTAAATTTTATGAATATGTTTTTAAATGTAAGATTCCTGTACTGTACGCAAGCGGCAGGGTATAGTTCGTGTCATCCACGATGAAGTGCAGATTTGTCAAATCTAACCTATAAGTTAAGTATATCGCTGAACGTGCGATTGTAACACTTTTCCATTCGCTTCAAAATGAGCCTTTAAGTAATGATATTACGGTTTAATTTAGAGTGCAGAAAACCCCTAAATTATCATTCATTTGCAGGAAGAAATATTAGGCTGCGAAGAGGGCGTAAATGTCATAGTGACTAATGACGAAGTTTGTTTGGAGTACGACTTCAATGTAGGCCAGCCTGCGGTCACTGTGCATCCGTTCTTTACCAAAGTTATGAAAGCGCATCAGGTAAATAATGTCATGTAAAAATATACAGCATTGTTTGAATAGGGCATTATCCTGACTAGTCAAATCGGTTCCTATTTTCGAATAGTCAAAACGATAAGCCACTTTGGAATTCATATGAAAACAGAACAAGTGACGTCACATCTCGGTCAAGTTATCTACTCTTTAAAGTTCTATCTGATTTATTAAATAAAAATGTGTATAATTTTGTGGTGCTTTGTTTCGTGCATGGTGTGAAATAATTAAGAGCAATTCCTAGCTGAGCAACTTTTCAAATCTCGAATTTTTGAAGCTATGTTTCTGTCGCGCTGCGGTGGGCGGGAGCCGGAGCTATCTAAGTGTGAGTGCGCGCACACAGACGCGAGACTCGTGCGCTCGCTCATTGCGCGCCGTTCCGTCGACATCGCCCGCGAGCCAGACGGAATTTATTCTGCGCTGCCCGACGCAAGTTTGATTTTGTTGTTACCACGTTATATTGTTTTTCATTTTTATATTATACTGTATCTATTACACCCTAATACCAAACACCCTATCACCTGTACTAAATGTATTTTACACCTATGATGACAAAATAATAAATGATTGATTGATATTAATTACCATATAGGTAAAAACTGCAAAAAAGAACGATGTCTCAGCTTCGGTTGTCGTCGTACAGTCAAGTGCAAAAATATGTATCGAAAGAATCGTCTCATAAATATGGTACTACGCTCTTATTACACTGGAATAAGATGCTATGGGACATATTTTTGAGTAAGATGTGTACACCCATATTTTTACACTTGGCTGTACCTATCCGTATCAGTAAGTTGGGAGTGATCATGCTGTGTTGTGAAATTTTGTAAGTAGGTATAAATATACCTATGGTTAAACTACAATCTATTTAACTTGTAGTACGATGGGGCTAAACTTGGGCCGCCTTATTGAAGAACGTATCGCAATGACAATCTGGGTAAAGTATGTTGGGATAATGCCGGACAATTTTGGGACTAATTGAGAGAACTCGTGAAAAAATGTTTTTTCGAGATCTCAACACGTGACAGATTCTTGAAGTACGTAGCGAATCGTTAAATAATAACCGTAGATTCGGCCTGAATTTTGGTAATCTTCAATATAGAACGGTTTTAGTTTTGTACCTGTGTAAAGATGAGACATACTTTTTTTTAGGGTAACGAGTGTTTTGCCATCAAGGGAGAACATTGGATGGTGAAAAAAAGTTGCTTCTAATGGAAAGAGAATAAGGTATCACAAAGAAATAGGTCCGGTGTCTACCCTTTTGTATCCGATCTTAACCCTGATACAAAAATTTATAAAATTGTGGCTCTCAAACTTTGATACCTATGTCATAAGGCAATTTGATAAGTAAACAATGTGCTAAGAAACCTCTTATTGTAAGGTTTACCCGAAGTAATAAAAAAAAAAAACCACTAAAATAATAGATACGTTGCGAAGTTTTGACAATTTAAGATTTCGTGAACTGTACAGGTTTAGGGAAAGTGTAAATGTACTCGTATTGTTTATTGAATGGAATGTACTTGAAGATATTAAGTACTTAAGTAGGAGGGACAAAAATCAAAATAAAAAATAATCGTGCCCAGTCATTTTTAATGAAGGTCGCCAAAAAAATAAGAATCAAACTTAGAAATCAAAAATACTAAGTAGTTCTTTAAAAAGGTCAAGGTCACTGAGAACCCATCTTGAAGTATGGAAAATAATTAAAATTGCGATTTTGTTGGTTTTTTTTTGATAAAATGTAAGGATCGTATGTAAAGAGTAAAGTAAATATATAGGAAAAGAGAGCCCTCTTGAAGCATTTTAAGGAAACTAATTTCGAAGCCCTATCTCTATTTTGTATCCGAAACAAGCAATGTATGTATGCGTGCACATCTACATATGCATCCGTATGTGTAGGTACTTTATTGCGAAAAATTGCTCATTTATTTTACTCGATTTTGTTATAAATTTCAACATGTATCATCATCCCTATACAATATAAATACTCTTTATTGCACACTTCAATAAAAGAAAACAATACAAAAGAAAATTTAAAACACATAAGCACAGGTAAACAACATGCGGTCTTATCGCTAAAAGGCAACCTTTGGGTTGCGGAAATTAAAAAAAATACATTGTCAGTAACCGTCGCGCTGCTAGTGGTACTGGATAAAAATAATGGTACGAAAGTGTGATCAAGAAAACAATAAATGTGATAATTAAGGTCAGTAGGTAAATTGAAGAAAATTTAAAGTTTGATAATCACTGCTGTTTTTTAAATAGGTAAAGATCTGATTGTTTCTGGTCCGATCTTTCCTGGAAGGGTCAAGATTGGATATCGGTCTACAGCAGTGCTAGGTCTGTTAACACAATTACAAAAACAAACACAGTTTCATCACGATACGCAAAATAAATTACAGAGCGAAGATCGGATAGAAGGAAGAATTCGCGAAATTTACCTTGCTCTCTGTGATTGCACATAGCACAAGCCCGTCCGAGGCGCAATGAAATGGCGTCTTACACAATTGCCTACATTAAAAAATAAAGCCAAATTAGGAGGGGAAATGAATGTCCTACGTTCTTCACCCGCATCCGGTATTTACCCAACATACCTTAATCGTTGAACCGCCGCATTTCAAAATGGCCCTTATTTTGATATCGGCTAGCCGTAATGTAATACGGCGGATTATACAATACGACTGCGATACTTATATATAAATACCCTCGTCAATGTAATTTCATTAAATTTGCTATCTAGTGGCAAACATCAAAGTAGTTATCTTTTACTTGTGACGCACAAGTGTGAGCAATGTAAAATACTATAATTCTAAAAAAAAATTGCCTACTACGTAATAAAAGAAAATGTGATTATTAAATTATAATACGAAAGGTGGTCAAATCGCAAAATGCTGTCGTTTTATTTAAAATAATGAAATAATTAGACCAGTTCCGAAAGTACCGGGAAATCCCGGTTCTTTAAAACAGTACCGGTTCTGCAATCCCTAATAAGGATGTTATGCCCATCACTATTCCTTCTGTGTACGTATATTTAGAAACTGTCTCCGCCTCCAATTCGTGCGATAAGGACAACTGCAGCTCGGACCGAAATTCACTCGCAAAAAACTCAAAAATCGAGGTTTCGCTCTCGACTGTTTCCTCCTCCAAAACGCAACTAATCATTATGAAATTTTGGAAATTGCAAGAGGAAGAAATAATCTATGCCGCTATGTTTTGATTTTTTGGATATTTTTTGTCATATTTGTATACTGTGCCTTTTTTTACAGCCAATTCAATTTAGCCGTTTTTGCGATTTTCGAGGCGCTGTATCTTTCTTCAAAATAAAATAATCCAAAAAAGCAAAACATAGAGGCACAGATATTGATGATTTTGATCTTATTTGAAAAAATCACTGCTCTAGGTTAAAAATCCAGGGAGGAATCAGTCGAGAGCGTTTGTATGGAAAAATCGCAACTAGGAATTCCTCTTAACTGTTTCTACTCGTCGACTGTAATGGTTGAATTAAGATTTCGTGTACGAAACTATAATTGCTTACTTTTTATGTATGGGCTCCCAACTCAACTATAATATTCATTTCGATATGCTGTAGTCAACTAAAAAAAATGGAATAATCACGTGCCGCGGTGCTCCCATAGAAAAAACTAAACGCTTGGACTTTGCGCGTTTATGTCTTTTGTACTACATTTTTGTCTACTGAGATACTTACCAATTTTCATTAATTGTTTAGGTTTTATATTAAAGTATTGTATACAATAGTGATATAATCAAGCTTCTCAATTTCGTACTGCCTAAACACGGTACTCGACTGAAAACCTCTCTATTATATCACGATTGTATAAAATACAGGCAACATCCTTATTCTGCAGCGCGTTGCACAACATTTCACACCTCACAAAACAAGTGGACGCCTGTTTCATTTTTTTTTTTATAAAATTTGTAAATTCTACAAGCAATAAGTCTCTTAAGCCGTAATTCAGCAACAAGTTGTTCGGAACATCTGTTGGATCTGGATCAAGATCCGGATGATTTCATGTTAGTCTTATCACGATTGATATCTGAGAGACCGAGCATAACTCGGAAAAAATATAAAGACTCAAAAATGCGTGGTTCCCAAGAGATAAGAACTAGCTAGATCGTTTTTTTTTTTTTGGAATATGTAGGATATGATGAGAAGCTTTTGTTTAGTTTCACCTGTCCCATTGTCTCTGTAATCAAATCTTGCAAGTTAAATTTGACACACTTCTCGGTTTCCGATAAAGCTGATCCGATGATAGAGACAGGAGGTATTAGGAACTCTTGTGATAAAACAACGCAACTCAATTATTGGCTAATAGTTGGCTGTTGAAAGAAAAGTACAGTCAGCGACAAAAGCTAAATAAATGAATTTGTGACAAAAAACTTACTACCAATGTATTGCGGTCGGTGTCAGCACTAAGCGTGCACGCTCGGAGCGTGCGGTTCGTGGCCGAGAAGTATTGAGTCAGTCTTTAATTTTCAGTATGAAGGTGTCAAATTCATGTGGGATGCCTGTTTCGAAAGCCTGGAGCGCGTTCAATCAGGCCACCCAGGCGGCGGCTGCATATTGGCCCACTGCATGGGACTCGGGAAGACCTTGCAAGTCCTAGCCCTCTTACACACAGTAAGTACTCGTAATTTGTACTTTACCTGCTTCATCTTCTAAATAGATCTTTAAGCCAGAAGTTAAGTGGTGAGTCGTTGACGGTTTTGGCTTCAACGAAACGGTACGTTAACATATGAAGTCGTCAACTACTTGAAAACCTAGTTCATTTGTAAATTTCGTAAACTTACTGAAATTAGTATTGCAAACGTTGACTTGTTTATTAGTTAACCCTTTAGAAATCATAGCATTTATAAGGCCCCAGTTATACAGATATGCTACGTGAAAGTCAAATACACTACCATGTTTGTAATGCACTGGGGAACACATCTACGGCAAAAAAAAACGAAATCATTAAGAAAAACATGTGGTCAATATATGCACTCAGCCTGTTAGTGAACTTTAGTTTCCAGATGATCTGTTTCCAATACACCTATTCATTGACATTGACATACTTATCGATATAGCATGTAACCTTTTATAATTTTATTAATCTTAAGTGGCAAATGATACACTTTCCTGACACTACAAACAACGTAGTACAGTAATTGCAATTCACGATGGAGAGTGGATTTAATAAATTATTAGATACAGCGACGTGTATATTTTTAATAGCATAATGGAAAGAATGACGATAGCTTGCTTCCCTTGGCAGGCATAGTGCATAAATTGACCAATAGATTAATTAATTACTGACCGAAAAAGTATGAATGAGGAAAGAAAGCCTGATATATATATATATATATAGCCCGAGCACACCAGAGACAGCAACGGAGTTGATAGCAGTCGCCGTGGCCGAATCGGCCGTGGTGTTATTATTATTATTATATAGTTAAATAAAAAAGAGGATCTTCTCCGTAAATGTTTATTAACTAAGTGGTTTCCAGATCGTCTGACTTATAAAGGGTTAATGTTGTCAACTACGAACTTCGTTAATCTACTCAAATATCGACTTTACTGCTTGGCAATAGAGTTTAAATTTACATTAACATTCAAATATTTAAAGCAGTTGCACGAAACGTTTCGTTCGTCGAAGAGCGGTTGAATCAACTAGTTCGGAGATTGAACGACCACCAGCGGTGGTAGTATGGTTGCATTTGTATCGCGTGTCACCATGCCTGTCACGTTCTAAAAAGTATGTAAGTGCAAAAGTGACAGGCGATAAGAATGTAACCATGCTGCTGTCGCAGATGATTTATTAACAAATGACAATCGACCAACTTGAACCTCTTGTTGCCTTCACACAATATTTTAGTCAATAATGTAATCCATTTGTTTTATTTTATTTCTTAATAAAACTTACAGGTAGAGTAACAAAATAAGTTGCGAAATAGAAACAGTAAGCCAATTACAAGTATTTTCGTAGGTATTAACGCACCCAGGCGTGGGCATGCGCCGTGTCCTCGTCTGTTGCCCGCTGTCGACGGTGTTGAACTGGGTCGACGAAATACACAAGTGGATCGGACCTGTCACGGACGAAATAAAGGTAAAGCCATACATAACGAAATACTGAGACGAGTGAAGCGGTGCCCAAATTCCGTAGCCGTGAATTTGATACCTATTCCCTAATTCATAATTTTATTAAATTTAATCAAATCTACCAAGAAATGTCACTGTCACAATGACATCTGTCAACGTCAGTATGACGGACCAGATGTCACCAACCTTTTTGGAATCATAAAAAATATTATTACAAACATAATAAAACCGTTTTTGTATGGAATACAAAAACTACGTCAAAATATGTGACCGAAACCCGGTTTCGGTCACTCCATTTTCTATACCTTTAATGAAACGCTGCCAACTACATAAACGAAGGGTTTTTGTTAAATGTGTCGCCTATACTTCGACTCTTAGATGTTTGTTATGTATATAAGTAAATATTTATTCACTATACGTACAAAATTACGCACTTAATCTTTAAGCACTTATAATTTATACAGTACAAGCCTTGCTCAGTTGGGGATTAGAGTATTTTTAAAACATGCTGGGTACGGTGACCCAGGTGTCATCTCCATATAATTTATAATCTTAAAATGCCATATTTCGCAAAATTGTATTGATATGATGAGAGAGATATGAGATAAGATGACATCTGTTCTGTTCTGATTACCCTTTCCGTTTGAAAAATACTATAAGTAACAGAAGTCAGATGCCGAATGAAGTGACAACTTGACTTGACAGGTGAGTGTCATGGCGGCCATAAATCTATCATGGTAACTATGGAAGGTGGAGGTAAGGAATTAAATCTCCATGTACCAAAAAGTGTCATCAAAAAACCTTAAATAGGTGGCGCTACAATACCTAGAATACTTGACAAAAAAATCAAATCATAGATACCGCACTTCACACCGTCAATAACGCATAGATTCTTAGCTACTCTGGGGAGATTTGGAACTATTATTTATAGCTAACAGCAGGACACTTTTGCAACAGTTCTACCATAAGAGATTTCACTCCTTTTAAATCCACACTCCATAATGGTAACCATAATGGCGTATTACACTATCCTGTAGTTGTCGTTTTCGAATTTACGTTTTAAGGTATAGTAATAATACTAATAATACACACATCTTAAGACGATAATGTTATTGTATTAAAACGGAATACCAAATGTTGTTTAGACCTGAAGTATTGCCATTTCAAAACGAACATTTCTACCTCAAAACAGTTTTAATTCAATACTAATTAATGGGACTGCTTTTTCAATAAGTCTGATTATTTGAACTAAGCATTTAAATGTAGTATTTCAAATTAGTAGTAAATTATATACTTACGTGCATTCTTTCGCCAATAATATATTTACTATTTATGGAACGTTTCATTTTACTGGCAACACAGTGATAGATTTGATGGAATTTAATTATGAATCAGGGTATAGCAAAAAGTATACTGGATTGTCAAATTTTAGCACGCGACTACCTAGTTACAGGGCTATATAGCGTCATTTACTTCAGCTGTCAAATTTGAGGCTATAAATTATTATTATAGGCTATAATAATATGCATTGCTTTCCGCACCGTGATAAAATAGAGGTTTTTACCATTTAATGGAATGCAATAAATTTAAAATATAACCGTTTATTTTTTCAAGCCAAATAAAATGCGACGGAAGCTACAGGTAATATTATTATCTTCTTCTTCCTCGCGTTGTCTCGTCATTTTGCCACTGCTCATGGGAGCCTGGGGTCCGCTTGACAACTAATCCCGAGATTTGGCGTAGGCACTAGTTTTTACGAAAGCGACTGCCATCTGACCTTCCAACCCAGAGGGTAAACTAGGCCTTATTGGGATTAGTCCGGTTTCCTCACGATGTTTCCCTTCACCGAAAATGGTAAATATCAAATGATATTTCGTACATACGTTACGAAAAACTCATTGGTACGAACCGGGATTTGAACCCGCGACCTCCGGATTGCAAGTCGCACGCTCTTACCGCTAGGCCACCAGTGCTTCTCTCTCTCTAGTGGTAATATTATTATCAATAGTAATATGTATATCTCGCTCCTTGGCAATTGTTATACCCAGCTGATGCTGCCTTCATTGTCTTCTTCCACGTTGCTCTGTTACGTGTTGGCTTCAAGATCTCTCTTGATTGAATCCAGCCACGTCCCCTTCGGCCTTCAGTATTCAATAAAATAAAAGGTTAGGTGGGGTAATAGAAACTATGGGGCAAGAGAAACACTTGTCGGGACAATAAACAGATAAATAAAAATAAATAAAATAAAAAAGCCTTTATTATTCCACATCATGATTACATTTCGTTGTGATAAATAAGTTTAAACTTAATTTTTTTTTTATAATGAATGCATTTAAACAGAAACGAAAATATACATTTTTTTGTTGTGTTCTAATATAGGTGTATTAATAAATTAATCATTAATCATAGTTTTTTTTTTTTTCATTTTTATTAAATCGATTACGTTCATTTAAAATAAGAATGTTCATTACAATAATAATAGTATTATTATTATTTTTTAGTAAGAGTAAGTATATCATAATATTACACACAATTGAACACATTCGGTGTAGTTTGTGTGTGGATCCCTTGGCGGGTAAAGGCCTCCTCCAGGCATTTCCAATCGTCTCTTTCAGACGTTATTACTGTCCAAGTTTCTCCGGCAATCTCTACGATCTCGTCTTTCCATCTTCCTTTTGGGCTTCCATATCTGCGGTCTCCGTCTGGCCCTTTCCATGTAGTCGCTCTCTTTGTCCACCTGCCATCTTGATATCTGGCTACACTACGCATTCTCATCACCACATTTACCGGATCATCATCATTATTCATCATCTCATCTTAATCGTCATTTTCTTTTGACCACCATTTACTCCTTCACAACTTCATTCACTGCGCGATAACGAATGTAAACTTTTTAATATAACAAAATTAATTCAAAATTCACAGGTTTTTGAACTATCAAAGCTAAGAAAAACCTACGAGCGAGCGTACCAATTAGAGGACTGGTATAACGGAGGCGGCATTTTCATCATCGGCTACGAATTGTTCCGGAGTCTGACAACCCTGGACGCCGAACTTGATGACGTTAGACAAACTATCATAGACAAGATACGCACAGCCCTACTCGACCCCGGCCCGGACATTATAGTTTGTGATGAAGGACACTTGTTGAAGAACGATTGCTCGGTCCTAGCGGTCGCTATGAGCAGGGTTGCCACTCGTAGAAGGATTGTGCTGACGGGAACGCCGATGCAGAATAATTTGAGAGAGTATTATTGCATGGTGAACTTCGTTAAGCCGAATCTGCTTGGGACGTACTCGGAATATTCTAATAGGTAAATGATACTTATATTTCAAGTATTGTTAAATAGTTGGCACCATTATGTCGCTTTGAAGCTTGAATCATGATGGAACGGAATTATAAACTAATAATATATTTGTAGTCGATATTTATTTTAGTACTGTGACTAAATACTTGAGAAACATGAGACAAAATATTGAATAAGTAACTAAAATTTGATTTGTCCTAGTTGAAAAGGTAAATTGTTACACCAAAATTTATTGTATAATTTTCAGATTTGAAAACCCCATAATGAATGGTCAGCACCGAGATTCCGTGGTTGAAGACATAAAGCTAATGAAGGCCCGTACCCATATCCTCCACAAAGTATTAGAAGGCTGCCTCCAAAGGCAGGAGGCCTCCGTACTATACCCTTATCTGCCAAAGAAACACGAATACACAGTATTCATATCTCTAACGAAATGCCAATGTGACTTGTACAAGCATTACCTCAATGTGTACGCGAATAAGAATAAGCAGAGTATTTTGAAGGACTTCCATACCTTGCAGAAGATATGGTCGCATCCTCAGGTGCTGCATAATTTCAATATGAAAGCAAGGGACGAGAAGATTAAAGTTAAAGGTAAGAAAAATACAAATTTTTGCCCAGTGGTGTAGCTATGAGCACCACTGAGGTCCGTGGAAAATTCTTCGAAGGGGGGTAATGTAATATACCTGTCCTTACGTCCTCTCTGAGGTCCGTGGCAAATTCATGGGGGGTAAAGTACATGTGCTCACTGCCTCCTAGTCAAATGGAGGTCCCTCAGGCCAGGGGCCGGCTTTGCTAACCTACTGTTACGCCAAAGATTTTTCCCCAGTCCCCTGACTGAAGTGAAATAGTCCGTTTTTTAGATTCATTGGTAAATAGGCGGGTCCACATAGAGCGAGCGAGCGAACACATACGTGCGAGGCAATTTACTCACGCACAACCTGGCCAGTGTAGACGTGCCTCGGCCGAGGCGGCGCGTGCGTTTTCCTCGCCCGAGCTCTGTATGGACCCGGCTTTTTGGTAAAACAATACAATTGTTGTTGTTGGCTAAAATTGTACAAAAAATTGTCTGCTCCATACATAGATGCCTCAAAACTCTAATTTTAGTGATTTAATCCTATATTAAAAGTTGAGTATGATTTACATATGTACCTCGTGTGTTCATAAGTTTTGAGACAAAATGAATACTCGAATTATATAAATGAAAAGAATGAGCTTTTGGCATAGATTTTATCATCCTGCCTGTTAAAATTTTCCTCGACGTTACCGTCGAAAATATCTTCTCATCCGTGAACAAAATTTTTCTAGGATCGTGCTTCTTAAGCAGCATCCGACATCGTTGGAGCCGCAATTTCCGTAGACGATCATTTAGATAATGCACTTTTCTCTTACTATACGCCTTTAATTTAAGATCATATTTAAGTATTCTATTTACCGATATACGCGAAATGCCAGTCTGAAGAGCCATCTTCTTCTGCGTGCGGCACGGATCTCGACGAATTCGTTCTTTGATCATCTTTATGTTAGCAGGAGTCCTTACAGATCGCGGACGGCCAGTTCTTGGACCGTCGTCAATCTTTTGTGTCTCCTTGTACCTCTTTATAGTATAATATACAAAATTGCGACTAGCTCCAATACTCTTTAATTCGTTAAAAATTTCCATTGGTTTTTTCCCCGCCTTATACAATGAAATTACAGTACAGCGCAATTGTTTCTTCGCCGCCATTTTGACAAACAATGACAACAAAAAGAAACAAAATATTTTTTCTTAATTAAAACGATCCAATTTCAAATTCTGAAACAGCCACGGCAAGCTACCAGTACGTTTTTGTTTAAAATTTAAGGTTTGAAATGCGTCTCAAAACTTATGAACACACGAGGTAATTATTTTAATATTGAGAAAATTATTTTAGTTTATCTGTAAACTTTATGACGAAGATATTTTTTTGTGATAGCTGAGAAATTAGAAGATGATCTAGCGCGCGAAGATCTGACCGCCAGCGAGGACATCAAGCCCTCCAGCACCGACGTGTGGTGGTTACAGTATCTCGATGGCGGCGACATGTTGGAACGACTCGAGAGCTCCAACAAGTTCATCACCGTCTTCAGGATCTTGGAGGAAGCCGTTGCGTTGGACGACAAAGTGTAAGTTTCAAAATAACATACCTAGTCATTTACTTATATCGACTGTTAAAAACGGACTATGTATAATGTATTTATTTGTTTCATTTAGTTCCCGATATTTCAGTACTGTTGCAAATGGCACCTTCATGGAGTAACTGACGAGCTGCGAATTTTAAACGTGGTTTATCGACACCTCATAACGTACAGGGTGGGCAAATAAGAAGTATACATTTTGTTTTTAAATTTTTACTGTATTAAGTTCATAAATATTAAGTATTGTTTTAAAAATATATTCTTCAGGGTTGGCAAATTCATGCGAAACATAATGTCTGACATATGTCCACCTCTAACAGCAGGCAAATGTAAGCCCTTATCATCCCAATTTTCAGCATCTATTCGCACATTTTTCGCATTATCTTAGTACATTTTTGTCGAATAGTCGGTTTTAACTGTTTAAATTTCATCAGCTCGTTAGCATAGACACGTAATTTTAGATAGCCCCACAGAAATAAGTCAAGAGCTGCAAAATTTGGGGAATTTGGGTGCCAATCACTGTCACTTTTTTTCAAAATTAATCGAGCAAACAATGTGTTTTAAACAACAGAAACATTTGAGATAAAATTGCTTGCTGCTAGTGGTAGACATTTGGCAGAAATTATCTTCCGTATACAATTGCCAACCCTGAATAATACATTTATAAAAAAATATTTAATAAAATTTCCACTTAATGTAATTAAAATTTAAAAACAAATTGTATCATTCTTATTTGTCCACCCTGTACTACCCTCTTTCGGATTCGCTTTTTACTCACGGTCATTGCTACAACGATCTCACGTGGAATTGACGCTCACTCACAGTATCAATTCGCACTCTTTTCCCAAAACAGTCTCTTTGATTTGTGAACTTGCCTATCACTGGATGTCAAACACTCAAATTGAAACGTGGCCATGTTTTAGAGAAGGGTTCCACAAATAAAACAATATATGCCGTACTATAATACGGTGCACTTAATTTATTTTCTATTTTCAACAGTTTGATATTCTCGACGTCACTGATCACCATGGACTCGCTGGAGTACTTCCTGAAGAAGATCAACAACTGGAGCCTCGGACAGGAGTACTACCGGCTCGACGGCTCCGTGCCGCCCGAGGTGCGCCAGAAGTGGTGCCGCGAGTTCAACGCCGAGCACAACTACAAGACGAAGTAAGTCGTTTGTAGAACCTTTATTAAAATATATGTACGATTCTGCGGTAGCGCAGGCCTTGCAGAACCAAAAGGTACCAAAGATCAAAGGACTTCATCACGCCCAATCAGCTCCATTAGGGTTTAATCGCCTGCCACCGTGTGCCGTGTACCATCTTTGGATTTTAGCGGTCAGACGTGCGATCTAGTTATTGTTCGATTATGTGGATCGAACATTAACGCTCCACCTATTAACGCCGCCACCGTCGTGTTGTTGGGAACACACATTTTATCGTGACAGAAACTTACCTTAGTTATCCCAGTTGCGCCCGCCGCGGAACCCAGGGTCCACTTTCCTACTTTTACAACTTAACTTCGCTTGGTTTTCGGCAAATACGGCAGCTTGGGACAAACAAGTTTCATTTGAAATCACTTCTTATCAACTAGTTCTTTTATTCCAGATTGTTCCTAATCTCAACCCGCGCCGGTTCCCTTGGTCTGAACATGACGGCTGCCAACCGCGTCATCATATTGGACACGTCGTGGAACCCGGCCCACGACATACAGAGCATCTTCCGAGTGTACCGCTTCGGACAGAAGAAGGACTGCTTCATTTACAGACTGGTGGCGTTGGTGAGTTGAATAACCTTAATAGGATGCCTGTCAAATGGGGAGAATTCCCTCGGCCTGAACCTAACAGCGGCTCCACCGCATCTTATTGGACACGTTGTGGAACCCGGCACGTGACATACAGATCATCTTCCGAGTGTTTCGCTTCGGACAGAAGAAAGACTGCTACATTTACAGGTGGTGGCGTTGGTGAGTTGAATAACTTTAGGGTGCCTGTCAAATGGGGAGGGTTCCCTCGACCTGACCGTGACGGCACCCAACCGCTTCATCATATTGGACACGTCGTGGATTTCGGCCCATAACGAACAGAGCCTCTTCCGAGTGTATCGCTTCGGACAGAAGAAGGACTGCTATATTTACCGGGTGGGGGCTTTGGTGACTTGAATATTTTTCATAGGGCACCTGTCAAACGGGGAGAGTTCCCTCGGCCTGAACAGAAACCAGCTCACGGCATACAGAGCATCTTCCGAGTTTACTGATTCGGGCAGAAAACACTGGATCCTGCTTTGAAAATCAACATATTTTTAACATGGCCCTTGTATACCGATATTTCAACAACGATTTATATTTTTTTAATTTTACGCGTTGTTAGTAACTTAAACGGGACTTATTCATAAAACGTAGCAAACTCTCACAAACCTTTGTTAAATTTCGTCTCTTTTTAACAAACAGAAATGACAAAATGAGAGATAGGAACAAACGATTATCAAGGGTTTGTTAAATTTGACAGACGTTTATGAATACTTGTCTAAGTCGCGTAAAAATAAGCTTGTTAATTACCTCCGACGTTTCGAACGCGACGTTGTTTTCATGGTCCCGGAGAAAGACTAGCTAAAATTGATATCAACGTCTTTATAGCTGCGAGAGTTTTCCTAACCACCAGCACTTGTTTTTGTTTTTCAACTCGAACGGTCAACGTTTGAAAATTTTCTCGTTAGTAATCCAGACATTTAGCATGCAGTGTTACAATTCTTATCGCACACTGATATAAGACGTTCTAAAAACCAAGAAACAGGTTAGTGAATATTAGTATCGGGGACTTAAACTCCGTTTTTCGCAGGGCACTATGGAACAGAAGATCTACGAACGAGCCGTGACGAAACAGGCGGTGTCATGTCGCGTGGTGGACGAGCAGCAGATCGACAGACACTACAACATGGCCGAGCTGACCGAGTTATACAGGTAAATGTTTGAGACAGTCATACACTTTGCGTTTGCTACTACTTCGATCCGGCGCTACTGCGATCTTCTCTTATCAGCCTTTTATCTCTCTGTTCAGCACATAGGACTTTAATTCTCTCTCAAACGTCTCGTCAATTTTAGCAAGTTCGACAGTAATTTTTTGAGAAGGCACTCCGTTGCGTCGGTTTGTCGCCGAGTCGCTGATCTCGACTGTCGTCAGTTGTCACTGGTTGATGGATAGTTGGGTATGGGCCAAAGATAATTGTAATAGAGAGGTAGTCTAAGAAAAAAAAGTGCCCCTCAGTTTAACATCCAAAATAGATGGCGCATGGCTCCATCTCCCATTCGTAAGACTGTGTTATATACTGACCGGGTAGGTATAGGGCTAGGTGTGATAATGCATGACCTGCTGAATCAAGTTGTGATCAATAATTGTATGCCGAATACCTCTCTAAAACGTATTAGCGAACAAATCGCCGCCGAATCGTTTGACGAACACTCAACGTTGGTAGTGTATTTGAGTGACAGTTCGAATGTAAATAAACACAACTTGAGCGTTTTTACCGAAACCATAATAAAAATCTCAAAAAAAAATATTAGAAAGATAATTGTTTCCGCGTTTCCTTATTCAAACACATTATCACTCGAACGAAACAATGACATTTATTTTTTGAACTCAATCTTACATAGACTGGCAGTATATCATAATAAAGTATCATATTTCGATACGAATAAGTTTATTGACGGAACTTTTGTTCTGACTCGCGAATATTCGCACCTTCCCAGGAAGTATATTTCTGTTTGTGCTAAGTTATTAGCGTATAACATTGATCCCGTTATGAATAGCATAACGAAGGACAAACCGTACGCGTCGAGTCGTTTTAGCTCCAAGTACGGCAGTAGCGCGGAGCCAGGCGACAGCGCGCCGGCTGCGCCTACTTTAAACTAAATGCGTTGACAGCGCCTAAGACCGTGGCCGCGCGCCCCACTGCGCGCCGTCCCGGACCAGGCAGCCGCCCGCTTCCGCCGGAGCCCGGTAGCTCAGTAATTAATAAAAATAATAAGTCGACAATTAATGTTGCTCATCAAAATATTCAGGGGCTAGCTAGTAAGGAACTGGAGGTGGATTTATTTATTGACAATTGTAATGTACATGTCCTTTGTGTTACGGAACACTGGCTCAAAAGCCACGAAATTATGTTTAATTTTAAAAATCACACTGTTGTGAGCTATTTTTCTAGACAGAAATGTATTCGTGGGGGATCTCTTATAATTATAAATAAAAATCTTAAATGTAAAGAACGGAAAGATGTAGTTCGCTTGTCGGTCGAGAAAACAATTGAGTTGTCTTGTGCAGAACTAGATCAATTTATAATAATTTGTGTATATAGGCCGCCGTCTGCGGACTTCACTCTATTCGAGTCAATAATGGAGGAAGCCCTAAATAAAGTTTTTAACAGCCAAAAATGTATTGTGGTTTGTGGGGATTTTAATATAAATCTATTAGAAGTATCCAGCACATCGTCCAGTATAATACATTTATTTAAGTCCTACAACTTAGTAAATCTTTTTTGTGAACCCACGAGAGTTACGGACACCACTGCAACCTGCATAGACAATATCTTTTGCACGAAGGACCCGACCGATAAGCTGGTTTTTAACAAGTTGGGCTCTGATCACTTTGGTCAACTAGCATGTTTCAATAGTAAGGTGGAAGAAATACCCCTAGAGATTTTTTACAGACCGGTCACAGAAAAGAGGTTGGTAACTTTTAATAATAACATAAAATCTCAACTTCAATTACTTGAACCATGTATAGAGGACCCTAATTTGTATTATTCTAAATTGTTTAACTGTATAGAAACTGAATTTAATGCATGTTTCAAAGTTAAAAAAGTTAAGCGCAAGGATAGGGTAAGTTTTGATGAGTGGGCTACTCCTGGAATACACAAATCTAGAAATAGGCTGTATGAACTATATGCATTAAGAGTAAATAGTGACACCAATTTCAATGAATATGTTAAATCATATAGTAAATTATTTAAAAAAATATGCGCTATGGCTAAATCCAAATATTTTGCACGCAGAATAAAAGACTCAAACGACAAAGTCAAAACCGTGTGGAGAATTATTAGTAGTGAGACTGCTAAAGCAAAATCACGTGATCATAATTTTACCCTAAAAGTAGGTGATAAATTAGTAAAATCAGATGTAGACGTCGCAAATGAATTTGAACGTTTCTTCACAAATATCCCCATTGAAACGACTAGATCGCTTAACTCGTCCTCTTCTATGGCCGAAAATGTGCTAAAAGCTAATGTGCCGGAATGCCCAACGAGTTTCTGCTTTAAATATGTTACATCGCAAACAGTCGTAAAAGCGTTTAGGACATTAAATTTAAAAAAGACTGAAGATATTTGGGGCCTATCGGTAAAAGTTTTGCAATCGATAGTGGATGCTATGGCACCTCACTTGGCCATGATTTTCAATACTTGTGTTGATACGGGAGTTTTTCCCGATCTAATGAAGCACAGTCGAGTCGTTCCATTATTTAAATCCGGATCAAAAAAAGACCCTACAAATTTTAGGCCCGTGTCTATTCTACCGGCAATAAGTAAAATCTTTGAAAGAATCATTCTGGATCAATTGCTATCACATTTTAACGTTAATAAACTATTCTATAAAGATCAGTTTGGATTTACACGGGGCAGGTCAACGACAGATGCAGGCACCACCTTAATCAAACACATATTTGAAGCTTGGGAACAACAACTAGATGCAATAGGCGTGTTTTGCGATCTGTCGAAGGCCTTCGACTGTGTTGATCATGACACTCTTATTCGCAAGTTAAACCACTATGGCGTGAAGTGCAAGGCTCTTGATCTCATCTGGTCCTATCTTATAAACAGAATTCAGAAAGTAGACATAAATAAAACTAAGTCGTCGGGGTCTATTACTTCAATGGGCGTCCCCCAAGGATCTATTCTTGGCCCATTCTTGTTTCTCGTTTATATTAATGATTTGCCTTATATACTTAATGAAAAGCATAAGTTGGTTCTCTTTGCTGATGACACATCTATTATATTTAAAGTAAAAAGGAAACAGAGTGATTTAAGTGAAATAAATGATGTATTGTCCTCTGTAGTTGATTGGTTTACTACTAATAATTTACTTCTCAATGCCAAGAAAACGAAATGTGTTAGATTTTCTTTACCTAATGTCCAGCACACGAGTGACGCACAGGTTGTTTTAAAAGACGAAATATTAGATTTTGAAGATGAAGCTGTTTTTCTAGGCTTATCCTTGGATTCAAAATTACAGTGGGGAACGCACATTTCTACACTGGCAGGTAGACTAAGTTCAGCAGCATACGCAGTTAAAAGGATCCGTCAACTTACAGATGTTGAGACAGCACGGCTGGTGTATTTTGGATATTTCCATAGCGTCATGTCTTACGGCATTTTATTATGGGGCAAAGCCGCTGACATTAATTCAATCTTTGTTTTACAGAAACGTGCTGTACGTAACATATATAATATAGGCACACGAGTGTCTCTTAAAGAGAAATTTAAAGAAATCAATATTCTCACTGTTGCTTCCCAATATATTTACGAAAATATAATGTATGTAAGAAAAAATATTGAAATGTTTAAATTGAATAGTGACATACACAATTATAATACAAGAAATAAAAATAAATTGGTGATTCCAAGATTCCGTTTAAATAGAGTAAATAATATGTCGTTTATGGGGAACAGTGTGCGCTTTTATAATAAGTTACCATCTAACTTAACGAAATTGTCAATGAATAAATTCAAGTCAATTGTGAAACGACAGCTTTTACAAAAAGCTTATTATACTTTTAAGGAATTCTTAGAAGATAAGGATGCATTTATGTTAAAATAGAATATATATATAGTTATAAGATGACATGTGAAAGTGCTAGCTTAAGCCTATTTACAGAATAAACGTTTTGATTTTGATTTTGATTTTGGCGCTGTACTGCGCCATATGTTTTGTGGTCACTGAATTAGCAAATGTCAACTTTTGTCAATCAGAGTTACCGCAAAATGTATAACCGTACAGCGCCATCTCGTTTACCTGTCTAATTCAAAGTACGAAAATGTCTTAGATTTTACACATCTTACTCAATCAATGTACCAATCTTTGGTATGGGCGGACCGACTCGACCAGTAAAAAAAATTGTCTAGATTTTAGTAATAGGACTGATGCGACGCGTTGCGAGTCGCGACAAGTCTGAATGAATGAATCGTACATATATGTCTGACGGGATAATATGTCGTGTCAGGTTCGACGAGACGGGCACGAGCGTGGCCGGCGGCGTGGCGGTGGGCGTGCAGGACGTGGTGCTGCTGCGCGTGGCGCGCGACGCCGCGCTGCACGCCGTGCACGAGCACGACTCGCTGCTGCGCGGCTCCGAGGCCGCGCTGTCCGAGCACGAGCGCGCCGCCGCCTGGCAGCAGTTCCAGCAGGAGACGCAGCACAACCGTCAGTACCGTCCCGCGTCCGGCACGCCAAGACGCGCCCGCCAAACTTTTATTTAAATTAAAGACTGATAGGCGATTGGCTCTAGTCACACCTGATGGACAGTGAAGACAGGACCTAACTCCCCGGTTCAGTACTAGCCTATTCAGCCTGTTTTAAAGAGACCGAGGTCATATTTATCAGGGAATACAAATGGCGGGAGGGCATTCCATTCTGAATTTATTTATTAGCTGAACACTATCCTCTACTATTACGGTTTTTGTACTTTGTTCCACTACTATCTATGCTTCCGGGGGTCACTAATAATAACATATTTTCTCAACCATTTCAAATATAAACGATATTTTAATGGGAAGACGCTTTTGTAATTTTAGAGGATTGTAATTATTATTATTTGTATCTCCGTTACAAACCCTCGGCATTTTAAGCCCGGTCATTTATAAGGCGTGCGTGGGGATATAGATCCAACACGTAGAGGCCATTTGGAGAGCTTTGATGTCATGTAAAACGCCTGCTGGAACCCATTCATGATAATACCCATAAGCCGGTTTCAGCAGGCATTTGAGGCTATTGCAGAAAAATGGAAAGAGTCCTGGTCTATGGTTTGAATTTGGGTGGAAAATAAGACTGGGCTATTGCTAAGAGTTCTGGACACCTGCCATAACATTGTGATCCTCCGAAATTACTCGCGGCGTTATGCCCTTTAACACTTCCACCCCTGGAGCGCATAGCTCTAACGTCTCCCCTCTGGATGGCTAATTAAGGCAAACCAGAGCTGAGAGTCCTACGGGTTCCCTTGGGGTTCCACTCCGACCGACGAAGACTCGCCAGAGACGGAGACCCTGACCGACTCTCTAGAGCACTCGGGTCCGTGGGGTCGTTACTCCCCAACAGCTTGCCTCAAGCTGCCCTGTGTGCTTAGTATTATGATTTAGTTTTAGACAGGCAGCTGATGCTGGTACGGCTAAATCAGAGTTCACTTAGCACGATTTCACTACGATTTGATGAGAATTTCTCATAATATTGATTTGTACTGTTTTCTCGCAGAGATGCCGCAGGGTAAAGTACCCAAAAAAGAGAAAAAAGCAGCTAAAAGAAGCCTTCCCCTGGTTCCGGTTCCGAATGTTAAGTCGACGCTGCCCGAAGTCAAACCGGAACCTCACAACGACGCAGAATACACGCCTACTGAGCCTAAACCGAAGCGAGGGAGGAAGAAAATCATTAACTGCCGCATCCCGATCCAAACCACACCCCAGCCGTCCACCAGCAGCCAGCCAGACTACTTCGTGGACAGGGGGCAGGAAACCGACATCGTTGCCCAGATCTCACAGATTCTAGTCAGTCACGATTTCAATAATAGGAGAACGTCGCGGGACCTGTCCAAACTTATATCGACTGTCCAGCAAGTCGTCGCGAGCGGGGACCTGAGCAGCCTCCCGCCCGGGGACGAGGCAGCCACGGCCATCGCACAGATACTGCTGCGGAAGCATTCCCCCGTCGCGGCGCCGCCCATGCCGGCCCTCACCGACATACGGACCCCTCCGGCCCTCGTTGACATACGGACCCCTCCGGCCCTCGTTGACATACGCACCACCCCGGCCCTCACCGACATACGGACCGCTCCGGCCCTCACCAACATACAGACCCCTCCGGCCCTCACCGATGTACAACATACGATACCTAGCAATCAACCACTGGAACAAGAAGACGCAGAAACCATCACTGGCGATCTAACCTCCAAACCGGACGCCAACGTAAAAAGGAAAAGGCGAGCGGCCGTGTCAGCGCAGAAGAAATTCGACACTATAGCGGACGACGTAGTTATAGATCTCAACGACGACGACTGGCGGAACGATGACGATTTCATCGTCGCGCCGACTCGAAACCCGGAGCCAGAAAAAGTAGAAAGAAAAGAAAAGAAATACAAACCGGGCCCGAAGAGTAAAAAGAAACCGACCGAAATCCCACCGGTCGAGACGCCTCAGCAGCTAGCGCAGACGATTCAACAATCCATAAATGTAGAAGAAAGTATTCTGCTAAGCGACGACGATATCGTGCCTGAAAGTCGGCCACCGCCCGTGACAGTCAAACAAGAGCCCTCGACAAAGAAGGGCGATGAAGAGAAGTACCCGCTTCACCCGTCGCTGCTCACGAACGAGAACTTCATTAAGATTGTGGCGCACACATACTTGGCCGGGAACCCGATGCTGGACGAGGACGCGGCCACGCTGGCGGCGCGGTACAGCACCAGCAAGGCGCTGCGCGAGACCGAGGCCACCGGCAAGCCCATCGAAAGCGGACCCATCTACGACATCGCTGTCCAGGTAACTGCTAACATTACTACCTAACTATTTGGTACAAGTACATTTATTCAGGGACCATAATTTTATACCCGAAACGCAGGCTTCGTCAGGTGAACACAAACTCATAATCAGCTACAGGCTTCGTCACAATACAATACAGCGGTAAAATCTGCAACAGGCTTCATCAACTTACTCTAAAAGTATACATTAAAGAAAACCCTACAAATAAAAAACATCTCTGACTCACCGCCAGCAGGCAGTGTGCCCATTTCGCAACAATAATATGTCTTTAAAATATAATAAAGACCATAGCAATAACTTCAAACTGTCTTTACGAAAACAATTTGAAAGTTACTGTAACTTATGGTGCCTATTCGGTTCGCCGTATTTGCACAAATACGGTTCTATATCTATTTTATTTTGTACGCAATAGGAAAATATATACAACGCGTTTATTTTGGCTAAGAATACATAATTAAATGCTGTAAGGTCCAGTTCTATCGCTGTCTCAATTTTATCGCGGTCTCGCCGCAATAGAGCATTTATCTATCATGGATTTTCTCACCAGGTTCTAGGCATCGACATCCTCAAAAAGCTGCACACCAGCGGCCCCACCGCCGACGCCAAGACCAACAAACAAAACCAAAAAGCACTCTCAGACACCGAGAAAAAGCTTAGCGTCGCCACGGCCACCCCTGAGCCTAAACAGGGTCTACTCAAACCGAAGGTCACGTCGGACTTGATGCCTAAGGAGAGGAAGCCGATGATAGCTAACTTGGGGCGCGTGAAGTTGACGCCCGTCACGCCGGTCATCGCGGCGCCGGTCGTCGTGCCTGTGGGCCTGTGAGTATTGCTTATTTGTACGGGGTAGCCGTTGTATAAATCAAATGTGCCTAATTCCAATTAGGCTTTGAATACATATCATGACCATTTTTTTCTGTAACTCTTCATTATCGGAGCAGCATCAAGATTACCGCTTATAATCACTACTATATCTATTTTTCTGTTCATTTGGATTCGAGGAAGCAAGAGTTTATGTTTGGTTTAAAATCGATTTCCTGGGGATTTCTGAAATTAGCGATTTTAGGGTTTCGTACTTCAAAAGGAAAAACTGAACCCTATAAGGGTTACTTTGTTGTCCGTCCGTTTATCAAGACCTTTTATCTCGGGAACGTGTGAAGTAGGGATTGCAATCCGGTCCGGCGGATCCGGTAATCCGGCCGGATCCGGCACTTTTCAAGAGCTACCGGATCAATGGATAAATGGGAACAGAAGAGGATTTCTTCTTCTTTCGTGTTGGTGGCACGATATGACGATTACATAAATACTGTAATAGAAGGAAAAATTAAAGGATGCAGATGCCATGGAAGGCATTTGTAATTTATGCTAAAGAGAAAGCTAATGTTGTGTCATAAGATAAAATATTGATTCTTTACAATCTCATTCAATCTTATACAATTTCCTTTATCTCCTGGTACATGCTACTCTACGTGTAGCCAATTCTTTATTTCATCCAAGTAACTTTTCTTAGGGAGTCTTTCTGCGATGGTTTTCAATCCTACACTCTATTATTTTACGCATGAGATCGTCGTGTCGTGTTTTGTTCCCTATAATTTGACCAATATACTTTCCTGTAAAAAAAAAGTTCATTTTTTTATCATAGAGTCTGCTACATTCTCGGACTAAAAATTAAAGCAAGATGATACTGGAGCACATTTAATATCATTTTGGTTAAAAGTAAAATATCTTCTTGTCTTACTAGAATGGATGTCAACGTTACAAAGAACAAGGAGTTCCAATTCCCACCCTACATCCCATCATCGGGCTTGGAAACTAATCAAATTTATAACTGTAATCGAAAATTTGAGCACTTCTGAATGGTTAAATATAATAAATGACCGATTTTATATTTTGTTATTAAACTGATATACTTAGACATTGTAACACTTTTTAGTCTTTTTACTACCAAGTTCTGTTTTATTGTTA
Source organism: Cydia pomonella (assembly GCF_033807575.1). Classification (NCBI taxonomy): domain Eukaryota; kingdom Metazoa; phylum Arthropoda; class Insecta; order Lepidoptera; family Tortricidae; genus Cydia; species Cydia pomonella. The sequence goes on from NC_084720.1 coordinate 6,152,355, forward strand.
AGAAGTTATTTATTAACTTCAAATTATAGATTTAGGAATACGTATTACGCAAAAAACTAGAAAAATATGTAATTTAATTAACTTTAATATCCCTATACCAAACCGGATCCGGCCGGATTGAAAATCAATCCGGTTTGCAATCCCTAGTGTGAAGGTACCGAGAAAGAGCGTTTGAAGCTGTGAAAAAATTAAACTTCTCAGAGTTCTAAGTTAACGTCAAAAAAGATACGGCCGATTATGTCCCAAAAAAAGGTATATTTCGATACTCAAGGTTATCAAAATGTAATACTAGGGTACTTTCCGTTTACGTAGAACTTTGAAATTTGACAAGTAATATTGTCTTATACTACAAATACAGGGATAATCTGAAAATTATAGATTTGTAAAAATAAAAAATAGGAATTAAAAAAAAGTTACATTTGTACGGAGCCCTCGGTGGGCGAGTCCGGCTCGCATTTGTCCGGTTTTTTTTAAACATACTCTGTTGAGCAACTCCTGGCGTTTGAGACAAAGGGGTTACTTAATGCTCAATACGGAAGGTTCTTAGGTCGCAATATTCCGCTTACAGGTGGTCTGTCTGTAGGCTATTGTTATATTTATCGCCGTTTCTAATTCGAATAACAACCTCGAAGTTAGGTGAGGCCGGAAAGATAAATAATGATTTGTATGTATTTATTATCTAGGATAAAAAACACCAGCAACTCTGGCGCGGTGGCCGAGGAGTGCATCCTGCCCGACGACGACGACGTGCACGTGGTCGCCGAGCCCGCGCCGCCCCGCCGCGCGCCGCTGCCGCTCCACAGTGCCGGCGCCGGCGCCGGGCGGCTCTTGCAGGACGAGCGACTCCTCACCAACATTAAAGTGCCCATCGCCCCGGCGCCCCAGGCACCACCGGCGCCCGGCGCCGCCAAGATCAAGGTCGCCGGGAGCAGGCCCGCGCCCGGCCCGCCCGCCGGCACCATCTGCCTCGACAGCGACGACGAGGACGCCGCGCCGCCCGTGCCCGTCACGCTCACAGCCGCCACCGGCGCCCGCCTCGAGCTGCAGATGCCGCACGAGACCCCGCTGCGGCCGGCGCGCGTGGAGCCCGTGCTCGACGTGGACTACTACATCGGCGACGGCAACCCGCACGCCCCGCCCCCGGCCCCGGGGCCGTCGCGCCGGCTGGCCAGGCTCGCCCCGAAGCACGCGCCCGCCACCGTCTGCAAGCCGGGCGACATCATCCGCATCGGCAAGACCGGGATGGTCGAGGTGCTGAGCAAGGTGGACTCCGTTCCCGTCTCCATCGGCCGGGGCGCACGCCCCGCCCCCGGAAAACCCGCCGGCGAAAGGGTCTCACCCGCCGCGGGACCAAAATCTGCGCAGTCGAAGATAGCCATTAATTCGGCGTCGCACGCAGCCGCTCCTAAACTGACGGAGCCAAAAACGGCTCCGAAACCGATGGAGCCAAAAACGGCTCCGAAACCGACGGAGCCAAAAACGGCTCCGAAACCGACGGAACGAGTCACACCTAAGCCGGCGGCGAAACCTGCTCCCAAACCGGCCGAGAAAGTCGCCCCGAAACCGGCGCTTGAACCGACGGAGAAACCCGTCCGTGTAGACAGCGGCAGCAGCTCGAGCTCCCGCTCCGCCAGCCCCGTGGACGCGGACCCGCTGTCCATCCTCAAGGACGTGGTGCAGATCCCGGCCGACCGCTACCAGAGCATCCTCAGCGGACAGACAACCGCCGAGCCCTACCAGAGCACCCCCAAATCGAGCTCTTCCAAGCCGACCCCCCAGGCTACACCTTCCAAAGTAAACACGACTAAAAAACCTCCCGAGAAACAACCTAGTATACTCCAAAAATTAAATGCGTTAAAAGACATAAAGGCAAAGGAAATACTTAAGAAAACAGCCGAGAAACCGAAAAAGACCATAACCATTACTAAGAGCTCGAGCGCAGTGTTCGACTCCGTAGATTTAACAGACGTCGTTGCCGCGCCTGCGCCAGAGAGCAAACCTGATAAAGTCGCTAGCAAGAGCTCGGTGACGACTAAACCGAGCAAGAAGATTGAAACAGTGGTCGGGACGTCTAAGAACATCATATTGACTACTAAGAACAAAATTGCCGTGGGACCAGCGCCGCCTAGCTCGTAAGTACATACCTCTCTCATTTTTAAAATGACAAATATGAATTTATTATCATTACAATTATTACAAGTCATTTGTAAATACATTTATTCAAAACAAAATTAGGGAAAAACCCTTTTCAAAGACAATATATTCCTTTCGTAAAACAAAAACAGACTTGGTCATTCGGCGACGACCGAACCATATTTTGTCATTGTTTTAAGAATCAAATTGAATTTACTGTAGTTTGACTTACCTACGCCGTTCATGTAAAAGCTGTAAGTTTGTATGAACATCTCCAAGTAATTACTTTACTGATTAGTACAGTCAGCATCAAATACTTTGTAGCAACCAAAGTAGCCAAATAGTTCGGTACACCATATATTTAGTATGGTGTACCGAACTATTTGGCCACTTTGACTGCTACAAAGTATTTGACGCTGACTGTACCATAAACGTGCGAATCTGTTGAACCAAGCATATCAAACTAGCAGTTTGTTTTACACTCTTCACATGAGCTCAGAGGAACTTAGGGAACTTCCTTCCTTTATTCTGCCTAAAATGTGGTAGGTGATATACAGGCTGTTTTTCAACCTTTAATCAAATCCAAGGTGATTATTGAGGTCATCTGAGCAAGTTTTACTACGGGAAAAAATTGGTCATACAGTAAATTTTTTCTTGCGTTTTGGGAGTTTTTTCATTGTAAAAGTTGCTGCATAATATGGATAAGAAACACCCTGTATAACATAACTAACTTGTTTTTATATGCTAGATATTGACCTTGCTTTGCTTTTAAATGTACAGATTTCTGTGTTCAAACTGTTAAGCAAAGAGCATATAATCACTACGTTTTAAGAGACGGGACTTCCATACTAGCGAGTGGACTCGGTTTGTTTCGCAAATCATTACCAAAATCTACGACAAAGAACTGTCAAGGAACCATAATACCAACATAACCGATTTAAATAGTGTAGTACGCTACACGCTTGCGATTCTTATCGATATCGATAAAATGGGGAGAGTTGAAACATAGGCTCCTGTCTACAAATTTTGTACTCGAAATCAGGTTAGCATCGAGTCCACATTTAAGTTCTATGTTATATAGTGGATAGTTCTTTGAGTGGACTAATATCTGGTCGGGCTTAATGTGGACCCGAATTATTTTAATACAGTTTTTAAGTCGTGTTTTATTTTTTATTTAAAGCTTTATTTTCAAAATATTCTGCACATACATGTTTCAATAAATGTTACTTTTCTATGGAAAGATGTATCGTCAGGTCTTCGTTCGCAACAAATTTGACCCACTGCCTGCATCTGAAAACATACAGCCTTGGACAAACATGACTTTATCTACAGTTTATATTCCAAGTATTTGCTAATGAGATGATCAACTGATTATTTAGCGCTAATATGCATCTATAAATCATATTTTTCAGCATCCAGTTATCAACAACCCATATGTCATGATATAAAACATGATGTCAAATAATGACCATTAACGCTTAGATGATAGATAATTTTCCACTGAAAATCTTCGACGAATTAATTTTGTGTCATATTGCATGCAAGTTCTCAGGAAATTTCACATATTTTATTCAATTACTTACACTGATATACAAATAAACATACAATTATCGATAGTTTTAGTACATCCCTAGTTCACAACTAAAAATAATATAAAATATCAAATTTTCGATGTGTTTAAAGCGTGCTGCACCAAAATAAGGTCAAAAGTATCTAAAGCAATACGTACCGGTCTTTATCCAAGGGAAATTTCGCCATAAAATCCCTTTTTTCGTGATTTTCTCGAGTGGCTCGCTTGCCACATATTTCACACTTAGTAAACCATTTTCTCGGTGGCAATATAACAAAGTCGCTCTTTACTCTGATCACGGTTCACTATTTTCGATATTTTCATTAAATAATAAAGAAATTGCACGAAATACCCGAACAAAACATTGAAGCCTTCATAACAAACAAAACAATTAGGCTGACAGTTGACTTGATGTAAACTTGACAGAACAAATAGCACTGACGTTTTATTTTTCTTCGTTGGCAAAGATTTGCGAAACAAGTTCCATACAAAACTTATTTTGTTCCTAGTTGCGTCAGCCTGCTGTTAAGTAATAAAATTACATAACTTCCAGCAGCAAGAGCTCGGTGCGCGTGACGAACATGGAGACGCTGGCGCCGGCCACGGTCAAGGGCCGCGTCGACAAGAAGCGGCCCGCCATCAAGCAGGAGCCAGAGGCGCCCAAGAGGAAAAAGACTGAACGTGAGTATATACTACCTATAGGAACCGTGCGCGTTGGAGGGTGTGCCATCTTGTGATCTGAATCGGAACCATAAACATTTGCACGTCACATGTTTTCTTGTGCATAGTAGGTTCTGCCATCTTGTGGGCTACATCGGAACAATAAACATCACATTTACGCCTCGCGCCAAAAATCTGGCGGCTCCTGTGCTGCCTCCTACAGTTCATGCACGCTCCCTATAGCAAACAGAATTTGAAATAGAAGTAGATTGTCAAAGAAAACTTTGTAGCCACAGTAAATTTACTGACATCTTTCGACACATCATGAAAACTTAAAAAGATGCACCAGCATGGATATTGAAATTTACTTTAAGTTAACTTTAGTTATTGAATAAATTTTATTTTTATTTTTTGTATGCAATTCATTGTCATTAGAGTCTGGCTACCGAAATATTACACAAATTTATGGCGAGAAATTAATAAATTCTTGGGCTGGTCACACTTTGTATAGTAGGAATTATACTTTTGAATGTTTTGATACTAGAACATATTTTTATTTTCTGTGCACACGTAAGGTACCTAAGGAAATCAGTTAAATATACGTTGACGTGCACTCAAAGTCAGCTCACATAATTTCTACCACTATGTTAAATACAAAGACATATGTAGTCATGTTTCGCCAAGATATTTTTATATTTTTTATATTGTTAAATCAAATTACTACTGATCAGTCACTTCACTCCACAGATTTCTTCTAAATATTGGTTTTCAGTAACTCGTTACGTTCCAATGTTTGGATTTTATTAATATTTTCCAGAACTTCTAGTTTTTCCGTTTCTTTACACACTTATCCTGTTCATGAGGTATTAATAAATTCACGTACTTAATTAAAGTTATTATAGGCAAATGTTAGAACTAGTAATTAAAGTATCAAAATAGTAATAGAGCACCAACCTACTAAATTGTTTACGACTTGTAAACATAGCAGTTTTTCGTTATACAACGCTTCACGTCAACTTCGCACGTTGTCGTAATTATTTACGAGCTTAAATAATAGTTTTCGGACCCCACTCGGTATAGTCATTATTAATATAATTTAAAATATACCCCTTATAAACCGCGAACAATTTGAAAGAATGACATAAATTGACAACAGCCTTTAGGTTTTTTTTTAATCATAGACAATTGGTGATACGACAAGGAAAAATTTGTCAACAATATTTGGTTAGCCAGACTCTATATATGTATTCTTTGTGAATACGTTACGTAAGATTCCTCTTAGAAAAACTAAACTTATATAGTTTTTAGCATTAGACGGTCACAATGCCGTTGACGCGACCTCTCATCCTAAGTTTGAATGTTAACACATCCAACCTAAAGTTTAACCTATCCCTGTTTGTATTTTGAATATTTTTATAGAAACATGTTCCCACGCCGCGCCGTCATTATATTTTATTTTTCAACAAAGTAAAATGTCATCTTTTTTTTTCAGCCATGACACTCAAGGATTTCGACATAGATGACATTGACGACATCATCGAGTTGGAATAAAGAAACACTGAAAATACTTATCTGGAAAATACAAAAAGAACTCCCCCTGATTCTTTGAACACTAAATACACAGGGCCAATAAAAAGTTTCTAACTAGGCGGTATTTACATAAGTTGATAAATAAACACATCGTGATCTCTTTTCTCATGCAATGCTGCCCTGAAGTGCTAAGATGGTAGGCTCTTTATCATTTGTCACCATGCCTGTCACGTTCTAATAAGTATGTAAGATCGAAAGTGACGGACATAGTGACGAGTGATAAAAATGGAACCATGATACCGCCGCTGATTACTGCTAGTGTGGTAAACACGACTTTTAAATTATTCTAGCTTAGTGCACCCTGACGATGTACTTCAGTTTGAAAGCTATTTTGATTGTATGATTTTACGTAATCTTTTGAATATATAATTTGGTGCTTTGGTTCGTAACACATACATTTGGTCTAAATAAAGAATTTCTTAAACTGTCAAAATTTTAGCTTGCCATCGTTTCATAATATGACGACTGAATTATTTCAAAGAACATTTATCGACAACCTGTGGGGAAACTATTGACAATTTGTTATGTTCTGCAGGTAAAAGTGTTTCGAATATTATGATAGAAATAAGTATAAGCATGATTTTATAAAATTAAGTACACAGCGAGTGTTTAAAATCCTAATAAGTTACGGAATGTTATTTTATTTTGATTATGTTACTATTTCGTTGCATACAAGGTGTAACAGAAACTGGTGGGGATCGAATTAAGGGTATATTCGGTATCATGTTAGGAAAAAGTAGAAAAAAATGTTTCGCGTCAAAAAAGTTTTTCTTTTACTTTTTCCTAATCACAACCCGAAACCAAATATGCCCTTAATCTGATGCCCACTAGTCTTTGTTACACCTTGTAGATAACAGTCTTGTTTGAAAAAATATTGTTTTGGTTATTATGATATAACAATAAAGATATGTCTCTATCTTGTTTTATCACTAAGTTCTAGATGTCCTGTAAATACTTTATGTAATAAGGCTTGTATTGATTGTATCTGATTGTGATCTAACTTTTTATTTTTCATAAGTGATGGTGGAGTACTGTATGTGTAGCTAGAATACTTTGGTCGATTGTAAAAGCTAAGGCAAGTGTGTATTGAATGTACATTTTATTTTTTATTTTAATAATTATAGAATACATTTGTCTTGGACTTTAGAAATTATAAAGTGATTATAATGCGCTCAAGCGCGTAAAAATATGCTTAGACGATTATAGTAGTGAATGTAATAGGCATTGCTCTTCGTACATTTGTTGGTTACTTCGCAACTAATTGAAATAAATAATGACTTCGAATCAATGTTTTATTATATCGTATATTTTTATACACTTACAACAAAATATATTAAACATTTATAGTTCATCTTATTTATAAAGGTTAAAGCTATTACATAGACATTGCGTTATTCCCACTAGTTACCACCAAGTTGTTACCAGTGGCAACCTCTGAAGAAAAAAACAGTAGTTAGTACCAAACCGAGTTGGTGGTAACTAGTAACCACTGGTAACAACTTAGTGGTAACTAGTGGGAATAACCAGACACAAAAACAATTTCATAATCCCAAATTAAGACTGACCAGTCGCTTATCACTTTTTAACTTACAGCTAACAATATGATACATTACAAGCTTGTCACGGCATATGCCGCACAGTAAAGGCATGGTTACAGTTTTTCTGATACGGCTGCCGCAACGAATGTTAACCTTTGACCGTAATTTTTCATATTACTCATCAGATGTTACTAGTACGAATAAATTTTACTCTTCTAAATTTTACAAATGGTTAACGGAGGGTTGGCCAGATACATGTAACCGTACCATTATTCATAAAATTAACAAAGCCCTTATTAAATGTTTTGTGTCCTTCGACCAAACACAAATATTAAAGTCACACAATAATTTGAAGCCTTGGTGGATATTTATGACTAATGACTGTGCCTTTGGATGTTGCACGCGTCTAATAAAACAAGTTATTTGTTCGATTACTAAAAGTAGAAACTCAAGTGTCCTTTCTAAATAAAATAACTTCATCCTAAAGTAGGTAAAATTCGTGACCACCGGAGCTCCTTTTACCTAAAGGCATATTGAGTGTAGTATGATCTACGTTAAGACCATGTTACTTATAATGTAAAAGGTAAAATTGTGACATGTCCTATTTGTCCTGCAAAACCTTAGTGCCGAGTTAAAATTCGAGCGACAAAGCAAACACTTCAAGCTTATTTAATTTAATTTTAATTGCTTAAATACAAAGGTGAGTTTGGTGATTCAGCACAAGTATTTTAATCAATAGGCGGGTCCACACAGAGCGAGCGAGCGAGCACGTACGTGCGAGGCAATTTCCTCACGCACAAACCGGCCAGTGTAGACGTGCCTCGGCCGAGGCGGCGCGTGCGTTTTCCTCGCCCGAGCACGCCGCCTCGGCCGAGGCACGTATTCACGTATACACTGGCCGTATTATGCGTTAGGAAATTGCCTCGCGCGTATGCTCGCTCTGTGTAGACCCGGCTAATCTCGTTTATAAAAACTACAAAGTTACTGCGTGGCACCAATTAATACTTATATGTAAAACATCAATACAGTAACCCACCGAGATCTAGGTACCACTAAAGTGAGAGTCAGAATGGCGGCTGTACCTAAATAAAATCAAATGAAAAGCATACCATATTTTTGTACCTAATTTGTACTATTTAGTACCTCGTTTAAAAAAATTGGTACCTCACGGTACGTAAAGTTATCATCAAAAAACAGGTCACCCGCCATCCTGACAGTCAGAATGGCGTACTTTATTACGCTATGTTCCCGTGGTTATTGATAAATTCTATAAAAGCCAAATTTTTGTACCTTTTTTGTACCTTCATATTCAATTATAATACGAGTCATTTTATTTGTGCTTTCCAAGTTTTACTCATTTTATATTTTGCTTGCTATTACAATTTTGCAGGCGTTATAATTTTTCAAGTTATCGATTAAATTTTTAAGAAAAAACGCTAAGGTACAATTATGTTTATTACGCCAGGATTTAGTACCTTTAATGTTTAATCTGTTAAGTTCTAATAGCTCAGAAAATCATGTCTTAAAAATGATTTTTCTTAGGAAGATTTCTTTGAATTGGCGCCTAGCCTTTTTTAAGACATGATTTACTGAGTTATTTGAACTTAACAGATTAAACATTAAAGGTACTAAATCCTGGCGTAATAAACATAATAGTACCTTAGCGTTTTTTCTTAAAAACGAAATCGATAATTTAAAAAATTATAACGCCTGCAAAATTGTAATAAGAAGCAAAATATAAAATGAGTAAAACTTGGAAACCAAAAATAAAATGACTCGTATTATAATTGAATATGAAGGTACAAAAAAGGTACAAAAATTTGGCTTTTATAGAATTTATCAATAACCACGGGAACATAGCGTAATAAAGTACACCCGCCATTCTGACTGTCAGGATGGCGGGTGACCTGTTTTTTGGTGATAACTTTAAGTACCGTGAGGTACAATTTTTTTTAAAGGAGGTACTAAATAGTACAAATTAGGTACAAAAATATGGTATGGTTTTCATTTAATTTTATTTAGGTACACCCGCCATTCTGACTCTCACCCACTAAAGCCTTAGGTCGCCAAACAAAACAGACCTTTTGAAGGCCGTGCTAAAAAATAAACCAAGGCTCTTATTTTACCTAACTGACAAAAAAAATGTCTACAAAATCTACCTGTAAGTGTTGTATTAAGGTGCATTGTGCTAACTTCGTTAGCGGGGGAATTTTGAAAATTGCTTAAGTCTACTAAACTAGACGCACTATCTAGAATACTTGAGAAAAAAATCTAATCATAGACAGGGCACTTCACTCTGTCAATAACGCCTAGGATACGGAAGGTGGAGATAAGGAACGAAATCTCCATGTACCAAAAAGTGTCATCAAAAAACTTTAAATAGATGGCGATACAATACCTAGAGAACAAAAAAATCAAATCATAGACAGCGCAATTCACTCCGTCAATAACGCCTAGGTTCTTAGCTACTCTAGCGCTACTCTGGAGAGATTTGGAACTATTATTTATAGCTGACAGCTGGACACTTTTGCAACAGTTCTACCATAAGAGATGCCACTCCTCTTAATTCCACACTCCATAGCCTAGGTTCTTAGCTACTCTAGCGCTACTCTGGAGAGATTCGGAACTATTATTCTGCAGTTCTGCCTAAGGAGATTCTGTTCCTTGCCTCTACCTTCCATATGACCTATGTTCTTTCACTGATATGGGATATCAAACGGTGTCGCCATCTATTCGAGCATAAATTTTTCTTGTCACGTTTTTTTCTTAGACTTTATTTATCTTTGGTATGGCTGAAGTATGAAGTGCTCCTAGTTTAGTAGATATTAGCCGTTTTCAATATTATCCCGCTTTCAAAGTTATACATATCGTGTCATTCACCTGCCTTGACTCGTATAGTCATGTTATTAAAGGTTAGATTTGACAAATCTGCGCGTCATGGTGATTGCACGTACTACGAGTATACCCCAATGCATCTTACCTAACAAAGACTTTTCTATATACATTTCAAATAAATATGGACACTAGGTTACTTGGCTGCGAGTTTTTTTTTTTTTTAATTAACGAAAAGGTAAGCATTTGACCACAATCTCACCTGATGGAAAGTGCCGATGCAGTCTAGGATGGAACATGCTTACCTAAAAGATGTCTATTCACTCTCGATTTAAAAAGGTCCAAGTTATAGTTGTCTTTGTCAAGTGATATTTCTCTTTCGAATACCTTCACTAATGTTCTAGTAATTTGGTTCAATTTTGATTGGCAAAAATGTAACTGTAGCGTCCGCTTTAGGTATATATCCTTGCAAGTGTTATGTTAGTGAAATATCGGCCTCGTTTTAACGTGCAGTAAATTCGCGATCTTCTGTCACTCTGAGCGTAAGCATGGGCAAGATGAAAATGCGTGCCCGGGAACGCTGATATCATGTTTTTTAATTTAAATTTTTTGTACGTTGAAATACAACAAAAAAGTAATCGATGTGTTCCCTCAAACATGACATTGCCGATATTTAAAGTGCATTTTAAACCTATGTTATTTTTTGTAATCAAGCTAAATTCAAAAACTTAGGATTCGAATCGATACAGGCCTCAAGATCACAGAACTCAAGATTGCTATAGATAGAATAAGTTCCTAAGGCAAATAGCAAAGTGAGGAATGGAATACGTGAAATATACATAACAACGAATTTCTTTATAGGTAAAAGTTAAAACTGTTACAAATTTTACCGTAAGAATTCGTGAACCTTACCGCTGCGAAATAGGTCGATTACTTAAGCGTTGCTATTTGCACACGTTGTATAATATGTCAAACGTTGAAAAAAATTAAGTTAATTAAAAACGTCTTTATTTTAATTAACGCTAAAATTCAATTCACACGAACACTGAACTATTTGTATCTAACTACGAAACACAGTTACAAATTGACTATAAGGTGTTTATTTAGTGCAATAATTTACGGAGTGAATAGGTCATTCTGAGTAACTCATAATATGAGACCAACCTCGAAATGTTTAGTTTAAAACGCTTCGTCCAATATAGGTCGTGTCATCCACGATGATGCGAAGATTTGTCAAATCTAACTTCTAATAACATGACAATACGGGTCAAGGCACGCGTCATCGTGAATGACACGATCTTTATTTTTCTAATAATATAGACATTAGTATTACTTGTAATAAGATGGAAAGTGAAATATAAACCACCTGTCAAGCGAGGTACATCACTAGCGTAACTATATATACCAGCCGCCATCCGTGGCAAATTCATGGAATAGGGGCCCGTGCGCCAAATGGTCCGAGACTTTCGGTTAACCTGTCGTATGTGGGTGGGGCAAAAAGTAGTAGGTTCCAGCCTCGATTGTGCCATATAGAGCAAAAAAATCCCTTTTCAAACCAGGTCCGTGGTATTTTGCCCGCTTTGCCACCCTATAGTTACGCCACTGTTGGTAAAGAAGTGATGCGATTCACGATGATAACGCCTCGGGCAAGAACCGCGCGCTCGACGCTGACGCCGATGGATCCCCTGCCCGCATGGTACGGTGGCCGGCGTCACGAGTGGGCCTCGGGCGGGACACAGGGCTCACCGCGAGGTGACGCGCGCCAGGCGGGCGCGGTCGAAGCCGCAGATGGCGCTGAGCAGCGCGCCGCGGGCGTCCGTGGGGCTGCCGGCGGCCCGAGGACTTACATCCGCGACGCTCGTTTCGCCCGCTACAACATTTAAAAAAAAACTACTTTTTTAAACCCCTCGACTCCTAAGCAGATGTAAAAAACTCCTGGAGTGTTTTTGATCCTTATATGTATTATATCGCATGTTTGACAATGACAACACGACGTCAACTTATTACTGCCGACGTCGGAATATCGCGGCGTCCCAAATATGACATTTTCAAGATGGCGTTCGACTTTTAAATCTAGTCTGCTTCACTTTATAAGTGCACATACTCTGTACAGAAATGTTTTACTTTAGAACTGCGACATTTATTTTGGACCATAGTAACATACATACATACATACATAGTGCTTTTGGACTAGGTATAGTTTAGTGGTTTTACGGTACCAGAACATAGACTTACAAATGTGTGGCGGCGTGGGCGAGGAGGCGGTACTAGCACTCTGCGAACGCACCGTCTCCGCGAGCGACGAAGTCGACTTCCACATGCTATCTCTTTTTCTCTGCAACAGAGGTAAGGTTAAGTTAGAGTTTTCTATTAGTGAGACTTAAGAAAACAAAGTATCGCACGTGTCACTAATTAATGTGTTTTTATAGACATTTATGACATTAAAAATAACTTACCGCTCTTTTCTTCTGTTTCTTTAGTTCCGTTTCAGAATTGAGTATTTCCTGTATACGCACTTCACGTTTCGCACTCCGCACCTGAAAATTAATGTCATTAATTTCTAAGCTAAATATTCTCTGGAGTGCACAATCGATAAAGCACTTAGGAGAGGACGCCTATCGTGCGCGGCGTGTCATCGTGAACCTTGTCGGAATGCACGAAGGCTGACATTGGGCTGTGACCGCGCGCGTCAGTTGACGTCTTTGGCGGTCAAAGCCAGTTTCCCGAATGAAAGTTGAGGGAGGCGATGGCTGAAATACGCGTCATACTCGGGAACGGGTGCTGTTTGTGGAGACCGGTCTGTTTAAGCTTACTCGGGCTACATGTTATGTTATAAGTATGTAATTTTGTATTTGTTGTTTGTATTTTTTTTATCATAGTTTTTTTTGTGTAATTCAACATTTAGAGACTGTATACATCACTAATAAAGTATTTAATCTTCGAGCAACACCGGCTTCCGACACGTCGGAAGGGAGGAGCCCAAGCGATATCTCACCGTACATATCTTTCTGCCATTTTTTGCGGGGGGAAACGTGCACACAATCGCACTTCTCACTCACTACATACAAAATCCAATCTGTACTGACGACACAAATACATAGAAAATGACACACGTCAAAGACAAATCTTGCACACCTTGATCTCTTTTTGTGTACGGACGAGTCATAACATGCACCGCCATAGGTACAGTTGTACCTATGCTTCGGCAGAGGGGAAATAGTAAGAATGCCGTCTCCCTTCCCGGCGTTGCTCGAATTATCTAATATTTCATTGATTCCATATTTGTAATTGTATTTTTTTTTTATTGGTTGTATAAATTTTACATGTAAAAGCGTCTATTTGCTGAATATACGTTTGTTTGTTTAAAAAAAGGGTTAACATATTGACCGCCACAGTCGGCTCTGGCCGTCATCGGAAAGTCTTGCCAAGGACGCCATCGTCGGCTACAGCCGACAGCTTCGCCAATTGAATAGGAAATTTCGCGGAACTCCATAAAGTTCAGTTTCGCTTAAATAATCGCGTGTCCCTGGCGTCCGGGGCGCGGCATATTCCTTCGCCGTCTGGCGTTCAAGAGGTTAAATAGGTACAAGGATACAGGAGCTGACAAACGTGACAATATTAACGTACCAACTTCTGATCCGCCTTGAGCCGCGCCTCGACCGCGTCCGCTGCCCTCCTCAGCTCTTCCTTCAGCGGCAGCGGAAACTTGAGGTGATGAGCTTCCAGTCTAGACCCATTCAACGTGGCTCTGGTAAAGAACGGGTGCTGCAGTAACGGCTCTAGGGCTCCGGACACGCGCGCGTTCTTACACGCCACGCTCGATATACACAACTGGAGGACTGATTCTGAAATTATAAAGATTGGGTTTCTTGGCAAACGGTGATATGACGATGTCAAGTGTATAGATACAGTCACCGCAATAATATCGTGCACAACGAAGTGCGCAACAATATATTTTTATCGAAGGGTAATACCCTCAGATAAAAATATAAAACATAAATGATAATGGTACCCACATGATGGCATTGATAGCTTGCATGTTAAATTGTTAATAGTATGTTTAAATTTCATATATATTTATAGATAGTAAGGTACAATAAGTGTATTGAAAGTGAGTGCATTATTCGCCAATAAACACTATGTTTGGCGAAACAAATGTAAAAACAATGTACCAGACTTTATTTAGGAAAATAAATAAGATATACATATGACAAGTTCGTTCTTATGGCTCTATTTTGAGCTTGGTTGTGCAAGATATTATTGCAACTCGAAGTCTACCGCTTAGCAGAGTATTAGCTCGTTTTCTCCGATTGTCACCTTGGCTATCCAAAATATAAGACAAGCAACTTACCTAACTCAGCTGAGATTCCACGCGGGTAATCATCACAGTAGTAGCTATCTAACGGTTCGGCAAAGGCCAGCTCGTACAGCGTCCGTCCAAAGCAGTACACATCCACCGCTTCAGCCGACGAAACTCTCTTTAGTTCTAGGAGATAAGGCCGGTGTAGGCTGGATACACCAAGGATACTGTTCTGAATGTCCATGAGGAGGACTTTTTGGTTTTCTATCGCTATGTTGCCGGAGTGGAGATGACCTGAAAGGAAGACAACTGTAAAATTTGCATACCGTGCTTGTTGGAGGTTCTCCCACCTCGTGACCTAAATCGAAAACTTTAACAATTAAATAACCTATAAGCAGGTGCTGCCCCCAGTTCAGTTCGCTCTATTCCATCCATCATTCATTCCATCTAGTGGCCTTCCTTCCTTGGCTTCGCGCCAATGAATAGGGGGCTTCTGTGCTGCCCCCTACAGTCCATGCACGCTCCTTAAAGGATTTAGTTTAAGCTGGGTTTTGAGTTGCTGTGGAGTAGTCTCAAGGAGTATTTATACAAAAAGGGCAGTATAATTCTGCTACACAAAAAAGGATTGAGAAACTCGACTTTAATACTTTAAATGGATTGGATGTAATGCGGACATAAATGTCAGAAATTATATAAAATTGAACCACATTGCTTTGAGATTAAGTTCAAAATCAATAATAATGTTCGAAATAAGCTTCAAATAAGCAGAAAGGGGATAAGGAGAATAGGTTTTTCATTCATTCTAGATGGCGCCGTTATAATTTTGTTGGGATTTTTAATGTAAATTTACTTTAGGACTAATCATTATCAAAACACACGAGAATCTAACCGAATATACTGTGTACTGGACAATATACTTAAACCAAGCAATCACATATATATAACTAACCGGATATAAACAGATAAACGTACATACCGTGCGGTAATCCCTTATCGTGTAAAAACTTCAACGCTTGTAATACTTGATATCCATAATGCGCTATTTGTCCTTCAGTCAGTGGTTTCCTCACTTTTGGGTTCCCATATTTGGCTAGATGGTTCCGCGTGTACTCGGTCCCGTACAGTATGTCTCTTAGGCTGCCGGTTTCATGTATCCTTCGTACTACATAGGCACCTGATTCCAAACTATGAATTGCTAATATTTTATCTATATGTGGATGCTGCAATTAAAATAAAGTTTGATTTTTTTATGTATTGATTAAGTTATACATGTATGTATATGTTAACCTTTTGAACGCCAGACGGCGAAGGAACATGCCGTGCCCCGGACGCAGGCGATCACGATTATTTAAGCGAAATTGAACTTTACGGAGTCCCGCGTTAGTCCCTATTGCATTGGCGAAACTGTCGGCTGTAGCCGCCGTTGGCGTCCTTGGTAAGTCTTTCAGATGTCGGCCGTAGCCGACTGTGGCGGTCAAAAGGTTAACTGTGGTTGGACTACATTATTTATAATTACTTTTCATATATTATAGTTCGATATATAGTTATTTTGAATAACGTAATAAATACACACATACATACGTAATACCTAATTAACGGCATACATGTTATTATTGGTATAATGGTCATAAGGTATATTTACACTTCATCTAATATACATAGCCATAATTATTACATAGTCTAAAGTATATTATTTGTTCTAACAAGTGACATCAAGTAATTATTCATGTAGCATAATTAGTTGCCCGACAAACGAATAACTGGGTCAAAATTCTTTTCGTTGTCTTGTTTTCTGTCCCCAAACAATGTGACGGAGTGGATTTTTCACATGTAAAATATAATTTACAGTTAGAAAGACATAAAATGGCACTCGACTTTTTTTATTTATTTTATAGAAGACATAGATACAAGCGTCACTGAGTGGTCAGTTTTTATAATTATATTAAGCATTACACACTCGTTAACTGTATTTATTAACAAACTCAATAATATATAAGTGGTACGGTCACGTCTGAAAATATGAATACGAAAAAAGTGCCAATAATATGTATACACTAACTTAATATATATGGGCAATAAAGTCATGTATACATATTTTTGGCACTTTTTTCGTATCGATATTTTCAGACGTGACCGTACATACAATTTATGTATTATGCTTCACTTTAGAATAATTAGAATCTTTAGATAGGTAGGTAGCTATGACTTAAATAAGGAATAAGATACTTCTGCAGGCATTCTGTAACTCGAAGATGAAATTTCATTCAAATCCATTCATCTGATCCAGTACGCTCGAGTTACTACAAGCGCTACATATTGGTTCAGCCAGATGAAGTTAACATACAGTTGAGTTGTTAATGCCATTTCATTGGAAAATGGGCCATAAAGCGATGCGCTTACGCTGTGTTACGTCAAGTTAGTATTAAACCTTTTTAGACAGTTCGATTTAAGCGAATACGTATCAATAGGGTAGTCGACTTTTACACTCGCATTTAAGGTTCAAATCAGATTGCACTTCCGCAAAGAGTACCCATCAGTGTGATAGAAAATCGCGTAATCACCAAAACGATCTATTTCAAGGTACCTTTCGTTTTTTGTAAGACATATGTTCGTTTTTTATATGTTCAATTATCGCACAAATAATAGATTTACAATTATACATATTAACAAGAGAAACTTACATTTACACCCTTTATACTCTTAAAAGCTGCTTGCAGATCCTTATCACTTAAATACCTATCAGGCCCATAGTTCTGCCATGATAACAGACAATTCGTTCTAGTCTCCGAGTCCGTCACCTGAGAACAATGAAGGTAATTCAGGACATTAAACCTACAAGAAGAAAGTAGTCAACAGAATTATCTTTCATGTGATAACTGTATATTCTATTTCAATATTTTTTGCAGTGATTCATAACAAAGATAATGTTATAATTATGCAAAATATTCTTTTTAATATCGTAATTACGTATTTAATGCATTATCCTGCATTTAATGGATACTAAAAAGGTTAACTTTGTTGATAGCTAAATTCAATGGCTGCTATAATACTTTTTTATGGACATCCACAGTAAGGCACCTTTTATCCGTCATAATTAAGCTGGAGAACTAAATGTATGACTGCATGCAGTCTCTTTTAATGTCGCGCGGGCAGTAGCGTAATATCCTGAACTTCAACATCCACTTGAATTTAAAAAGCGCCCATTGAATTTAGCCATGGTATCGCCTAAATGTAGGTCCATGGTAAAGTATAAAAGTGTCCAAGTTATTTTTGATGTAAGGCTCTCTTGTAATGTGAAGGCCACCAAAATGAAGATTAAGCCAGCAGAATTACCCTAGTTTTGTATTGCGATATTTGTATTAATAGTTATGTTTAACCCTATATATAGGGCAATGTTCTCAAAAAAGACTGCCTGTAACATAATTTTCTTGTATAGAATTTTTTGTACTATAGATTGGTGATGAGACTAAAATTGAGGATTTTTGTCAGTCTTGTCTGTTCAAGTGTTATATAAAAATATTGGTAACATAAGATTATGAAGTCTTTAGAAAATGAAGAAAACCAAAGGAAAAAATTACAATAAACATGATGAGAGTTTGGCAGTTTCCTCCAGAAAATTATAATTAGCAAACATCAGGAACAGCAAGCCAAAAACTATTATTAGGGTGTATGGGTGTAGGCTTATTATGACTTCAGTTCTCACAACCACTCATTCATAGTATATCTAAAAATAAACATAAAATTCAGTTCTTTCGGTGACAGTAATTTGAGTTTCTAAATTTGTACTAATTTATAACTTCTGGTTACAAAATATCCTTCATTGAATTTTAAAGGTCAATTATTTTTTGCAGTTATCCCATAATAAATAACACAAAAATGACTGTTTTGGTGGAAAAAAGTTGATCCTCCCTTAAAAATTATCTAATAAAGTTTGTGTATAAGTTAAAAGCTTCAAATTCATTAATGCCCATTTTTATTAACCATAAGAAGCATGTAAGGTTTCAATTACTCATACTTATGTTCTTACTCACCAAAAAATAGTGTTTTCTAACTCTCCAGCCAATATCAGCCAGAGGCCCCTTTAACTCAAACTGTCCATCTCCCCGCAGGGCTATTGACATTGTTTGCAGTGCTTGTTCTGAAAAAAAAAATAGATAGAAAAAAACTACTAATTTCTTAAAACAAAAAGATGCGTAAAATAGCATGTATAACAACTCTATAGCAAATACTTAAAAATAACAAAAAATACCTGCAATATTTAATAAATAATTATTTGGATCCAAAAAGCTCCTCACTGGTAAAGATAATGCTAGAATAGGATGCTTCAGTACTTCATTTATGTATTCCTGAAAATATATGTTGCATTAGCTACTTGGTCAGCATATTGCGCCACTCGTTTACACTGAGGTGATATGTACCTGCAAGGCTACTTGTCTTTCGGCAATAAAAGATGGTTGCATGTTCCCAATAAGTTTCTTTGGTGGCAATGGCAAGTCAATGTTAGCTTGCTGCAGGACCGAATGCAGCGCTGCGAAGTCCCTGTAGCGCCGAGACACCGTCCATTTGATCTCTTTACTGGGACCTCTTTGCACTTGTAATCTGTATTCCTATAAATATAATTTGGTATTCAGGCAATATGTTCGCAAGACAACCTATGCGATTCAACAAACCGTGAAATATTTCACAACGAGTATTACTTACAGTGTGCTTGTTGATATTTTGTGCATTTTCTATGATACAAATAAGTTTTTCTGTGTCATCTAATATAATTTTGGAATGAGACTCTTTCTCAAATATAGCCATCACATATAAAGTAATACGAATTCATTAGTTTAGATTTACATTATACAAGAATAGCAGATTTATTATTATCATTGAAAAAACATTTAAAAAAAGACTAAAAACTGGGCGATTTCAATTGACAGCTAGCAAAATTATAGAGACACATGACGTTTAATTTTTTCTTTTTATCTCTACATTGACAATGGTAAACCTGCAATCAGTTTGTAAGGTTCTCTGTTAGAAATATTTTCAATAATGTTTAAGCTACAAGCAAAGCTGCAATGAATTTATCTTTCATGATTTTCTTTTAATTAAGAAATATTCCGAATAGAAGTAAACTTTTTGTTTTATTTTCTTTATAGTCTCACAAAAATTCAATATCCGCTTTGAGGTGCGTTCTGAAACTATAGACTTTTTAATAGGGCTACTTTTAAAACTTTAAATTTTTACGGGCTTTTTTAAATATAATAAAACGTTTTCTGTAGATAAATTGTTATAGGACTTGAATGAAACGCGCATATAATGCTCAATAATTCTGTTTATATTCTAAACTATAACTTAGTGTACAGCCTCCATATTTTCATAAAACAAAAAGCCATCACCCACAAACAATAGACCTGTGGTCATAGACAATACTAGACTTGATAGTAAAATACTTTATTGCTCACAACACCACCCCTCAATAAAATATTTTACATTTTACACTTCACATTAATAAACAGTTATAAGTCTATGACACTCAACAATAGACAGTTAAAGAATAACTCTAATCAAACATTGTCTTTAAACAATTACACAGCAACAACTAAACAATCGTTAACATGGTACAATTAAATTAAACACCTTGACTAAACAATAAATGTCTCAACTTCTTAAAAGCTATTCCACCCAGAGCTTTGGTAAAAATGTCCGCTACTTGCTCAGTAGTGTTAATGTACTTTAACACAATAATACCTTTATTTATCTTTTCTTTAACAAAGCTTTGTTTGATATCAAGATGCTTCACTCTAGTAAGACACCTTGTCATCTGAGCCATCTTAATTGCTGATTGATTGTCTTCATACAATACAATAGGTCCTACATGAAAACCAAAGAATGCTAAAATATCTTTCAGCCAGCATGCCTCACTTGTTGCATGACTCAAAGCACAAAATTCAGCTTCGGTTGAAGACAGACTCACAGATTGTTGTTTCCTTGTGAACCACATAACTGTGCAACCCCACAATTTGAAGCAACAACCTGTAGTTGACCTTCGATCATCACTTCCTCCCCAGTCGCTGTCAACATAGCCCACTACACTTTCGCAACATTCATACTTCAAACAGTAATCTCTAGTACCTGAAAGGTACCTTAGAATATTACACAACAGTCTGTACAACAGCATAGACGCACAACTCTGGTATCTGCTCAGTATAGCCACAACTGCAGTAATGTCAGGTCGTGTACCAGCAGCTAAATAAGCCAAGCTTCCAACCAGGGTTCTGCACCTGCTTTCCAAGCTTACACTCTCTGGAGACTCTCTGTTGAGTACACTAAAGTCAAAGTTTTTGTCTATAGGCAAAGATAAAGGTTTACAGTCATTCATACCATAGTTAATTAACAACTTATTTAAATATTCTTTCTGAGATAAAAAAGTACACTGTTTCTCCAAATCCTGATTTACTTCAAAACCTAAGTATTTATTTATCTTACCCATATCCTTCATCTTAAAGGATTTGCTTAACATGTCTCTCAGACTTACAATCTCATTTGGACAGCTACTAAAAAAGAGTATGTCATCTACATACAATAGCAACCATGTTTTGGACCTTTCATTACACTTTGAGAACAAACAATAGTCCTTTTCTGACTGTACAAAACCCTTGGACTTTATTACATTATTAAAAGTTTCATTCCAATATCTGGGTGCTCCTTTGAGCCCATACAAAGATTTATTAAGTTTAACAAACTTAGCACTACAACCTTCAGGCAATCTCAAATACAGCTCCTCATCCAAGTTAGCATTCAGAAACGCTCCACAAACATCCATCTGATTAATTTCCAGGTTCATTTTTGTAGCTACTGCAACAAATATACGAAAAGTATTAAGTTTAGCAACAGGAGCATACACATTATAGTAATCATCACAATCTTGCTCAAAACCTCTCGCTACTAACCTTGCTTTAAAAACATCTTCACCTTTCTTCTTGAATACCCATTTTGAACTCACTGCGCTTGCAGAGTCTGGTATTGTTTGGACCTCAGTCCACGTGTTAAACTCTTTCATTTGTGCAAGCTCCGCTTTGATTGCTCCTTCCCACTTGTCCTTGTCTTTTGATCTCATAGCTTCACCATAAGTTTTTGGATCACTTTCTTGTCCAATTGCTAATACCATGTCATCAAATCTCTGTGGCCTTTTGACTTGCCTACCAGATCTGGAGTATTGACCTTCCTGTGCATTGTCTATTGGGATATTTGGGACTAAGTGACCTCCCTCATCTTGAGGTTCTGGCATTATCACCTCATCTGTAGAACCATTACCTTCACCTTGCGCTTCAGACATGGCCACTTCATCTGCACTCTGGTATTCATCTGGTTGCAATTCATCATCCTCTTTACTTGTATTTTGCACCTCTGGATCATATTGTGTCTCTTGTGATTTAGCCCTATCCTCTCTGGCAGGATGAGAATCCAAAAGAATCACCACCTCTTCCTTTTCTTTATCATGGGCGGGAACACAGGAGCCTTTATTTGACAGTACAACCACATCTCTTCTTATGTCAACAAACCTTTCTTCTGGATAATAAATCCTGTACCCTTTTGAGCTTTCATAGCCTACAAATATGCCCTTCTTTCCTTTAGGGTCCCATTTCAACCTCTTCTGTTTAGGGATATGGACTGCCACCTCACTGCCAAATATCATTTTTAAATTACTCAGATCAAACTCTTTTCCTTCCCATACCTCATAAGGCGTTTTTCCTTCAACGCGACTCTTGCCAGTTCGGTTAATGACATAGACTGCCATATTAATGGCTTCTGACCAGAGTTCCTTCCCGAAGCCATTTATCATGGAACGTGCAGCCTCCACCAGTGTCCTCATTTCGCGTTCTGCCCTAGAGTTCTGTTCGGGTGTGTATGGGATTGTGGTTTGATGTATGATTCCCTTGGCTCCCAGTATCTCCTTAATTTCTCTATTTATGAACTCTGTCCCATTGTCAGATTTCAAAATTTTCAATTTCTTGCAGGTGTATCTCTCGGAGGTTAGAATATAATGTTTGATTTTCTCTGGTACCTCTGATTTGTGCTTTAGAAAATACACTACCCTGTAATTTGACAAATCATCTTTGAGAAGAAGGAAATATCTTGCTCCTCCCACAGATGCAACCTCCATAGGGCCCGCAACATCAGCATGAACCACACCAAGAACTTCACTGGCTATATTTGAGTTATTACTAAAGGGCATTCTAGTTATTTTGTTCAGCACACAGTTGTCACACTTCTTCTCACTGTCCACAAACTTTATGTTCTTTCTGTTAAGCACGTCTTTGACATATCTCTTATTTTGGTGACAAAATCTTTCATGCCAGACATCCAGTGAACATATTAACGCACCCACGCCTTCCTTGTTATTACTTTTCACGTTTAGCAAATAGTAATTTCCTGCACGAGTTCCCAAACCACATGCGTTGTCGTCTTTTGTAATAATACATTCGGTATCCGTAAAAGTCACAATATACCCATTGTCAACAATTTTCTTCACCGAAAACAAATTCCATTTAATGTCCGGCACATACAGAACATCACTAACAGTTGATTTAATGTATTTAGTCCCATCATAGACCTCCAGTTCTGTATCACCAACCCCAACAACGGGCAAACACCGTCCATCTCCAACAAGAACAAAATGGTTTAAGTTTGACACTTCTTTATAATTTGTCAGATTTGACATGTCTCGCATAATGTGCTCACTCGTGCCGCTATCAATCAACCATTCATCTCCATTGAATGATAGTTCTTCTTTTTCACTCCCAGACATCATAGCTGTCACAATAAAAGCATTATATGGCCGACCTGAATCTGGATTTTTCCACGATTTATAATGCTGCTTATTTTTCAGTTTGGGGCAGTCTGCTTTTAAATGTCCAGCCTTATCACATGTCCAACACTTTCGATTGTTTTTATCTGTGTCCCTACACTCTTGAGCGAAATGTCCACCTCGGCCACATTTATAACATTTCTTATTAGAATTTCTATTCTTGAAGTTTGTAAAGAGTGCTACATTTTCATTTTCCGTTCCCCTGGCCTTCACTCTCTCCTCCTCTACCAGTAGCCTAGCTACCAAGTCTTCATAGTTTTGTTTACTTGTTTCCACAGATTCCCAAGCCGATATAAAATGACTGTATCTGTCTGGTAATGACATTAGAACCTTAGTCATCAAAAACTTTTCAGATATTTCTTCACCACTTTGTTTCAACTGACTTCTCATTTCTTGAAGCTTTGACAAAAATACCGATAGGTCACCTCCTTCATACTTGAACTGTAGAAACTGCTGTTGTAGCATCAGTGTTGTAGTAGCTGACTTTGGCTCGTATACTGCTTTTAGTTTTGACCAAATCTCTTCAGCTGTTTCACAGGTTAAAACATGAACTAGAACTGCTTCGCTCAACCTTGACACTATCATTGACTGCGCCTTAGCGTCACTCTTTTGCCACACCACCTTGTTCGTTTCTGTCTTTGTTTCTTCTCCATTAACCACCTTAAACAGGTCAGCACCTTTTAGAGCTACTGTCACTTGAAACTTCCAAGTACTCCAATTCCTGGGTCCTTCCAGCTTGATTGCTGTGACCGCTTGTGAACAAGATTCCATCTTGACTTGATAGTCTTTGTGCGTGCTTGTCACCCCGCTCAAAGTCTGATGTCGCGCACACACAGCGCACAACCTCCCCAGACTTGACTCCGCTTAGACCCCACGCCGCACCGAGTCACCTAGACTCTTACTCTTGACACTTTTCCGTCGCAATCTTCACCTAAAACAGAATCATGAGCCGTGAGAGCCCATAACCTGTTATAGGACTTGAATGAAACGCGCATATAATGCTCAATAATTCTGTTTATATTCTAAACTATAACTTAGTGTACAGCCTCCATATTTTCATAAAACAAAAAGCCATCACCCACAAACAATAGACCTGTGGTCATAGACAATACTAGACTTGATAGTAAAATACTTTATTGCTCACAACATAAATTTTATAAATGTAATACTTTAAAATTGAATTTATTATCAAATTGATACTTTGTTACATTTTTTTTTTTTTAAACTACTTTGGAAGTTTTTGTTTAGTAGTTTCTTAACGACCTACATTTTCATGGACAGACCACAGACAAGGATCGATTATGTCATTTCCGGCTTAGCACCAACGAAGAAACGAGCGGAGAACCACACGGCCCTTCCTTCCACCAGTGTTATAAGAATTTGTGAAAAATGTCGCTGATCTCCGCTCGTTTGGCCTCTTCGGTGGCCAGGCGTATCCCAAATGCCGCGACACAGGTATGCGTTCTATCGTTACTTAAAATTCAAGGTTTTGATCTACCCTAGTGTCCTAACCGGTGATATGATAGCCTGCGATATAACTTGGCAAATCACATGAATTGCCACTTACAACAAATAATCATAGAGGAATTATAGTTTTAGTCCATCAGTGTAGTGATATTGTTCATAATCATTCACAATTAGTGTCTAATATGATGTTAATTTTCGCGTATGATTCGTGTTATGTAACAGAGGGCGATACTGCAGGACGTCGGTATTTTGCTGGAAATGTCAATGGAGAGTGCATATCTAATTAGTGGATCGTTAAAATGGACAACCGTATCCCGTATAATAGTGTTACGAAGTGTTTTTTGTGTGAATTGATTATTGATAGTTTGGTTATGGCTGCGGCAGGTTTCGAAGGTCGCCGTCCCCGCCGTGTCCGTGGCGGCGCGCAAGCTCCATGTCTCGTGCACGCAGCGGGCTGCCGAAATCTCCACCATCCTGGAGGAGAGAATCCTCGGTGCTGCACCTAAGGTGAGTGATTACATAAACTGTTGAGGTTAAGATAAGTAGTGTTTGCTCAATGTCAATTTTTGTTTTAAGTATTTTCTCAGTTACAAAATCGTGGAAAGCTCTCAGTTTTTTTTTAAATATAATTTTAATATTGTTGCTAGGTCAGATATTGCACACAAAGTCGATCAGCTGATTTTGTGCTAACTGAAGATACATTTGAATAACCAATAGAATACAGCCCTTACAAAATAGTCAGTTAATTTCTTGAACTGTACACACTTCTGAAAAATATTGTGCTGTCTACATGACTGTCAAAAAATATTTTACAAGTAAATTGTGATAAATATTGTGCTGTTTTCATAGCTATCCATAAAATATATTAGAAGTAAATTGTGACAAATATTGTGCTATAAGATTGGGCCAAAAATATTTAACAAGTAAATCTATATTTAATCATAAGGCTTTATTATTTCCAGGCCGATTTGGAAGAGACTGGCCGTGTGCTGAGCATCGGTGACGGTATTGCCCGTGTGTATGGCCTCAAGAACATCCAGGCCGAGGAGATGGTGGAATTCTCCTCTGGTCTTAAGGTTGGTATATATATGTATTCAATATTGCATTAAAAGGAACTATTTTGTCTCTGTTTGATAAAATATATGAGGAAAGAAAATGTCTACGGTAAACTGCAGGTGCAGAAGCTTAATTCAGTTGGAGGAGCTACAGCCCATGAGATTTCGTACAATTGGGTTTTAATGTTTATTTTTAGTAACTTTTTTAGATAAACTGTGTTACTAGATATACCTAGTCTATCATTAACATATTCAGTAACAGCGCATGCTATGAGCATATACAATAACATGCAAAATCCCGTATATAAAAAATAGGGACTACAAACAGAAAACCCAACTATTGGGTCACTGGCACTGAATGTGTTTAACAGTCATAAAAGCCCAAGTTTTAAAGATTTTTGATAATGCAGGGGAATATTTTGGCACTGTGCCAGATATTCCAGACATACAATCAATATGAATGAAGCAAACAAAATGCAGAATAAGAAAAGTTGATATGGTTACTGTAGTAACCTAGTGTGAACTATAACATTAACATTTTTGGCTCAAGTTGGTTTACTTTAATTTCTTTTTATTTAACAAAAATTTCCTATAACTTCAATAAGTGTTTCCCTTGAGTGTCACTATATAGAGTTTACACTGTATCTATAATTATTTACAGAATCTTGCTCACATTTGTTGCTCTTGCATCCATCCTATACTCAAGAGATGGGATGCGGATTTTTTGTGACAGGACTTGCACAATTCTGTCTTTGTACAAGTTATATTACATACAACATATACAAAAACATATGTTAAATGAATACCCTCTTCATCACCCTTCAATGCAATAACATAGCGACCAATCCCTAGGGAATGGCCCTCAACTTGGAGCCCGACAACGTGGGTGTTGTCGTGTTCGGTAACGACAAGCTGATCAAGGAGGGCGACATCGTGAAGCGTACCGGCGCCATCGTGGACGTGCCCGTGGGCGAGCAGCTGCTGGGCCGCGTGGTGGACGCGCTGGGCAACGCCATCGACGGCAAGGGCGCACTCGACACCAAGGTCCGCCAGCGTGTGGGCGTCAAGGCGCCGGGCATCATCCCGCGTGTGTCTGTGCGCGAACCTATGCAGACTGGTGAGTTTCAAACTAAAATCGCATATTGCTAGCTGAATTCGCAAGTTCGGATTCATCTAAGTAATAGAGTTCAGTCAAAGCTCGGAAACCGGTTAAATTTCCAAACTGTTATCATGTTCAATACAATGAGCCTTTGTTCACTGACTCGTTTATCATTCTGTTGTGTTACTTTGTCACTGTTTAGTTGTCACCAGTCAGATTGCTGGGGTTTCCGATAAAGGCCTCCTCTAAAGCTTTCCAGTATTCTCTGTTCCAAGCGGTTCTAATCCACTTTGGTGGGAAATCATCCTCCCATCTCATTTTCGGGTGTCCCTGACCTCTCTTGTTGTATATAGGGAACCAATTAGTTGCATTTTGTGTCCATTTGTTTATTTTCGATCTTGACATGTGACCTGTCCATCTCCATTTTCTTTTTCTTATTTCTCTGGCTGCGTCTCTGACTTTTGTTTTTTCCTGATTGTTGTCAGTCTTCATCTGTCATTTAATCTTATTCCTAGCATAATTCTTTCCATACTGTCTTGACAGACCGCAATCTTTTGTATATTATGTTTACTGTTATCATGTACTTCGCGCCAACTTTAATTTCGGTTTCGGAACAGTTCTTGTCTAATTAACCGGTTTAGAGCAATAAAAACCGGTTTCTTCCTATGTCGGGTTCTAAGTTTACGTGGCACACTACCAGCCCGGCCGGCCGTTTTGGCGCTCGTTGAATAAACCAGTTTTTATAGGTTACAGTAAAGTTCTTAAACCGTTCGCGTTCTTATAAAAGGTCGGAGGAAAACTGAATAAACCGGTATTTTATAAACCCGTTCCCAGCCTTGAGTTCAGTTACTATTAGATGGATTATATTTCATATAATGAATTTAAAACAGATCCCCATACATAAATGTAACTATTGCGGTAATCTAAGACAGAGTTATTTCAGATTTAGTTAAAAGTTTGTGTCTTTAGTTCACAATTTGATTAATTGTTAACATCATTTTGTGACAGTTATTTAACTTATGTAAGATGAGGACAGTTTTCTCATGGTAATGCTAGGCTAGAGAATGTTATTTAAATGGATAGTGATGCTGTGCGCGGCGTGTGAAGGAACAAGCACAATACAAATAATATTCTATGTGCAGTGTGAAATAATGCCAATTTTCTGAGCCTAAAAAGATGCAGTTAAGTTGTCTGTGCACTAAACAGTATCCAGGAATCTGCAATATAAGAAATTAAGTTTAATTTACTATGTTATCATTATAACATTTTTTTTAGTAGCTTCACCAGGAGCTAAAGTATAAAATAAAATACCTGAAGTGTCATGGTACATAATATATTCAACACCTACTAACCTGTGCTATTTAAAATAGGCCAGCAGTTATTGATTGAACAATACACTCCTGAGATATTTATATTCTTTAGATAAGCTTAGAAGATTTTATTACAAGACCATAATCTCTTTTACTTAACCCCTTGTGTCCCAGCAGTTTGAAATTTCAAAAATCACAGGTGTTATTGGCTTACGCCGGCAGAAGCATATCGCGGCCGTGGGACTCCGTGGGTTAATACAATTTGACACAGGGTTACATTTTTTATGGTCCAGAATTCCTGTTTATATAGTACATTACGATACAAGTGCGAAAAATAGGAAATTCGAAACGAGTGGCGATAAATTAAAACACGACCGAAGGGAGTGTTTTAAATCGACACGAGTTGCGAATTACCTATTCGCACATGTATCGTACAACGTTTTACAGTACATATGGCCCTTTAAATGTTCGACACAGTAACGTAATATGCTACTTCTCGCACTAGTGCTATAAAGTAGCCCCATATGTACTGTAAAAGATATTACATAACTGCTGTACTAACAAAACAACCAATTTATTCCAGGCATCAAGGCCGTAGACTCCCTGGTGCCCATCGGCCGTGGTCAGCGTGAGCTGATCATTGGCGATCGTCAGACCGGCAAGACCGCTCTGGCCATTGACACCATTATCAACCAGCAGCGCTTCAACAAGGGCGAGGATGAGAAGAAGAAACTGTACTGCATCTACGTCGCCATCGGACAGAAGAGGTCCACCGTCGCGCAGATTGTCAAGCGCTTGACTGATGCTGGTAAGGAAAAACATGACCCAAAAATGTATCTAATAATATCCTCTGATACTGTGAACCGGATCCCTTTGTTTGGCATAATTATTGAAAGTCATAATGTAATGATAGTCATATTATCATTAGTCATAACTCAGAAACCGTTAACTTATCAGGAATTTCCTTAGGTTATCCTATAGATAGGTTAGGTTAGGTTTGTTTTATGGCAATCCTGAAAAGTTACGCGTTTCTGAGAAAAACCAAATTATGGCTAGTGAAAATGCGGATAAACAATACATTATGACTTAAAACTTTATGGGAAACAATGGAGACCCAATGCGAACACCTTGGATGTTTAATTTGTCTATTGGTGTCTCTATTGCTTGAATATGCAAGAGTAATAGTGTACCAAAAAGAAAAAAGATTAATGATGTTAACAGATATATGTAGCTCCAACTCTAAGTATCTGATTCATAATATTGATGAATACAATCATAGTTTCTGGATGTTGGTAAATTGCATGTCGCCAATGGAGTAATTTTGCTTGGGAAAAGTAAAGTTAGTATAAGATGAACATGTCGTCGGCAGGCGCCATCAACTACACCATCATCGTGTCGGCCACGGCGTCGGACGCGGCGCCGCTGCAGTACCTGGCGCCGTACTCGGGCTGCGCCATGGGCGAGTTCTTCCGCGACAACGGCAAGCACGCGCTCATCATCTACGACGATCTGTCCAAGCAGGCCGTGGCCTACCGCCAGGTAAAATAATAACATGGAAACATTGTCAGATCAAGCTGTGATACATCTTTTTTAGAGACTTTTGAAGTTGCCAAACAACTTGCTAATATTACGGAAGTATAAAAATAATACTTGGTGTGATCAGTTTGTTAAAGCTCCTTATTGAAATATTGTTTTGGTTTGGCAATAGACATTTGTCAGTAGAGCAATGGCAGATAGGATGATATTACCCAGCCCAGCCGAGGAATAAAATGAGCCAATAAATCCTCAGATACCTTGAGTACAAGGTATAATCATGAATATTAATTTTGTGTATCTTGTACTTCCTTTCGTTTTGGAAGCAGTTGTGTGTGAAACGGTGAAGGCTAACCTAACCTATGTGTATGTTGTCATGCAGATGTCCCTGCTGCTGCGTCGTCCCCCTGGTCGCGAGGCCTATCCCGGTGACGTGTTCTACCTCCACTCCCGTCTGCTCGAGCGTGCCGCTAAGATGTAAGTAGACGAGTCTCGACAAGTTTGCCTGAAATGAAATGAAAAATCGGCTAACTTCAGGCTCGAGGAAGGCCCCATAATTATGACATGATAACAGTTACGATTGGCAAAAGGAAATGGGGAAAGCTATATAAACGATGGCTAGATAATATAAAAGAAACTCCAGGGAAAGACTGGCTAAACAAAGCGAAAGACAGGCAAAAATGGAGAGAGTTGGAGAAGGCCTACACTCGAAGAGGGGTCCAAATTAAATAAATAAATAGTAAATAACGTACATAAAATCAACACTAACTAAAAGAAACTTACTAACCAATATGAAAAAACGTCTAATGTAAAAATGGGAAATTTGGAAATAAAGGCCTTTTTATTTTATTTTATTTAACAGTTACGATACAAAGCCCGGAAATTGACACAAAACATGGCCTGCCTAGTTGGTTCAAATTAACAGAATAAAGAATATGAATATAAAAGAAATCTAAACAAAGCGGAATATGTGACTTACAGAATTTATTCAATAACAATTGGTAATTGTAAATAAATGTTTACATGGCACAGGTCCGACAAGATGGGTGGCGGCTCCCTGACCGCCCTGCCCGTGATCGAGACCCAGGCCGGCGACGTGTCCGCGTACATTCCCACCAACGTGATCTCCATCACTGACGGCCAGATCTTCTTGGAGACCGAGCTGTTCTACAAGGGCATCCGGCCCGCCATCAACGTCGGTCTGTCCGTGTCCCGCGTCGGCTCCGCCGCCCAGACCAAGGCCATGAAGCAGGTCCCAATCTTGATACCTAAACACACTGCAGTATGCCAGTCATATTGGATTCACACTTTTTGCACAATTTAATCTCTCCCTTGGTGAGAACCGAAGCCAATAAACAACAAACTGTCAATATGTTTCGTGCTAAGTTAGTAAAGTAATTGACAAGCTTTACCCGAGGGTCACGAAACGCACGTTCGATGTTGACGCCATACATTTGTTTTAACCAATGTATGTATGGTGGTCGGCGTCAGCGTCAAGCGTGCACGCTCAGAGCCTACATTTCGTGGCTGAGTCGTTAGTTACGCAATCATTGACCGATCAGTATATAAAATTGTCCAGCGTCCAGCAGAACAATAATCCCATTTCCCTCGCAGGTGGCCGGCTCCATGAAGCTGGAGTTGGCTCAGTACCGCGAGGTCGCCGCCTTCGCCCAGTTCGGCTCCGACTTGGACGCCGCCACGCAGCAGCTGCTGAACCGCGGCATGCGTCTCACCGAGCTGCTCAAGCAGGGCCAGTACGTGCCCATGGCTATTGAGGAGCAGGTAATGTTTTATTTCAACCACATTTTTTCCTCTGAACTCCGATTTTTAAATTTGTTTAAAGGGACCTTTTAAGTCCCTTTTTTTGTTCAAAATGAAATTCAGTAAAGCAATCCGTGACGGAATTGAAGGAAATGATGCGTTATTCAGTGTGTAAATTCAAACAAAATATGTTATTCGACTTTGAAAGATCTGTGTCCTCCTCTCCTTGCATTTTGAATTCCATTTGTATTTTACCTGTTTAGTAATTTTTTGTTCATATTAGGGGTCCATTTCTTTCCTGTCGATTTGCCTCTATCGCTCGAATATGTAGATAGATAGAGACGCAAATAACGAAATTTCGTTTTTCGCGGTAGGCCCTCAGTCTTCCACTTGTTTTAAGTTTCTGTGAAACTAGCCTACAAACTATTTCGCATTCATAGTCTCATCGCAGAAATAAACAGGACATTAGTATCCAGAATCATTATGTAAAGACCAAATCACTTGTGTGTCTCAGGTCGCCATCATCTACTGCGGTGTCCGCGGCCACTTGGACAAGCTGGACCCCACCAAGATCACCGCCTTCGAGAAGGAATTCACTGCCCACATCAAGACCAGTCACCAGGGACTGCTGGCCACCATCGCCAAGGACGGCCAGATCACGCCCGAGTCCGACACTCAGCTCAAGAAGATCGTCACCGACTTCCTGGCTACCTTCACCTCGTCTTAAACTAGCATATTATTTATAACCCGTGGTTGTACTGCGGTACAAGAAATCGGCTGGCTCGCAGTACAACCTCGGGCTAGCGGCCGCCTACGGAAGCATTGAGCGTCAATGCTTCCGTCGGCAGCTCAAGTAGTTTAACATTCGTATGGACTGTATTGTATGTGAATACGAATCATGGAATGTATTTATCTCTCGCAATGTCAGGAGCAGGAGTATTGGTTATATAAAAATATACGTCTTTAAAAATGTACCGTGGTTTCCTTTCTCGATTGTAATATTCATGTGGTTCTTATTAAGTCTGTGTCGATCCCCGTCTAATGATTGGCCCCTTCAACCTTATTTTGAGCTAGCATTGAAGACTCTCGCAAAAATTCTACAAAAGACTAGTTTACCCCACTTACTGCTGTGGCGCAGCGACGCGAAGTGGATCTTGGCCTCCGATACCAAAGACCGCCATGCTTCTCTGTCCAAAACCTTTCTCTGTCTAGAGTTCCAATTGAAGACCGTCTGGGCGCCTTAGCTACCGCTGGAGAGACGAAGTGCAAAAAGACCTGTCGCCTGGACAGAAACTGTTTAGTTTACCCTAGCAATCACAAAATGTTTTAAAAACCCAAACGCCACGAAACGGATGATCCCATTGTGATAAAACAAGTCTAAGAACGAGCGCCAGAAAACTTGCTCTAAAATGAATAAAACAGCAACATCGGTTCACCTTTATAACAGCCACGGTGCTACAGACATACGCAATAGCGCCTTATTACGCCCTTCTTTTTGCGGCGGTGTTTAATAAAAATTGCTGTCAAACGCCTTAGCCTACTCTTTAAAATCAACTGTATTCTTCCACTACGAAATATCTTAAAATATAATCTCATATATGTTAGTGTTATGTTATCTTTATTTTCAGTCATGACAAGTGATAACGTACTTGTAACACGAAATGACAGCGCCACCTTTTGGCGGTGTTCTGAAGTTCATAGGTTAGTTTATGTAGTTACATTATTATATGCTCTTTGGTTACATTACTCATCGGTAGGTGTCGCTACATTATAGATAAATATGAGCGGGTTTAATGTTATCTTGAATAGTTTGAAATGAGGTCCAAGTTGAACTCTTAACTTTGCAATAGTGTGGTAACAGTAGTAGATAATTAAAAAGTACGTGTTGGACCTAAAGTTACTTTTATTGACATTGTCTTGTCAAAAATGTCATAATACTACCGACGGCGCTGACCGCGTTTATTTTAAGTTAGTAAAACTCATAAAGTATTATATTTTAGTTGAATGATCAATACGAAGTGACAAAAACTATTAGATTTGTAAGACTAAAATCAAGCCTTTTCTATAAACATATCTTGGTATTTGAAGATAGTTAAAATCGATTGCTTTGCAGGTATGGAGTTTTTCGAAAAAGCGCATGTTGTAAAACGGGATCACAACACAGACGACAATATGAAGAAACAACTAAAGCAAATGTTGTACGGGTACAAACAAAATGATAATAAACTCATTCGAGACGCGGCTAATATTGAAAAGGAAGATGATTCCACATCTGTAAGTGGATTTTCCGACCTCGACTTGACCGCATCCAGCAGCGAGGGAAACAGTACACGGCAAAGGATTTCTTTTATAGGACCCGGAAGCGTAAGAGATACTGCAATTGTCAACTTAGATGATTCTGTAGACAGTCAATCACATAAGTCTTCAAATCTAGACAGTAGCTTTGAGGAGAATGTTAGTTTGCCTAAGACCAGTGATGTGTCTCTTTCTGATATAAACGAGGACATCCAAAGTCTTTCTGAAGCTTCAATTTCTATTAATGAAGGCAATGAGAGTGATGACCATTTCTCAATGACTAGCACTTCTGTAGATTCCGCCTCAGATTTTGAGTCCAGCGCTAGTGAACCATTTGATCCCGATGGCAGATTAGCCTCAAAAATATTTGAAAAATTAAAATTGCGAGACAATCCGAGAGTTTCCAAAAAGGAAAGAAAAATAAGTCAAATACCGGAATCCGAGAATTATAGTCAAGAATCTATTCTGATGGAAAGTAACTCAAGTGAAGAGTTGCTTTCTGATAAAGGATTAGAGAGACATTCAGCAGACACTGTTGATTACTCAAATATTGCATCACCTTCATTTGTTTCTATAACTGCAGTAGACATGCCCCATCAAACCCTCAGCGATGTACTCGGAGAGTACACATATCCAACCATTAGAAACTTGCCCTCTGAAGCCCAGAATATGTTTGCTACTAATAAGTCTGGTATATTCCCAACATTGGAGGAAGAGAGTGTGAATGATCCTAATTATAGTTTACTGCCTGAGGTAGGAAGTGAGCTTGATGACCCAGAGGTCATGGACTTGGAATCCAGTACTGATATGCCAGTAGAGGAGAGCTCACTTGCTTATGATGAAACCATACAATCGGAGGAAACATTCCAAAGAGAGACTTCAGCAGAGTTGGTTGATACAAACTTTGTAAATCCCGTAAATATTTTCTATGGAAAAAATTGCTGTATACTAATTCTTAAGCATCCTGCTGAAATATACATTCATGGAAAAGTAAAAGTCACTTCATTGGGAGGTTTAGTAGAAATAGGTGGCTACACTCTACAAGATAAGACTTACAGGGTTTATGCACCAAATTACAACTGTGCTCAATACTTACGGACACTAGATCATGATAAGGGCTATTATGGGTTATTTGGAAAGCTGACAGGATCAGGTCTCTCCGTGGCAGCTGCTGAAGAAATTGTAACCACCCTCAGTCCCCGTGATAGTGTTGTACAATTGCAACCATTGCATGATAGAGTAGCTCAGTTTGTAGAAAATAGCTGCACCATAACTGATCTATTTTCCAAGACCAATAAAAATGTTGATGGCTGCTTCAGAAAAGCATCAGACTTTTTGGGATGCTCACTGTACCTTATGAAACCTTGGAAGAGTTTTGAAGAGAATCCTTGTTGGAGCCAAGCTTTGCAACATGGATATAGTAAGATTTTGTTTAATATTGTTATTACACAATAGAGTGCCTTTTATACTAGAAGAAATTAAAATTGTTTTTAAGAAGTTGTACTTGTACCAAACTACAATACTCTAAGTACTAAGCCATTTATAGACCAGATACTAAAATTAAGTTAATTACTAAATTTAAGAGTGAAAGGTCACAAGTTAGAATCTCGTCTGAGAGCCTACTGCAAACAACATTCAATTGGTTGGCTGCCTGTCACACTTACATATGAATTTACAAGTATGACAGAGAGGCAACACGTCGAACGCAGTTCGCGTTAGGCCTTCAGGAGTGGTGAATTTTTCCTTTAATTTAAAAGTATACTTAGATTACAGTTTGTTTGGCTAGTTTACTGTCCAATCATCCTGACTTTGAACAAGAAAGATCAGATGGGAATTGAGGCAATTAAACTTTCATTTTAGTATCTAGAATGTGTAGTGGGAACTCTTGTACACAAAGAATTGCAAAACAAATTTATCTTCTTGGTCACATAAAATTACACCTTGCCAATGGGAATACACTTTTAGACATTTGCACCTCATACTTTGACAGTGTCCGCCATAACACCTATGTTGTCCTTGGGGCTGTGGGCACGACTAGTGACGACGAGTTTCGGTGTTCTTCACGTTCAAAAAGGGTAAAACATAGCTTTGGAAACTCTTTCAGAGCATCAAAGCAGAGGAATCGTATGCGGCGGAAAGGGCTTAGGCAAGAGTTCTTTCCTACGCTATTACGTGAACAAAATGTTGGCGCGCGGGCCCGCGCTGGTGTTGGACCTGGACCCTGGGCAGAGCGAGTTCACGCCGGCGGGTTCCGTGTCGGCTACTGTGGTGGAGGAACCGCTGCTTGGCCCGGCATTCACGCACTTGAAGACACCCGAAAGGTTAGTTGTTTTGCTTTTAGTAATTTTCTGATTTTATATCGGAATGGTTTCCTTACTTAGTGGACTCCCATGCACGGCAGAGCAAGTTTGCATGCTTCTGTTAGAAGCTATACATTTCCCACTTACAAAGGACCACAGCCATTGTAACTACTTACTAGGTACAACCCTGCCACTTGCCTACCTCAGGCGCAATTCGCGAACGTGCCTTAGTTGTGGACTAAAACTTAACTTTTTTCAAGGTTAAAAATGCTTCGTCACTCGTAATTACAAATACAGTAATTAACATACTCTGCTGCAGAGGGTATGTACAGTCAGCAAGTGGCTAAGCGGGTGATGTATTAAAATTATCTACACACGCTCTTATTCTTTAAACAATAAAGTTGTATTCAGTTCAGATCATTTTTAATTTGTACTTACCATTTAGCTACTTATATACAGCCAATTGTAGAATCGAACACGACTGACTTCAATCAAATGAGATGTAAAAAAAAACTAATTTGCCACTGGTTGTAAACGTCCGCTAAGGTGTGGGCAACGCGCATGTGATACGCCTGGTGTCGCAACAGCCGGTTACTCGACACGCCGTTCAGTCACTCGGAAACGCCCAAACGGCTATTTTGGTTGTTCTTCTGCTTGATTGAACATTTTCCTAATTGTAATCGGGACCTGCGTAGGTTTTGCCTAACGTGTGTAGCCAGTCAACCGGCAGTACCCATATTAAAATCTCACACGAACTTGTCGTCATTTCAGTCAGTTTACGTTTTTGATCTGTATTCGTTTTGTATCTTGAGATTATTCATAGCAAAAGATTAGACTGAAGTAAATAAATAATTCATTAAACTGCTGACCAAAATAGAATAATGACAAATGTAGTTTCCCCTAAACGTATAAACATCATGACCTATTTTAAGATTTGGCGCACTGGGCCTTTAAAGGGTGGCCGCCCCGGGCCATGGCTTGTTTTAACCTTTGAATATCAAGCACCTGATAAACATCAGTTATGTTATAGGTACAATTCATATGTAAGTAGTATAATGTCACGGTTATATTTGTCTGTTTCTTTGCCAGTTTGCTGAGGTAAGGTCGAAGTGAATAAGTATGCCTACAAAACTGCCTGACGGTCGAGCAGATCAAAAAATGGCCAATTCTTCGATCTGATTCAGGCTAAGGCGCTTATCACATGGCTTCGCACTTCGGAGCGACGTCCGGTGCTGCGATTTTAACCTTGTGCTGTAGAATCGGCATTGGTATGCAAAAACCGCATGGTATAAACTCTTTGGCTTTGCCTCTCCGTGCGAATCGCACGACGACTCGACCATCGTACTGTCGTCGCCGCACGCGAATTAATCGCTTCGCACTTCGCCAATGCCGGATTTAGAGGTCTGGAGGCCTCGGGCAATAAAGGAGTGGAGGCCCCCAGGCCCCAAATTTTTTCCAAATAAAATGGTAAATTTACCGAATTCTCTATTGTGGGGGGCCCCTCTTTTGTGGAGGCCCGGGGCAGTAGCCCCGGTTGCCCTCCCCTAAATCCGGCCCTGCACTTCGCAACGACATGCGATGGCAATGTGATATGCGCCTTAGGCATAATGACGTATTAATAGAAAAATAATGTAGCCCTATTGGCTATTACATAAGTCTATTGCAGTTTTACAAAAAAGTAAAATATATTTCTATAGTTCGCGTTCTAAAGTATCTGCTGCAGTCTAATTGGTTTACATTAAACTTATCTCTTGAGAACTGTAGATACTTTTGACGCATAATCTCATCTACTCTATAGACAGTCTACTCTTGGTGCGGGCGGTACCTCCCAAACAGCCGCGGTTTGCCGGCCACTGGCCTTTTGTATTGGATTTGACTAAATCAGAGTTTTCTAAAAATTTTGACCCGAGGGCCACAACCAGACCATTATTTCCTTTATGGAGGCCGGATTTTATGGAATTTGGCACTTTTCGCGGGTTAAATTAGCAGGTTCGTGGCAGGTTTGGATATCGCTGGATTAGAAAGAATTCTGAAAGATAATATTTGATAACTTAGGTAATTAATCTTAATCAAGTTAACTAAACACGAGTAGACAGTAATCCTACCCAATGTTTACAAACCGTTTTGTTCCAGGATGTTGAACATCGGTATCATTAGCACAATGGATAACCCGAGACGCTACGCGACAGCGGTGCAACAACTCATCGCCTACTGCCACAGCGAGCCCCGCTTCCGCGACCTGCCCTGGATCGTCAACAGCATGGGCATGGTCAACGCTCTAGGCCTCCAGTTCATGGCCCTGATAACCATACTTCTACAACCCACATTCATCCTTCAAATTGACTCTAAAAACCCTAAAAAAAGATACGCACATTACCTTGATTCTGATACAGTTAAATCTCTGTATTATAAGTATCAGTATCACTATCTTTTCAAACCAATTAAGTTACAGAATGAGTTGGATTATGCCCTCATATTGTCAAGCGCTGATAGTGTTAAGGGCAATTTCTCGCTGCCGCCTAAGGAGGAGAGATACCTAAACTTTTTGGCCTATTTTGGCAGCATGATGACTAATAATGCCACTGACGACTTCCTGCTCAGCGTTGTTCCGTATGAGTAAGTTGGTTTTAATTATGGTACTAGCTATATCCGCTTTCGACATGTTCGGGTTTGTGACATTTCCTCTCTCTCTCCTCCCAGGGGTTAAATTTCCAAAAGTAAGGTAGTCAATGTCCATCCATAGATTTAAAAAATTCTACACGCCAAATTTCATCAAAAGCTGTCTAGTAAAACGCGAAAGATAACAGACAGTGTAATTTGCTTTACATACGTAATTAGTTTGGATGAACAAGTATTTTTATTTCCGTTTAGTGCCCCCACCATACACAAAGACGTCATAGACAAGACATTAAAAAGTATAGTCAACAAAAAGCTAACCTTGAAAACGTTTAGCAAAAACACGTAGTACACACAAACAAGTCGCGTGCCCACCTTTTCCCGTTACTACCGAGTTCCCGGTACGAATGTGAATGAGACCGTCTCGGCCGTGACTCATTGCGGACAACGCAATCTATCGCCCTTATCACCACCGTGCAGCTATTTCCTTCGATGACATCATTTAATTGTAATATTCAATTGATATACGTTATTGCACCAAAATACTTTTACATCCGAATAGTTAATATGAAGAATTAATGT
Organism: Cydia pomonella; assembly: GCF_033807575.1. Lineage (NCBI taxonomy): Eukaryota > Metazoa > Arthropoda > Insecta > Lepidoptera > Tortricidae > Cydia > Cydia pomonella. Next base: position 6,191,853 of record NC_084720.1, read on the forward strand.
AGGTATCAGGCGGTCTTATCGCTTTAAAGCGATCTCTTTCAGACTACCTCTTGATAGAGGTGGATAAAATTAGTTCGTAATGACCCATTTTTCTGGCTCACCCTATATTCTAGGCGGGTTAGGACTTTTGACCTCCCGAGATCCAGAAGCAGATGGATTGTTTTTTTTTATTTAATTTGGTAGTCTTAGTTATTCTATAAAAGTTTAGATTAATATATACAAAAATGTGGGGTTTAGTGTCTCACGAAGTTGTATAATTCTGTACACGGTGGGAGGAAGTTGATAACTCGAGATATAAGATGAAAGAAAATTGAACCTTATGTTATTCTAATATAACTTCAAATTTCTTCATTTGTATCTTACGAGTTCAACTTTTTGACGCCGTGTACGGAATGAATTACCAAAAAATTTTCGTGAAACCAATCTGTAGGCTTTTATTTGATTATACAAAAGGCCCGTTCCTTTTTACCTGACCGCCAAAAAAGAGAATGCTTATCGTGTATGCATGTCTCTTTTTTTAAATCCTGTAGCCTAAATGCCTTAATGCATTCTAATTGGTCTCAACTGTGGGAGACTGTATTGTTTTTTTTTAACTTTTAGGTTTAAAAATTCAGATAATTACTCTTTCCAGAGTGGATCTACGCAACTTATACATCGCGTTGAATGTTAGAATCAATGAAGACAACATTGCGCGGGTAATCAACGGTAAAATAGTAGCGCTGTGCAAACACGAGGGAGATAGCGACAAGGTGTACACGCTCAAAGACACTCCGCTGCGGTGCTACGGACACGGTTTGTTTCAGCTATATTTATATCCTAAACTAGCTTCTGCTCGTGGCTTTGTCTGTGTAGAATGATCCTGGCGAAGAAAAATATGCTGTTTCCTTCACCGGGTCTCAAACTGTCTTCATACCAAATTTCAGGGCCGGATTTAGGGGAGGGCAACCGGGGCTACTGCCCCGGGCCTCCACAAAAGAGGGGCCCCCCACAATAGAGAATTCGGTAAATTTACCATTTTATTTGGAAAAAATTTGGGGCCAGGGGGCCTCCTCTCCTTTTTTGCCCGAGGCCTCCAGACCTCTAAATCCGGCATTGCCAAATTTAATCTAAATTGGTTGAAATTGAAGAGGTAGACAGTAACTTTCGCAGTTTCACAATATATTTGTCCTCTTTAGGCTAATGCCAAAAGTGTTACAGATTTCACTTTTATTTCCTTAATCATACAGAAAATGATCACAAAATTATAACAATGTTGCATGATCAAGGTTAAGGGTTGTAAATAGATTAATAGACACGAAGTAAAGTTGACCCTGTGATACCAAGAATCCTGATAGGAGTGAGTAACCTATACAATTTCAACTAAGGCCCATATTAACTCGCTTGGACAAATTCAAATGGTGGTTTTGTGCCACATTTTTGGCTATGATAAATGGTCAAAAGGTTTAAGCAGATCTTGAACCCAATTTCATGTTTATTTTTAATCTAGCTCATTTCATATTTTCGGATTACTCAGTCGTTAATATTTAACGAGAAGAGTCTCTGGAAATAGCTTTAACAAACAATTTATCAATGAATTACTAAATCTGTAATGTTGGTGTTTCCTCATTGCAGTGACTCATGTAATGACAACATTTGATCTGAGTAATTTGCGTACGTGACGTCATAATAATTGGAGACGTAAAAATAAAATTATAAGAGGGTTGCACGATCAAAAGTAACTAGGTCATATGCGGTCGTTATGATCCGCGCGAACGAACGAGTGCCAAAAACTTGTTCAAAATAATTACTGTTTATCAATGACCGGCGCATATACGTGTGCTATATAGAATTCTAACTCAACTAAGCATTTTAACTATTGGCACGCAACCAATTTCAGTTGAAAATTTCCTTTCAGTAATGTTAAGTCATAAATAATTCCGTTATCAGATACATAGAGGCAATAAAGTACCGATTAAAGATAAGTAGAGTAATAGTTGTATCACTCACAGGGCTAGTTCGCGGGATAGACCCGGAGAAGGGGCTGTGCTACGTGGTGGCGCCGGCGGCGGCGGGCGACACGCTGCTGTACGCGGACTGGGCGCCGGAGCTGCGCCTGGGCGCCGCGCTGGCGGGCGCCGCGCTGCCGTACCGCGCGCCCGCCGCCGCGCCGCGGCTCATGGCGGCGCCCCGCCGCCGCTACAACCCGCTACAACTACTCAAAATGTCTAGGGTTCCTAAAGTGAAAGCTTCCGTTAGTTAATAAAAGTGTAATTGGAGTAGATCCAAAATATCATCTTAAATTATAAAAGGAAGTCTAATTTTATGTTAATTCATGTATATTTGAAAGATAATTTTGTACTTACAATACTAATAAAACATAACATAGATGATTGATTTTAACTTAAATATTTCCCCATTCCTAAACACCTCGGATTTATAAATGCTGTATTAAATTTTTATAAAAGTCAAAAAGAGTCTAGAAAAGAATTGTTAAAACATGGGGTTCGTTTATTACTAATAAATTATATTAGCATGCAATGTAATCATACAGAAGTTAAGATTTCACACAAACAAATAGATTACAAAAAAACTGCCCTACACGAGAAGAATCAGATTGATTGGACGTCTCAGAGACGCATCAGCTGACAGGCACTTGGCTGCGTCAGGGCGCCCGAGTCAAACAAACATCCTACACATTATACATCACTATTTTATTGAAAAATTAAAATACAAAATATGAAACTAAACAATAGTCTCATTGAGACGGGCGCTAGGAATAATCTATTCAGGAAGAAATGCTACTTGATTATATAACTTGACAGAATAGCACAAAAATTCCATGGGCCCATAGACAGGGGGCCCACTTTCGTCCCCGACTACATTTGTTAAGGCATTTATGCTTAATCTTTATAGATAATCTATAAAATATACAAGTACCAATTGTGAAAGTGTAGCCACACGAATACTGAGTGGATGTGCGTGCAGCGGCGAGACTCGGCGCCGGCAGGCGGAGCCCGCGGCGCGGCTGCAGCCCGGTCGTTTCAAACGTAAGTGTTCAGGCAGTATGCGAACCATTCATAAATCAGAGTCTCCCAACAACGGCACAATTACAGCAGAGAACACCTAGTCTTCTTCTTCTTCTTAACCTGTAGCGCGGCGCGGGTGGCCGTCTCGAACACCTCGCGCACGCCTTCCTTGCTCTTGGCCGAGCATTCGAGGTAGGCGAACGCGTTGATCTTTTCGGCCATGGCGCGGCCCTCCTGCGGCTTCACGGGCTCCTGCTTCATCTTGCGGAGCTCGTTAATTGTGGCTGGGTCGTTGCGCAAATCCTTCTTGTTGCCCACCAAGATGATGGGCACATTGGGGCAGAAGTGCTTCACCTCGGGCGTCCACTTCTCGGGGATGTTCTCGAGCGAGTCGGGCGAGTCCACCGAGAAGCACATGAGGATCACGTCAGTGTCGGGGTAGGACAGCGGCCGCAGCCGGTCGTAGTCCTCCTGGCCGGCCGTATCCCACAGCGCCAGTTCCACTTGTTTGCCATCAACCTCGATGTCGGCGACGTAGTTTTCGAACACGGTAGGCACGTACACTTCCGGGAACTGGTCCTTGCTGAACACGATCAGCAGGCATGTTTTACCGCAAGCACCGTCACCTACGATCACTAATTTTTTGCGTATCGCAGCCATCGGTCCTGTAAAACAATGCAACGCAAATAATTACAAGTGAGCGTCAACGCCTTTCGTGACTTATAAATATGGCCGCCGTATAGGATTATGGGTAGGGAGTAGTCAGACAAGCCCTCAATTGTGAATAAGCACCTGAACTAGCGGAAGAAGAACAGCACCACCACATAGTACCCTCACATGCGAGGGTGGTTATTTATTATATTTGTAGATACCTGAAGATTCTGGCTAATTTCTGCAGAATATTGGCTTATCGACACTACTAATCGTCTTTGCTCATCACAAGCACTTTCGTTCGTGCAATAAGTGTTGCGATATGTAAAAATGAAGGAGTTTAATTTAGACCTTATTTTTTGAAATAAATATTGACTAAGTAATAGTAAATAACAAAAAACCAACCTTAAATGTCTACTCCAACCAATAACTCGTGAATTGAGCAGTTTTATTACAAGAGAATAATTATCTCTTTATTTTTTCCTATGACATAAGCGCACTGAGTTGCCATAATGATATTTAGATTGATGACCGCACCTTTTGACATTTTGTTTTATTTTTAAATTCCGTTGTACGCAGCTATTAATAAAATTATACAAAGACAGTTTTACACGATCCAGCGGATATTTAGATTTGTGACCGAAACCGGTAAAAACCTCCCATTTGTCACTTGCAATATGGACGCCTTGATTTAGGTTATTCGTATAAAGATATAAGCATATCTCGTCCTTATGGCAAGCGACAAAGTGGGACGTTTTGCCGGTTTCAGTCATATCTACTTTAGAAATTTGTAGTAAGAAAAACAGTACGTTAAAAAGTTGGGATATCAAGGAGATTTTTGTGAAACCCCCTCAAATAATTCGGCACCTAATAAATGAAGTTACATTCATTTACTTTCTAATCTTTATCAACGCGGTAAGTGAAATAAAATAAAGTTTGGTAAACTATAATGATTAAATTGTCATGCCGACTGTTAGGGCTCCTCTACACGATGGCCCAGGGTAGGCCAGTCTAAGGGACGCAGCTATGCGGTGGAATGAGATAGCGATATCACTTGCTCCCTCTAACGCATAAATGCGTCCTTTGGACTGGCCTACGCTGGGCCATCGTGTAGAGGAGCCATTACACACTCGTCGAGTCTCGGTACCGCCTGACACAATCGGAGAACGGCGAGACGAGTGGAGTAAGAGCAACACGAGAATGGAGCAGTATTTATGTACAGTGTATACACTCGTTCTCTGCCTGTCTCCCGACGAGTGTGTACAGCGGGCATCAGCATCACGTACATGTATTTGGATATTATCTGGATTTAAATACTTTTTTCCAGTTTTTATAAAGATCACCGAACAACGATAAATAAATATTATAGAACATTATTACACAAATAGCTTTAGAACTACATGTTTTAGTTTACATACGTATGTTCTATCCACCATCAGTATTTTTTATAATTATCATAATTCCATATGAAGAACGCTAAGTTTACGCTCTGTATAAACAGTTACTTTTATAGTTAAGTTTTAAACATAGCGATAACGAGGTTTATCTAATCGTTCTCAATCATCGGATGACATTTTAAGAGTTAACCATTTTTTTAGTATAGCATAATAATGAAAAAGGAAATAAGGTCTTAGGGTGTAGAATAAAAATAATACGAAGTCAATTTCACTGTTAAGGCACTTTAATGATATGTGTTATTTTTCCCATATGGTACATTCCGTCAGGTGAAGCTATTTGCTATTATAAACTTTAATACCAAATATTTTACAGGTACCTACAGATTAAGGGTTTTTTTTTATACCTGACGCGGCCAATGATGATCCCTATGACAGTTTATTTTTGTATGGAGTAACTGTCAATGTCAAATGTTTTTGGACTTTTTTGGTACTTAAACACTTTTTTATTTAGAAATATAACAATGAGGTAATAAAAATACGGTAAAAACCTATTTAACCTACAATTATTCTTTAAATTATGTCTATCCAAAAGCGGAACTGTCATAGGGATCATCATTCGCCGCGTCAAGTAATATAACCAAATTGTCCAAATTAGCTTGAACCGCAATTAAAGCCCGTGACCCTACCCACCATTGTAATAGTTTGTACAGATGTCACGTATGGTGTTATCCAATAAAAAGTATTTAATCAGACAATTACGATGGTATAAATATAAACAATTTGGACTCTTGTGGTTCTTGAAATACCAAATACCAAAATTACAACCTTATTTATAAACCAATAAAAACATGCACAGCCTTTCCATTGTCATGCCTACATTCTACTAACAGAGTCGGAGAGTCAGACCGAGCGAAGGGTTCAGTTTCATTGGTCGATAGGGCCCGCATGCGGGGTGCGGGAGATTTCCATAAAGCATGCCATAGGGCCCGGAATCGGGGAACCATTTTCATTGGTCGGTAGTGCCCGTATGAGGGCTGCGGGAGATTTCCGAAATGCATGCCATGACGAGTTTTACTAGTCGTTAGTCGTTATGTCTGCCGTATATCGACGTATGAGTTTCACTAGTCGTTATACCGCCTGCTTTATATAGACAGAGTTATCGACCAATGAAACTGGCCCATAAGTTGGCAGCGATTTCGATAGCCCAGCCTGTACTGTACACGTGTTAAGTAAACGTCATAATTTCATAGAAGTTTGCCGTTTAAAATAACACTTATATTGTCTGGGCTGTGAAAATCGCTACCAACTTACCATGGTCTGACTTCTACATACTGACATGTACCACTTTTATCTTCCTTATGAGGAAAGTATGTAAGTGCGAGAGTGAAGTGTTTTATGTCAGTCAATAAAACTGTTTAAGGACTTTTCTCATTTGTATTTTTACTTAGGTACCAAATTTATTTTGAGGGCCCCACACTTCCCAACCAAAATCACACAGTTAAAAATCGAACTAAGTATGGCGTGTGGAATTAAAAGGAGGAAAATCTCTTATAGCTGAACTATTGCAAAAGTGACCAGCTTTCAGATTTAAATAATAGTTCCTAATATCTCCGATGGCGCTAGGTAGGCTCATGGATTACATGAACCATAGAGGTATAATAATATAGAGATGAAATGGGGGGGACGGCCAACAAATAACCCGACCAAATTACGTAGATTGTTTGTGGTATGTTGTCAGGAATGTAAAAACGTGTTTCTAATTTTGTCACATTGCGTATGTTCTGTCCCTCACGGGCGCATGCGTATAAGCACATCTATTATATGTAGTGTCGTTTATTTAATGTTTTTTGATGGACACTTTTCATACATAGAGATTTTCCTCCTTTTAATTCCACACTCAATAAATCTAACCATTAATGTATCAAATATTATATGTTTATATTAAAGAGCTATTAAATCATTGGTACGCGTAAGTAAATAAGCTTCTATTCCTACCAATTGTAAGAAATATTTATTTCAAAGGTTAGGCAACACAAATCTTCAAAAACCATCACCTTTAACTAAAACAAATATCGTACATGTACCTAATTGCCTAGTATTTTTTGTACATTAAAGTAACTTCGTTAGGGGAATAGTGACTTAGATTTAGAATAAAAATAATATAAAAAAATATAAATATTACTCATAAATCGTGCAACGTGAACTATGGTTTGGACGTACCAGCATCGGATGCCTGCCTTAAAACGAAATAAGAATAATATATTAGATCAGTATTAACCTTTAAGTAAGAACATTTGTGCCCAAAAAATCAATATAAAATTATTATTGTAGCAGATGGCAAGCGTGTTATTTACGATGATTCTGGCTGTTTCCTGACTTGGTAGTAAGGAGTACTGCTACCTGATGTAATGAGGAAGAAATACTGGTGTGTACTGTATGGACAAGTCAGGCGGGCCTAAAGCGCCAATTACATCCCCACTTCCTGATAACGGGCTCGAAATCAGTCCCGATTTTGGACCTGATAATCGTTTTCCGTTTCACGGAATATCAGCACATCGTTAACAATTTTGAAATGTAAAAAATACTTTATTATTAAAATTTTTTGATGTTTTTGCATATGAAACATTTGTTTACATTTCAAATATTGTAAACGATGTGCTGATATTTGGTGCAACGGAAAAAAATCTTTCCCGGGCCCGAAATCTGGTCTGATATCAGGCCTGATAAAGTGTGGATGTAATTGGCACTTAAGTCGGGTGTACGGACGTAACGAGACGATTACCGATTCATCGTTGGGTCTCCCGTGAACAGACTTATTGCTACATTTGGAGGCGCTGTGTCGATTCAACTATAATATAAATGCCGGTAACCTGTAATTGCATTTAAGCGCAGAAAACTCTTTTCAACTTTATTTCTTAGAAAGACTTTTGCATGTATTGCAGGTTTATATAATAAACTTCATTCTTTTCTTGCAAATTGGTGATCACATCATTACGTTTGTATACCCACACACAATAAACAAAGCATAACAAAAAATAAATGCAACAGTTGAGCGGAATGCTTGTAAACTTATAAGTTCCATTATTTAAAATAGTTAATAGTAAAGATATAACATTTCTTATAAAAATAAAACAATATTATCACAAATATCCCTGGTACTTCGTTTCTTTAGTCTGTTTAGGGTCCACCCGCTTACAGCTCCTCAGATACAGCCTGAAAAAAAAAAGAATTAAATTATTTTTATGCAAGATTTGGTTCGCTAGCGTTTATATGGTACATCAATACGTGTCAGTCGCTTGTTACCGTAGCGAGAGCAAAAATATAGAAAGGTTAACAAGTTACAATCCCAATCGATTTCGCCGAATATTCCATCACATCCCCGTTGACGATGTACCCGCGGCAAAGTCCAGAGGGTATACCACCAACATCGAAAAATCGCTATCTGCCTTCATATCACTCTTGCACACAGAGAGACAGAGGCGCTACCGCGAACACCGAAGTTCGCAAATTGCGGGCATCATTCCCTTTTACTCCAATTAAGGCGTAATTAGATTGACAGAGAAAGATGTCCGCAATTTGCGAATTGCAGTGTTTGCGGTAGGCCCTCAGATAAAGTTTTCGAGTTTGCCATTTTGGAGTTGGCCGCGCGTGCAGCGAGATGGGGGACGTAAGGACAAAAGCGGCTCGAAATTTGTGTGTTGTGTGCATTCTGTACGGTCTGTTTCCCTACAATACTGATTGTAGTAGTAGCGTAGCAAATCCAGGGGCGCACATTATGAGCCTTATACAGAATAGACAGTCAAGCATACATAAAGAAAAGAGATGAACTCTTATGCTGACAACTTCCCATTAATTCCATGGAACTGCTACATTGTGTTCCATATTGAGACAGTTGTTGTCAGTTCCATAGAAGCCATAAAACTACAAAGCAAGTAGATATACATTTGGCAACATTTACCTACATATGGGCTTGTGTCAAGGTCTACACTCGAACTCATTCGATGCTAAGTAAAAGTTCTCACTCACTCCACCTAGTGTGACCATATAAAAAAAAATTGGGGACAATCTTACACAGATCAACCTAGCCCCCAAACTAAGCAAAGCTTGTGGGTTCTAGGCGACGATATACATACGTACATAGATAAATACACACTACTATACATAGAAAACACCCCTGACTCAGGAACAAATATCTGTGTACATCCCACAAATAAATGCCCTTACCGGGATCATCGGCTTCATAGGCAGGGGGTAGGGCAGCCTAGTGGGTAGTACGTAATAGCCACTAGGCCAGACCGTTCGTCAGATGTGACTGTAAGCTATGATTCAAATATATTTTATATGAAATAGTACCTATAAAATTATTATTATTAATAAGTTCTTTAACAAAAAGTGGCAGCAAATATCGGTTAACTACTGTATTTTTGCGAATGGCAACTCCATGCTGAATTATAACTTTGGTGCTATATTTTTTTGTACTTATATTCAAAACTAGTAATGACGTGATAAAAAGGTTAGATATCATTCTACGATATGTTGATAAGATACGCGTAGTTTGATTTAGTATTGCCATGATTGCTCTTATACTCCCTTGTGTAAATCACAGACTAAATTCGACCGAATCTTAATATAATCTAATAAGTAAAAGTACCGTTGTATGGTCGTAATAAGCTGAAATAAATGTCAGTGCCGAGGGCTGGAATCGAACCAGTGGCTTCAGCTCTCGCGGCTGATGTTATAATAAAACAAAAGGTTTACTTTCATAATATTTATTGCAATATAGGTACACAAGCTGTTTGCCAATTTAAAACAATAACAAGATAATCTTACAACTTTATTTTGCATCAAAGCTGCAATAAGGACAGTATTCTTACCAACATTAGATACGTAAAACTAGCAAGTAAATAGCACTAAAATGTTTTAAACATCACCGATTGGAGCCCAATCTATATTTCATGATATAATGTTTAAACAGTATTTTGTATGTTTTTATTTGTTTGCTTTAGTAAGTAAATTGAAAATATATGTTTTGTTTAACCTACCTGATAATACTAAAAAAAGCTGATATAAGTACATATCTTTTTTTATATAGAAGCATAAATCGGGCCTAAAATATTTTGACACTTTATTGCTCCAAATAGAAGATCTTAATATTTATAGGATTGTAATTACAAAAGTTATTCTTATGCAATTAATCAACATCTACCAACATATCATTGTCTGTCGTGTTACTAATTTAACGTAATAAAATAACCAGGGATCGGAACCGGTTTTTTGCAAAAACATCGAAATAACCATATATTTCGGTTTATTTTATACTCAAAATGTAGGACTCAGTTGTGTTTTTAGATAACGACTTCGTATTATTAGATTGCCCGATTAGGAATGAAATAATTAACAAAGAACGAAAAAATACCGTTTTCGTTCCCATACAAAAAATACCGGTTTCCGATCCCTGAAAATAACAAATAGTGACATTTGATGTAGTTTTGTTTGGAACTGAACAACCACATTGTTTTAGGATGAGGTATACTCAAGTGAAACGCACGAGAAATGTTAGCAAGTGGTAATAGTTAGTTAAGGAGATACATGGCAGCGACTTGGTTGGACTACGAAAGTATAATAAAAAGCAGAGTGAGCTCTAACCCCCTTATTCATAAACGTTTACTAAAGTTATGAATCCACTAATAATCGTTTGTCCCTTTCCGACGTATCGGTATGATGGAAAGGGACAAACGATTATTAGCGGCTTCGTAAGTTTAGTAGACGTTTATGAATAAGGGGGTAAGTGAATACGAGAATACAAAAGCAATATGTTAATATTGTCTCAGTGAGACAGTTCTTGGGTGTGATGATTTCTTTCGCATCGCACTTTATGGTCGTAGAGCTCATTGCGCCTTAGATGTATCTTGGCAGGCGGGACGTAATGCTTCTCTGAGCGTCCTCGGCAATGAGTTTCAAGTTGTGAACAGTTGTGATTGTGTAAGATGTGTAGTCTAATTGGCCCAATGGTAAGATTCATCTTTACAATCCGTTGTTACAGACCGATCGAAACGTCGGAATTATTTTGCTATTACAGAAGTAATAACAGTTTTGTTTAGGCGGTACGGTACCCCTTACTTCTTTACCTTGTTCCAGGCTACGATGCCGTAGGCGAGGCCGGCGCCGAGCGCCACGCACAGCAGGTAGGGCAGCGCGCGCAGCGGCGGCGCGGGGCGCTTGCGCATCAACGTCGTGATGAAGCTCAGCTTGCCGTCGGTGTACGGCGGGTAGCGCCCCCTGGAAAAATATTACGCCTGACATCATTCAATAAATACGAACATCTTTAAATATTATGATAGTGAACAGTTTTTTTTTAAATGTGGCCAAATTAAAAAGAGACGAGTGTCTCGATCGTATATACAAAATGTTGTATCTCATCGGCTGACCCAACGACATATAACATTATTTTTAAAATCCGAATGGAATATAGGCAACTGCGAAACCTGTGTTAAAAATAGCTATACAGTTAGGCCGAGATAGTTTGTAACGATTTTGTTAGCACACGCAGCGCAAGTGTTATTTTAAACGTCAACTTCTATGAAATTATGACGTATAAATAACACTTGCACTGCGTGTGCTATCGGAATCGTTGCAGACTTATCTTGATCTAGCTGTATCCTGCCCACGACTCTTCGATTCTCTCCGATCGGCGAGAAGTTCTCGATGAGGTAGTTCACCTTATGTCGAATGCGGCCTTGCCGTAGTCCGCGCCCCGCTGTACCCAGCCAGCGTCTCAACCGACATTACAATAGCTATACTCACGAAGCGAGCTTCTCTCCTATGGACGAGAAGTTCTTGATGAGGCAGCTCTTCTTGTGCGTGAACGTGTCAAACGTGGCCTTGCCGTGGTACGCGCCCACGCCGCTGTAGCCCACTCCACCGAAGGGTAGAGTTTCAACTGCGGAATTAATCCTTATTATATACGAGTTACGGCATATTATGGATTGAAAGAACACGACAATTGGAGACAATTATTCCAGTTTAACCCGCTGATTAAAGAATTTTTATTTCATTGTTATACCACAAACCATATATTGAACTCAACGCAGCAAATGCTCGTAATTCGTGCATCTTTTTATCCCTAGGAGTGTAGGTGTCAGACACCGAACACCGCTCGCTCGAGCGACTATTTCATGCAATATAAAATCCTTGTTTGAAAACAAAGGGTTAAGTAAAAAGAGTTTCCCATGCATAGATTGCTCTCGTAACGTCATCATATCATAAGATATAAGGTATCAATAATCGACATGCGGTTTCCATACTGTTGAAGTATCTCAATCTATGGTCTGTGATCAGTATTATGGCTAAAGTTCTGTGTAAATATAAAAGCAAGTTACAGTTGTGCCATTATGCCATAAGCCCTTAAATGATAGGACGCACAAAGCGGCGCAATGTTTTATAATTAAATTACAATAACATTTTATAACATATTTACCACGACCAGTGAAACCTGCGTGGAAACGTCAGAAATAAAGGTAACAAAATAAATTCGCGATAGACTCGGTTTTAAATATGTTTTAAAATGTGTTCAATTCGCAACAGTTTTAAATGTTATAAATTATGATAAAACGGGCGGTCCCGTATATACAGCGCCATCTAGTCACTAGTACTATGTGCGTCTTAGTAGTCTATGGTTGTGCTGAGCATGCCATGTTAGAATGTTAGTGAATTCTTCGATATATAGCTAAAACCATGCCATTATACATAAAATAATCAAGTACATAATATAATCGACTACTATTATAAGCAATATATAAGTACTTGATGCTTTTACTTTAATACTAAAACCCTTTAAAATTAAGAACTTTAATTTATGTTCGACCGGGGCAAATCTAACATTTACACCCCGCAGTTTCTCTCTTTGTAATCACAGATATCAGGTAAGTATGGTATTTATGTATGGGGTACTAGTTGCCCCTTTCATTCATTCAAAACCCATACAAAATTTTAAACTGAGTGTTAAACTTAATCAAAACCCATTGACATCCATTTAAAAAGGTGCAAGTTCCAAACCTCCCATATGCATGATCGTGTCGTTGACGCACATGCCGCCGCAGCTGGTGCTGTCCACTATGGTGGACACCAGAGCCTTATCCTTGCTGAACACGTACATCGTCAGCGGCTTCTCTCTAACAAGCAGACGAGGAGTCAGGCGTGCTGCCACCGTGTTCGATGAGGTTGAAAACTGACTTTCTTAACACAGAGGGCGGCTCTTCATCTAAATGTATATGAGCTCTAATTTTGTCAACGAATTTGATATTTTTAATTTACCAAGATCTGTTTATACATTGTTTAGTGTCGAGTGCGTTCAAGAATTTGCCACTAAACGCAGGTAGCAACTGTTTGTATTCGCAACTCGCAATAAACACCAACCAACGTAATCAGGTCCAAATGTGAACGCTAGCCACGGCCACACATACCCATATTGACCTTAACAGCGTAATGATGCAGAAATGTTTCGACTTTCTAAAGTTGACCAGTTTCGCGTCATCCACGTCACTTATAGTTATTACTTATTGCACTCAATTGTGTACGTAGTACACAACGAGTCAATACGTTTGGTAGCACTCAAAAGTCTCAAAACGCCTGGCAATGTCTTGCTATGCTAGTACGAATCTCTACAGTTCTGATTCTTATAAGATGACCTCTGTATTAAGATTGTCTGGTTTTTAACCTCATTGTCTTAGAAAGTAGAATGATTAAAATAATTATTTTAACAGTAATTAAAAATTTAAACATTTAGTGCTAACATTGTTCTTAATTTTATTTACAGCAAATACGCGTTCATCATCTACTCTCTAAAGCATATTCTGTAAGCAGAGGATAAGATTATATTTACATGTTTAATTGTTATAAAGCAGTTTAGCGTACTTAGGTCATAATGTTTAATTATATTTGACTAAATTATTAATTACGCAGAAAATATCTAGCTGTCAGTTTATACAAGATACTTATAAAGTAGCGTTTGAATTAAGCTAAAATGTGGCATTAACCAAACTTGTACAGGTTTGTGTCTCAAACTATCGCAATACACTTGCAGATATATCACATTAAGTTCATGCTTGACAAAGGTTTTGAAACCATGTTTTATAACTTTAACACAAATTAAACAAAGACAATTTTTATATCTATAAGGTAGAAAATTTAATTTCAAAATTCATCTGTCAAGCACAAAATCATCTATAAGTGTAGCAAAAAGAGTGGGGATATGTTTAAGGGCATATTCTGTTCATGTTTTCATTAGCAAAATGTAGAAGAAAATTTTTTTACGCGAAAATAGTTGTTTACGATACAAGTACAGAAAATAGGAAATTCGCAACGAGTGGTGATAAATTAAAACACGACCGAAGGGAGTGTTTTAAATCGACACAAGTTGCGAATTACCTATTCGCACGCGTATCGTAAAACGTTTTACAGTTTCGGCTTATGCACGGAAAGTGCTACTTACCATAATATATGTATTGTAAACATGTTTTTTCTATGTCGTCGAAGTCGGCCACCCCTCTATACAAAGTCCATACATTTTTCGCGTCAAAAATATTTTTCTTCTACTTTTTCCCAATTAGAACTCAATACCGAATATGGCCCTATATAGATCTACACTATTTTTGTTATTGTTACAACTTGTACCTTGTAGTACCACCACCAAAAACATAAACCACAACCTGTCGGAACCCCACACCACAATATTAGCAGGAATGTGCGAGCCTAGCCTCCACCGCTGTAAGAGATGACAAGCAAATCTGGCCCATTACCTATAATGGCATTCAAAATTACAGCTAGAAAATCGCATTAAATAGTAATAAAAGACCTTTTTGATATTCTAGCTCATTTTAAAGAATATAAGTTAGGAATATTGAAGTAGCTTCACGGAAGATATATTCGAAGGCAACTAATACCTCTGGATACCTTTGGAGTTGCAGGCGCTACGGAGACTGCTTGCCATCAGGCGGGCCGTACCGTATGCTTGTTTGCCACCAATGTAGTATAAAAAAGTCAAGAATTCGTTAACTTAATTTTTAACAAGCAGAAACGTCTGCGTACGATGCTATTAAACTTAGAATAAATTTAAAAGTGGAAATATGATTGCCTTGGGTGAAACTTGAACTCACGGCAGACTCCGAATTCAAGTCTCACCCAAGGCAGTATTTTTTCAACTTAAAAAAAAAAGAATTCTTTAGTTCAAAAATAGTATCATCACAAAATGTTATTTACTGTTGCCTAATATGTTTTGTTGTGCTATTGCATATTCAAACACCAACGTGTTACAAGCAGATTGCTGCTAAACACGTGGGACTGTATAGTTACGAACAAATCAAATTATTTCTATTAATTAATTGGATTCATTAAAAGTGTGTTTATAGTTTAACTTTTTATGAAAATATAATAGCATCGTCCATTATATTTTATATTATTATCTGTTTTTTTTTTTAATTTGTCTTCTTTGTGGTGCAATAAAGAATATTTACTTACTTTACTTACTTACTTATATTTTCATAACAAATTATGAGCTAAAGTCGCCAACCTCTAAACTCCTTTCGAACGAGAGAAGAGGTAAGCGACTTTCGTCGACGAATCTCTTATTTGACCTTGCATGTGTACTGTTCAGCTGCCTATGATATATCAACCGAAAAGCGAGTTTATATTATTTATTTATAAAAGGCCTTTTACCATCTACTTCATGAATTCCAGCCGTGCCAGTGCTTACCGCCGTAAAACATGATCGTGTCGTTGTAGGCCAGACTGCCCGAGCGGGTCTGCTCCCTGAACAACTTCTGAATGTTGCTTTCCGTGCTGAACACGTAAAGCACTAGGGGGTGCTCCCTGGAACCGTCACATGGCGATGAACACACGACAATGACAACACAGGAAAAAGAAAAACCAACACGATTCATGATAAAAAATATGAT
This sequence comes from Cydia pomonella, assembly GCF_033807575.1. NCBI lineage: Eukaryota > Metazoa > Arthropoda > Insecta > Lepidoptera > Tortricidae > Cydia > Cydia pomonella. Next base: position 6,207,858 of record NC_084720.1, read on the forward strand.
TGTGGAAATGACCCTTTAACTATGGCATGAGGCCCATCAGTAGAACGCAGCGACATATTAGGGGAGATGATATTTCAAGGATTACGAAATATCTTAAAGGTTATTTTTGTAGTGATTTTCCGTATTTTTTCCTGCCGTTCCCGTTAGATTCTATAAACGTATAATAACCGATTATGCGTCAGCTTTCTCACTATGATCTACGATTTCGCAATTATTTGATTTGAGATATGGGAGACCTGAATAAGGCAAAATAACTGTCGTCCCATAGCGAACTCTAAAGGTCAGAGCACACCGACGTGCCCTACAATGTTTGAGACGCGCACATCACCCAACAGTGTGCCTGCTCTCATAAGGATTTGTATATTCCAATGCACATTCTACGTACACGCACCTTGTGTGCCTGCCTTAAATCATTCCAAACCTTTAAAACTTTGGTCTGATGTATGAGCCTAACTGTACGAAAGTGTACATTGCATCGTCAAATAACAAACAATGTATTCGTGTCGTTACTCCAGTTTAAAGATAGCTGACCTTGTTGACTCCAAATAAATAATATTATTATAGGAACATCCTGGCTTTATGACACGTCACCATTCGTAATGTGCTTTTGTATTATGTGTACGAGTTGAGTACTGTAATGTGTTGAATGACATTAACCTTTGAATAATATAATATGTACAATCAGTAAAGTTACTATTATTATGCTACTCTCGGGTCTCATTTAAATATCAATACTTTTTTGACATAAGTTCTATCTCATGTAATCAATATTTCTTTTTTCTCATACAATAAAGTATTTACTTACTTAAGTTCCGAGTATGACACAATTTTTTTTAGTTGAAATAACCCTCTTATACGATTAAACATTTGTCGTGGGTCGCCACAAGCGCCAACGCCAATTATTCGTGGCAGATGTAATTTCTTTAGTTTAAGTATTTTGAATACCTAACTTCGTCTAAAGTTGCAAACTTCACTCCATTTGAAGGTGGTAAAGTGTGTATTTAACTATCAATACCTAAGTTTTCAACCCCTTCGGTCGATACACTATTATATTATACGCTATATTAGCCGACGATAATTACGTATGACAGAGACATACATATTAATAAGTATGGAAACCAGTTGCAGTGGTCATACATCCGGACTCTAGGCGACCATTTAAAACGATGACTTTGATAAAATCGGCCTTCCTCCATGAATAGTCGGATTCAATGATACAGTGTCAACGACAAAAGTAGCTATTATGCAAATCAGTGCTCAATGTACATATTTGGTAAATATGTATGTCAATTTATTGAACACAAACAAAATTACGCCAAAAAAAACACAATTAGAGATATGAAAATATGTATGTACCAAGGCGAACTTATATGAAAAAAAAAAACAAACAAACGCGCATATGTGACCGAAACCGGCAAAACGTCCTCCTTTGTCGCTTGCCATAAGGACGAGATTTGCTTGTATCTTTATACGAATAACCTGTCAAGGCGTCCTTATGGCAAAGTGGGACGTTTTGCCGGTTTCGGTCACATATACATAATATGACCGGTACGCATTCTAATGTCAAGAGAAGACTCAGATAAAATATTTTAGCTTGTTACATTAGGTAGCTACTTCTGTCGCCGACTGTACGGAACATCGCGTGACGATAAGTGATATACGATGGATTCCATTATGGTAATGGTTTGTAAATTGTAATGTTTCTGATACGTTTGGAAGCCCATATGGAGTTATCTTAATGGAAACCTCAAATTAAATTTCTGAGATGAAGAATCCACCTGAAACGATGACACACATATGATTTAAATAATTGAACGTAATGTATCCCGGTGTACACAGTCCTTGTAGTGTCTATTTATATGTACATATTATGTATATATATATTTAAGCCATGTAAGAGACATAGCAGTACTTGATTTGAGATTCACATTGTATAAAAATGCATTACGTAATTGCAACATATGTCTCTGTTTGACCCAATGGTTGACAGGCAGAGAATACCTTTTGGCATTAAGACCTTTTTCTTTGTGCAATAAAGTTTAAGCAACTAAAATAATTTCAAGAACTGTGTACATTTATTACTGTGTAATTTTATAATCATATTCCGAATTATATAAAAGCAGAGGAAAGGGACACAACATACGCGAATAAGTTGAAATCGTTCCTTGCAGAAAAAGCTTATTATTCAGTTACAGATTTTCTCAATGATAAATTTGTTAAATAACTTATTATTGATCAGATAGAATTATAGTTAATAAGTATATTCCATACTGTGTTTAATAATACTTAGTTTAAGAAAATATTTGCTATGCCCTTCTGGGGTCCATGAGAGACTGAATTATTTTGTAACAACGTTTGTATTTTTACCATGGTGCAATAAACGATGATTGATTGATTGATGACATCACCTCATCACAAAACGACAGAAACGCAACTCCAGAAAAACAAAAAATCTTAACCCACATGAGGCTCGACTCACAAAATATTGTCTACTGTTGAATAACTCTTACCAAGGCTGACAGTAGAAAAATGGGATTCTTATGTCAGTCTTAATTATCGAATATAGATATCATTCTACTCTCATTCTCCTGGAATCTCATTACCCTGGCTATACTTATTCGCAAATTCCCAGGAGATTCCGCTTACCTGTTTTAGTTGTTGATGGAACTTGGCACGTTACACAGTCGCCATGAGATACTAAGAAAGCGTAATTTCCTGGGAATTTGGAATAGGAATTGCCAGGCGAATGAGATTTTTGTAGAATGAACCTTAAACTAAATCGCCTGTCTTGATCAGGGTTAAAACTTGTCTTTACCTCTCATTGATGAACTTGATGGCTTCATAAGCGTTCTGCACGGGCAGGATAGGCAGGATGGGCCCGAAGATCTCGTCCTCCATGATCTTGTCCGTGCCTGTCACGTTGGTGAGGATGGTGGGCGCGATGAAGCGCTCCTGGGCGTCGTAGCTGCCGCCGATGGCGATCTTGTCCTTGCTGGCGTCCACTAGGGCTTGGAGACGGCTGGAAAATTATAATAGTAGATTGTGGCACAAGGGAGCAAAATGATGAAATATTTACGGCGTGGGCGTACATTGAATCAGGCAGCCGTAGCACGGTCGCATTTTTATCATTTGTCACTATGCCTGTCACGTTCTAACAAGTATGTAAGTGCGAAAGTGACAGGCATAGTGATAAAATTGCGAAGCGAAGGAAACTATAATTTAATGAGTGTAGTGAGGGATTCAAGTGTTAATGCCCAAATTGCCCAAGGTGGAAATAACTTCGCTACCATGTGACACATACTGCTTTTCACATCACCTATGAGGAATTTATTATGTTTCATAATTTTATTTAAGCTAAAAAATATAGTATGCAAAAAAATTAAAAAACTATATACTACTATTACTTTTTTTTCGGATAGGTGATGTGAAAAGATACATTTCACTGGGTAGTAAAATAGTATGGGTTCAATGTTAATCACATTCGTCAATTTATGACCACCCAATTTATCGCACAACATATGTACGTAGCCGTATAGCGCAACCCCGTTTATCCGATAGATTCGAAGAATGAAATTGTCTTATAAAGATAATCATAAATCCACTACAAGCCTCAATTAGGTTGCGTTTCCACCAGAAATCTGGGAGAATGCGTAGCGACGCATGTTTTATTAAGCCAATAGAATCACTTCATTTGTTTTCATCGCTCAGCGCGGAACGATTCTATTGGTTCATAACAAACACATCCCTCGCTACGCATCCTCGCTCACATCTGGTGGAAGCGCAGCCTTAACTATTAATTGTTTGTCTTAAACTGACATTATGACTTATGTATTTGTAAGAAGGAGAATAAACAATTTGTAAAGTTGTATGAATAAGGGAGTTAAGACTTTCCACATCTTACGCAGTCAATAAATGTATAGCTTGGATTATAAACAATAAAATTACTGTAGGTACTGTGATTTGTGCACTATACGAAGTATACTAAGTCGCAAGGTCGGTGAGATTAATAATTGCATAATTATGCTCTGACGTAAATCTGCCAGACACGTGTAAGTTTGAAAAAAAAAACTGACGATGAATAAATATTTACAAAAACAATAAGAAAATAAACATTACAGGAAAAAAACACACCTAAATCTATGCTTTCCTTTTTTTCTGCTAACAATACAATAGGTAAGTCATAATGTAAACATATATCTTAATATTAAGTGGGATTTGAGCGCGGCGCGCCAACAAACTGGTTACTCCAGTTTGGCGCATTTATTGTACAATCGCCATCAGATATCCGAGCGGCGAAGGTGCTCACAAATATCTGAACACGCCTCTATTGTCAAGGCGCTAGAGGGCGTGTTCTGATATTTTTGAGCACCTCGGCCGCTCCGATATATCTGATGGCGACTATACTATGTAAGTGTGTAATGTTTTACATCAATAAATGAACTAATAATAATAATGCATTCTTTGAGATATAAGGCCCTAGGTCACGCATGTTTTAATTTTTTAGGTATTAGTAATAATTTTGTAGTTAGTTATAATTTTATTCTATTTATTTATTTATTATGTTTTCGGTTTTATTAAAGTATATTTTTCTATCTATTAAAAAAAAGCCATAGCAAATATTTTAAAGTTTCGATTATATTCTGGTTGATTAGTTGATGATCTGATCCATTTCAACACTTACCTGGCCTTTCCTATAAATGAGTCTTTTATTTCCTCGTTGAGCCTAGAGGATGTAGTCGAAATCTCGCCAGAGTTGATGATTTGACACGTTATATATATAAAAGTAGTTTATCATAGTACCTAAGTATTACTTGAATTACCTTCATTACAAACCTGCCATACCACTACAACACTTTCCTGCCTTAGCCACGAATTTCTCCTGAATCTCATTGCTGCATAGTATGTAGGCGAAAACAGAGACGTTACAAAGCTAGCCTATTTTAGCAAATATTACCTGAAATGCCTGCTGTTCACAATCCTGCATAGATCGGGAGACTTCTGCGGGTCTTCGCCATACCACTCCTTCAACACTTTCTTGGCCTCGGCCACAAATTTGTCCTGGATCTCCTTGCTGCACAGTATGTAGTCTGGGGCGATGCAGGTCTGCCCTGAGTTGATGAACTTGCCCCAGAGGATGCGCTTCGTGGTCACCTCGAGGTTGGCTGTGCTGTCGATGTACACTGGGCTGGTGGGAAAATATATTTCTATTATAAAATTTACACAGTAATTATGAGATAAAGGAGTATAACCAGCGTTTGTGTGGTATCAATAACGAGATTAATGAGGTACCGCGACTTAATTTTAATAAATTTTCGACAATAACTATGATGGGTACAATAAAAAACTCTGGCCAATATCAATATAGTAACTTTAAATACTCCGGTAATATAATCACATTAATCACACCGTTTTATCCACGCAATTTTTTGTAAATAATGTCAATCGATCTTGATTTTCCTGAGGATCAAATGTCTATATAGGATTCATGGCATTTAAGCAACACAAAGATCAGAAATGAGAGTTAAAGTCTGACGCTCGCACTCGACGATTGAAACTCCTCTAACAAAATGATATTATAATGTGGCGTCACATTACATTAGTCTGTCCTAAATGTATGGAAGATCAAGAAAATTGCTATTTTGACCCTGAAATATTGCGTTTATGTATATAGTTGTCATACAATTTATTATTTTCTTTTTTCTTTTACTTAAATTAAATTAAATATCCGTTTATTTCAGGCCGGGGCCCATAAAGAAAAATGTTAGTTACAATTCGTAACTTATAAGTTAAAATATTTTTTTGAAAGTTTGGAGCCTTGTATTTCTTTATAAATTATAATCTCAATATGTCTTTAAAAATTCCACTTTTTTATAATGGATGGCTCATTATCTATCCATTTAGCTAGTTTTGTTTTAATATTCAACATGTGTCAAGTACCCAATTAGGGATGACGCTTTAACCCTTTTCCAGGCCGCACCAATCTACAAGGTTTTCCCAAAAAAGTCAAATATATTCCAATTAATCCAGCTCTGATGATTCATTTGAAGACAAGTAACATTTCCTGAAAGTGTAATCTAATTTGAACCTTAAATCGGAATGCTAAAGTTGAAATTCAAATGGCGCGTATGTGGTCGATAAATCGTACTATGCCTGGAAAAGGGTTAAAGTAACGTTAATTTAAAGCTATGGATAGGATAATAGTTGTTAGAAGACACAAATATAAATTGTAAATGAAAATCTAAGAATAATACCATTTACTGGCGATGAATCGCGTCATCACACTTATTATCATCAATCGTGCAATTATTCGTTACAAAAGAATATCAAATCCGTATAAATTATACGTCCAATTTATACATACAACTAGCAACCAGCCCCGGCATCGCACAGTTTACACCAAACCTTAATAAATTATACACCTAAACCTTCCTCAAGAAACACTTTATTGATAAGTGAAAACCGCATGAAAAACTCGGCAGGGGATTTGTTTATAAGTTGGAGCAAAGAGAATTGATTGTAATAGAGGGATAAAGTCTAAGAAAAAATGTACCCCATAGTTTGACACTCAAAACAGATGGTGCCATATGTTTTGCGGTCACTGAATTGTCAAACGTCAACTTTTGACAATCAGAGTTACCGTAAAATGTATGGAGCTGTACAGCGCCATCTCGTTTACCTGTCAATCGAAGCACGAAATTGTATTAGAAATCACGCATCTTACTCAATCAATGTATCTTTGGTTGTAGTAACATTTACAAACAATTTCAAAACTACTTCTTAGGCCCGCCTCCTTTTGTCAAGTCAGTTAAAAATAAACGCTGACTCGTTAAAGCACTATTAACGATTCAAATTGCCGGTTATTATGGAAACAACACATTCTGGTCAACTGTCCGTTTCAAGGAGGTAATTGCTTATTATATGACTGTTATAATTTTAGACACTGTATATTTAAGCTGTGTCTTAATTTTACAAAAAGGTAGCTCTTCAAGTCTTCATAGCATAGGTCATTGTTTGTCTAAATAGTCATTAAAATGTAGGAAATAAATGATGAGTACGAATATAAAAATGAAATTAAAAAATAAAACGACGCGCTTGTCTATTAGGTGACGTATACGATCGATCCTAGAGAAAACAACCTCGACCTAGGTGACTCTATTTGTCAATTTAGCACGTGTCTATTTACGTGGAAAAGCTGTATTTTTTATCGCGAGAATTTATAGGATTTTAAATAATAATGATGTCTAAATATACCTAAAATTGTCTTTCTTTAAATTCATAAAATATAATTGAATTTATAAAATATTTATTTTAAGCTACCGATATATTGTGGCTAGTAATAATAAGGGCAGTGAAACCTGTAAAAAAAAGTTAAGTTTAAAAACCGTGTTACCTCTTGCCACCCAACTCGAGCGTGACGGGCGTGAGGAACTTGGCGGCGGCGGCGTGCACGATCTTGCCGACGTTGGTGCCGCCCGTGTAGAAGATGTAGTCGAACCGCTGCTTGAGCAGTTCTGTTGTCTCTGCTGGACCACCTTCTACCACTTGCACTGCGTCCTGAAACGTTCAACAAATGAAGTCTGTACACCACGCTTAAGGTCACAGCTCATTAGAGCCACCCCGCACCCGACCCTCACCGCCTCGCCTCGAGCGGTTAGTATTCTTCGTATGGATTTCTATAGGCATGCGCTCACTACATCAACTTATCCGGTGGTGGTACGAAGTTGATGTAGTGAGCGCATGCCCATAGAAATCCATACGAAGAATACTAACCGCTCGAGGCGAGGCGGTGAGGGTCGGGTGCGGGGTGGCTCTAATGAGCTGTGACCTTTAGTCTTGACGTACCGGATATATATTTAAGAGCACAAATCGCAAAATATGGTTTGTCTGGCCACGAGAAAATAATTAAGTATGGTAGTAGGTATCTCTTTAGCTTTGATCGGATGGGGGCAATGTTTTAGAGATGATTTATATTCATAGAGAGCCTGCAAGGGTCATCAACGGCTGTTTTTTTAAAATAATTATATTTTCTTTCTTTCTAATAGTACTAGCCACCAATATCTTAAGTGGGATCAATATACATTATTCACATTTCAAACTATTCAGCCGGGCTATCCCAGGAGTGTCGCGACAGTATCTCGCCCACGAGATAGACTACCCGTCTCTCTTTACACTAATACAGTTAGAAACAGCTTACCAGACTTGACGAAGACCACGTTGCAACCAGCTTCCGACACCAGAGTGGGACCAACTATTCTGGCAAGTCAACTTTGTCAGTAGAAAACGGCGTGAAATTCAAAATTAGCATAGATCGGTTCTTCGCGTCTACATTTTTCAAATTTACCGCCTTTTTAAATTGACAAGGTTTGTTTATCAGACTATTTATACATTACTCACATTATCCAAGTATTTGGGTAGCGTCTCCACCACGAAGTTGGCGCAGGCGACGGACAGCTCACTGGGCTTGACGATGACGGTGTTTCCGGCGGCGATGGCGCCGGCCATGGGCAGCAGCAGCAGCTGCAGCGGGTAGTTCCACGCGCCGATGACGAGCGCCACGCCGTACGGGTCGTTGTAGATCACCACCTCGTCCAGCATGTTCACGAAGCCTTTTGGCGGCTGTGGAACAGATTAATGGTAAGCTTCATCTGAACAAAATACCTTTTGAAAATGTTTATTAATTATGTTGCTTACGTCAATGCTTCTCGGGCAGCGCAACGTGGATGGAAAGTCGAAGTCACAACCTACAATGATCTTAAGTGCCATAGACCCTACTGGCACCTAACCCTTACTGCTTGTAATAAAAAATATTCGTTGAAATTCCAACTCTAATAATTGTGAATAGAGTTGAATATCATATCCGCCATATATGATTATGATTACGTATGCGGTAAGGGGTTAACTCTTTTATGACAATGGTGGAAACCATGAAGAACATAAAAAAACCGGTCAAGTGCAAGTTTTACTCGCCCACCGAGGGTTCCGTACACACTATGTCTTTAATATAATCACATATAAATTTCAAATGTAATAAACCAGGGATCGAATACGGTTAATTCCACGAGACTGTAACGTCAGTTACCAATTCTTTCGTGAGTTCTTACATTTATTAATTTAAATGTTTTTATTTGTATGCGTGACAGACAAGAAGATGCCTAACACTTTCCCTGTTTCGATCTGTAATTAACTATGTATTCTTTTATTTTCAATGGAACTAAAGGTATGTTTGTTATCACTTAAGCTTATATTTTATATTAAAGCTAGTTAGTAAGATTTGCATGCTGTGTATGGACGGCTAAGAGGATGGACTTTCTTGAAAATATAATATACTCGTACCAACTATTGTAACTCCTTTTTTTTATAAGCTTATACATATTAATATGTGACTGTTTGTTTCCTCAATAAATAAATAAAAAATAATTAAGTGGCGTAGTGTCACTTTCACGAAAGAATTGGTAACTGACGTTACAGTCTCGTGGAATTACCCATACCGGTATTTTCTTCCACATTTTCCTTCATACATCAAATTTTTTTTTCAAGACGAAAAAAAATTTTTTTGGAACGTACAATTTGAGTTCCATCAAATGATACCCCACTTGACCTAGTCACTAGACTTTGAAATTTTGCCCCCTCTTCATATTGGACATTTTACATAGTTAATAAAATAAAATAAAAATATTACGAGTATACCTTCAATGTGTCTGGGTTAACCTAGTTCATAACTATTCCAAATTTCAAACCGATAGCTTAAGCTGTTTATGTATGTCTATTTTTATTTTCTTATATGTGTATGTTGATTTACCTAAATTGTGTGTAGGCTTCAACGTTTTTTTTACGTTTTTTTTGTAACACCTACTCTTTTTGATTAATTGTTTTTGTTTCAGCTATCCAAAGGTTGTCTGGAAGAGATCGCTCTTTAGCGATAAGACCGCCTGTTCTCTTGCTCTATCACTAACTGATTTAAGCTGTATCTTTTACTGAGGTGTGCCAGTATTCTATCTATCTACCGTACCTGCTAACAAATTTTCACGATAATCGGTTATGAAATGGGACCTGCAGAGGAGAACATCCGGACATACGAAAGCATTTTTGCCCACGCTAAAAGAGAGACCTTCGCTACCGCTCGGTCAAATGTACTTATATACTTTAACCTTTTATTTGTGGGTTGCTGCAATCGCAATATATCGTGCCGTACAGAGCAAAAAATAGTTCTTAAATGCAAGAAAGAGGATTTAACAATGTGCGTCAGACCCGAAATAAACACAGACGACAGGTTCACAAAGTTTTATTCCTTACCTGTCGATAGCTTCCATTTTAAATTGAATTTCATTATCATTTTATGGATCGTGTCATTCACGAAGACGCGTGCCTTAACTCGTATTGTCATGTTATTAGAGGTTAGATTTGAGAAAGCTGCGCGTCAACGTGGATGACACGAACTATAGTATCATTTTAGGTCTTGGTTTCTAATGGTTCTTGGTTTCTATGGCACATTTGTAGCATTCGATACTTAGGAATCAAACTGTAATTTCTGTCAGTAGTAAAAGCGACAAATCTAAAAAAATAGAGGCGACGGGTTATCGTCCCATAGGAAATTTAAATTTCGCGCCTTTTTCTACTGACAAAGTTCTGTGACGGACTATTTTATGCTTGATATTTATTTCCATCAGCTTATTTCCTCTTATCCTGTGCCTTACCTACAGCGGCCACAAGTCATCGACATCATTAAAGGGTCATTGCGGACAATCGGACATACTGACGCCGGTCGTTATCGCGATTGGAAGGACTTAGGTACGTCACCGGTATAGCAGATTATTCCATGTACTTTTTGACAAATGTATTTATTATTATATTACAGGTTTTACATTTGTTTTTCCCACGTCGTCCTTCCTTGTCCTTGTCTTGTTGTAAGCTGTCACTGACATATCAGATAGTATTAGAATTTGTGAGCTGAATTTATTGCAGTGGCGGTGCATTTTTTCCTACGTAAATTTATTTCAAATGCTATTCCATTGCGATATAATTTTTTGTTAAAATCCCACCCACGACTCGGATTTTATTTGGTGACATTTCGTAGACACTTTAACAGTATATTATTGGCGTCAAGTTTTGTTCACTGACAAGGAAAGGTAACCAACTGTCCGGTTCCGATTTGATTTATATATGTTATAGAGTAGTCTAAAATAACTGACACGTATTTTTTTCAGCTGCCCAAACTCAACTTTTTGGGAGAAATTGACCTCCAGAGTACTAAAAAATTACTAAATGTAACTCCTATAGAATGTGATGCTCAAGCAACTTGCTAGTTAATGGCTGGTTTGAGTATATGTTGGAGAGCAGGAAAAAAAGAATGAGCACGTGTTTTGTTATACCGGCTGAAACGTATTTTTCCCAAAAAAAATCGATATTCGAAGTTTTATAATATCTTATCGCTAAAGGTACACATAAAGACGGTGTTTTGATAGATGCAGACAGTAAAGAGGGGCGCCGTTATGCAATCCTCACCATCTTACCTATATAATTCGAATAGCCTAGCTAGGTTAGGGGGCTGAAATTTAATTTTAAAAGTCTAGGGCTCGCGGTCGTTTCCGTGATTCGTGAACCCGTAGCCGTGCGCCCGGTTTCTTGATTCACGGCAACGGTTTTCTGGTCCGTTCTGCACGTGACATTCGGCTACGTGAAATTAGGGTACGTGAATCCGTGTAGATCCGTGTAGGCGTGATCACGGCTTCACGTATCTTAAGAACACGCCGGTTCGGTCCGCCCGCGACGTTGAGTGAAGATACGATGCGGTCTCTAAGAGCTACGAATAAATATTTATCATGAATTTTTTAGTCATAGCTCTAATTCCGTTTCATTACTTTTCAATTAAAATTTATTTCCAATAGGAAGGCCTTTTAAATATTAATGAGTAATAAATGAAAAGAACCAAACATTAATTACAATGAATAGCTACTTTAATAAACGAGTTGCTAAAATAATACAACAACACTGTGTGTCAGGAGACCAACTGTGATGTCAGGAGTAACTAATGACAATGAATGTGAGTTCACAATTCTAAACTCCAGATTAAATAAAAAATACCACGAATTTTTAAAACAAAACATCGCGCCCATCGCGGTCACTTCTTTCAACTTAACGAATAAAAGGTAAAGCCCACAGCTACTTATGTATATTGTTTGTTTCATTTTAATAAGTCGCTCGCAAATCTTATTATCTTTGTCTGCACGTGCAACTGCACTTCTTATCTACAAAAAAAAACCCGGTATGTTGGCTTAGCTTGTTAGTCATACAATAAAACGCTCTAACAATAATATGTCATTATTTATTACCTTCAATCTAGAAATAAACAGTACTCTTTAATGTGCCGAAAGTCCGAAACTGATAAGAACTGCAGCTGCGTACTTTTTTTTCCGTGGCCCCGTACATGTGTTTTTGTTGAATTTGTTTACCTGTAATACCTTTATCATACCTACCGAAGATTTGCAGAAATTGATAGTAGCAAGCTTTTACAAGTATGTTTCATTCATTCATTAATACTTAACAGAAAAAAATGTCTTCTCTTGATTTAATAATGACAACCAGTAGCACAGCGTTGCTTAAGTTCATAATTATAATGATACTTACTAGGGAGTTTTACACCTTATATTTATATTAGTTCTATGCAACGAGCAGGTCGCTAGTTTTGACTATTAATCATTAGCTGGTTATACAAAAAACAGGATAACCCCATAAATTATTTAGATATAACCATTATATTCAAATCGATGCAAAAAATACAATTTAAGTTTAATTCACACGTAAATGTTTGTCCGACGAACGTCCCGTATTCAATATACTAAGTGGTAACTCAATTCAATAATACCTAGTCCTTATTTATTTTTCTCCCGGGCGTGTCGAACCTACGAGACGTGCAATAAGTACCTAGCCGAGCCCGAAGCTCCGCACACGAACGCAGGTACGGGCTACGTATCATGGCGTGTCACGGCGTGTCACGTGAATCCGGTCGCGAACGCAGGTACGAGGTACGTACCTTGCCGTGTTCGTGAAATTCGTGATCTTAGTACCGCCGGGCTTAAGAACCCGTAGCTACGGATCGATCGGCGTGTATCACGGATATCAGGAGCCCTATTTTAAACCAACAAAGTGCGCCCTGGTTTAGTGAGCCGTTTGGTTGTCATTCATTTCAATCAAAGATTACAACATTTAATCTGGTATTAGTATTTATCAAGTAAAGTCGGTCTGTAATCATAGATTTGAATGTAAGTTAAAACATTTATGGGAACATACACATAATATAATATTCTAATTTAGTAACGTATATTCGCGGAGAGATAAGGTGAATCGGTAATCATAAAAGCCAATCAATAATTAAATAATGTATATAGATATAGTTACGCGACTTTACGTTCGCAACTGTCATTTTGATCAGTTTTTTTCTTTCTATTGGCGTTAATGATTAACGATTGTCACCTTGGCTACGCACCAAAGACTTAAGACCATTACTTTATACGTAATCATTCGAGGTAGTATCTACCTATTATTAAAAAAAACCGGCCAAGAGTATGTCGGGCTACGCTCAGTATAGGGTTCCGTAGTTACTCTTCCGTCACAATAAGCTAAACTGGAGCTTAAAGTATAGTAAATTGTTAACCAAGGTATGAAACGGTACCTTTCACCCGAGTTAAACAAATAGGCAAATTTGCATAATCAGTACCTAATTAAAGTCTTTTTACTATGAAGAGGAAACTTTTTGCGATAACTCAAAAACAGCTAAACTGATAATGTCCGCTATAGTTTTCATTTAATATATTTCTTAAGCTCTACTTCCACGATTTTTTTCATATTGTTTGGACCTATGGTTCAAAAGTTAGAGGGGGGGGGACACATTTTTTTTTCTTTCGGGGCGATTATATCCGAATATATTCACTTAATCAAAAAATTTTTGTTGAAGACCCCTTTTGTAAGACCTTTCCAACAATACCCCACACTGTAGGAAGTTGAAGCAAAAAAAATATTTTTCACCCCGAATTTACGTGTGCCTCCACGTACCCTAAAAAATTTTTTTTTGATTTTATTGTACGACTTTGTCGGCTTTAGTGATTTATATATACATGCCAAATTTCAGCTTTCTAGCACTAACGACCACGGAGCAAAGCCTCGGAAGACAGACAGACAGACGGACATGGCGAAACTATAAGGGTTCCTAGTTGACTACGGAACCCTAAAAAGACAATACGAAGTCGCAGTCACAGAGTATTTTTGATACAAGGGCCTTTTGCCCTTGATTGATAGATTTGGAGAAATCATTTGCCTTCGTTTGATACGTTGTTAATGAATGTTGCTAACCTTTGAACACAATCGAAGCTTGATAACGAGAAACATTAAGACTAATTAAGTGACAATGCTTATTTACGGCTCGATCAAGATAGGTAGTTTTGCAGTCGAGACTCGATATCACAATAGACTATGTTAATCGATGGAATCAATTAGACACTTTTTATGACTTCATTGTTGGCGCAGTCACAACTCACAACACGCATGCGAGGTGTTCAATACCTAAAAAACTAGTTATTTTAAACGTTACTAAATTAAGATTTTTTGCAAATCTTTAGGCGACAATGTGAGTTAAAGGTTATCCTGCATTAAAAAAAAACGCTTGTATTCTTACACACAGCTTCCATGCTAGTCGATCGTAGGCTGAGGTAGGTACTCGTCCTTGGAAATATCTTGCACCCTAACGTCTTGACAGTAGTGTTGTGTTCAGATAGTGTCAATTTAGCAGTTCCAGTACCTGTACATATGTATACCTGATATAATATAACCTATAACAAATACCCTTTATTGAAAACCTCAAAAATTACGGATTACTAAATACCGGATTTCCTCTATAACGGTTGAGCGTGAAATGTAACAAATAAGTTATTTAATATAATATCGCATTTATTTTATACCACGTCGGTGGTTAACAAAAATACGACCCGCCTGATGGCAAGCAGTCACTATGGATCCCTCCAACTCCAGGGGTGTTACATGCGTGTTGCGACCCTGCGTTACTGATATCCTTCAAGAAAACTACAGGGAGCTCGTTTCACAGCCGGAGCGACGGGAAATCTCTCTTAAATCGTACAGTGCTCCAATGTGGTTATAGGGTGTGAGAACGAACACCCTGCCGACGGCAAGCGGCCGTTGGCATCATGTAAAACATTCTTCAGAGCACAGCCCATTGTACAAGCGGTAGAACACACACAAGGAGGCAAAGTCTCTCCTTAGACATAGACTTCAATCTTACCTCTCCGTCTCATTCCCGAATCGCGCTTTAAATATACTTCTTTTCGTCATTAAGCTTTATCATTGTAAATACTAGTAGCTGGTGTTTATACATATTTCAACATTTTGTCTCTTAATTTTTCCATCAAGTTTCTTTTCGACGTCGGGATTTGCCTATGTCAATTTCTAGAACCAATTTTAACTCATTGTTCGATTTTATTCTTATTTGAAAAAGTTTCCTTATTGTTTGTTTTGTTGCAGTATCTATACGCGATAAGTCAGGACAGTTAGGTAAACAAAAGTATTGATAATGTATTATTGTCACTTATCAACTGTCCGGAAACTTGGATCATTGTTTTGCGCATGTTTACATAATTAACATTTTCGCTTACCTACATGTTTGAGTTTTGAGTACACGGTTTAGAAGTTCGCATAATAAGTTTGACATTCTTTGACTTTGAATTATTTTAAAAGTACAGGTAAAAAATCAGACTTAATGATGCATGGAATCATCACTATTTTTGGTTCCACTCGAACAATTTCTTTTCATAGATTTTTTCGCGTACAAAGGCTACGTTTCTACCAGAGATGTGCGAGGATCCGATCTCTGGTGGGAACGCAGCCTAAAAACCCACATAACCTTAACCTATAGCATTATATTATTCAAGTAATCTAAAACTATTCAAGCAGCAAGGGCTCCTACTTCTACATAGTTCATGAGCAAGCAGTCCACACAGAGCCGATATCACACAAGCATCTTACTCGCTAAAAGGCCAAACGAGCAAATTGCCGCGCGTAGCAGGTCAGATTGTGAAGACGTACTTCGCAAGGGGAACCCATAGGTTATCTTCAGATTGGATACTTCACATTGCTATATACGCGCATAGCGCTGTCATTCCCATAGACCAGAGCGAAGTGCGAATTCGCATCAGTGTGATCTGATAACCTCAATGCGAGGCGCGTCTTTGCAGACTGAGCTGTTCCCGCAACAATTCCTTGCAAGGCGTTTCCTTCTGTATAGTCCCTATTCACTTACATGTTCCGGCTTGGCCCACTCGTCAATATGATGCAGCATGCTCTTCAAGTCATTTATAAGGTAGTCGACCTCCAGCAGCACGGCTTCCATCTTGGATCGCCGCAGATCCTTGTGCAGGGCCTCGACCATCGCGTTGTAGTTCTCCTCGTACATACGTAAGAGGTTCTTTAGTTGTTGCTTGCGCCATGCCAGCGGTTTGGTCACGCCACGAGCGAATGTGTCTCTTGCCCTTTGGACGATCTGTTAAAAATTAAACAAGCTTAAACTCAAGTAGGCATTATATTTTGACGACCGGTCTGGCCTAGTGGGTAGTGACCCTGCCTATGAAGCCGATGATCCTGGGTTCTAATCCCGGTAAGGGCAGGCATAAAGTATTTTAAATATAACTAAAAACAAAAATTGCTAAACACGAATAAAGTGATAAAAATCTAAAAAATCGGTACCATATCATACATACAAAAAAATAAGCAGTAGCAACAAGTTCATAACATTATCAACATGTTGAAAATAAACATTTATTTGATAAATGATAATAATTTGAACTATCGCCTGTATTATTCGCCGTGGCAGTGTAGTGCGTCTGGTATGTTCGTCGAGAACAGAGTAGATGACATTTATGCTATAATGCATAAAAGGCACAGGTTGTTTGTCGGGAGAGTGTGTGAATCAACGAACAGCATTGTTAACTTAAGACTAAATACTAAACATGCTATTGTGGGAGTAAGGTTTCATGATACCTTTTTAGTCTTAGTTTAGTGTAACATTAATTAATAATAACCGTAATTGTACCCCTTAATTTGGAATGTAATGTGTTTATAATTACCTTAATAAATAACATTTTTATTTTTCTACTATCGATAACATATGTGATAGATCAAGGAGTCCTGGTGACAATTTAAAAGTGCTACTAAAATTTTACACTTTGGTTTCTTTCTGATAGGATGGGATAAATTGATAAATATCAAGATTTTGTTGGTGCAAGTATATTATTTAAAATAATTGAAACTGTTGCAATGTTATGCTAAATAGGGGGGTATTACCGCAATGTTCCTGGAGGCCTTTGCTGACAGGCACACTGGACTAAGAGACTTCATATAAATATTTAAAACCAAGTTACTATCTTAAAAACAACAAACATGTTCAGAACAAAGGGCTATATAAATATATTCAAACTGTTGCAATGTTAGCTAAATAGGGGTTATTACTGCAATGTTCTGCTGTCAGATAGCAGCACTAGCACATAAACATTGTTTGTTGGCCTACCATCGAAATGTTGTTTACCTTTTTATCGCTCCATAATGAAATCTCGATTATCGCATTTCGTGGTAGGTTCCCAGTATGTCCTAATGACGCTGCCTACTCAGAGTTTTGGTTAATATCCCTTATTATTTATGTTACTGTACCGTACTGATTATTTGTTTATATTTAAAATAGAGATGGCAGCCCCCGATGGATTTTCTTGGTTTTTTTTATTAAGTTCATAGCATAACTTCTTTAAGTTGGGGGTTATAAAATTATTTTATCCTTTTTCAACTATGTTTTAACACTGAAAGTTGTTGCTTAGTCAATCAATTGAGTTGTAGCTTTTTGATCTACAGATTATTGTAGATTTTTGTTGCGTTTGGCTCTTTTTCTAAAAAGTTTGTCAAAACCTGTCTAGGACTATAGTTGGGTAGTTATATGGTAACCAGATTACATACCTCCTCAATGTTAACCGGCTTCGGCTTTGAATTTGATATTGCTCCTGTAACAAAGAAAAATAGAAAATGAAATACACTTATATTTATAATATATACTGGGTGGGCCACTAGCCTGAAAGACTTTGACTACATATTCCTGACATTCTTAGAACTTTCAAATTCTATAATATGGATTCATATTTGATGCACATTCTAACATACAAGAGACTAAAAATGTTAAATCAGCTTTGATTTTTTGGCCATTAGATCTGGACCACCAAATTCTCAGATATTTTATCACCTTGTCTTGTTAGATATTAGCTATCTAACAAGTATAGGTTAAAGTTCGTTTGAAAAAATGATGTCATGGCTGACAATCAAAATAAGAATACAGTAGCACATTCAATATGATTTCCTGCATAATACTCCATTTTACATTAGTCCCTGCAAACTGCTTTTAATATGCATACCCACTTAAGATGCTTTTTTGATAAGTTACCTTCAGAACCTCCTTAAGCAGTTTTTAACTATATAAAGCATACATTTTTAAAACACTAAAAAAACAAAAACAGGATAACATGAATACTCATTTATTCCACTTAATATTCACATTCAAGGCTAACCTGTTCACCTTACTACAACTTTGTGAACTTTTTTTTCAAAGCATTTCTGAGACTATTACAATACACTTTTCAAAACCTACCAACTAGTGATTCTAGCAGTAACATTTCTAAAATTTTAAGTTCTATTAAGCGTTGGAGTGTTTACCAATCTGACATATGAATAGTTTACATAATCAATCTAGCAACTTAGTGTGCGATACATAGTTACCTATCTAGGCTAATGTTTGTTGTGCAATGTAAACATATCAATCTCGTTTGATTGTAGAATTTGGCAAAAAGTATGTTGCTTTATTTCTAGTACATTATTTTTGTAATCAGGTATGTTAAGTTCAATTTATGAAGTTGATTTTGTTTAAAACATAGTTTATGAAGCAAACAAGTTTCGAATAAATTAACTTACCGAGAGTCATTATTTTGGGTTAAAGTTCGCGGACAAGTAAACAAAATTAAAATGACTAGCAAGCGTTTACTAGTTCCTTTGTTATCTAATTGCCAAGACAACTAGTTCACCGCAGAAATCGTATTTTAATGGAATAATGATTGGGCAATTTACGATAACACGATGTAAGCACAATTCACTTTTGAAGTTTGACACTACTGACTGAATACTGAACTGAACTGACAGTTCGAATCGAACTAAACCATTCGCATTCACGAGCTGCGAATGGACGAATGAAATTTAAATGAATGACATGAAGTGCAGCGGAGAGAATTTAAAATGTTGCCACCTGCGTTAAGTTTGTGATAATTTATTTTAATCATGTAAAAGTAGCCCATCAAACAGCACGCCACAATTAGTTTTACATCGTGGTTACATTACTTGTAATTTAATATTAAGCGCCTGTTGTGTTGTTCCAATATGTATCACAATATACTATTTAGTATTTTTTTTTTGGTAATTATATCGAAACAATGATATTTGTGATGACTACGTCGACTACAAAGCAATATACCTACAACACATACATTTGTAGACTTAAAGCGATCTTTCTTTGAGTAGCAGAATATGAACTTGCAGCAATAAATTACTCTGACGTTAGAGTTCAGTAAAACTAGAATAAAAGGGTAAATTATATGATATAAATTATATCGTTGTCACCAACATAACAACTGGACAACCTGACTGAACAAATGTAAGTAAATCAACTGTTCGATACATTGTCAACGATACGTTTTGAGGGTCGCAAAACCAGATTTTAATTATACTCTTGACCTTAATGACAAAATTGTAACCTAGGTTTTGTAGTAAACATGTGTACAAAAATAAGATTGGTTTCCTTATACAGGCTGTTTATTAAGTAAGATACTAAAAGTGAATCCAACACTATGAATTGAATACGACGCTTTATTGCACTGTACCCAAAACATATAATTATAAAGGGCAGATTTAATAAAACCGTTAGCAGTCAACATCTCTTAATACTGAAATATAAAATTGTAGTTTACCTAAAACATTATTAGATACATGTATTTTTGCTCCATACAACGAATAACACAGTTTAGTATTAATTATATACATGTTCGTTTAGGTTTAGGCCATTAGAGGTACAAGGTGAACAGGCGAGCCTGTCCTCGTCAGGGCATTGAATCTATTAGGTATTAGATAACTGTTGCGGAATGTACCTATACATATGTAAACTTATATGGTCCGGTTATAAAGTTATCCTAATATGATCAAGAGCGCATTATTGACAAAATTATTTCAACTTTGATCGACAGATCAATGTTATGGATATTTCAAGCCTGCCAACTCAAGGAAAATAAAAATGAAACATTTGGAAAAGCAATTATCAATCATATTATAAAACCATCAATCAAGTTAGTAAAAAAATATGTCAATACCTTTCAACTAACTATTAAATATAACATGAATTGGGATCTTAAAGGGCACACTTCGCCTACTCGTATTGACCAGAGCTGTGCTTCCAGTTGATTAGTGATTCCATCGACTGAGGCACAATAATATTTAAACACCACCAGCCAGGCCTCTAAGTTCGGATTTCTGTCTGCCTTAGCAGGCAGTCCAAAGTGAAATCACCCGGGCTATATGATATTGATTTTTGTCACTAAACAGGCAAATAAAAAACAGACTCAAATATTAATTAATGACACAAGTTGTCACAAGTTGTCAATAACGTCACCAGTAAAACTGCACAATATTAAACACAAACGGAACCCTGTATCGGATAATGGTAACAAATCGACCAATATTACCTAGTCCAGGGAGCCTAAGATGTTAATCGTTAATAGAATACGCGAATCGAAACATTCGAAAAATAAAGGTATGAAAAGATAGTCATGTGACTTTTCGTAGTATCTGTCATCGTGTCATCCCGCTATATTTTTTTATCTTCATGTGGTGATTTTCGATATAGGTACGATTATCCTCATGGCTAGGCTCCCAGGTTTGACAGACTATATCGATGTAGGTACACACAAGTACCAAATAACAGATTTTTTTATATGGTCACTGCGCGACTTCGCGGAGCGAACATACCGCGACGTTGACGTAGACTCCACACTCGCACAACTTCACGGCGATTTCGCGGCAAGATGGCGCCGAAGCGTCAGCTGATCGGATTTAGTTTGCGGCAAGGCACTGATTCAAAAGCCCCCTCCAGAGTATGCGCGCGAATCGCGGCGCGACTTCGCGGAGCGAACATACCGCGACGTTTACGTAGACTCCACACTCGCACAACTTCACGGCGATTTCGCAGTTTGGTTCGCGGCAAGATGGCGCCGAAGCGTCAGCTGATCGGATTTAGTTCGCACCTATTCGCACCTTCAAGTAGCCGCCATAGAAGGTTATGACAGTTTAACAGATTAACCGACTCGTGAGTAAATCGCGGCGCGAAGCGATTGCGAGTGTGGAGTCTTGTAAGTTCGCGCTTCGCGTCTCCTTTGACGCGGGCCAAATACCGACAAAAAACGGGGAATAAGGCGCGAAGGCGTGAACAATCTGCGAAATCGACTCGTGAGCGAATCGCGGTACGAAGCGATCGCGAGTGTGGAGTCTTGCAAGTTCACGATTCGCGTCTCCTTTGACGCGGGCCAAATACCGAAAAAAAACGGGGAATAAGGCGCGGAGGCGTGAACAATCTGCGAAATCGACGCGAGGGCCCTCCACACTCGCGTTCGCGGCTTCGCGTCTCGATTCGCGCACGAGTGTGGAGGGCCCTACTGAGTTAATCCATAGGCGGACACACAGCCAGAGACCATAGAATAATAAAAGGTTTGTTGACTCGGTACACTAAAGGGCATAGATGGCGCCAGCATAGGTTTCTCCTGTTTCTAGTTTTGTTTTATGGCAAAGGGCATTCGGATCATAAAATCACTATAGAGTGACAAATTATTTTTGTTTTGTAATTAGGATTGAAAGGGGAAACCTACGCTGGCGCCTTATCTGTAAAAAACTGGCCAACCCATGGCCACCGATTAGGGATTTTCAAAATTAAGAATGATGGCAACCCAAAAAAATAACGAAACGCAAGAAGGAGTGAATGGATCATACAGTACCTACTTATAAACATAAATATTGAATGCAGATCTTCCAGGGCTCGGAACCGGTTTATTTTTAAATCCCGAAATAGCCCAATATTTTTAATTATTTTATACTCTTTACGTAGGACTGGATCATGTATGTAACAACTTCGCATTATATAGTCCCATTAAAAATGAAATAATAAACCAAAGAACGAAAAAGAACGTAATAATACCGGTATTTTTTGTATGAAGAAAAAACCGGTTCCGAGCCTTGAGATCTTCATCATCTTCATTAATCTTCACTTCATTCAATCTTGGATTTAAAAATTGTTTAATTGCAAACACCTCCATAATTGCAATCTCCAGAGTAGGTATTTTATATTATAAGCTGCTATGGCTTCTCGTTACAATTTAATATATTTAAGTAGGTTTTTTGTATTGAATCTCTTTTGACAATTTGACATTACAGAAACATGTTAATTATGGAGTGTTAAATTAAGAGGAGTGGCATCTCTTATGGTAGAACTGTTGCAAAAGTGTCCAGCTGTCAGCTATAAATAATAGTTCCAAATCTCTCCAGAGTAGCGCTAGAGTAGCTAAGAACCTAGGCGTTATTGACGGAGTGAAGTGCGCTGTCTATGATTTGATTTTTTTGTTCAAGTACTCTAGGTATTGTAGCGCCACCTATTTAAAGTTTTTTGATGACACTTTTTGGTATATGGAGATTTTGTTCCTTATCTCCACCTTCCGTAATGTTAATAGGCAAAGAGTAAAGTAAGTATACTTAATAGGTCTTCATGAACTGCTGTCATAATCGTAAGTCAAAGTTATTTATTCAAAGGCCCACGAGGCTGCTATTTACGTATCAGTGATTTATTTAGAAATAAAGTAGGAACTTTGTAAAGTGGTAGTTTAAAAATAGTGCCTATGTAAAGTGTGCTGTACCACCGATATACTTATCCGGAACGCAAATAGAATATTGACGATAGACGCGAATGCCTAATTTAAGTACACCAACTTACATATAAGTGTCCATAGTCCGGAGAAATACCTAGTGCCTTCACTTTTCAGGTAAGTACTAAGTCAGACATTAATTATTTCTAGATCTAGATTGTCCCAGTATTTTTGCCACCATTCACTTAGGAAGCCTGATAGGGAACATAATCTGAAGATGTGGCACAGGCACTCGTTTTTACGAAAGCGACTGCTATCAGAGGATCTCTGCTAATCCCACAGTCAAACTGCACATTATGAATGAATTAATTCGTAAAGTGGTAATATTGCGGCTGGTGATACCGCCCAACCTCTGTTTCTTTTTATTTTTTGGATCTTCTTCTTCCTCGCGTTGTCCCGGCATTTTGCCACGGCTCATGGGAGCCTGGGGTCCGCTTGCCAACTAATTGATATCGAAAAGTTCTAATTGGCGTTTTTGTAAAAAAAACATAATTAAGCTGAGTACCATTTCCTCCATCCAGTTGTTGTACCTACTTCCTGCTACCTTTGCCTTTCTCTTGACCACGAACCACGACACCACGAGTCACGCAGAGTTAAAAGCAAGTATAAGAGCACTGTGCGCAGTTTATTACCTACTACGCACATGAGCTTGTGATGAGCTTAAACGCTTCACACACCTTAATTCAGTCGTCCTAACTGACATCCTATCTCTAGGATCCAAAAAAATGTTCTTAATAAGTGTAGTCACATTTAACGATTTAGGATAAAGTAAGTATAGTCAGCAACAATAGTAGAGGATGAATCCTGGAATACTAGCGTAGTCTGAGGGTCTACCGTGAACCACATTTGACGTGTTGCCTCTCTCTTGCACTTGTAAATTCGTACGTAAGTATGACAGGGAGGCAATTCCTCGAACGTGGTTCGCGGTGGGCCCTCTGATCTAATCCTGCGATCCAAAATCCGCGATGGCAAATTATAAAAAGGCTTTCTAAACTGTGTGTGGTGTACGCGTGTAATTTTGGACGGGTCGACGTATTTAGATGCGTATCGTGCTGCGAATGTAAATAGACCGATTGACATTCAAAAAGGCTTTACTTGTTCCCCGATCTATTGGGCCACACAAGACGGTTTCATTAGGGTGTTTATTATTATTTTTCTTTTACAGTGATGATGATTTCTCCTGGTTATCGCTTATCAGTTTATGGCACAGCACATCACATACGAGCTGAAATTTTCTGAAATTCAGAGCCTGATTCTCTAACTTAATTAATAAGTTCAGATATTCTATGACCATAGAGTTTTCAATACAATAAGATAGGTGCCATAGACAATATCTGAATTTAGTAACCCTTTGACCGCCAAATATTTTTCAGTGACTTCTATTATTATAATAAAATAAGGGTGACAGCTGTTAGTTACCTACAGTTACCAAAAGCAAGTGAGTGGGTAGGTGAACTGACGCGCGCAGCTAGCCCAATAGCAACCTTAGTGCATTTCGACAAGTTCACTATGACGCGCTGTGCATGATAGACGTGGCGTTCAAAGCATAGTAAGCTAGGGAGACACAGGCAGGGATCATGACAGAGGCACAGGGATAATGTCTCTTCTTCCCCGCGTTATCCCGGCATTTTGCCACGGTTAATTGGAGCCTGGGGTCTGCTTGGCAACTAATCCCTACAATTGGCGTACGTACTAGTCTTTACGAAAGCGACTGCTATCTGACCTTCCAACCCAGAGGGTAAACTAGGCATTATTGGGATTAGTCCGGTTTCCTCCCGATGTTTTCCTTCACCGAAAAGTGACTGGTGAATATCAAATAATGTTTCGTACGTAAGTCCCGAAACACGCATTGGTACGAGCCGGGGTTTGAACCCGCGACCTCCGGATTGCAAGTCGCACAGAGATAATTTTTGAATAATATCAGCTTGCTTGTTGTAGGTAAATACGCCTATGTGGGTGTATGGATTGGGGAGTAAATTCTTTGTTTTATAGGGTAGTGTAACCTAACCACAAATATTTCGTTTATTGTTCTTGGAAATAAATATTAGGTATTATTTTTGCATTAGATAATGTTCGCTAATTTGTACACTAGTTAATTCAATTAACTTAATTGTACAAAGGACATAGAAGTTGTAAGCATTCGTTGTTTGTTGACATTTTCCCGTGTTCTGCCGGTCATAAAACTCTTTGTTTATTCAATTCTGTATGCATAGCTCGTATCGTACTAATGTCTGCCGCGGCGTCAAATCGTTGTCATAGTTATGTTTATTCGATATGAAGACATTTTACTTATTAAAACATTGACAAATATAATTTTGGCGGTATATCGAGTTGATTGTAAATGTAAACATTATTGGTCCAAACTGAAATACACGTCATAAGAGTAGGTAGAAAAAAGGTACAAATCTCTTACTGCAGCCACAATATAATGCTGGTTCGAAATCAGCCTCAAGCACAGGAGCAGACTCAAACCAAGATAAGTTGGCAGCGATTTTGACAGCCTAGATAGAGCAGGTGTTATTTTAAACGTCAAACTTCTATGAAACTATGACTTTTACTTAACACTTGCACAGGCTGGGCTATCAACATCGCTGCCAACTTAGCTTGTTCTGACTTTAGTCTCTAGATACATATGCGGCCGGCAATTTCCTCTTTTTTATTATTAATTTGGTTATCTTTATACGAATAACCTGTCAAGGCGTTCTTATGGCAAGCGATAAAATAGGACGTTTTGCTGGCCTTATACTTTGTCTTATTTATTTCTCGTCATAAATCAATTTTCTTTCCTTATGAACAAAAAAAATAAAAAATGTCTTGGAATGTACTATTTGAGCTCTTTCAAATGATACCCCACTTGACCTAGTCACTAGACTGAAATTTTGCCCCCTTTGGAAAATGCCCAACATGAAGGGGCATTTTCCATAGTTAATAAAAATAAAATAACACTTTCAATGCGTCTGGGCAGCTGGGTTAGCGTTATTCATAACTATTCCAAATTTCAAATCGATAGCTTAAGTAAATGGGTCTCGAGATATTTAGCGATGTGACAGACAGGCAGACAGACGGACGGACGGACAGAGTCGCACCATAAGGGTTCCTTTTGTACCTTTTTGGTGCGGAACCCTAAAACCTAAAAAAAAAAATTGCAGTCTCATACATTTAGGTAATTTGGTTGGTATGATGTTGATATTTTCTATTGGAGAGTTAATTTTTATCAATTATCACGCCATTTCGGGGCTAGTCCCATAGTAAAAGTTAATCTATAGGTACATATATGTGTTCATACCGTAAAATATTGCGGGTTACTTAATAAAAAAGTCCTTTTTTAATTTATTATTAACCCTAACACACTACGTACTAAGCGTAGACCACAAATCCTGCATAATAATGTTACATGGAGTATAAAATCTGCTACCCAACTACTTTCACCGATTACACGCCGAAAACCGTCACCATGACGACGATGCCGACGGCGAAAACAAAAGAATGTCGATGAACTATAAATAGTGCAACTGGTCCAAATTTAAAAATAAACATATTATAAGGCTTCGGACTCTTGGCAGTTCTTTAATCATTTTACTATTCTCACGATAAGATTGGTCAAGGGTTAAAATTGTCTTGTTTATGGTTTGAAAGTTACCCTTCAGTCATGTCACGATCCTGAAACGGCCAACGGAAAAAAAATATTTTGTATTATTTTTTGTCGCGTGTTACCTTCACTCATTTTACAATCCTGGTCTATGGTGTCTATGGTCACAACGGTTTCACACTCGCGCGCGGCCACTGGTGCGACGCCGTTAACGCCGTGCTGCGAGGCCGGCGGGCTCATCATAACTGGTCGTAATCAGGCTGGTATGTAATGTGACCGGTGGCGTTTTGGCAGGAAGTATTATAAAATGGAGCAGGAAGCTTATTCGGATTGTAATAACGGTTATTAACCTAATCTAGATTCGTTTTTTAGGGTTCCGTAGCCAAATGGCAAAAAACGGAACCCTTATAGATTCGTCATGTCCGTCTGTCTGTCCGATTATGTCACAGCCACTTTTTTCCGAAACTATTTTTATTTTATTTTATTTTATTGGAGAAACAACAGAAGCAAGTACAATAATAGTATAAGTGATAAGTTATACATTGCAATAGACGTGCACCTACCTCCTAAAACGCTCTCACTAAGAACTATATATAATATAGGTAAGGTAATGCTACAGTAAACTATGCTAAACTTAACGCGCGCTCTACGAAGATACTAAGTTGTCTCAGCTAGTATTTCAAGGATTTGTTTTTTGAAACTTACTCTACTTGTATTGAAAATGTCTGCGGCCGTGAACATTTTATTGTATGAATTGCAAAGACGGCGCAAAGGTGCGCGTATCCCAGCGTTAGTTGAGCAAGTCGGGACGGCGAACAAGGCATTAGAACGGGCAGTGCTGCGTGAGGGGACCCTAAAGCGTATGTTGTCAAGCAGCTCCGGGCAGTCGTACTTATCACGGCAAATGTTGTGGAGAACCAACATATCAGAACACGTGCGCCTTGACTCCAGGGAGGGTAACTTATAATGTTTCAATAATTTACAGTAGGACATACGTTTGCCAGTTAGGCGTCTATGTGTAGCCCGCAAAAACTTTTTTTGGACCATTTCAATTGCTTTCGAATACTTGGAATAAAAAGGGTTCCAAACAATTGAGGCATATTCCAAATGAGGTCTAACAAGAGCTTTGAATAATAGAATGTACGTGGATGACTTTTTAAACACTTTTGCTTTTCTTAAAACAAATCCTAACATTTGGTATGCTTTAGAGATAATTCGTTCTATATGACTGTTAAAATCAAGTTTATTGTCAAATAATATTCCTAAGTCTCGTACAGATGACACCTTTGTGATGGGTGTGTTACCAATCCTGTATTCAGAGTCAATTACTCTTTTTTTTATTTTTCGTAAAACACATGTACAAACATTTATCACCCGCTAGTTGAAGTTTATTTTTATGGCAGTACGAAATAAAGTTGTTGATGTCATCTTGAATTGAGTAAATGTCATTATGAGATTTTACTGATTTAAATATTTTTAAGTCATCTGCAAACATTAGAATACTACAGTTATTGAAACACTCCTTTATATCATTTATAAAAATTATGTACAACAAAGGACCCAAAATGGACCCTTGAATTACCCCAGAAGGTACAGTTGTGGAGTCAGACCTAAACCCATTCACGGTAATGACTTGGGTTCTGTTAGAAAGGTACGACACGAACCAACGTAGGAGGTTTCCCCGGATGCCATTGTAAGCCAGTTTTTCCAGAAGCAATAAATGGTCCACCTTGTCAAAAGCTTTTCTGAAATCAGTGAATATCACGTCAACCTGTGCTCTTTTATCCATATATTCTAGTAGGTAGTTCGTGTAAAGTGTAAGATTAGTGATTGTAGATTTACATGAAACCATGCTGCTCAGGGATTATAGCATTAACAAGCGAGGGATACAAAAGTTCATGTATTAAGCTCTCGAATACTTTAGGGATGCAAGATTGCACTGATATTAATTTTAATTTAATCTTTTATTTCGGATAACAAGACCCATACATTATTTATTACACAATATAATAATAAAAACAGAAACATTTAAAAATTAATAATAATAATAAAATAATATAATAATATAAAAAGTCATTAAGTAATACAATAAATTAAATTAACCTAAGTCTTATAACTAAAATAGCCCAACAACACCTCTATTGCTCAATTTGTTCATGTGCATAGCGTTCCACTTTGCAACTATTGGACAATCTAAACTGTCAATAACAGTGTTCAGAAGGCTGTTGGGGCTGACACTAACACGGCGCATCAGGGAGGCCACTCTCTTACGCATTATGGCTTGAAAGCTATCTACGTGAGCTTCCGCAAACATCCCCGACGCACTGCAAAATCGAGGCAACCCCAAGAACACCCTGAAACCGTTATTATACTGGATGCGTAAGGCATTGAGAGATTTCTGCGTACACTTGACCCACAGGCTGCATGTATAAAAAGACTGACAAAATGCCCTAAAAAGAGTTATTTTGACACTCTTCGTGCAACGTGCAAACCTGCGAGCCAACATGTTGCTTCTCACCGCCAATGCCCTACGCTCACGCTCCACGTCAAGATCGTCAGAGAGGTCCTCGGTGACCCAGTGCCCCAGATACTTAAACTGAGTGACATTTTTTAACTCAGTTCCTCCCAGTTTTAGTGGTGGTATGAACTTCGGTTTTTTTGAACCCGCCTTAAACACGAGTAGCTCACTTTTCTTGGAGTTGTATCTGAGACCGTGGGTCTCCGCGTACCTCTCACAGATTCCTATCAATATCTCCAGGGCTCCGATCGATGGGCTCAGCAGAGCCATGTCATCAGCGTAGCTTATATTGTTCATTATTTTGCCACCAACTGAGCACCCAATGCCGGCTCCGGTGAGCTCCTCGATCAGGCTATTGATATATAGATTGAAAAGCCGCGGAGACGTCAAACCTCCCTGCCTCACGCCGCATTCCAACCTGTACTCCTCTGAGTATGCACCGGCCCATCTCACACTGTTATTCTGATTTTGGTACCAATATTTCATGATGTAGATCAACTCTCTGGGTGCAGTAGACTCCCTCAAGAGCTTATCCCATAAGATATTGTACGAAACAAGGTCGAATGCCTTCGACAAGTCCAAAAAACATGCGTATATCGGCGTATTTCGCGTAGTATAGTATTGAACCGTGTGCTTGAGCCTCAAAATTGCCGTTTCCGTAGAGAGCCCTGGCCTAAAACCGAATTGCGCCTCGTTCAGGTGTATATGGCGGGCAAATTGAAGATCAAGCAGACGGTCCAAAACCTTCGCCACTACGGTCGCCAATGAAATTGGCCGATAATTATTCTTGTCGGAGGCATCACCCGTCCTGTTCTTTGGTATTGGTACTACTATGGTCTTCATAAGCTCTTGGGGAAGGTAAACATGGCCAATACACAAATTGAAAAACATCGCCAACACCCTGGGCAGATGCACACCAGCGAACCGCAAGTGTTCAACACTGAGGCCGTCGTGACCAGGTGACTTTCCCTTCTTCATGTCTTTAATCACGGTATCGACCTGCTTGGCACTCACAAGCGCGTAAGTACCCCCCACCACAGCCTCAGCGCTGGACGACTCTGTTGACACTACGCCCAAAGGAGACTCCACCTTAAAATGCTCTTTAAAGAGCTCAGCTATGCATTTAGGCTCACTTTGCCCTCCCACGCTTGCAGGCACGCACGCCCCAGTTCCCAGCTTCTTTGTATGATTCCAGAAGCCCTTGAAGTCATTAGTTGAGTGCCGAGTCGCTAAAATGTCCATCTTTATCTGTTCTTCGTTATCCTGGCACCATTTCAACTTAGACTTAAAAAGCTTTCTGGTTTCACACATTTTGTCATACACATTGCCATTTCTAGGTCTTCCATGTAATACCCAATCTTGAAAACTAAGTCGCGCCCGCCCGTGAGCCTCTTTTAAATGTCTATTCCATCCTATTATTTTCTTACGTCCATGACGAGATTTCTTTGCATCATAGCTGATTTCAGCTGACCGGCTTAGGATTTTAACTATAGAATAGTACAGTCTATCAATGACTAGTCTGTGCTCAGTATTGTTGCATATCACATCTGCACATTGCGAACACTCCGCTGGAAACTCAATAAGTCTTAGGTTCTCCTCACATTCTTTATGATAGGCACTAATTTGAAGACTATCTCTTTCGCCCCACCTTACTTTGTTTACTACGTTTTCAAGGTAAACGACTTTAGGATATAGGTCGATAATTAGTAATATCAGCACGTGACCCATTTTTATGAATTGGTGTGACATAAGAAGTTTTCCACTGCTCTGGAAAGATGCCTAAACTTAGGCATTTATTAAATATGATGTATAACGGATTAGTAAGCGCCTTAGCAGAGTTTTTAATAAGTATAGGGCTGATTTTATCAGGACCGATTCCCTTATTTGTGTCGACTTTTAAGAGTTTCTTAAAAATATATGATTGCTTAATATATAAATTTGATAAGTTAGGTGCTCCCTCGCGCTGTGGTAGATTGGTCAGAACGTCATAGTTTATGTCACCCTTAGGCTCAAATACAGAAAAAAAGAACTTAGAGAATAGATCTACAATTTGTTTAGGTGTTGATGCAAATTCATTATCATGAAACATAGTAGACAAGCTTTTTTTTGAGATGACACATAGGACCAAAATGCCTTGATATTACGTTTTAAAGAATTTTCCGTGTTAGCAGTAAAGGTATTAAAACATTCTGCCATTAATATTTTGCAGCGAGTGCGAAGAAGTGAGTATTCTTGATAATCGGCGAGCGATTGATAGACCTTCCATTTGCGCCAAACTCTTATTTTCCTATTTAAAGTGCTAATAAGTGCCGGGGAGAACCATTTTGGATATTTAGAGTTTTTTATGTGTTTAAGTGGAATTAATTTGTCAATAACATCAAACAGTAAATTGTAGAATCGCCCTACCGCCTGGTCCGGTTGTAAGTTATTTAATTCAGCTTCCCAATTTACCTTATTCAATTCACATGATATAGCGGAGTAATCTGCCTTTTCGTAATTATATTTTCGGATACAGTTGACGGAAAGGGGTCGAGGACAACTAAGGTTCATGGTAAATACTATAGGTGGGTGATGCCTATCTATATTAGAGAGTTCAACATCGGGCTCAGTAGTAACGCCCTCCTGGCTACAAAATAATAAATCTAAAATCCTATCATTCGTATTGCGGAACCTGTTAAACTGTTTAAGACCCAATATGCCGCTAGATCCTAGAACACAAGACACCATTCGATGGCACTAGTTCCTGCGAGCCCGGCCGCTCCACCCAATCAATAGTAGGTATATTAAAATCACCCACAATACAAATATCAAAACCACTGTAGCTATCGTTAATTCTTGAAATTTTATCACAGTAATCTTTATAGACATCATAAGACGTTTTGGGGGCAATATAGACGCAATTGATTATTAATTTAAATTTTTGACTAATTATAGTAATAAAAATATCTTCAATATTTTTAGACTCCCAACTTGGGACACGTGATACCCGTAGGGATGATTTTACCGCTATAAGAAATCAACACCACCGCCGTCCTTCTTCGCCGTTCCGACCAAGTCCCTATCGCGCCGAAATACATTATAATTATTATTGCAAAATATTTCCGCGCTGTGTATCCCCGGCCGCAACCATGTTTCAGTTAAAATTATAATATCGTAATCACACTGCAGTATATTTAGACGCAAATCAGAGATTTTAGATTTTAAACCACCACAGTTTTGATAATATAATGTTAAATTATTATTAGGCCCCTTCACAATTAACACAGGAAAAAACAACTTGTTGTAGTTGGCTTACAATAAAAACAATACGTTGACTTAATATGCAACCTTTGTACACAATAAATATAATAAGCATGGTCGAGTTTGAAATTAGTGTAAAGATAACGTTGCTAGTTGCTATTGTGGTGTCGATAAAAGGATTTATTGTTTTTATTTGCGTCTTAGCTGTTAGCATTACATTATAGATATGATTACACAGTAAATCAATATGTAAATAAATCAGGATTACGTTGTTATTATAGAATTGAGACTATAAGAGCTATACTGTTCAAACTTGGTAAGTAGATGTATTCTATGAACCGCATTAAGATGTTTACACAAAAATAGAAAAAAAACAATAAATTTTGGGGGTTCCCCATACTTAGAACTGAAACTCAAAAAATCTTTTTCATCAAACCCATACGTGTGGGGTATCTATGGATAGGTCTTTAAAAATGATATTGAGGTTTCTAATATCATTTTTTTCTAAACTGAATAGTTTGCGCGAGAGACACTTCCAAAGTGGAAAAATGTGTGTCCCCCCACCCTAACTTCTTAAATAACAGAATGAAAAATCTAAATAAAAATATATGATATACATTGCCATGCAAACTTCCACCGAAAATTGGTTTGAGCGAGATCTAGTAAGTAGTTTTTTTTAATACGTCATAAAATTAATAAAAAATTTTTTTTCATCAGACCCATATGTGTGGGATATCTATGGATAGGTCTTCAAAAATGATGTTTAGGTTTCTAATATCATTTTTTTCTAAACTGAATAGTTTGCGCGAGAGACACTTCCAAAGTGAAAAAAAGTGTCCCCCCCCCCCTGTAACTTCTAAAATAACGGAATGAAAAATCTAAAAACAATATATGATATACATTACCATGCAAACTTCCAACGAAAATTGGTTTGAACCAGATCTAGTAAGTAGTTTTTTTAATACGTCATGAATGGTACGGAACCCTTCATGGGCGAGTCCGACTCGCACTTGGCCGCTTTTTATATTATCTGTCAACTGTCAAGTGACATTACTGATTGAAGAAAAGTCTGCCGATCATATCCATAAAAAATCCAGATCAAAATTATAACCTGTTATTATAAATAGAATCCCATCAAAAACATTTTCATGTAAAATATTGCCAAGACGAAACCATAAGGCTTGCACTGTCAAAAAGTTGTCAGATCTCTTGTAGAGCCAAGCTTCTAATTCTACAAGCCCTAACTTCACAAACTCTACAACTTAGTCAAAATATAGTTTCGCTACCGTCATATAGGCGTAAGGTGAAAAAAATATTCACTATTCATTATTTTTTATTATACGAATACGTCTAAACGGCCAAGCCACATATTTTGACTAAACACTATCGACTTTTACCAAATTTAAATGAAATCGGTTCAATGGTTATTGATCCCCATACAAAATTCCGCTTCCTTGTCATCCCCTTAGAGGCTAAACATTTCAAGTTTTTGATTTTTTTTGTTGTTTGTGTACTAATACTATCCTACATGCCAAAGTTCAGCTTCCTAGGACTTCAGGAAGTACCCTAAGGGTTTTTATGATCATCAGTGAGTGAGTGAGTTAGTGACGACATTGGGGTTTTTAGGTATGAGAGCTATGCAATTGAAACTTTTTATGGTTAATAAGTCCACTATTGACATTATATCCCGAGAATTTTGTTTATCTGGTATAATCCAAACCCAAGTTATGAGGGTTCAAAAAACGACGAAGCGCTTCGAGAAAAGGTAGGTACTGCCGTGCTCCCAGATGAGCATCCAGGTTTTTTATTGTCGGTCCATAATTGTTTATTTACTAACAGAAAACTGTTGCTCAAAGAGTGTTAATTTGCTCGTTGGAGTCGGTAGTTGTTTTTTATGAATTGATTAATGGTTAGCCGTAGCTAATAGACATTTTTTTGGTGTCGCAGGCGCGTCATCAATCTAAAAATAATTTCTGAATAGAAAATAGAAAGTGCCATATTAAAGCTCATTTTTAGGGTTCCGTAGCCAAATGGCAAAAAACGGAACCCTTATAGATTCGTCATGTCCGTCTGTCTGTCCGATTATGTCACAGCCACTTTTTTCCGAAACTATAAGAACTATACTGTTCAAACTTGGTAAGTAGATGTATTCTATGAACCGCATTAAGATTTTTATACAAAAATAGAAAAAAAAAAACAATAAATTTTGGGGGTTCCCCATACTTAGAACTGAAACTCAAAAAAATCTTTTTTCATCAAACCCATACGTGTGGGGTATCTATGGATAGGTCTTCAAAAATGACATTTAGGTTTTTAATATCATTTTTTTCTAAACTGAATAGTTTGCGCGAGAGACACTTCTAAAGTGGTAAAATGTGTGTCCCCCCCCTGTAACTTCTAAAATAAAAGAGTGAAAAATCTAAAAAAAATATATTATACACCGTGTTTTTTTTGATTTGCGTTAATTTCGAGGGTGCATTCCTGAGCTTAAATTAAGTAACTTTCTCAAAGATACCGATATTCTAACTAACTCCATTTCGGAGATAATCAATCATAAATTTTTATATTATAAGGCCCTTACGAGCGTGTACACTTGCTTTAGGACCTGTTTACTTATTAGTTAGTGTTTAGTGCGAGTTCATACATTTGCTACTAAACGTACGTACTATCTCGGACGATCGATGTTAGAAATGACATTGATATGTCACAGTTTTCAATTGTTTGGTTGAGTTAAATGTAATGCCCGTGTTACAACAACGCTATATGCAACATTTAGTTACTTTTTATAAAAATAAAAATAGTAAAAAAAAAAACAAAAAAAAATATTTTTTTTGAAAATTAACTATGCCATTTAGTTTCCTTAAACGTACTTACCGAAACCCCGGAGTTAACGCAATTCAATAAAAACACGGTGTATACATTACCATGCAAACTTACACCGAAAATTGGTTTGAACGAGATCTAGTAAGTAGTTAAGTAGTTTTTTTTTAAATACGACATAAATGGTACGGAACCCTTCATGGGCGAGTCCGACTCGCAGTTGGCCGCTTTTTATTTTATAAAGCAAGCTTTAGTTTAGGGTTTCATATTGGAGAAGAAAATAGAAGTAACCAAATCGAAAACTGGCTGTAACGATTTTTTTTAATATTGGGGCGGACGATGCTGATGCCGCCTACTCAAATTGGCCGCTTTAATAATTTATCGTGATGTATATAGTATGGCCATACTGTACGTTTTCGCGTCACGATAAAGTGGGGGTTTGTACTTTTTGGTACAAATGGGGCTGGAACGCCTCTCCTATCTGTAACTGCGGGCACCCGGACTAGACCATCAACCACATCATTCTGGAGTGCCCCTACACTAGACACACAGGCCATGTAGACGATTTTAAGATTCTGACAAAAGAATCAGTCGCGTACTTGTGAAGGACAAAATTCAAAGTATCAGTTTATTTTATATGCAATCCAGTGACATGTATCGTACAATAAATAAAATAAGGGGACTTTAATTTATGAAATTGTATTGTATACATGCGCGTGTATTGCGCTATATGCAGTTTAATGTCTCCTGCTTTATCGTAAAAATATGGCCTTGCCGTGGACAAGTAAAGTATAAAAGTAGT
This sequence comes from Cydia pomonella, assembly GCF_033807575.1. Classification (NCBI taxonomy): domain Eukaryota; kingdom Metazoa; phylum Arthropoda; class Insecta; order Lepidoptera; family Tortricidae; genus Cydia; species Cydia pomonella. The sequence goes on from NC_084720.1 coordinate 6,243,869, forward strand.
TACATACTCAAAAAGTGTCACGGTTAGGTCGGTTAGGTCACTTTCTCACTTGGCGGTGTGCACTGCGACCTGACCTGGCACTACCAAATGGAGTCTTATCTCTAAAAAGCGATCTCTTCCAGACCACCTTTGGGTAGCGGGAAATGTATAACTCATACAAATTAATGAACAACAACTTATAGAAAATAATAAACACACATATCTAATATGTCTACTGTCCAAACGGGAATTTTCAGAAGATTTGCAGCTATAACAGTTATTTTTCGTCACAATGGATATAAAAATCTCACAGTTAAATAATCATTGAAACGTTGAAAAAATGTAATATAAGAAATGGAATGTCCCAAGTGACGAACGTCCTAAAATAATTTCGATTAGAAAGCCGGTCATATACGCTGACTTGGACTTTAGAACGAGATCCATGCGAACAGGGCGCGTAGCCAACATGCCAATCGTTTACGCTCCGTAGCGTCAACGAAACTGTCACTGTCGCACTAATATGGAAGAGTGATAGAGAGAGATGACTACGATACGCTACGGAACGTTAACGATTGGAATGTTGGCTAACCACCCAGCAATGTTATCAAATTGATCTGAATGTACAAAAGATTGTACTTATGAATGGCGACGACGAATTAAAAGAGGGGCAATGGGTTCGCATTCTATCGTCAACTCGTTAAAACTCCATTAAATCAAGTATTACGGGTGTCACGCACACAACGAGAATTACTAAATGGATTATAAATAAAGCTTTGGTTTCATTACATCTTCACTTCATTTTACCCATTTAACAAAAGATCCTAGATCTCAAAACGGAATAGTGTCAAAATGCCTAATTTTTTTCTCATAATTTTCCAAAAAAAAACTTCAAATCGACGTGGTGTCATTATTCCTAAATCATTCATAGTTTGACTCACGTGTTTTAGGGTTTCTTAACCAAAACGGCAAAAAGAGAAGCTTTATAATTATGTAATTTGAAAAAACGGTGTATTCTGTGAGTCGCTACTAAGCAGCCTACTAAGTTTAGAAATTAAAAAATATATATTTTGGGCAAGAGGCACTTTGTTTTTTTTTTAGTAAATAACAATGTGAAACACCTTTTGCTTATATGGCTTAAATATCGTATGAAGGTACGATATTTTTATTAAATTATAAATTGTTATTTTTTATTCTTTTGCTTAGAATTGTTGACATAGTAGTTATGTGTTTGCAGGCCAAATTATTTAATAATGATTGACGTTTCATAATATAAATTCGTATAGATTAACGTAGAATAATTTATTATTATGCAATAAACTAAACTATTATTCCTAGATATTAGGCGCTTGAAAGAGTTGAAAGTTGAAACGCCTCGTATACAATGCTTATGATCTGGGGGCCTATCGCGAAAAATGAAATTCGCAAATTGCGGGATCTTTCTCTTTTACTCTCATTGGACAGAGTGACAGAGGAAAATTCCCGCAATTGACGAACTTCAATTTTCGCGGTTAAAGCCCTCGGTTCCATTCGGATCTTAAAATAATGTAAACAAGAAAACCACGCAACTGAGTCAGATGCACTACAAAACATGGCCGAATGGCCAAGTCACGTGTTTTATGTTGTTTACATTATTTTAAGATCCAAACAGAATAAAATAAATTATAGGTGTTAAGATGTAGGTAACATTAGATATGACTCTGTCGCAGGAGTAGCAGCCTCGAAATGTGCGGAAAAACAAGGAAATTGTTATTACCTATTACAGTGAACTACTAAACGTGTAAAATGGTTTATGTGTAGGTATCTACGTAAATGATTTTCTACTTTGGTTGTAAAACTTGTGTAGGTGCCTAGTTTATTTTTCAGTGTAGCTAGATTTAACCTATGTGTATATTCTTGTTTATTTTGTATCCAATCTCATAAAATGAAACACGTGCCACCATCATTCCTAATCAAAGTGTTGTATTTTGTATTCCTTGCGGTATTATAGGTAAATTACCATTTCTATGTAAGTATTGAGATTAAATGTTTCAAATAGAAATGTCTTTATTTCACTATTATTTTATCACTAAGATAAGAGCAAAGAGTACGAGTAGTAAGTATTATATATAGGATAAGAGGCGAATAATCCACAACGTAGGCTTCGTTAATATCTATGGTACCTAATCAAGCAAAAAACATGTGCGACATGCGTCTCTATCTATTATTTTTTGAGTACAATTGATCAATCTACTAGTAGGTAACCTATTTGTAAATAGCGCCTGAGGTTACACTATTATAACATTTGTAAACTTAGAGAGAGACCTATTGACAATATTGACATAGACTCAAAATTACAAATACTCTTTATTCAAATATTAGCTCTAGCAACAAGTACTTTTTAATTAGTCAAAAACTAAAAAAAAAATTGTACGTTTTAAAATACGGCACTACCTACTTGTGATTTATGAATAATGTGACATTCAATTTACTTACAAAATGACTTGTCTATTTGTTGTTTTTTCATAATGACAATGTTTTTTACTTACTGGTACTTTTGAAATGTTTTGTTTACTGTATTAAATTTCAATAATTTATTCAGTCCTAATGTATATTGTAATGTAAATGTAATTGTTGTTGAGCTATGTCGTCTTGAATAAATAAATTTACCTATGTACAATCGGCTAAGTACTCAAATAAAGCATCAAATTCGGGCACATATAGTACTGTATTAACAGAAAAAATAAGACTCACCGTTTCCATTCATGTTTCCGTTCTCGATCTGCACCACGACTGAATCCTTCTTATCGATACCGTTAATGATCCGATCGATATCGGCATCGATATCGACAACGTGCACGTCACTGTTATCACTCGCGTGCTGGTCGCGCGGCGATGGCATCGCTACTAACTAATGTAAACAAGTTGGTCGACGCGACGGACAGAGCTAAATATTGTTTAATTAGTATGTTTTGCGGGAAAGAGATAAAACGGATGATCTGTGGAACCTTTAGTAAGGCTAAGATGGTCGACTTTTTATCATTTGTCACCATGCCTGTAACGTTCTATCCAGAGACATGTCAGTCGTATTTCTATGGTTCTAACAAGTATGTAAGTGTCAAAGTGACGCATGACATGACAAGTTATAAAAATGCGTCCATGATACCGCTGCAGATGTATGAAGATATAGGTACCTACCTATATATCTTTTTATTAACAATATAGAGTCAGATCAAGCTAAGTTGGCAGCGATTTTGACAGCCCAGCCTGTGCAAGTGTCAAGTAAATGTCATAATTTCATAGATGTTTGACGTTTAAAATAACACTTGCACTGCCTGGGCTGTCAAAATCGATGCCAACTTATCTTGGTCTACCTCTATTGTCATTTTAACTTTAGTAGGGGTCCAAAATTTAACATTGAATAATCACAAGCCACCAAGCGAAAAGTTCTAATTTATTATGTAATAAAATCTAAGTAAATAATAGTATCGCGTAAAGAGCGATTTTTAGGGTTCCGTAGCCAAATGGCAAAAAACGGAACTCTTCTACATTCGTCATGTCCGTCTGTCGGTCCGGTTATGTCACAGCCACTTTTTGTCTAACAAATATAAAAGTTTTTTCTAAAGATAAACAATCGACTAGATAATAGAAAGATAGGTGTATTGTATACTTGTTCAGCTACCTAGACAATAATGAATGATTAACATTATACATTAATTAAATGGCTTTATAGGTATATTGCATGCGAATGGCGAGGTACCATCGTCCACAGTGTTAAATGATAATTCCTAAACCTTATTGCTAAGACATAAGGTCCACCAAGGGTTAGTTCAGTCACAGCTCATATAATACTAGGTTCAGTGTTGCTGTTAGTACCACGTACAATACTCGTTTTATGACGTCATAAACGTTGGTCTGAACCGAATTAGATACGCGGCAGTTAACCACCAAGTTCACAAAATAAAAAGATGAAACTGCATCGGCCGAGGGTACCCACACAAACCATTTCGGGCCACTTTCAATTTTCAACCCCATCGGGAGATCACAACTAAAAATCTGTTTAAAAATTAACATAGGTATTAGCGATTTCGCATGTCTAGTAAGATCTCATTTCTTTTGTTGTGAGAGTAAAAGAGAAAGATCCCCGCAAATGACGAATTTCGATTTTCGCGTTAGGCCCTCTGCGCCGGTCTGTCAACGCAAGCTCCTGACGACACTACTCTACTGTACTGAGTGAAACATGTCGAGCGTTTCCGACTTAAAATACGTGAGTGACCCGTTTTAACATATTTAATAATTACTTATGTCTGTGTCTCACCTCACGGAAGTTTTGTTATTTTTTTTTGTATAACGACACATACGGTAATGTAACTAGGTCAACCTTTCCGAAAAATATTTATACCTATGTTACTTATTTGTTAACCAGCAGTTGTTAAGATACGAGTAATATACAAGTAAATGACTGTTCGAAAGGCCTGTTGTTGCTAGGCCTACTCCAATAAAGCATATTTGAAGTTTGGTAAACTTGTAGAAACATTATTTATGTATACCTATTATTTAAAATCTGGCGTAGTAAAAAATGCCCATATACAAGTCAACTAAGTACTTCTTAGCCTTGCCGTCATGTATACAGTATACAGACTACATTTCTTATTTATCTCTCTTAATGGCTTAGCTGGAAGAAATCCCTCAAAGGGATAACTTTGCTTTTGTAAATATTTATTGCAATCTCTCTGTGATTTTACTAGTTTACAATACTACTCGTACTACAAGTGTACAACTCGCTGGCTAGCACAGTAGTGCATGTAACAAATCGGCCATAATTGTACCTCGGCGGCCGGAAGAAAAACTGGCGTGACTCCATAACACGTTAGATCATTACCGATTACGGAGGCGGTAGAAACATGTGAGACTAATCAGTGATATAGACTGCCAATTCCTATGTTTACCGACTTTTGTGCCCGTCCGTGTAAGTCGCGGGCAGAGGGTAGTAAATCAAAACTGGCGTGATTCCATAACATATTGGTTCATTATATGATCATTACTGATTACGGAGACGGCAGAAACATTGAGACTCATCAATAATGTAGACTGTCAATCTCCATATAAATTGCGTTTCTCGTTTACGGTGAGGATGGCGCCACAACGCGCCACCACGCCATTTAACATTGTTTTAGGCCCAGTGTAGATCCAGACAAAAAAAAGTTAAAAGTATAGGATTATAATTAATTAAAAAATAATATATTTATCACAAATAACTTGCTAAGTAAGTTTGAATGCACTAAGAACTGTTAAAGTGGTCTTTTAGTAGACACGAGAAATCGAATGATCTCTCGTGAATCATGAAATCTAGTGAAAAATATCCATTTAAATAATTACAGTATTTCAGTACGGTAACTATTTCTCATAATAGTACTTTACGATACAAGTGCGAAAAATAGGAAATTCGAAACGAGTGGCGATAAATTAAAACACGACCGAAGGGAGTGTTTTAAATCGACACGAGTTGCGAATTACCTATTCGCACATGTATCGTACAACGTTTTACAGTACATATGGCCCTTTAAATGTTGGACACAGTAACGTAATATGCTAATTTTCGCACTAGTGCGGTAAAGTACCACCATATGTACTGTAAATTAATTTCTCAATCTCAATCAATACAAAACTTTAAAAAAAATCTTATCAACGTTTAAATATACCATTAATACACGTCTAAAGTTGAAATGCTCGATGTCATTAGATTTACATATATTAATGAATATTTCGTAATTTTATTCCTTTGACTTCCACTTCATGCTATCGTCTTTCTTGCTAATTCTTTTCTTCTTCCTCGTTTATTATTGAGGATCGGGGCTAAATAAAGTTTGTCTCCAATTTGGTGTGATCATAAACCATGCGAACCACGCAATGCATGCTGCCTGAATTCTACGCCATATCAGACCGTCTTTGTCATTCTATATGTACCTAACTAGAAAGCCATTCATTTTGCATTTTATAATTATCTGAACTTCAAATGATGTTTTGGAGCGTCATAAATCCATTAGTCAGGCACTATGCAGGTATTTGACACAAATTGATGACCCTGTTGAGATTTTGACCCAGAACCATCAGTTACACCGATAAGGATAAACCGATCCTCATACCTAAGTCAAAAAGTCAACTATGACGCTATCTACAACTAACAGAAACCAACAGTCTTATTTTGTCTTAAAGCTAGTTATTTAACAAGAACCAACCCCGTTTTACCAAGTAAAAAATAATTATGAATAATGGAAAAATAATTGCTTATCATTTAACTACAATGTTTATTCGATGACGGGTTTAATAAGTCTGACCATCATTAGAAACTTAATATCTTTGGTATCTTCGTTAGTAATTAATCTCATCAAGTATTAAGTATTTCCTGTTTGGTATTGAACTTTCTAGAATTATGAGCACAATAGTGTTTACTAGTATATATTACGAAACGAGTGAAAACTAATCTTCGTAATCCGAAGATTTTCATTACTTATATTGGAAGTTTTATGTTGTCGTTTCTGTGAAAAGGCTTTTACTTCATTAACACTCGACTTTTGAAATAGGGTTATGTTCTTCACTTTTGTCTTTTCGCTAATGGTCCAATTTTAAATATTCATTTGGGTATTTTAAGACTTTTACTAGTTATGCCCACATTACACATAATTTTTATTTGTCGTAAAAAAAAACACCATTTACCACCACACCCATAAGTTCAACCTTACACTTTCACTTTTTGTGTATTACTTAGTCCTTTTATACTCGTACTTTATCTCTTTTATTTATTATTTTCCCGTTTTCACTCAATGTTCCAATATTTTTCACCAAGGACATCGGTCAGTACTTCTGGCTGGCGCAGTGCGCCGCCAATGCAGCACAAGGCCGCACTGGCAGGATCGCCATGTGATGTGGGGGCGTTAAAGGAGACCTATTTCGACTGGACTAAAGGTTTATTGTGTCTTAAATAACTAGCACATGCATTGATATATTAAGTTATGCACGTGTGTGGGCACACAAAATTATAGCGTGAAATTCTTAATTTTGACCATACGCTAAGGGGTAAATATGTGGGTCATACTGAACAACTTTTACAACGGGGTCAACCCCGAAATCGAATAAAAATCAGCTGTTCCATAGAAAATATTGACATGTGATTCACCAAAATGTATAAGACGGCAGATTATTTTTTTTGCGATTTCGGGGTCGGCCTCATAGTAAAAGTTGTTCAGTATGAATGACATATCCACCCCTCAGCGCCAGCATTCGCTGAAATTGTTGTTTGACCGTAACGGTCAAGCATAACCCTATCTGTAATGCGTGTCTATTTTTTGGGGTCAAATCTTGGAAGCAAAATTTGACCCACTTCCCGGTTTCCGATTGAGCTGAAATTTTGCATACATACGAGTATATACTCGTAAGTCGGGTGGCAATGCAATACTATGGTACCATCGAACTGATCTGATGGTGGAGTCAGGAGGTAGCCATGGGAACTCTGTGATAAAACAACGCAACTTAATTGTGTTTGGGGTTTTTAGAATTGTCTCGATGAGTATTAGTTGCCTGTGGAAATATAAGTACAGTCAGCGATAAAAGCAAATGATTTATTTTTCCAAAAACATCTTAATTCCTATTAGGGCCGATTTTTATCTCCAGAGATAAGACATAGTGTCTGTCTGTGTGTGTCTGTTACCTATAACTTATGTTTGACTTATGCTTCACTTAACTTATGATTACCTGAAAGAAAGAAAGAATTCCTCAAGTATATGAAAGTCACTGATCTAACCTAGTTAGATAATACTTAAGTAAGAATTAAGGAGGTCCGGCATTTACACAATTTGTTTACGATTTTAAATTATTCACAATTATCACATATTAGTTTTACGCAACGAGGATTTATTTTGCATAAGTTCTTATGAACAATATCTATGAATAATAACCAAAATTTACGGCAATTTTCCCGTCGGGTATTTACCCGTTATAAAGCCTACAAGTTATTACCGCAAATGCGTGGATATGTAAGAACAAGGTTTTTTTGATAAATCTCTTTCATTCTTTATTTTTCATCACACTTGCTCGAAAAAGATCTTATTTCATGCAGGTGTACTGAAGGTCAAAGACCTACTTTGTTCCCGCCTGAGTTATGGATTGTGAAAAAAAAGCTAAAACTCCCTAGGGAGTTATAGCTTTTTCTTTTTAATTATGCTACTTATTCATACAAACCAAGTAGCATAAAAATAAGATAGTGTCGAAAATAGTGTCATGATTGAGAAGACTCAAAATACATAATAGAGGTAAGTATGTATATAAATTCAAGAGCAGTTTAAATCAGTTGAAGCTGAAGAATTCAATAAAGGCATACCAGGATAATCAATAAAGACTGTCGTATCTACTCGAATTTTAGTTCCCACAGTGTTGCGTTCAATGTTATTTAATTTGATTAATTTAACCAGCCGTTTGAAATATTTTTATACAATTTTCAATCGTGGCTGAATGTCAAATAGGTCTGTGCCTTGGATCCCTCACCTGTCAAGAAATTACAAAATGGCGGACGAATGTTTGATATGTCACCGTATTTAAGAATTATTTCGCTTAAAATTTAGTTTTTTCTTCACAAGTGTGATGAAAAACATTGTGTGTAACTCCGGGGGTAAGAATATTGCAAACTCGGGTCTTTAATTCCCTCCAGCCTGCGGCTGTCGGGAATTACCACCCTCGTATCCAAAATTTCACTTACCCCCCATTGTACCTTGCACAATGTACTATTATTCGTTTTATATGTAGGTGCCGATTTTATGTTTAGGTATTTACCTACCTACTCTTTTTAAACTGTTTCACAAGAGATCTCAAAGAAAATATTGGCCATCGCGCCTGCTTTTCGGAATACAATTTATTATTATAAAAAAAAAATATTACAATCAACTTTTTTTGTTACGAAACATGCAGTATAGGTATTCGTTTAACTGTAGATAGTGTAATCCCGGATTTAGCCCTAAGGCGAAACATTGCTCGCTCAAAATAAAACAATTTACATAAATAAAATGTGCAAATAATAAGGTCCGACCGAGAACGATTTTTTTGTCTCGGCCGAGACCGAGACCGAGACCGAGATTCAATGGGATTCTCGGCCGAGACCGAGACCGAGACCGAGAATTTATACAATAGAGAAAAAACACGAATTTTGCACTAAAATTGTTTTTATAATCGAAATTCGACGATTTATCAGAAAAAAGTTATCATAATCAATTCCTAGCGCTATTAAACAGTATTTTTAGGGTTCTGTAGCCATAATGGCAAAAATCGAACCCTTGTAGTTACGTCATGTAATATGTCTGTCGGTCTGTGCGTATGTCACAGCCATTTTACTCAAAAACTATACGGTATATTTTATAACCAAAGTTGGAACGTAGGTGTAGATGTATTATGTAAGTCGCTTCTTAGTTTTGAAACAAATAATGTAAAATATATTTTCAAATATATACTCCGTATAAATGTAACAAAAAGTAAAAAAAAATCATGTGGCTCATCATAAGATAGGTCTTTAAAAATACAGAAAGGTTGCTAAAACTTTTTTTTTTATTAAATAAATACTTTTGACAATCATCGATTTAAAAAAATAAATTGTGTGATCCCTCTTACTTTTGAACCGGGTGAGCAAAACCATTAAAAAAATTCTAAATAAGCAAATAATTTTTCAGGAAAATTATTTTGAATATGGAAGAGTTATAAAAAAACTGATCTTCTTATTAAAACGACAAAAGTGCCACTAACATACGCTCTTTTGCTTGTACGGCTTTTTTGTATTATATGAAGGTACGGAACCTTCCATTATGCGTGGTCCGACACGCACTTGGCCGGATTTTCAGTACGGATGTGCACAAAAAGAGGTAAAATAACAATAATCCAAATATAGAGTTATATATTGTAACTTTTAACCCAAAATATCCGCCACAGGTGTCGTTTTGTACTTACCTACTGCTTTGCTTTTTCCCTTTGACACAAATATATTTAGTATCAAAATATCCAGTGTCATCTTCCACTCACAACAAGTTAATCTAAGTTACATCCCGATAACAATATACACCCATTTATTCATCAATAACAACTACCACAAAACGAAAAAAACCAAATGAACAAGTCATTACTAGCAACCGCGCCTATCCGATCCCAACACTTAGTATTTGATAAGTAATTGGCTTAAAATGTGGCTATGAAACCAATTTAAATCACAAAAAACGTCACACCAACCGGGCGATGCAACCAACTAGTGGCTTAGCCCCTGGGGCTCGTGCGCGGAAAATTCAAATTCACCAATGATAACTCATTGCTTATTCTCGGTCTCGGCAAGAATCTCGGCCGATTTTGGCCGAGAGCCGAGACCGAGATCTCGGCCCGATCTTTGGCCGAGAATGCCGAGACCGAGACCGAGACCGAGATCTCGGTCGGACCTTAGCAAATAACTACAATCATTATCATTTAAACACAAACAAGGATTCTTTACGGTAATAAATTAGATTTAAATGGGTGGGAATAGGGCCAAAGTAACCAATATTTACGAAGTAAAATGTTTTTTGCACGCTTTCAGAACACTAACAGCACAAATGCAATGTATTGTATTAGTTGAGCGATCACGCGAACCGACACCACCTCACTGAATATTATATTGCTTACAAACTATGCGATACGGGCTAGCCTATTTTAATAAATAATCGTAGTATATAGGGATCCTTGGACAGATTTTTTTTTATTAATCGGTCGCCTGAATTTTTCTGCATATTCTTTTTACTTATGTACCTATCTCAGGCAGTTGGTAAGGACGTTGCGCGGTGATTTTCTAGAAGAAAATAATGTTTGGTTTGATATGGGTAGTTCGTGTCGTCCATGATGACGCGCAAATTTGTCAAATCTAAGGCACGGTTCTTCGTGAATGACACAACAATGTATGCATGCATGTCATTCTATGTATGTTTATTGATAATAGTCATGTTTAGAACTTTAGATAGTGACTTTCATCGTTCTGTACTGATTTTCTTTTCCGCACCAATTGCGAGATTGTTTGGCCCAATGGTTGACTAGTAGAGAATGCCTTAAGGCATTAAGTCCGCCATTTGTACTTTTTTGTATTATGCAATAAAGGTTAAATAAATAAAAAACTAACACGACCTATACCATTTTTTATTTACTTAAGTTAATTTACCAATCGCCTCAGTTAAAAGGTAGAGTAGATCTATAAAAATTAATTTACTAACAAAGAGAACCCATTTCACAGAACAGTTCACTTCACCATAAAATGCCACTATTTTATGATCTTCACTTAATTAAATTTCGCTTGATGCAAGTACTATAAGAGCGCCTATATTCAGTATTCAGTATTCAGTATTCAGTATTCATTTATTTCTTGCTTCCATGGTACATTTTTAGGTAGTAGTTACACATTTCTTACGGTATCACATGGACCCTGAATAGGGTGTAGCAAATACAAAACAATTTAAGTAACTTACAAAGTTATTTAACATAATATAGTGGATTTTACAAACTTATAACTAACATAACCTATACATGTATCACAAGCTCATTGCTAATAACAACATTCATTATATATGTAGCAATTATTATGTAGTATTATTGATATGTGTAGCAATTTATGATGATTAAAACGTTTATTGTGTGTCAATCTATGACTATAACTTTTTTCTTCCATAAATTCGGTTATAGTATAATATGCTTTTTTTAATAAATGCTGCTTTAATTTTCTTTCAAATATATTGTTGTTTTCTTCTGATTTGATAAAACTGGGGACATGGTTGTAGATTTGTATCGACGTGTAGTATGGTCCTTTTTTGAAAATGTCAATTTTTGGTTCCGGCAGAATAAGATCTAAATTACGGCGGGGGTTTGTATTGAAATTAAATAAATGGATATTTTTACGAACAAATGTGGCTGACTCTAAAATGCAAATTGAAGGTAAAGTTAAAACTCCTAGTCTTATAAAGTGTGGTTTGCAACTTGTTGTTTGTTTAATATTGACGATTATGCGAATACATTTTTTCTGCATGACAAAGGCATCATGTGCGTCGGTACTGTGTCCCCACAATAAAACTCCGTATCGTAACAAGGAATGTGCATATCCATAATACGCTGTAAGCGCACATGATTCATTTGTGTTAGATTTAAGTACACTTAAGGCATATACAAATGAAGCTAGCTTGTTTTTAAGTCCTGCTATATGCCTTTTCCAATCAAGATGCGTGTCTACAGTTATACCCAAAAGCGAACAACCCGATATCTCTTCAATGTTTAATTGTTTTGCAATGTAACTTATATCTATGGCGCGTTTTTGATGTGGTCTGAACTGGATAATTTTAGACTTTTTGTTATTGATTACAAGGTTGTGATCTTTTAGCCAGTTTACTATTGTGACGTATGTTTCGGTTATATTTTTATAGGCGTCGTTACTCGTGGGACTTTTGAAGAGAAGTGAAACATCATCGGCAAACGTTATGCACTTGTGTTCCTGTTCTGTAGTTTTTGGGAGGTCATTAATATATATTATAAAAAGGACACAACCCAGCACGCTGCCTTGTGGAATTGAGTTGTTTATGGATATTATATCGGATTTGTATGTTTGTAACTGACGTAATTGTTCACTGTAATATTCTATTTGGACATACTGTTTCCTGTTATTTAAATATGATATTAACCAATTCAGAGCTGGACCGTATATGCCAAATCCTTATGACGCTCGGTCTGGTGACGACATTAGTCGACCCAATTTCCCAATTTTATGGCTATATATCTGGATCTGGGTTCCGATTTTTAAGGTGTTCCTCAACTGTGCGTTTTTTTCAGAAACTTTCTGCCTGTCGTGAAGTGTGTGTGAAATGATACGACCTTCAAACCTTCAAGAAAAGAGCGTACTCCTATCTTAAAGGCCGGCTACGCACTTACAACTTTAGGCGTTGCAGGTGTCAATGGGCGGCGGTAATCGCTTACCATCAGGTGATCCGTCTGCTCGTTTGTCTCCTGTATTATAAAAAAAAGCTTTGAAACTTTAGCGTTAGTGGCTCACGCTGATTGGTGCTCACGATCAAGGTCATATATAATTAATATTAAAACCAAAAGCATAATCGGCCTCATGCGCTTGCTCACTTTTCTATTCGGTTCAATTAGGGAATCCATCTTATATATAGTTGAATAAATGAATGCGTATATTTTAACAAATAAAATAGGTACCAAAGACAACTTTGGGAATAGTAATTGCATTATTTTGAACCCTGTAAAAAACGTTTTTACCTATATTTTATTTACACTAGTGTGGAATTACTTTTTAAATAAATAAATAGCATGTACCCTACCGTTGTAAGGAAATTGCACCGATTATGAGAATATAACCCATCACCAATTGTACCTAAGTGATGGATAATAGCCACGCACCGGCACTTCGTTTTTAAAATTCATGAACAATCAAACAATTATTTTAAGGGCGGACGAGCTTACTATATTTTTTATGCGGAATCTCTTATTATTTACGCATACGCGTAACGTACGTATTTAATTTATAAGGTAATTTTATATTGTGATAAAAATAAATCTAAATCTAAAAAACGTAACAACTGCCAGTGCACTGGAGCGTACAGCAGATAAGTTATAAAACGTGTATAATAATTACCTTTTTTTTCATTATGTAATTATGTAGTATTAATTACTACAGAAATATATTAAAAAATACATTAAAATAAACTACAACTAAATTACATTAAAACAAAACTAAACAAAGTCACAAAAAACCTAGTCGAACAACTCGTCCCGAGCCCTTCCGGACACAAAGGTGCCCATTACAGTACCTAATAGTAATTAATTTTAAAACGCGAAAGCTGCATAACATGGTTTGCCTGCTAATAGTGCTAATCACTTTTTGAACCGAAAAACGTGAAGAATAGAAAAAAATATTCCAGCCCACGAGTGACTTCTTAGGATTATTTACTGTCTTGGCTAGAAGCAGGTAAACATGTTGCTGTAAGTCGTCAATTATGGCCAGCCGATATCAAAACTAAGTAGGGTTGCCTCTTTTTTCCAAAGGAAACTGGAACTCTCTGGATATGTTGTGATATTATAATGAGGAAAACGACGTGAAAAACAGGATGACGGGTGTATACCAAAAGCAAGAGCTTATATACTGACGTGGAGAATGCTGCTAAATAGTTATGCGAGATTGCCGCTAGTATCACTTTTCTCATATTTTATCTTCATCAAGCATTCACAAGTCTATTTTAATCATATCTATTAACATATTTGCCTCCATATGTATTCTTGTCGTCATATTTATACTCTATGTTGTCTCTGCATGTTTCCATATTAAATATTATTTTGTTAAAATTACATTGGTATATACCTACTTTTACTTCACAATTATTGTCTTTGAGGTAGAAAAATTTTGCACCGTTAAGAACGAGGGTAATGTTTATATAATATTCATATTCTGTGCTTTCTTTATTTTGTACATATATTATTCAGTACTCGCCTACTTCACTTGATATGTGCACTCGTGCAGTTCTCAAGAAATATCGAGTATGATTGTTGCCAGGTACGCCAAGTAGTATTTTTAATCAATTCTTATATAAAAATAGAAGATAGAAATGACAGGAATATAAAAAATAATAACAGGTAAAATGTCAAGCAAGATAAAATTGACAAATTCAGCCAATTAATTATAATAATACCCCCGGCGGAAAAGCAACGCTACCTATTTGACTTTAGGGTAAGAGGTTTTTTAGGCACAAAATAGAGGTTTTCTTTTTTAAAAGATGTGTGATAAATAGTAGTAATGGTTCTTGGATAGATGGCGATAGTATACTTATTTTTGTTACGGGATTTAAAATTTAGATTTACCTAGTGTGTGTTTTACATTAACAAGTAAATAAATAAATATTATAGGACATTATTACACAAATTGACTAAGTCCCACAGTAAGCTCAATAAGGCTTGTGTTGAGGGTACTTAGACAACGATATATAAATATATATATTTATATGAAAGTATGAACTCACTTTATTATACCTAATTTATATTTCGCGACAGGTTTCTTGTTGTACTTGAAATGCACTTAGCATCAAGTTACTTTATTGGGCATTGACCTAGAACCACATTATATAACCGCTCCCTTTAGCCACGGCCGCTGCATTTATGACATGAAAAATATTTATACATACATAATTCTTAACTTATTTAATTAAAGGAGTTACGCCTATGCTTGGGTATAAAATATATCGCCCTCCTGTGTGTATGTATAAGTACGTAGTGGAGGTTGGCGAATCTCGGAAACGGTAAATATAGATAATTGTGTTTATTATGAATATTTGTTTGTCGCTTTAATTTGAGTCGTTTAATACGAACAACGCAAGCCTTATTAACTTAAACTAATGCAGTATGATACTTACCTTTGAATACAGTGCTTTACGCACGCTAGTCCAGTATGATGCCTTTGGATATGGTGCTAGGCGCCACTTTTTAGGGTTCCGTAGCCAAATGGTAAAAAACGGAACCCTTATAGATTCGTCATGTCCGTCTGTCTGTCCGATTCTGTCACCGCCACTTTTTTCCGAAACTATAAGAGCTATACTGTTCAAACTTGGTAAGTAGATGTATTCTATGAACCGCATTAGGATTTTTACACAAAAATAGAAAAAAAAAAATTTGGGGGTTCCCCATACTTAGAACTGAAACTCAAAAAATCTTTTTTCATCAAACCCATACGTGTGGGGTATCTATGGATAGGTCTTTAAAAATGATATTGAGGTTCCTAATATCATTTTTTTCTAAACTGAATAGTTTGCGCGAGAGACACTTCCAAAGTGGTAAAATGTGTGCCCCCCCGTAACTTCTAAAATAACAGAATGAAAAATCTAAAAAAATATATGATATACATTGCCATGCAAACTTCCACCGAAAATTGGTTTGAACGAGATCTAGTAAGTGAGTTTTTTTTAATAGGTACGTCATAAAAATTAAAAATTTTTTTTTTTTTGCATCAAACCCATACGTGTGGGGTATCTATGGATAGGTCTTCAAAAATGATATTTAGGTTCCTAATATCATTTTTTTTCTAAAATGAATAGTTTGCGCGGGAGACACTTCCAAAGTGAAAAAATGTGTGTGTCCCCCCCCTGTAACTTCTAAAATAACAGAATGAAAAATCTAAAAAAAATATATGATATACATTACCATGCAAACTTCCACCGAAAATTGGTTTGAACGAGATCTAGTAAGTAGTTTTTTTAATACGTCATAAATGGTGCGGAACCCTTCATGGGCGAGTCCGACTCGCACTTGGCCGCTTTTTATATTTTACAAATTGAACACATATCAGTGAAAGAATAAGGATCAAAGTCAAATGGCGGTCTAAAAGTTTTAATCATGTGTCCAAAGATGGCAGTCAATTTACTGTGGCTACAAAATGTTCTTTGACAATCCACCTCTATTTCAAATTCTCTTTGATATAACTTTATTTGTTAAGAATTTACTAAGGAATTTATAATAGAACTCTCTCCAGCTTTGTAGCCAGGGTCACTGGCAACTAGGCTGAGTGGCGTTTGCAATTTATTGTAATCTAAAACGTTCATTAACAGTTTTGTCCATATTGTTGTTATTTTACAATTTTAGTTTTTTTGTGCTATATCGCTCATTAATTATGAGATTACGTTTAGTGACGCCACCTATGTACAGAATACTGAACTTCAATGCTGTATTGTAACTTACCAATGGTACGACGTGGATTCGGTCTTGGCGCAGTTCTGTGCTATCTAGACAGATGTCGCCAGCTGAGACTGATCTAATAAAAATAAAACAACCCATTTCAAGCACTAGTGTCATTTCGAAGATAATTTATTGTCCCAGTGTGGACTCTAGTTGGCTTGTGCCTAACCGTCGCTATCATAATTATTGTAGAATAAGACAAAAATAAAACTGTTACCTGTTAAGTAATACCGCGAAAATCGTCAATTGCGGGCATTTTTCTCTATCACTCTAATTTCGTCTTAGTGAGAATAAAAGAGAAAATTCCCTGCAATTTGCAAATTTCGGTTTTCGCGGTAGGTAGGTGGCAACTTTTAAATACAGGGGATTTAACAGTTTCCAAAACTCATTACAAATTTGTAATTGTAAGTCCTTTTTATAATGAAAATGAAGACGAGAAATAAATGTTTTCCCTTTTATCTGTATTTCTTAAATTTGTTTAAGTATTAAGTCGAGAGGGTTAAACATAAACAAATCAACTCTGAAATCGTTAATTGGCCTTGAAAATAATTATAATCTATAATATTGTCTTCGGTTACCCCGATAGTTATTCATGAAATAAAACTATGGAAACGGATTACATCGCGTATAATGAATTTATAAACCTATATTACGAACCTGTTTTGCATGTATAACTAATCTTAAAATTTATAGTTTTAGATTCATTACTTTTAGCGTATTTGCGTAGCTTTGAACATTGTAATTTTGATAGAGGTAAATATATTTTTCACGTCAGCAGCTCGAACAAGGGTAATTTGCTGCTTAAAAACAGTGAAAAAAATCGCATTTTGCTAACTGAGTGAGACAAAATAACATTCAAGTGACCTTTATATTCGAATGTCATTTCAATGTGCGGGGCCTAATACAAGTTCGAAGTATTTGGATTCTATTGTCTTTGTCCCTTTCACTTTATTAGCAAAAAGAAAGAGACAAAAAAGTGCATACGTAATTCAACGGTATATTAACGGTTTATAATAGACCCCCGAAATAAGTCTGACCGCATCGTTTCAAAACACCCTACGAGTCTACATTCGTAATAATTAATTAATGAAATAAAAGTTTAAAATTTAATAAAAACACAGTATTTTACGTATTTTATTATACAATCAAAACAATGAACTTATATAAATTTATGCAATTGTTACGCAGTAAATAATTCTACTTAACTACTTTTAACGATCTCTACTATAGTTGACAAATAATAGTATCCGCATTTCGGACCGTATCTTATAGACATGTGTAAGTAATGCGCGTAACATCACAAATGAGATATCACTCAAACGCGTAATGTTTCATTACGCATCACTCCGAGAAACCAAGCATTACTTCAAACATCACTCGAGCATATGACTGGCCGAAACGCGCGAAAACTCGTAAAGCATCAATATAGATTGACGCGCCGGTAGTTGGTACGAAAGGTCCGTTCAAGTACAATCCGCGTAATGTATAATGAGCAATGAGACGTGATGGTGTGATGTGTGATGTTTGTTTGCCATGCTAACATTACTTTGCTATCCCGCTCGCACCCGCACTCACTGCTCGCTCGCTCTCATTCCGCAATGCTTTCGGAACACTTCGGATCGGTCCGCTCGGCCGGTCGGTAGCAGTCTCATTTGAGTTATTGCAAATTTCATTAAATTGATACGATAACGGATTTTTGCACCTGCAATCGATTTAAAACTGTAATGCGTTACCATAGAGCTTACAATGTTTTTAGTATTTTACCTATAAGGATGCGGCTAAATGATAATTCGCTTGCGAGTTTGAATTTGACGAACAAAAACGTATTTACTGTTTATTATTGTTGTGAAATGTTTGGTTTGGTTGACTTTCGCGGCAAACTAAATTAAGCACGAGTGAAGTTACTTATTTATCTTTAATTTAATAGTGAGCTAGTGTTTACAGTACATTCTCGTATCAGTATCAAATCATAATTTTATTGATATACCCAAATAAAAATACTACCTAGTGACTCTCGATGGCGTTATCTCATTAATTAACAGATATTTTCTTTTATTTTTTATCTATGATGCATATTTTACGACTATAAAAATAAAAACATTAACAAAAACGATCTATCACATGGCGGTGACAAAACGCAATGCGTAATAGATCGACGCGCCGATATGATACGCCCTAGAGTCCTAACACTCGCTGCGTAATGTAGTTGGTACTGTGATGACTGTGATGAGTGTGATGTTGCCATCACGCGCGCGCCCGCGCGCTGTATTCGTTCGGGTAAATGTTTCGTTTCGAGTGATAAGTGATGTGATATCTCAGTGTAACATTACTTTTTCGAAAAAGTGATGTGATATAGCATTACTTTTTGAAGCACTGTTTCGCGCATGTCTAGTATCTTACAAAGTTTTATTCTTTACAAAAAAAAGTTGTCGATTGAACTGTCAATTGATGTTCGTTAATTCATTATTTTCGTATTATTTTATTGAAATTTCTTTCGTTTTGTTTTATTACGGTAATTAAAGTTAAGTGTTAGAATTCCTTCAGAAAACATGAGTAAAATAGTGATGAAGACGGATTACATTTTTCAGGTTGTATTTTTTGATGGCTGACTGACTTGAAAATTTTTGTGTACTACACGAGAAAAAAGTTATTTACATCTCGTGCGCTTTTGAGTCCCTTACTACGCTCAAAATTCTAAATTAGATTCAATCGCGTCACTCGCTACGCTCGTGAATCTATTATAGAATCTTTCGCTTGCACGGGACTCAAAACAAGCACTCGAAGAAATATCAAACTGCTCTCTTGTTGTACAAATAACTATTGTTCCCTCAGTCACCCGTTGACCACGGACGCTGTAAAGGGTTCCGAACGTTGGGATGTATTATACATTCATTATACGCGTTACTTCTTAGTATAATATATGAAACACACATATGCTTTGGTGAAATTGGTGCCAAGCAAAATCTCAGGAGTTCCTCAATTCGTCATGGAACCTATCATCACAACTGGGTACCAAGTTATTACACCACTACTACTTATGACTATACTTTTCATAAAAAAACGAAGTCTTCAAATCGGTTCAAGACTGAGGTACGAGTAGGTATTAATAAACATGAAAAAACGGTCGAATTGATAACCTCCTCCTTTTTGAAGTCGGTTAAAAATTAGCAGCTTTTACAAATTCCTCAAACTGGTGATTCCTCCGGCTCTTCTTCTCAAGAGTTTGCCTGGCTTAGGAGTTGGCTAATTTAATCTAACCGTGGCTCCAGTAAGTCTTTCCGCAGTGCAAATGCTCGAGCAACCCTGAGCTACTATTTACCCGGCAACTATGCTAATACCTGTTGAGTTGAGTGTAAACTTGTGGCCGTTAGTTAGCAACATCCAACGCGGGATCTCGCTTTGTCTTATAGCGTAACGCAGAATAATTGCTTAGTGGAAATGCACGGGAGTTGGCACCTTGATAGGTTCGAATTTTGTTTGATACCAAAATAAGAGAGGCAAGCATTTTATAGTTTGTGATACGATGACCCGCAGATTTGTCAAATCTAACCTTTAATAACATGACGATACGAGTCAAAGCAGGCGTCGTCGTGTATGACACGATCTATACCACACATTTACAACGTATGGCTATCACACGCCTTTATCGCCTAGATATTAAGGTAGGTAAGGCTTTATTCGTATCGACATTTTAGACTTGAGTGTATGTTTGATGTACTTATTTGAGATTGTGTTTGTCGTATGTTTCAGTAATGATCAACATATCGAGCCGATTTTGATGAATCCGGTGAACGATTTATTTCTACTTTATCGATTTTAGAAAGGAGAATGGAAAATGTTAAAAATCCGTGGTCTTGTTACAAATTTTCAAGATTTATACGAATACATGATTTAAAAACTGAAATAGATGTCATAAACCAAGACACCATGCAAATTGAAATAGATGTAAGATACCAAGCGATGGCTGAGGCCGGAATCGAACCGGCGGCGATTTAGTCCTTAGTTCATTACTTACATCATTTTAAACAAGGTTTGTTGAAACAATTTTCCTGAGAATTATAAAGACTTCTCCCGTGCTACATCACTATTCGTTAGCGCAAGCAACTTTATGATTGTAATATTTGAACAAGCGTTAGTTCTCTGTTGTGTTTCACTATCCTTTTAGCCGATCCCGAGTCCAACTATCTGCGCTGGATCTATTAAAAAGCTTTGGTTAAATTTCTTCGTTTACTTGTATATTTATCTTATGTGTTTACTAAGATAAATTTACTATGTAGTAAAAGCTTGAATAAGAATCGTAAAAGTTCAATTTTGAGCAACTAGAGTCTTTAAAGCTGGAGAGTACCCTAGGAGATAACTAATTCGTTTTATTTTTGTACTAGCATCTGCCCGCTAGATCTTTCTCGGGAAAAATTTACCTGTACCCGTATCATGAGTCGCTGACAATGTCAACACTGACATATACGCTATTGAGAACGTAATTTACTTTCTATACATCTCTCTTGCATTTATATGCGACTACGAGCGAGATGCATAGATAAAAAGTAAGTTACGTTCTCGATAGCGGTTATGTCAGTGCCGAATTGGTGGTAGCAACACTGATTCATTTATGCGTACAGCAATACACATCTCCATATGATTTCAAACAGCTTAATGGGAGACGACTAATTTCTATGGACGAGTAAACCTGTTTAGATAATAATTCAGTACAGTGAGCTGCGAAATTTCATGCAGAAATTATAAATGAATTTATTTCTAAACTCGCCATGCGCTTTTACGGCTGATGATGATAAACATATTCCATTTACAGAAGGCACGGCACAGCAGAAGGAGTGAAACTCTTCTTTTTTGACTGTGTCTGAGAGACGTACGTATACATATTCGAGATTTCTAGCTCTATGACGGTCTTCCCTGATATAAATTGTATATGCTTGTTCTTTTTCCATATTGGCCTTAGTTAAGAATAGGGCTTTATTTGTTAAAGTGGAATGAAAACACAAACTACTCGTCCAATTTATAATTCTTCATGGGTTGGTTCAGGATCTGTGACAACACCTTCGACGGCCATTGCAGAGTACTTCTTGAGGAAGCTGTCCCAGAAGGCAGCTCGTTCGCCAAGAGGACTATTTTTCATTCGTGGGGTTTTAGTTATGTGCAAGTATTGTTTTTGTTTAGAGTCCTTGTTGACTGGAGTCCATGTTATTTTTTTCAAGGTGTCGTCTTTCACATCGGGTGTAGGGTTGCTGAAATTTTGAATGAATTTAAGTACATTACATTAAATACCTTTATTTATTTTTATTTATTTATTTAAACTTTATTGCACAATATAACAAATAAAGTACAAACAGCGAACTTAATGCCTAAAGGCATTCTCTACCAGTCAACCATCAGGCTAAACAGAAACAATAGTACGTGCAGGCATTAAACAAAGAAAAAACAGAATAAGTAATTTAAAACAAGCAAAATAAACCGTATTGGACCGAACTTATATCACATTGTGTTATCGTTATAAACGTTTACTGTATAACAAATTTCTTACCTAGTTTTGACAAAATTGGTCCACATTCGCACCATCTTTCTCAGAAGCTTTATCTCAGCTTGCTCGCTGACAAGTTTCGTGAGTGATTCATAATTCTTCTTAATCCGAGTACAAACATGCAGGTAACAAAGCTCGTCTCCCACAGTTGCACCCCAGTTCTGTACGGTGTTAAGGGCTTTTCTGGATATGTGCAAGCTGTTCTCATTCAACGCCCCCTTAAAATCGAACATGTAGTAATACAACGGAGAAGATAACTGATCCGCAAGTTTTGCTACAGTATAGTCTAATGCGTAGTTGTGCAGTACATCCCCAACATAAATTGCATATTCCAAAATATTCCCAACATGAAAATAATCATCTTGGAAATAAAATTCCTTTATTTCTTGCTCCATTTTTTGGAACACAGTACTGTTGCGATTAAATCTGAACCCGGATCTTATTGGAAAGTGAATGAAGAAGTCTTGGGTTAGTTCCACAAGACGCGGCGAGGATATATAGTGGAACGCTAAATCTAAGCCTTCTCTAGAATTAAAACCAATCAGGATTGGCACATCACTGATATTGTTGGAGTTATCTGGTAGAGACGTGAGAACGGCGTCAGGATTATCAATCTCAACAATAGGTGCAAATGGAAAAATAGACATTTGCCGTTCAGTTATATCTTCATCGTCAAGAAGGTTCACTAGTTTATAAAACAACTCCTCAGCGTCTATTTTTTGTAGTTCTTCCAGCAAAGTTTGACTGTCATCAGTCTTGATATTAAATTCTTCGCCAAGCTTGAAAGCTTTATTCCTCGAATTATTAGGAAAGTAAACAGGCTCTAACGCTGTACCACTTTGCATTATCACACTTGAAAACAAGCCTTTAGCTTTCTCAGAAAACAATAATATGTGTATCAACGCAGCTCCTCCTCTGCTTCCCATTAACGTCACTCTCTTCGGGTCTCCACCAAATTGCTCAATATTCTCTTTGATCCATTCCAGAGCCAAGATAAAGTCTTTCAAGCCAGCATTAGGAGGGATAACTTCGTCATTAGTAGTTAGGTATCCAAAGATATCCAAGCGATGGTTGATCGTCACGACTATGACATCTTCTTCTAAGAAAAAGTCAGGGGAGTAAGTATCAGTGCTGTTGAAACCGGTTCTAAAGTTGTCGTTGTAATCGAAGACGACAACTGGTATGGGGCCTTGAAGGGAGGGTGTGAAGACGCTGAGGTGGAGACAGTCTTCGGATCCGGAGAGGCCCATGGGTTCGCCGTTGCGGCTTCGTGAGTTGAACTGCGTGCATGTTGGCTTGATCGTGTGGCTTTGATAAGTGCCTTCCCAACCTTGATGTGGTTTTGAAGGCTGAAATGAGAATGATATAAATATTGAATTATTCCGCTATTATGAGAGTATAATATTTTAAATGTCATAAATGTTTAAAATGGTCAGAAGTTCTTTACGAGCAGTGATTCGGTAGTATTCAAAGCAATATTCCTTATTCTTAGAGCATGATAACAGTGCGATTGGTGTGTAACACTAAAGTGCTTTAATTTTTGAGCATACAATGCTCTAATTACTATACTAGTACTCATTTAAAATATCTTCTGATTGTTTTTTTATATATTCTTACCAAAAACCTTAGCGCTCCTATTGGCGGTTCAGCATAAGGTATACCCCTGAAGCCATAGTAAATTCTTTTCTTTAATAAAGTTTTATCCAACGTCCCTGACAACATTCCTTGTTTTATAGTCACTTCAACACTATTATCACTGTGACATGTTTCTATAACTAATATTATAATACCTAAGCAACACAGCACATTTTTCAATGTATTTCTCAGTATCATTTTAATGTTTAAACATTTAGAGCGATTTAAAGAACATTAGGGACGGCAAGTGAACCGGTATGATAAGAAACACTAACGTGTACTTTGTTTATCTACCTGTATCGATAACGTGTAAGACGAGTTTCATTGGAATTAAGATTAATTCACGACATTGTTAATTGAGTTATACCAAATAATAGCATTTCGAAAAAAATAATTTAGGGATGTAAATCCACATCATTTTTGATGGCTTTGCATAGCTTTTGTAAACTGATAACGAAATTTCATACTCGTAAGTACGTATAGCTAAATTTTACATTCGAGTCACCGCCACTACCTATATGGTTGCAACTTGCATTGCAACCCACCATGTTAGAAGTAGGCTCAGCAGTAGGTATGTCGTATAAGCCTATGATATTATGTAGAGCAATGAAGAGAAGAATACTTAACATAAATCTACTGTATATGCCGCGATTTTTGTGGCTCAAACCAAATCTAGAGCATATTCCTACCCGAATCACAAGTTATCATTAAAACATGTAGCATTTTCTAAGGTTTTTTTGTGCTTTCCAGTTTTCCTGTAACACTGATTTTTACCTGCTTTTGAAATCAGGCACTACTTACAATTCTTTATCCGTGACTTTTTGGACACATTATTATTTGTAAGTGAGAAATATAAGGGGTTTTTGAAAAAGTTTTTATGGTAGCTACTTCCAATAAGTAATAATTATGTAGACATCCTTTATTTCTATAATTCGTCTTTAACATCTTGCACGACCCCATTGACAGCCAGAGCTCCGTACTTGGCCATCCAGTCGTCCCAGAAATTGACGGTGTCGTCGTAGAGTCGCTCGACCATCGTCAGCTCGTCGCTGATCACCAGACACTCCTTCTTCTGATGCGATGCGGGATGCCAGTTGAAATCGTTGCCCGGCGGGGTGGGGTTCCTAAAATGAAATAAATAAAATTACATTTCTTGCCGTCACAACATTAAGATACTCTAACAGGTAAAGAGGAAACAAGTAAGGACAAAATTAACTTTTTGGGTTTTAAGACTTTTCCCGAAACCACATGCTTAGACACATGTTAGATTGTTTGTAGCAAAGAAAGGATAACCATTCAAGTCGTGTATTCTGCTGTTGCATACATTTCAAATGTATCTAAAATCGGCTGCTTATGGACTTTAAAATTTATGTAAAAACTTGCTTTTCCACAGAATTTTTAAAAATAATGAGGAATTTGTTTTCTTACCCAGTTCTCGCGAAGTTTGTCCACAATCGGACCATATTTTTCAAAACCTTAATGTCCTCTGAATCTTCGTCTTTTAACGCCTTAGTGTAGGCTTTTCTTAAACTATTGCATACAAACAAGTAACAAAGTTCATCTCCCGTTGTAGCACCCCATGCCCCGTCAATACTCATTGCGTTGTCAAGAATCTGCTTCTTTCTTAAATTCAGCTCTCCGCTGTAATCAAACATGTAATAGAAAACAAGACTGCTCGAAGTATTTGTGTATTTTCTCACAGCATAGTCCGTGGGATAGAATGACATAATATCTCCAATATAAGTGACGTACTCCCCTGGCTTACTGACTTTAATGTAACCTTCATCGAAATAGTAATCCTTGATGTCTTGGATAGCATGGACATATATATTCTCGTTCAATTTAAAATGATAGTCGACTCGAATAGGAAATAACATAAGGAAATCTCTGTCAGCAAAAGTGAGGTACTGAGGTTTTTGCAGATAGCGTTCTGAAACCTCCAATCCTTCTCGAGAGTTAAACCCTATCATGACGGGTATTCCTAAATCGATTGGTTTGTTGTCTGGCAGCTCAGTGATAATAGCGTCAGGGTGATCGTGCTCGATAACCGGCCCGAAGGGAGGAACACCTCGTTGGATAGCTCTTGCTTCGTCTGCATGGACGGCGTAGGGTTCTGACTCCACAAGTTTCATGGCAGGAATAGCAGCCAACCGTTTCAGCAAGTAGGAACTAGATGCAGACTCTTCCTCCAGACCTTTAGAATATTCTATGGCCTTTTCTCGGCCTTTGTTGTTGAAGTACATCGAGTTCCATAGTGTCCCACTTTGGATTATAGCAGCACTAAATAATCCCTTTGCTTTAGGAGAATGCAGTAAGATTTCTACTAATACACCTCCAGATTGACTGCCCATTAATGTAACTCGGCTGGGATCACCTCCGAAGTGTTTAATATTTTCCTTTACCCAATTTAATGCTAAAATTACGTCTCTCAATCCATTATTGCCGGGTAGTAAATCGTCCTCAAAGGACAGGAAGCCAAGGGCTCCAATTCTGTGGTGAATATTGACTAAAATGACATCTTCCTTCATGAAAAAGTCCGGACCGTATTCTCTGGAGCCATTATATGAGCCTCGAAATTGTTCACTGTACAGAAACACTATAACGGGCAAGTTTAGGCCACTCGCCGGAGGCCTGGGAGTGTGGATGCTGAGGTTTAAGCAGTCTTCATCTCCACTGAAGCCTTTGTTTCTTCTAATACTATTTTGCGCACAGTGTTTCTTTTCTTTTTTGGCTTCTAACACATCTTCCCAACCAGGATGGGGCTCTGGAGGCTGAAAAGGTTATGAAATGCGTTGATTCGGCGGATAAACAAATAAAATGCTTCCACTCAATATGATCCTGATAGAGGTGCGTGTTCAGGTAACAGCTTTTTTTACTTACCATAAATCTGAGGCTGCCGACAGGTGGCTTAGCATATGGTATACCTGCGAACGTATAGTACTTCTCATCTTGTAATATAGACGGCACTTCTTTACCCTCTACCTTCCCCGAATTCGTATTTACGATCAAATTTCCTTTAATTTTATTCACGAAGCATAAAATTGCAAGGCAATAAAATGTATATATTTTATGTCTCATGTTAAAGCCGGTTTACAAATTTATGAGTGTTGAATATTGATATCATTATTTGTTGAACGACTGACGTGTCCTAATGATACGTGTGTGTTAATCTTTCTTGTTATACTTACTGGTTTATCTATTGTGTTAATGATAGTAGCATTAATCGATATCAATTTGTATATATATATATATATAAACGTTACCTAGTGGTTTTTATCACCGCTTAAATACTTTCATTAATATTTTCAAATATTTACTTTGAATATTTTTTTGTTTTATAAAGTGCCATTTACATTTCAACATAGTCCCATAATAAAATTTAAGGAAGACCACGCGCGACCGCATTTCCATACAAACGTAGTTTACATTTTTCTCTCTGGATATTGTCATTATAGAAAATATTTTTATACATTTTGATATATACCTATTAACCACAGCTACGCACTTTTGTTCGAATTTTTCAGCTTCCAAAAAAATGCATGGAACACAGCTACATACCGACATACATAATTATGGTTAATATACATAAAATCGGGTGATAGTATTTTTTACAATCGTGATATAATGGAGAGTTCATCAGTCGAGTACCGTGTTAAGGAAACGAAGCCTGCTGAGTGGCCTAAGTAAGGTACGAGATTGAAAAGCTTGATTATATCACTATTGTACACAATTCATTTTTTATGGCAACTAAAATAATATTTTAACAAAATTAGTTGAGTATCTCGGTAAATAAAAGGATAGAACAAAATACATCAACGAGCTTATTTTTCAGTACAAAGAAGAACGTTGAAGTCTTTTGTTTTATCTTTTGGTTTTGTCCTCTTAACCGCGGCGAGGCGTGTTGGTCAAATTCATTATAGTTCACTAAAGAGTTTCGTAATTAAGTCATTACAGTTAAGTTGGGAGCTCATAGTGAAAAGTATGCGATTATAGTTTGGTATAAGAAGTCTTAATTCAATCATTAAAGTCGACGAGTGAAAAAAATATTTTCCATAAATTTAATATCAAAAAAAGAAAATGGGAGCTACGTTTTTATGGAGAAGCGGTCGTCCACTATCCTCTTAAGGTTCAATTTGGTAACAACCCACAACAATAACAACGTACACACAATAATCGAGTGAGATTTTTTATTTGTTACGAGTATAAACGGAGGCAAAGCATTTGGCATTTCGTGTTCTGAATTCGGAATTACGTTACCTAATCCTAATAAATGTAAATTTAGGAGATTAGAAGTAAACTGACACTCACAGGGTCACCATGAAGTAATGCTTCCAGACGACCAAGAGATATAAAAGTTATACAACCATCTAATTAGTATACGATTTAATGGAATTCGCCCTCTCAAAATACGGTATATTCATTAAAGCCCTTTATGATAGTCTCTCACAAGTATTTTGTCATTATTATACAAGAAGGTTTAGAGCTTTACTTTTGGATTAACGCTGGCTATTCCAATTAGTTAGGCCTATATTAGAACATATATACGGTACAGAGTAAGGATGCTAAGCACGAAGCATTTCGTACACTGACTCGCCATTTTCTATCTCTATCGCACACACGTAATCATATTGCTGTCCTTCAATGATAGCAGCGACCAATGCCACTGTGCGAGCGGGACAGTATTATGTGTGTGTGAAAGAGATAGGACATGGCGGGTCAATGTTCAAAAATTTTCGTCTTTTATATCTAGGCTCTATTAGAAAAAAAAAACCGTAAATCAAGTAAAATCCCCAATACAACGCAAAAATCAAGGAAGTACTCAATAAAACAACCACGGAACAGCAGAATCAAAGTTCGTCTTTATTTGTCTCCGCGGCAACCGTCCCTCGGTGGGCCGCGCGCCACTTCCCAACGAATCTCTCCCAGAATCGGAATCGGTTATTGATTGAGTTACGTACTTCCAATTGTTTGTCGATGTGGAGATATTCTTTTGTTTCACTATAAGGGGGCCATTTTAGGTCTAGCTCGGTGTCGCCTTCTGGTGTTGGGTTTCTGTAACGTTGATATGGGAATGTATTGTTCGTAAACTGGTGATGTGGATAAATGTGTTTAGGTATGCTACATCGTTCGTGTTTCCTACACAAATAGGCAAATATAGACATGAGAATCTAAAATAATTTTAACAAGCAGAAATGTCTGCGAATGATGCTAAATTTAAAAGTAGCCGATCCAGGGGCCGATTCAAGTCTCACCCAAGACAGTAATTTTTCCACTTTTAAATTTATTCTAAGCTTTATTAGGAGTATATAATAAACAAGTAAGTGTGGAATAGGTATGTTAATTTATATAATAGTATTCTTGTATTGTCTGGGATGGTTGCAACGCACTATGTCGCCGGTTCTCTTGAAGACCAGCCGGCCTAGCCAAGGTGACAATCGCTATCGCTTCGACAACGAAACGCTTTGTGTCTCTCTATCACGCTTCCATATTAGTGCGACAGTGACAGTTGCGTGTCGATCGCTACGGAGCGTAAGCGATTTGCACGTTGGCTACGCGGCCTGATCAGCTGATCACCTCAAGCGACGAAGCCATTAAGTGACTGACTGGTCTTTGTGTAGACATTTAATTACTACTTACTGTTTCTACTTGTACAATATAACAAATATGGACTGTATTAATTGTCTGAGAATAAATATTTTTTATTTTATTTTTATTTTTTAATATGTTGCCTTACGATTAAACAAATAAACAGTAATATTCTTAGTGACATTTTGCCCTTGTATGCAGATTGGTTGTTGTTTGGTACTTCGTAGTACCTAAGTGTATAAAAAAAGTATCTCTACCGTACCGTATAACGTAGGCAACGTTAAGAAAATGTTAACATGTAATTACTTCACTAAATTGAATACAGTAATAAACAACTGAGTAAGTACTTAAGTAATAAATATTTACCCGTATTTTGCGAAATTACTCCACAGCCTCACTAATTTTCGAGAAACGTAAATTTCCTCTGTGTGTTGTTTGTAGTATTTCGCATATTTCTTCGCGAATTTGGGGCATACAAATAGGTAGCAGAGCTCGTCCCCCGCCGCCGCGCCGGCCGTGCCCTCAGACACCGACGACAGCCTCAATAAATTATTTTTATTCTCGCTCAATTCGCTGTAATAGTCAAATTGGTAATAAAACACCGAACTCGAAGAAATATTCGCGTATTTCTCCGCCATAGCGTTCACAGCGTACGCGGTTAAAACATCTCCTATGTAAGTCACGTATTCAGGCACATTACTAATCTTAACTTTACCGTCGAAGTAAAATTTCTTAACCTCTTTTACAGCTTCGAAGTAACTATCGCTGTCAGGATCGAATTTGAATGCGACGCGCCTCGGTAACAGCAAAGGAAAGTCTTTTTCAAGGAAACTTAAGTACTTGGGTTCTATGAGATACTGCAGAGACGGTTCCAAGCCCTCCCGAGAGTTGAACCCAATCAAAACAGGCGTGCTCGTTTTACTGACCCGTTCGGGGTACTCGCTCAGTAGACTATCCGGATGTGTTTCAACTACAGGTCCGAATGTAAGCGCACTTCTTTGATGTTCTTTTGTGTAATCTTTAGGATTGGCAGCAATTTCTTGTGCTAGTAAAGTCTCAGGGGAAATTTCTCTCAGTTCGGTTAGTAGGCGTTTGCTGCTGCTTGTGGCTCTTCCTGACAGCTCAGCGAGGCGAAAGGCGCGTTCTCGTACATTTTCTTGGAGATACATAGTGCTCCACGATGTACCGCTTTGTAAAATGGCCGAATTGAATAACTGGTTAGCTCGTGAGTGTATAAGGAGGTCGGTCGCGGCCGCGCCTCCCTGCGACCCCATCAAAGTAATTCGTTTAGGATCACCTCCGAAATACACCGCGTTATTTTTTATCCACTCCAAGCCGGCAACGATGTCTTTTAATCCTGCGTTCCCGGGCACAATGTCGTCTTCCAACGAAAGGAATCCGAACAAAGTCATGCGATAATTTATTGTTACAATAATGACGTCGTCCTCGATGAAGAAATCCGGCCCGTAATCTGATTTATCCAATGAATACCTGAATCGGGAATTTTCGAGGAAAACAATAATGGGGCGTTTGTTTTCGTCTGTGGCTGGCGTGAAAATGTTTAGGTAGAGACAATCCTCGGCGCCAAAATAACTGAAGGGTAGCACAGTGTTGACAACATGCTTGAATTGATAGCACGGTTCCTTGTACGTAGTGGTATTTAGGATTCCATTCCATGGTTCTATTGGTTTCGGGGCCTGAAGAGAAGCGAAAAGGAAACAACTTTAATACATAATACATTTATTACCTACGACTCTACGCATCTACTTTTAACTTTTAGGCAAGTATCTAAAAATTTTTTTTACTGTATCGCAACAAAGAGATTGGGACGTATACGAAAAACTGTAATACACTCAAAACAATGTAATGTTCTCATTAAAAAAATATTCGTCTTTAGATTGTCACAGCTTGTGACATTAATGTCGTGAACAATTTAAATAAAATTTTAACTGGCTGTACGACTGCGATGTCGTCAGTCAAATGCCGCTCCAGTGCATAATAATATTAAAATAACACGGTACCCTACCATAAACCTGAGCGTTTGGACGGGCGGTGCTGCATACGGTATCCCCGTGAAGGCATAGTATTCCACATCTTCCAGCAACGTCTTTAAAACTTTGCCGGTCACTTTTCCGTGAGTAGTCTCCGCAAACGGATGGCTGTATACACTAACTATGATTGTCAAAAGCACATAAATACACTGATACATAGCAAGGGCTACAAGTGTAGTGTTAGAATTATCGACTTTGAATGATAGTTGAGCGTTATCGTTTGTATCTTTATGGTTGTCCTAAAACTGGATTAGTTACCTACTGTAGTAATTGCTTACTGTAGTAATAGTGATCGTGGTTCCCGTAAGAAATTGCGAAAGTGTGGTGTGAAAGAGAATATGTCAAAATAAAATCCATTTCGTAAATAATTTACAGATTTGTCCATTTGTACACATAACATACTTACTTTATTTAAATAATACACAATTACACATTTTTGCACAAACAGGAAAATACTTCTACTGTCTTAACTATCAAATAATGTTTGTCTAATAATAACAAACTAAATAAATAATATATAAAAAAAAAATTATGAAAGTATGAGTAGGTACTAATACACAACCGTCATCTAAATCCCCAGCGCAGGCTTCGTCAAAAGCGTAGGTATTAAACGGAATTCGCAACAAACTTCGTCCAATCTACATAAGTGATAATCCGCTACAGGCTTCGTCAAAAATGTACAAGATAAAATCCGTATCAAGCTTTGTCGAAAAACCTAATACTACCTACGCCTTCACGTTAATCCTCGAGACGACTTGTACCCGGCGCAAAAGTTTCAAAAATACTGGCCGCATTACCGCGCTGTACTGCCAGTGGACCACAAAAATTACGCTTTCGACCTTTCAACGTAAAATGGATAAGGGTAACTTTTCCACAAAATACGGTCCACGTAGCCAACATGCCAATCGTTAAAGCTCCTTAGCGAACGAAACGCAACTGTCACTGTCGTACTAATATGGGGGAGTGATAGAGATAACTACGCTACGCTATGAAGCGTTTACGATTGGCATATTGGCTACGCGGGCTGGTTCGATTATGAATGAAATGGTGCAATATTTCTAAACATTCTCATGGTTTAAATATAGTTTACAATACGTGGCCTTTGCGACTAGAACTTGTAGCATATCGTATAATTCAATGTGTCAAATATACGGAATATACCGCACTTGAAACCATGTTATTCCCCATTATAACTTTAGTAAAACTCATTTTGTATTTAAATTTGTTTTCATGGAGTTCTGAGGACATTGTGAATTTAAAATCCGACAGAGTTGTGATCATTGGAAGAAAATTATTAACTTTGTTTCGGAATAAGTCATTTGCGGCCTTTTGGGGCATCCCGTATGCCAAACCGCCGGTCGGTCTGCTGAGGTTTAAGGTAGGCTTATACATATTAAATAAGCGCTTCAAAACTAGATACATTTGATAACAAGCGGACCAAATTAATAAAAAATAATTAATTTTGAGTGAACTTAATGAAAATGTATTATAACGATTACTCGACTCTGCGTTTCAGCCACCAAAGCGTTTTGGCAACCTGACTGAAGGTATGCATGACTATAGCGTTCTTTACGAAGAAACATGTTCCACCTTATGTGATGAGGACTGCCTGCACCTCAACGTGTACATGCCACTCTCTCCGAACATGACCTGTAGTTTCCCAGTGATAGTGTGGATTGAAAATACCTCTGGATTCCACCGACCCGACTTCTTTATCGATGAGAACCTCGTAGTGGTCTCGGTCTCCTATCGGACACACATTTTAGGGTTCTTGAATACTGAAGATAATTATGCTCCTGGCAACATGGGAGCCAAGGATATCCTAGCAGCCCTAAAATGGGTGCGAGACAATATCAGCATGTTTAATGGAGATCCCGCAAAAGTAACCGTAATTGGGCACGGGAAAGGGGCGACATTGGTTGCCTCGCTCTTAATATCAAGCGGAGCTGACGATTTGTATAAAAGGGTCATCATTCAAAGTGGCAGCGCATTTTCACCCGCCGATTACAGGAGTTACAGCTTTGAGATTGCTAACAAGTTGTACTCGAAATTAAACGGGCCTTTTGATAAACTCAACCGCACAAAACTTTACGAACTACTGTCTAAAGCATCAACCCGTAAGCTATTATCTGCGTCGGAAGATCTCTTCGATAGTACTGAAGTCAGAGATAATCAGAGATTGATCAACGCCTTTGGGCCTACTGTGGAGAAAACGAGGAAGCACGCTTTTGTACATAAAGTGCCTATACATATATACAAGAGTCGTATGACGAATAACATCGCCGACGTAATGATGGGGTACACGAACTTGGAATCTCTTTACAAATTGAAAGGCTTAGCAAAGAACCGGAAACTTCTGAAGTATTTAAATTACAATTTCCAATATTTGGTGCCGTTTGAAGGGGTGGTAGATGAATACGGTTCTAAGAGATACAGAAAGATACTTAGAAAAATAATGGAGTTTTATTTTTTGAACGGAACGATCGGGGAGCAAAGTTTGCGGCGGTACGTGAAATACGTGTCAGACCAAGTTATTTATCCGTTGATTCGGCAAGCGAGATTACACGCTCAAGTGTCGTGTGCCAAACTTTACTTGTACCGGTTCTCATTCAGAGGTGAACTCAATAAGGCTTGGATTTCATCGGTGGAAAATTTCAATTTGTCTGGCGCGACGTTTGGGGATGAAATCTGCTACTTATTCAGATGTAAATCGGCAAATGACATATACAATAGCGGCGAGGGTTCTACTGAAAGGGACTTCATTAAGAAAATCACTAGGCTATGGTCGAATTTCGCTAAATACGGGTAAGGGAGAGAGGAGTTTAATTGAATCCGCTCTTAAAGTAATTACATTTCAATTTGTTCAATAAGTACGTTTGTTCATTAGTAACTGGAGGGTCACCGAGGAAAAGAGGTAAATTTAATGTTGCAATTACTTAAACACTTATTTATTATTAAGATAAATTTAAACAAATAAAGAAACATTATAGGACATTATTACACAAATGATTAAGTCCCACAGATTCAAATTCAGATTTTTATTTATAAAACATAGTATTTTACATGTCAAAATTAGGTTGGTACATAAAACAATTTCTTTACAGAAAATTAGGCACAAAAGTTAAATAGGTGTTTAACAGTAACAGTAAACTCAATAAGGCTTGTGTTGTGGGTACTTAGACAACGATTTATATAATATGTAAATACTTAAATACATAGAAAACATCCATGGCTCAGGAACAAATAGTTGTGCTCATCGCACAAATAAATGCCCTTACCAGGATTGGAGCCCGGAACCATATTTCAAAATATTAACTACAGTCCAAAACGAAAATGATACATGTCGTCATAAATCGCTATTACGGTCTTAGTATTTTCTGTAATAAATTTAAAAAATGCATTATATATTCATAGTTACGCAACCCCTCTAGGTTACGGCATTCCTTGGCTACTCAAATATGATCTTTATTAAATTTAATGTATTCTACAGAAACCCGACACCACAAGCCCAGCTGGGAAACGTGCACTGGGATCCATTCGTCGACAAATTCCCACTTAGAGCGTTAAATTTGGGACCCAAGATAAAGATGGTTGACATTCCTGAACAGAAAAGAATTGAGTTTTGGGATGAATTGCGACAAGAATTTTATCCCGAAAAAGATTGGAAGGACGAACTATGATGATGTAAAAACAAGGATTACGAGTCGGTAAAGAGTGTCCATAGCAGAATATAGTCGTGCCTGATCTATTTTTATTTTTTTCAATATCTATCCAAAAACAAGTTCAGGCATCATTTTTTAATAATCGTAGTTTCGAGTTTATTTATTTACAGTTAGGCCGTATATTGAATACTTATATAATTGTGTAGGTACATAAACTATGATGAGCCGTTTAGGCATACGAAATTGAAATTACACAAATTACATTATAATGGGTAACTACTTTGATCTTAACATAGTGAATTATAAACTTAAATAGCATTTATATATTTTTTACTCTTTGTGACCGAAGAGCTGGTGGCTTCCTCGCACAACGTATCAGTATTGCGATACAACGAGGAAATGCCGCCAGCATCCTTGTATATATCCATTATATATGTATATTGTTATAGTTAATTACATTCATAATTATTAGATATACTGTCAATGTAGAATTAATCTAGAGGAGTATAATATAATTCAGTTTTTATGTCAATGATAAACCGTCATTATTTGAAAATTCCATAATATTATAATAACATTGCTAGAAATAAACTTAAACAACGCATCCTTAAATCTATTTATACTTAAATTTTGCCATAGATATAATCGGAACTATTTTAAAATTACAATCATGTTAATTTACTAGTAGTAGACCTATTTAACTTTCTCGTTATAAATTTCGGCACTCGAAAATCTGTGAAAACAGTGAAATGTTATTTTTGAAATACGAGCGATAGAAATTGGTAATCTAGTGGTATTGACCACCCTTTTTCAATTTTACTATTGGAATTAAGCAAATATAAATAAATATTATAAGGATATTCTTACACAAATTGACTTAGTCCCACAGTAAGCCAAGAAGGCTTGTGTTGTAGGTTCTCCTCAGACAACGATACCTATATATAATATACAAATACTTAAATACATAGAAAACATCCATGGCACAGGAACAAATATCTGTGTTCATCACACAAATAAATGCCCTTACCGGGATTCGAACCCAGGACCATCGGCTTCATAGGCAGGGTCGCTACCCACTAGGCCAGACCGTCATAAAAATGCCGTCATATAAATGCCTAGTAGTGTAGATAACATTAAACGAAACACACAGAATCGAGCGGCCTAAATTCAAAAATCGGCCCTTCGATACCCTATTTGTATATATATGTATCTGTTGTAACTGGGACCTTGTTTAGTTACTAAGCGTCTTAAGCGCGTAGTTACCAAACAGCGTTAACTTGTATTAACTACGGTAAACGGGGTCCAATTTTCCTCCTGGGAAACATGATTGCAATCCTCATTAAACTCCATCGATATAGCAAAGATTTTACGAATTAATTAGTCATATAATCCCTTTAATTAATTATCCCTTTTTCTTCTACAGTTAAGAGCTTGGGTATCATCATTGATCAAACCTTGTCCTGGTCAGCTCATGTTTCTGACATTAGCAATAAACTTTTTGCGTCTCTCCACTCACTAAGGCGTCTTCAAAATTTCCTTCCTCTTCAAACCAAAATAACTCTCGCATGTTCACTTTTACTCCCGTTGTTAGATTACGCTGATACTGCTTTCTTGGACCTTAGTGAGGAGTTACTGGACAAACTCGAGCGATTGCAAAATATTTGTATTCGATACATTTTCGGTCTACGTAAGTTTGATCATGTATCCCAGTTTCGAGATCATTGCTTTTCAATGTTCTATTCAATCCTGCTTCGCCACCTTACCTTTCCGAAAGATTTAGTTATTTAGCTGCTGGTATTGGTCATCGCCTTCGATCAAGCAACAATCTTTCAGTCACAATTCATTCCAATACGACGCGCACATACAAGAAATCCTTTACTGTCCATGCCGTTACATAATGGAACGAAATTCCGGTGTCCGTGAGGCAATCCCAATCTGTAGCATCACTCAAGGAGAAGCTTAAAAAATTGTGGCCTTCCGATACGACTTCCTAGTTCCATTGAGTACTTATACTTTTTTAATTTCCTTTACTTTTCTGGTTCGATTTCATATATATTTATATTATATATTGAATATTTATTTATTTTTATTTATGTTATATATATATATGCATTATTTTATGGTTATTTTTCTATCTATGTATACTTGTATCAATGTGTATTCAAAACGTGCATTTCATTAATTTCAGTGATTGTACACTTTTGTTTGTGTTTGTCATTCATTCACCGTTACTTCTGTTTTACTCATTTCCTGAAAGGTTAACTGGAAGAGATCCCATACAGGGATAAGTTCGCCTTTGTTATATTTCATTTACTCTGTAACTGTGTTTTTCGTGTTTTTATTTCTATGTACAATAAAGTATATACATACATATCGGAAGGATAGTAAACTCAAATTTTACTTGCAAATTTCTCATTATATCATATATTGTACAGATAATTGTTCCTTGTTTTTCAGGTTAACTACGTCATCTGTAGGTACTGAACGCCCGATTTTAAGGCTCTGTAAGTTCGTGTTCTTCTCTCCCTCTCACTGAGCGTAAGCGTGAGCGAGATGGAAGTGCGTGCCCGGGAGCGCGGATATCATGATTTTTAATTTAATAATAGTATATTTGAACGTTTAATAATAAGTTATTACGAGTATAATAATAGGGTGTAGTCTCTGTGCAGCTTTCATGCGGAGTTGGTATTTTCTGATCAAATTTCATACCGAATGAAAAAACTTACTGGCAATGTGACAGTGGACAAATGTGAACTTTCATGGGACGACATATTATTTGATAGCTTTCAACTGGCAGATAACTAATGTGTTCCGTGCCCCGTAGGACGGCGCCATAGTTATTTATTTATGTATTTCTTAGACAGAAGTGAAATTTATTCATAATTACATTTTTATTTACAATAACAATATACATAATGGATATATACAGATGCTTACTATAACTAGCTTATATCTAAAATAGGCCCTTGAGGCATTGTACCAAGGATGCTGGTGGCATTTCCTCGTTGTATCGCAATACTGATACGTTGTGTGAGGAAGCCGTCAGCTCTTCGGTCACCAGTTACGTCAACCAGACGTTTCGCGATTTCTCCAAAAAACTTGTGCGCTCTGGGACCCCATGGACCTAGAGTTTCAACGCCAAATGGTACAAAATCGTACTCTCTACCGAGGCTCTTATTAGGGTTCCGTAGCCAAATGGCAAAAAACGGAACCCTTATAGATTCGTCATGTCCGTCTGTCTGTCCGATTCTGTCACCGCCACTTTTTTCCGAAACTATAAGAGCTATACTGTTCAAACTTGGTAAGTAGATGTATACTATGAACCGCATTATGATGTTTACACAAAAATAGAAAAAAAACCAATAAATTTTGGGGGTTCCCCATACTTAGAACTGAAACTCAAAAAATCTTTTTTCATCAAACCCATACGTGTGGGGTATTTATGGATAGGTCTTTAAAAATGATATTGAGGTTTCTAATATCATTTTTTTCTAAACTGAATAGTTTGCGCGAGAGACACTTCCAAAGTGGTAAAATGTGTGTCCCCCCCCCCCCGTAACTTCTAAAATAACAGAATGAAAAATCTAAAAAAATATATGATATACATTGCCATGCAAACTTCCACCGAAAATTGGTTTGAACGAGATCTAGTAAGGAGTTTTTTTTAATACGTCATAAAAATTAAAAAAAAATTTTTTTTGCATCAAACCCATACGTGTGGGGTATCTATGGATAGGTCTTCAAAAATGATGTTTAGGTTTCTATTATCATTTTTTTCTAAACTGAATAGTTTGCGCGAGAGACACTTCCAAAGTGAAAAAATTTGTGTCCCCCCCCGTAACTTCTAAAATAACAGAATGAAAAATCTAAAAAAATATATGATATACATTGCCATGCAAACTTCCACCGAAAATTGGTTTGAACGAGATCTAGTAAGGAGTTTTTTTAATACGTCATAAAAATTAAAAAAAATTTTTTTTTGCATCAAACCCATACGTGTGGGGTATCTATGGATAGGTCTTCAAAAATGATGTTTAGGTTTCTATTATCATTTTTTTCTAAACTGAATAGTTTGCGCGAGAGACACTTCCAAAGTGAAAAAATTTGTGTCCCCCCCCGTAACTTCTAAAATAACAGAATGAAAAATCTAAAAAAATATATGATATACATTGCCATGCAAACTTCCACCGAAAATTGGTTTGAACGAGATCTAGTAAGGAGTTTTTTTAATACGTCATAAAAATTAAAAAAATTTTTTTTTTGCATCAAACCCATACGTGTGGGGTATCTATGGATAGGTCTTCAAAAATGATGTTTAGGTTTCTATTATCATTTTTTTCTAAACTGAATAGTTTGCGCGAAAGACACTTCCAAAGTGAAAAAATTTGTGTCCCCCCCCTGTAACTTCTAAAATAACATAATCTTCTTCTTCCTCGCGTTGTCCCGGCATTTGCCACGGCTCATGGGAGCCTGGGGTCCGCTTGACAACTAATCCCAAGATTTGGCGTAGGCACTAGTTTTTGCGAAAGCGACTGCCATCTGACCTTCCAACCCAGAGGGTAAACTAGGCCTTGTTGGGATTAGTCCGGTTTCCTCACGATGTTTTCCTTCACCGAAAAGCGACTGGTAAATATCAAATGATATTTCGTACATAAGTTCCGAAAAACTCAACACAAAAACAACAGAAAAATAACAGAATGATAAATCTAAAAAAAATATATGATATACATTACCATGCAAACTTCCACCGAAAATTGGTTTGAACGAGATCTAGTAAGTAGTTTTTTTTAATACGTCATAAATGGTGCGGAACTCTTCATGGGCCAGTCCGACTCGCACTTGGCCGCTTTTTAGGGTTCCGTAGCCAAATGGCATAAAACGGAACCCTTATAGTTTCGCCATGTCCGTCTGTCTGTCTGTCTGTCTGTCTGTCTGTCTGTCTGTCCGAGGCTTTGCTCCGTGGTCGTTAGTGCTAGAAAGCTGAAATTTAGCATGGATATATAATCAATAAAGCCGACAAAGTCGTACAATAAAATCTAAATATTTAATTTTTTTTAGGGTAATGTGGGGGTGAAATTTTTGTTTCGCTTCAACCCTAGAGTGTGGGGTATCGTTGGAAAGGTCTTTCAAAACTAATTGGGGTTTTCAAGAAACATTTTTGATAAAGTGAATATATTCGGAGATAATCGCTCCGAAAGAAAAAAAATGTGTCCCCCCCCCCTCTAACTTTTGAACCATAGGTCCAAAAAATATGAAAAAAATCGTGGAAGTAGAGCTTAAGAAAGACATTAAATGAAAACTATAGCGGACGTGATCAGTTTAGCTGTTTTTGAGTTA
This sequence comes from Cydia pomonella, assembly GCF_033807575.1. Classification (NCBI taxonomy): domain Eukaryota; kingdom Metazoa; phylum Arthropoda; class Insecta; order Lepidoptera; family Tortricidae; genus Cydia; species Cydia pomonella. The sequence continues at coordinate 6,284,398 of NC_084720.1, forward strand.
TCGCTAAAAGTTTTCCCTTCATAGTAAAAAGTCTTATTTTAATTAGGTACTGATTATGCAAATTTGTCTATTTGTTTAATTCGGGTGAAAGGTACCGTTTCATCCCTTGGTTAACAATTTTCTATACTTTAAGCTCCTGTTTAGCTTATTGTGACGGAAGAGTAACTACGGAACCCTACACTGAGCGTGGCCCGACATGCTCTTGGCCGGTTATTATTTATTACGTTTCAAAATTTCGGCGCTTTCCGCCGCTGCGCCCGCTTTTACATTAGTCCGTTGGAGGTGGGATGGTGCCAGTGTGTCTACGCAGGTAGCATCCCACACTAACATCCGTTCCAAGCTCCAAGGAACCAAGGACACCCCATCAGGCCTCTTGCCATCATCCCTGATAATGCCAGTCGGCTCAAGAAGAGCAGGCACATTGATGGTGGCAAGAGATCGACGGATTATGTCATTAAGCGACACATGTCTTGAAAAACGACCTGCACTTTTTTGACAAGATAATCCATGGTGTCCCAGTCGGTCCATGTCCGTGCCACAAGAGCATATATGTGGCGTACACACCGAAACACACAAAAAAGAGTACAACAGGCGAAATTAATGCTCCTATAGGCATTCTCTACCTGTCAATAACAGGGCCAGTCAACCAGAAAAGCGTCAAAGTGGGTGCAGTGAGAAATAAACAAAAAACTTAACTTTTGCAAGTACGTGTAAGTAAACTAACTCTGGCTTAAGCTAAAGGCATATTTTCATAGAAATTTTACATTAATTTAAAGTTCAAAGTGTTTTTACTCGTGAGTATAGGAATTTCAAACTGATTACAGTGGTGGTTAATAAATATGTGTATCACTATAGATAGATAGATAGATAGATTTATTTTTATTTGGTATTAATCATACACTGTCACATTAAGTACAATTTAGGCATTAATTACAAAATTATTATAAATTAAAATACCCTGCGATGGCGTATAAAAACTTGATTAATTTACTTACATACTAACATGCGAGATCTACATAAATACGTAGTTATTATTAATATTGAAAGTCATGTCAAATCATAAGCAATAAAATTATACAGCAAAAATTTTGAAATAGTGTACAACAATTATCAATTAAAAATGTCAATCGTTTTTGCTTCAATTGATTCAGGGGTAACATGCTAAAATGGACAGGCAATTTGTTCTTAATCTTACTAGCTAACACACTTTTACGCATTAGGGCAGTATTTGCGGAAACAGGGCAGAGCAGTAATGATGACATTGCCCCATTTTTTTATTGCAAATGGCATGTAGACTTAGCTTGGTCCAACTCCATACTATCTGCAACGGCGGTTACGTATTACGTAACCTCTCATAATATTGGTGATGGAAAGTCGTCAAAATTCGGCCGCACTCACCATAACGTTTGAGTTCATTAATGGCTACTCGAACCAATTTGCTAATGGTTTTTTATGATGCATTCGGTTAAAAGGCTTTTTATAGCCACTAATGGTATGCATAAACTAATTGGCTATCTATACAAGGTGTAACAAAAATTGTGGGGATCAAGGGGAAGTGGGGGAGGGGGGAAGAAGATCTTTTTTGACGCGAAAAATTTTTGGCCTTTTTATGAAGGGTCGGCCGACATAGACGACCTGTCGCACAGTTTTTTTTGCTACAAAACTTTTTTCTTCAATTGTTTCCAAATCAGAATACGGTACTGAATATTAAACGGATCCCACTATTTTTATTACACTCTGTTTGTAGAACGTAGTATAAGTTCGTTATTTTGGTAACTCTTTATAGGTAAGTATGATATACTTCAGCTACTTCTACTGTGTCCATTATTCCATGGTCGTATGTCGATCCTTTTGATTCTTCTGCTGTAATTATTAAGGGCATGAGTTTATTAAAGTTACTTTTCATACCCCTTCCTATTTTCCCGTTTCACATCATTTTACCACTCTATTTGCGTGGAGAGTTAAAAGATTCTTAATCTCTAGAGTCAGACCGAGCTAAGTTGGCAGTGATTTTGATAGCCCAGCCTGTCCGAGTGTTAAGTAAACGTCATAATTTCATAGAAGTTTGACGTTTAAAATAACACTTGCACTGTCTGGGCTGTCAAAATTGCTGCCATTTTGGTCTGACTCTAGTAAATAAGTAAAAAACATAGATCTGATAGCAGAGCGAAATATTTCAGATAAATAATTATATGGGATATTTTTTATTTTTATTTATTATTATTTATTTTATGCCCTATTTTTTATTATTTATTTTATGTGATGTAATGATATCTTGTTAACGCACTTTTCTTCTTAAAACGCGCAAAATAAAAATGGTGAAAGTTAAGTCTTAAACATGTACTAGTAAACGAGACAAATGTAGTAAAAATCTAAGAAAGCGAGTTTAGTTATGTTATGGAGTTATACTATTAAAACCGATAATTTTGTGAAATACCTTAACCGTAAAGGAGCTAATTTCCAAAGTCCACGCTTCGGCTTTTTTAGAGATGTTCCAGCTCAAAGTAATCGAGATTTGTAATCGGCAAAGGAAACTGCTGGGCAAGCTTTGGAGAACTACTTCATTATCCAAACTAGCGTTTGATCTCGTCTGAAACTTCTGCCTTATGTCGTTTGCGTCGGTTTGTGATATATAAACGGGTTTTTATTAGTAATATTCTAGTATTTTATATAATTGTGATATAATAGACAGCTTTTGATTATATGACTATTGTATACAATACTTTTATCTCCGAGCCATCTAAAATAATACTTTTTTACTATAATACCTAAATATTTAATGAAAATTGGTAAGTATCTCAGTAGACAAAAATTTAGTACAAAAGACATAAACGCGTGAAGCCACCCGTTTAGTATTTTCTATGAGAGCGCGGCGGCTCATGAATGGTAATTTTTTTTATACTTGACTATAACCTATCGAAATGAATATTATAGTTGAGTAGTGGGATACGAAATCTTAATTCAACCATTACAGTCGACGAGTAGAAAAATAACATTATTTTCTCTTGGTCATAAAATGTATAAATTATTACTAAGTGTAAATATTTTTGCATTTTCACACTTAAATGAGTGCGTAAGGCATTTGGTAACTTACATAAACTTACCTCAAAGAAACTAAAGAATTCACTACCAGCGCAGCGCTAGCTACGGCTACGCGCTACACTTGTAGCGAAAATCGCCTGCGAACAGAGAACCGGCCTAGCGGATTGCTGGCAGTGAAAGTCTTTTATAGTTTCCAACTATCCAGTAGCAGCAAGAGAAGCAGCGTTAAAAATAATTAAATACTCACAATTTAACTCCAAAATTATTTAAATTTAGCACTCGAAGTGCTTAGAAACAGTTTTACCCGCCTTAAAACAATTTTACCCAGTCAATATAGATTGCACCCCAATCTACATAATAATCTACAATGTAGCTTCACTTAAGCGTCATTTTATGCTCCGTTCATGTCGTATTCATGCTATTCAGCGAAATGCAAGTTTGTATGAGTCGGCGCACTGGAGATTGAATTAAATTCTCGTATACGAAGAATATGAACGATGATTGTACACTTTTAGCTGATTGTGGTAAAGGCAAATTATTACCTACGAAATTTCTTATTTTAAAATTTAATTGACTCAGAAATATTACAGACTTATTTAATATATTAATTGTTTCAAACATTGCTATTAGAGGATTATTTCTTTCCTTTCTTCTTCAGGGCTTATGTAAGGTACACTTTCCCAGCTGCTGGCCTGCTCTAAATTTCATTAACATGAATTGACCACTGGTTCTGCCGTTGACGGAAAAAATATGTCACGCTACATAGAGTGTGATTCCAATATTTTTCGTAATAATGAATAATTCGTCAACCTCTTTTGTTATCATAACTGACCCCTACAACATCTACGTAACAAACCGTCATTGTTTTTATTAAGGCGTGCATATTTACACCCGAATAGCTTCCTACTTCGCCAGTTGGGTTATCGTACTCGTACATAAACATTAAATTAAATTATAAGATCAGTAGGTTACACATGTTATCATGTATAAAGGTATAAATATTATGCTTGTAAGTTAGGTACGCAATCTCGTAAAAAACACATTAACATTTATAAGCGTTCGAGTTCCATGTGTCTAAACCCTTCTGTTGCCATCACATCGTCCAAACCAGAACCCATATCTTACTACGTAACAAAAAGCGTAGATGAAAAAAAACACACAACAGCAATATTCTTAGACATGTCTAAAGCGTTCGATTTTGTAGACCATTCTTTGCTTCTTCAAAAATTAGACAAATATGGCATACGAGGACCTGCTTTGAATTGGATTCAAACGTACTTGTCTGGAAGAAATCAATATGTAGATATTTCCACATTAAATGACCAAAATGAGGAAATCCACTACCAATCTGAAACTCTACAAAATAACTTTGGTGTACCTCAAGGTAGTGTACTAGGTCCTTTAATGTTTATCATCTATGTAAACGATATATGCGATGCAATTAAGTATAAATCCATTTTATTTGCGGACGACATTTCAGTTGTTGTTACATCAAATAAATATGAGAGCATCAAAAAGCACGTGGAAAAAATAAATGAAATGTTGATCTTTGTAATCGATTGGCTAGGTAAACATAATTTGCAAATAAATGTTGAGAAAACGAACTATGTACAATTTAATACAAAACTCGGCAAAAGTGAAGAATTAAATATACACTATAAAAATAAAACTATAGCCGAAATGGATAACGTAACATTTTTAGGTTTAAAATTAGATAAATATCTGGACTGGAATGAACAGATTGAAAAAGTTTGTTCCAAAATAAATAGGTTTGTTTATGTTTTGAGGAGACTGAGACGCACGTCCGGTTTACAAGCCTCTTTAGCCGCTTATCACGGCTATATTAGTTCAAATTTGAGGTACGGCCTTATCCTTTGGGGGGCCAGTTCAAGTCTGGATAGAGCATTTATTGCACAGAAAAAATGTATCCGAGCAATCTGTGATTCACGCCCTTATAAGTCATGTAGAGAAATGTTCAAAAATTTAAAGATCCTGACGCTTCCGTCTTTGTATATATTGGAGTCGTGCATTTTCGTCAAGAACCATATGGAACTTTTCACGACGGCCAAAACTGTGTTTCCGAGAGGCACGAGAAATGAAGGTCGTCTTGTACATGAAAGTATTCCTAAGACTTCATTATATAACAGACAGTGTTTTGCAATGTGCATTAAAGTGTATAACAAGCTACCGCAACGCATGAGGGAGCTACCTATTAATAAATTTAAAAGAAGTCTTGTTTGTTACTTATTGGATAAAAATTATTATTGCCTCAAAGATTTTCTCTCCCAAAACATCCAGGAGTGAAATAAAATTGATGATTAAAATTGTTATTCAATAGTAATTAAAAATTAAATTGTGTAAAGTTTTTGCATGCTAGTATTATTATATACATATAGCAGAATAAGCAACAAATTGTCAAAATTACATCTGTGGACACCAAAATATGTACTTATTCTATGCAAATAAAGTTATTCTTATTCTTATTCTTATTCTTAAGTACGATTTTACAGACCATAATAATTCTATAGACGAGGAAAATTTAGTGGGATGTTAAACTTAATGCCCCATCGCCATAACTTAATAACAGGCAGAGATTCAAACTGGCGTCAGGTGACGTCACGATATTTATGGCTACGCGAGAATTGATTCCCGGAAACGTTTATTGCTGACAGTAAGATTGTGGCAAAAGGACACTCCACGTGTACAATTATAATGTGTACTAACAGCAACGTACGTGGATCAATACTATAGATAGATTCTATAGGATATTATTGAATCTTCTCCTTTTTAAGCCAATGCACGCGAGGAGCCCTGTTTGAACCATAAAAACTTCATCTTAATATTGATAAATATCTGTGCACTATGAACTTAACACTTCTAAATATTTTCCATTCTCCGTGATGTTTTAGTATGTTATTGACACAATTAAAAATTAGGTTTATAGGATTTCCTTCTTTTCGAAATTTGCAAAAAAAAAAAAACCAAAAAAGCGAAATCTTCATACTACTATATTATGCTGACGCGATCGACATTAAATTCAAAGTGATTTGTTAAGATTAGTTAGTGCGAACCGTTTTCCCCCGAAATGAATTTTCATAGAAAAATTACCGTTATTTCGTTAGACTCGAAAAGCTATTCTTCCCTCTTAAAAATATGCCTATGTCTTTAGATGATTACCCTGCAATGGTTTTAGTTCTCTGCGGTTCGCGTGCTCAAGCTGGTTGTACCTAATACTTGCAACTTTATGTCATCGCTGTTCAGGCGCGGATACAAGGGGGGGGCCATAGGGGCAATGGCCCCCCCCTAAAACCCTGGCTCTCACATTACTAAATTGAGTAACATTTTTTTTTACCTTATTTTCTGTGCAAAAATATATGATTTTCTCAAAATTGCCCCCCCCTAAGCCAAATCTTGTATCCGCGCCTGTCGCTGTTCGTAACTTTGATTTTAGTTGGCATTGAGTCCCCGTTTAGTTGAAATTCTTTTTGTCGAGATTTTCTCTCATTCTGTCATTTTACACTCCCAAAAAGAACGTTGTAGGTATCGATAAAAATTAGGCCGGCTTTCGCCAATAATGGTAATTTTTACCGACAAGTGCTAATAGGAAACGGACAATCTCGACCGTTTCTCCCTGGGTCTTGATCGAGGTCAGAAAAAATGCTTTACAGTATGAATCGAATCCTCTAGCTAGATTACTGCAAGTATTTACCTATGTAATAATATTTTTATTGACAATAACAATATACATAATGGATATATACAGATGATTACTATAACTAGCTTATATCTAAAATAGTATTTTACCTATTAGTATTTTCTAACATTTGTTCGGCAAAAACAAATTGTATACATACCTGGTTTACCAACATATTTTACATAACCTTTACAGTGGCAGGTAACATATTCTTGTCCTTCTTAAAATTTTAAATAGTCCCACGGTTCTCAAAAAGCCCAGCTGATACAGATTATTGTTAAAATGTATCTTTTCTCTAACCGACGTTAAGAAATTTAAGAACGCATGGTGCCCTAATTTTCAAATACAGAGAGACAGAAAATTTCAACGTTTATTTCCGACGCGACGGTATCGTTTACTATCATGTTTGCGTTGTTATTTACACTATACATGCAAGTACATGAACCAAAAGCCATCGACACACGATCCGATGTCCAATCCTGACAGCGTGATATCAATTTGGCATATATTTCAATCACAAGCGGCCCCAGTAAGCGCTAATAGACGGCAGGTAATTGCCCCGCGACAGTGATATGGGTACGGCACTCTAACACAAGTGGAACTTTACATTACTTGTCCTTTGCCTATTTTACTCGGGATCTTGAAATAAACCGATTTAACCGCATATTTTTAGTCTTACTTAAAAAACAAATATTTACCTACAAGCTACAGTGAAATAATAATGACATTTAATTTGAAATATGCTCCAAACAGGTAAATAATTTATGAGAAAAATAACAGCCATGGTATGTTATATTCTATAATATACTTATAGATAAAACAAATATGGAGTCATAAATATCTTTGGTCTTCTTTACAAGTTTCAATTCACACATATTATAAATTACCATAGTGTAGTAGTTAGCCCTCATAAATCTCGTCGTCAGATGGATTTTGGAGAAAATGCTGAACGCAATAATAAGTAAACCTGCTGGTGCTAAAATATGACTTCGAGAACTAACATAAGGTTCTTGAAGGTTAATATTATTGGCCTCCCCTACCCCACATGAATCTTCTCACAGTACTTATACAGGTAAACAAACATGGAGCGACCCATCTTTTACAAAGCAAGGAAAAACGCTATTCACCGCTACATATTTTATCTGAATGCTAGAAATGACAAAATTGATTTACGCTTTTCCGCAACCATATCGGAATATGTTGACAATGAAACATCATTTCGAATATGGGCTTGTATTCGCGTTGGTTGCCCGTGGGCGGTTCGAGTTTTTAGAAGTTCGAGAACTACTTACACCCCAAAAATTGGTATAGCCGGCTCTTTTGCCACGTTGAAGGTCAGTCTTCGTAAACCTCGATTAATTGGCTAGGCTTCATAGATAAACTAAAGAGTTAGAACCTTTCTTGCACTCCTGCCACCCTGTCGCAGGGTTTTTTTTAGAAAATCGCCCCTGGCTTGCCAACACAACCTAATTACAGAGATGATTTTGGGAATCGGCCTTTGTATGAGTAGCTGGTATAAGGAAATTTCGTCACGTAAAGTCTTCAACTCACATGTGCTAGATAAGGATTGGAATGGCGTCTATAGAAGGCTCCGGTCGATGCAATTTTTATATACTCGTATGTATACCGCTAAGTTGTTCATAATATAAAAATGCTTGCTCGCAAATGTGGCAATAGTGAGTTCTAAAATCAGGGCTAGAAAACTGCAACTAAATTTCAAAACAGAATGCAGGTAATATATAATTCCACACAAAATGACCCTATTTAATTTCATATAAGTTTAGTTGTGCCTCCAGTTAAATGAACCAGTCTACAATGTTTCATTCCTGTTAGAGTTACTTTCTGCCCGGTAAATGATCTACAATTTTTTTTTTGTTTCTCTACTTTTCAGCCTCTCTAGCCTGAAATTTATTGCTCGTAAAGTTTTTAAACTCTCAATATACCATTTACCCTACATCTACATATTTCAATTGAAATTATTCAGGCAGTTAAGCCTTAAACTCAAATATTCAACAGGTCTATAAAATATGAATCGTTAATATAGCTATAAATCGGCTCTACGCATGATTTCACTAAAAGATGTACCTATGAGTTAAGGGCTTGGGAGATTCTTAAAGAGCAGTGTATACGCTGTGAAACGATGCCCACTTTCTTTTGGCCCCAATAATATATGATAATTATTATCACAGACTGTATAATATGTATTTCTTCCTGCGGGAAACAGGTTTAGTTTGGTAAAAATTGAATAATTAGCAGTTGATGAAGTTTCTTAGAAACAATCGTTTGTTTCTTTGTTTCTTTTCACTTGCAAATAAACGCCTATAAATTTCATACGAGCAATATTTGTAATATGGAGCGTAGATGACAGTCAAACAATATTTGAACACTTCACTTCTTGCCAGTATCAGACATTATAAGTTACTACTTCAGAGTTGCATATAACTTAAACCCAATATTGGAACTCTACTCAGAGTTTAAACTAATACCACACTACTCCTGACTTTGACACGTCTTGCCATGTCAATGCAATTCGGAGCGAAACTTCCAAGCTTTACTTGAATGCTGTTGATGTATGTATGTTGGATGTAGTTGTATGACTGCTAAATAAAATGGCATCTAGAAATACTAGTTCTTGCTTTAAAAAAAAATCCAGTTCGATAACGATAAGATGAAAAAGTTTAAAAAACATAAAACTTTAGTCGGTTAAAATTGAAACTAACTTAGCTGAATTACGCGTGACACGGCAATGGACACGGACGGATACAGCAAACAAACAAACATTTATTCAGCAAATAGGCTACAGGGGCACGTTTACATGTCAAATTTTTACAATCATAAAAATAACAGAATACAATGACGAATATGGAATCAATTAAATATTAGATACTTTATACAGTCTCTAAATGTCGAATTACACAGCTCGCACATGTTTCCTGAAGTATATAGTATATACTTACTTCTCGTCTCGCTGGTGAAATGGAGTGGAATGGAATGGATGGAGTTTTAATATAAATTAAACCTCCCTATCCTCTTTTGCATACATAGCCTAATAATAAGCATACGTAACGTTTTGTTCACTATTAGAGTCTGCCTACTGAAATATTACACAAATGTTTGGCGGGAAATTCAAAACATCTTGGGCTGGTCACACTTTGTGTAGGAGGAATTATAGTCATATATAGTGCTAGAAAATATTTTTGATTTTCGGGCACACGTAAGGTACCTAAGGAAATAAGTTAAATATACGATGATGTGCACTCAAAGTCAGCTCACATAATTTATAATTCACGTACTTAATCAAAGTTATAGGCAAATGTTAGAACTAGTTCTTAAAGTATCAAGATATTAATGGAGCACCAACCTACTAAATTGTTCACGAATTGTAAACATAGCAGTTTTTCGTTATACAATGCTTCACGTCGACTTCGCACATTGTAATAGTTTGTGTTAATTATAAATATTATTTAAAATAAACCCCTTATAAACCGCGACGAATGAATTACATAAATTGACAACATATTTTTAGCTTTTTTTTCAAAGCTTTTTTTTTTAAATCATAGCCAATTGGTGATACCACAAGGAAATATCTGTCAACAATATTTGGCTAGCCTGACCTAAACTGAGGCAATGTCCTTTGCAATATTTGAGAGTTAGTTCTAGAGTCAGAAGTGAAGGTGTATGAAGTTGTCGGAACTAGTTATAAAGTTAAATTGGTCAGCCGCGGGAGCCGAATGCCGGTAGTAAAGGGAGTGCAAAGAAAATAGCTAGATGTTAGCCGTGAGTTGCTCGTTAATTTGCAAGTTTTTATGTAGGTTATGTTGTCCTTGGTCATGTTTCATAAAGGCCTGTTCTCAGTAAACTTGTCTCTTTCTAAAAAAACGTATTCCAGGACTTATAGAGAACGAGATCGTGGTAAATTTACAGTACTTTGACCTAAAGTTTTTTTTATTAAAAACCTAGAACTCCATTTTTATTAAAAACGTAAAAAAAGTATATTTAGTAGGTCCATATTTAGTCAAAAACCAGTCAGTTTTCTGTCTTTAAAGTCGGTTAAACCTGGAGGCTGTCATCTGAGCTCTAACACTCAATCTATTGAGCCCTGATTCGTCAAAATCAGCTTAGTAGTTTTGACGCTGTGGTGAATCAACGACACAAACATTTCCACTTTCATTTATACATATAATGGACGAGTAATTACTTTTTCTTTTGACGTAGTCGTAGTACCTATATTTACGTTCGGAATATTTCTGTTACAAAAACATGCTAATAATTTTAACTAGACCTAGAATCATTATTTGTTCGTTGTCTGAATCATTGGATAAAGTAGGTATATGAGTTTGTTTACAAACAAGACGTTGTTAGCGTTGTAAAGTATTGATCAAAGCTCGAGGCTTCAGCTGGTTGCCATGGCGTTAAGATCCTTCTGATTTACTTTGCTGATTTAAATAAGTGAAGTTTAACGAGTAAAAAATAATGTCTAACTGCAAAAAAGATAAGCCTATTGTCGCTTTCGCGAATGAAATATTTAACCTCAAGCTGTTTAGTAGTTAAAGGAATCCATACATATACAATACACATACATACTCGTATGTATGTATACTCGTTCAATACTATAGTTAGTGTCTAGATAATTTTAGAGTCCAGGTCTCTCTGGGAATGTGAAATTTGTGTTGATTTTACTTTTTCATGTGTGTTTCTTTTAGTAGTAGTCTATTAGCGGCTATTTGATACGTATATATACTTTAAATGTCACATAAAAGCAGATAAGATATTCTTGAAATTTCTCCTGCCGAACATTGGCTTGTTGTTTGATATTTGAATTTATAGACAAACTTAGAAAATCTCTCGTAGGCCAGCCATAGTTCACAAATATTGCGGTTATACACCCGCACAAGGACCTCTTGTCTCGCATTGACAAATAGCCACAATAAAAGTATCCCAGCTTAGCGCCAGCACATGCTTAACCGGGGATTTATTTCAGTCACTTGCAAAGCTTGGGCGAGATGGAGGCTAAAGGAACCAGTTAGTACAGAGCTCATTGGTCACATGACTAAAGTTGCCAACAAAGACTGTGTTAAGTGAATGACTGAATGATCTATTAGCTATTAGGTGGATAAATTATTATACATATTTATAGACAAGTAGCCGTGTTAGTATAAGCATAAGCTGACATATAGGTATTTAATGGAATAATGCAGGCCTTTTTTTTTTGGGCGCCCCTGCAGTTGTGCCTGTAACTAAAAGTGTAACTATAGTTAGTAGGTACCATCACGCATTTAGGGTCTTAACTAAAGTAGTTGTTCAATACTTGCGCTATGGATGTCCAATTTAGCTAAAACCCTAAATAACTCAACAATCACGGAGTGTTACTGTACATAATTACAAATAAATAAATGAAATAAAATATCCTTATTTTAGATCTTACAAAAATCCATATATTTTTTTAGACTTGACGACGAGTAATTACATAACTTATGCGCGTATACAACGTATATTAAATAAGGAGCTATTAATTTTGTTTCATCATCGTGTAAAAATCACGAGGTCAATTTACACTTGCTTACTCTACCATTGGCTCGCTTGCAGTCGCCTCACCATTCAGAATCCTCGACCAGTCTGTAATAAAGCGGCAGCGGGCATCACCAAAGTGCCTTAGCGAGAGACGATTTATTGGATTGCCTTTTTAACCCCATTCCAGCCGGACATCTATTCGTTGCGCGCTAAAATCATGCGACGTTTACATTGCTAACGATGACCTGGCACTGGCACCTATTTGAGAGTCACTGTGGCAGAAGGTTCATGACATGTGTATGGGATAACTGTAAATTTTTGCAATTTAACATGTCGCCTTATGGTCTACTTCCTTGCAATTTTTATTTATATACTACGTCGGTGGCAAACAAGCATGCGGTCCGCCTGATGGTAAGCAGTCTCCGTAGCCTGCAACTCCAGAGGAATTACATTCGCGTTGCCGACCCTAACACTCCGAACCCTCGTTAAGCTCTGGCAACTTTACTCACCGGCAGGAACACAACACTATGAGTAGGGTGTATTGTTATTTGGCTGCGGTTTTCTGTAAGGTGGAGGTACTTCCCCAGTTGGGCTCTGCTGTAGATCTGTGACATCCGCTGTGCTGTGCCCTACCACAAAGCGAGATGACATTCACAATGCCCAATACCTCTTTTTCGGACGTAGTTTAAGGACGTACCCGGGTCCATTTGTCATTCGGCCATGACGTCCACTTATCATAAATCCCACTTAGAGAGGTAAACGTTTATACCTTATAAACAATGTATTCAATTATCGCGCATTTTGCTTGTAATTGTCCGTACATGTATTGTATTGTGTGGGCAAAAAGCACGATAGCTAAATAACATGATTCAACTATCATTCTGATGAGTGTACGTTTGAATTGGTCTATTATGCTTAGCGCCGTAGAAGCTGAATTTTGACTGCTTAAAGTAAACACAAACACGTACAGAGCTCAGAACAGCAGAACAGCGTGTTCATTAATGTGTCTGAGAGCAGCGTCAATCACAGCTGCAAGTGGCCTGTGAGGGATCGCACTAACGAGCTGTGTATTTTGTTGTCGGTAGGTACTCTGCATTATATTGCAAGCTTATTGTTTAATATTCGCAACAAAATGCTCGTAGTTCCGTGGTTAGAGCTAGTTATGTATGCAGTTTCGAAGTTTATTGTTTTAAAAAGTTTGAACAAAATCTGATAAAAATCATCATCATCTAGGTGATCCCGGCTTTTTGCCACGGCTCATGGAAGCCGGCTCATGGTGTCCGCTTGGCGACGAATGCAAAGAATTGGAGCAGGCACTGTTTTTACAAAAATGACTGTCATCTAACGTATCAACACAGCGGAAATCCTAGACCTTGTTGGAATTAGTCGTTGTTATGTACGGGTAAATCAATAGTATGTGCGGGAAAACTGATAGGTTTTAACCAGTTTTGATCAAAAGACGATCAAGATAGTTTTCATAAAAGGACATTTATAGGTATGTTAAACAGATTAGCTACTAATTTGGAGCAAGTCTTGAAATTCAACTTAGAAAAATATTAAATCAGCCTGTGCAAGCGTGTACTTCTCGCAGTTTCTTTTGGTCTACACAACAATTTTCCTTTGTTTTTCCAACGTTTTTGCAACCTGCTCCGCTCTCTTTGACCCTTTGTCACATATAAAATAAATTATGCGCTTGGAGGCCTCGTTAAAGTGGGAAATACGAACTACTGTTTTACGTTCTCGGTTTATTACTTCGAGCTATAACGCTCGGGGCTGCAACACGTGCTCGACTGATTCACCTCCATGAACACTAAGGAAACATGTAGCCTAGAAACATAAATGTGGAAAATGGCAGTTCTCATTAGCTAACTCTCAGTAACTTGTTTGAAATATATTAAAATGTAGCTCTCGGTTCCTTACACTCAAAGTAACATCAACTATACAACAACTATTTGAAACGTGACAGTAGCTTTTTGTGGGCTACAGGCATAGAAGGCATGTAGGGAAGAGAATCCAACATACATATGTATGTGGGTAAAAAGTCAGAGCACTTGTATGTACTTATTTCAAGAGTCCCATGTTGTTCAATTAAAAATATACTACCAACTTTTTTAGAAGTTGAGTGTATACTGTTATAGCCTGTCCGATTTTCTAAGATAAAGTTCGCTATAGTCCTACTATAGCGAACTTACTATGTGTACCTTCACATGTAATTGGCGAGTCTAATAACTTCAACTAATTTCGGCCCTTATTGTCCTCGGGATTGTATGACGCTCGTGTCCGAACTCCGATAATTGACTTTTAGTTGTGAGTACGTGCCAAATCCCCGGCTGCTGCTGGCATTTATTGACGTATCGACAGTTTTCAACTCGACTTGTAGATATTAGTTCGGCTGTTTGTGTCAGATTCTGTACCTTCTTGATACAGCGTAAGTTTTTATACCTACAGTTTGAAGTGTCATGTACTTATACAGGCAATTACATACAAATTAAGTTCAAAAATGGGGGGGGGGGGGGTATATATAATACAGAGTGTTATATCAATACCGAAATCACAAACAAACATTGGTTATTTGTACATTTTGATAGATCAGTAGGGAGTGCAATCTTGCAGCATAATCATTGATCTCAATATTTGCAAGATTCAAGAGGTCCGAGAACTCGCAAATCTACGATTTATTTTTAATACTCAATTGAAGCTGACTAAAGGATTGTTCTAGGGACGAAATAATGCAAATTACATATAACAAGGTTGATAAGTGGCACTAGACTTTTAATACCATCACGTCAGGATTGACGCATTAGTGCTGCGCGCTGTCCACGGAATCCCTAACATCTTGCACTAACATCACATGTCAAATGCATCAATTCTACTCCAAGTCCTCGCTTTCAGAGTCCAGATTTCCAAAAAATACAGAAATATAGAAAATGGAGCGCATTATTAGCTTGGTTTGGGTTGCTTTCGTTGTTTTTTTTCAAAGATTCAAAGAATTTATTTGCATGAAACACAGTTATGAGAAGGTGTTACAAAATAAAATAAATTCGTGCATTCAGTCTGCATGCAGGCATGCAAATATTGTGAAAAACAAGCAATATTTACAAAAGCATAAAATAATATGAATAGGTTTCCTCTGTTACACCAGATCTTCTCTAAACGCTTTACTGCGGCTTTTGCGAGCTAAGATCTTCTGATCATGTCGCAGTCACAGTCGCCGCGGTAATCAGCGTTCCCAGGTAAATGAAGTAGAAGAAGAACAAGGTATCCAGATTTGGTAGTTTTCCAGTTCAGTTTAACGGGCCTGTCCTTTGCACAAACATCTGCTTGGTCTTGGATCTGTTAATAAGGAGACCGTATTCCGCGTTCTTTTTTCGTACCCTTTGCAGAAGCACAGCAAGTTAAGATTCGTTTGTGTCTATAATAGCAGTACCATCTGCAAAGCGTGGATTGTTGACGAAGAGCCCGCCTATCCATATACCTCCATTTCAATCCCCCAAGACCCTTCTCATGATGTGTCCGTCAACGAGATTGAGGAGCTGTAGCGAGAGAAATACACCTGTCACTCCACGATTGGTCTGAAAGTGGCCTGATTCGGTGTCTTCAATTCTTACCCTCGAAGTGCCGTAGCGATAGAGGTTTTGTATAAGGAAAATTAGGTCATGGAAATCATTGAATGTATCGCTATGTGTAACACTACCTTGCTAATCTTGCGAGATCGCACACGATTTAACATGCAAGATTAATCTTGCACTTTTGAGATCTCGGAATATTGAGATTGCATACCCTACAGATCAGGTGTCGATGTTTTCTATGGAAGATCTGAAATTTATTTTGCGATGGCTAAGAGTTGCTAAAATAACATATTGATTGTTTAACTTAATGTAAAAATAAAATAAAATCAATATTATCGGACAGTCTTACACAAATCCGCCTGGTCGCCACAGTAAGCTCAAAAATCCTTGTGTAATGGGTACTAGACGACTTTCCGTTAATTTCAAGGGTGCATTCTTGAGCTTAAATTAAGTAACTTTCTCAAAGACACCGGTATCCTAATTAACTCCATTTCGGAGATAATCAATATTTTTTCTTTATCTCATAAGGCCGACCTATGTCCTATTTACATATTGATTAGTGTTTTGTACGAGTTTATACATTTGCTACTAAACGTATCGAAGTACTATCTCGCACGATTGATTGATTAAATGACATTGACACGGTTTTCAATTGTTTGCTAGTATTAAATGTGTGTGTGTGTGTACCTGTGTTAAAACAACGCTATATATATGCAACATTTAATTACTTTTTATATAAAAAAACCCATACCCCGCAGTTAACGGAATTCAATAATAACACGGTATAACTATATAATAGATATACATAAATACTTAAATACCTAGAAAACATCAATAGCTCAGGAACAAATATCCGTGATAAACACACATATAAGGGTCAAACGCATTTTATAAGAAGGTCACTTCTGAGGACAATCTTATAAAAGTTAACGACTCTGGTACACATGAATCCCATTTTCCTTATTTCAGTCTAAGTACTGAAAATATGTATCCCGCCTTTAAGGGTGTAGCGTCCGAATTAGCTTTAGATTTCCTTAACTTTGCTATGTCTACAGGAGAGACGCGAAAGAGTTAACCATATAACTATAAAATGTGTATGACCCATAAATGCCCCTACCGGGATTCGAACCCCGGACCTCCAGCTTCGTAGGCAGGGTCTCTTCCAACTAGGCTATGCATGCTGGCTGTTTTATCCTTAATATACAGGTTGAAATTGTTTGACCATACGCTGAGGGGTCATACTGAATAACTTTTACTGTGGGGCCAACCCCGATGTCGCGAAAAAAAAAATCTGTCGTTGCATAGAAAACATTGACATGTGATTCACCAAAATGTATGAGACAAAGTTGTTCAGTATGACCCGCATATCCACCCCTCAGCAGCGTATGGTCAAACATAACAATTTCAACCTATATATCGAGGGCGGGGTGTGCGAGACAATATGAATAGAAGGGGTCCTGGTCCTGACCGTGTCTCCACATTAAAACAACTCACTTTAATTCTTCATCATTTTATTTTAACTCCACCAAAACTATAACATTTTTATTTCCATTGACAAGTCAAATTCTTCTCTTGTTCGTCTTCTTTTGTTTCCATAGACTTATAGACAATAGAGTAAAAAAAACTTAAAGAGTTTCAATATAAAATTGTGTTCGGTTATGAACATGTTGGGGACTAAGCCAAAAAACAACAGCTACAATGTTAAAAATGAACAAGTTATACGTTAACTAACTCCTACATTAACGTCAAATAATAATCAAATAAACGAGACACTTTATCTAACTATAATCAATTGGTAAGGAACACACCTTGGTAACACTCGTTTTAACAATGGAACCCTTTGCGTTTTTTACATGCAAAGCTCGAACCCTACCATCTTTACCAGGTTGAACATCAACAATTCGACCTACTGGCCAACACAATGGAGAGGTATTATCTTCCCTCAACAAAACTAAAGTACCTATTTCTAAGTTAGGAGACTCATTTCTCCACTTTGGCCTACTTCTGCAGCATAACCAAATATTGCTTGTGCCATTGCCGCCAAAAATGTTGTTGCAATTGAACACATTGTTTCCAAAAACTTAATCTACCTACATTTACATCTCTAATATCCGTTTCTGGATAAGACGTCAGTGAGCTACCAGTGAGAAAATGTCCAGGAGTTAAATAGGTCATATCACTAGGATCCCTAGACATTGGGGTCAACGGCCTAGAATTTAATATGGCTTCAAATTGAACCAAAATCGTGTACATTTGCTCATAGGTGAACACGGTATTACCAATTACACGTTTCATGTGATATTTCACACTTTTAATCCCTGCTTCCCACAAACCACCAAAAACTGGGGAATAAGAAGGAATAAAATGAAAGGATATTCTTTCTGAATTAGTATAGTCAACCACAGATGATTGGTGATTAGTGGAATTTTGAAGGTCATACAATTCCTTAAGAGCATTCTCTGCGCCTTTATAATAGGCCGCATTATCACAATATATTTTAGTAGGCTTGTTTCTACGAGATATAAATCTCTTAAGACACCCTAAGAAAGTATCAGTTGTCATGTCAGAGGCCAATTCAATGTGAATGGCCTTTGTAACAAAGCATACAAAAATCACAACATAAGCCTTTGTTATCACAGGCTTCCTAATTCTAGTCTGCTTTACATAGAACGGACCAGCATAGTCCGTGCCCACAATTTGAAATGGACGAGTCATATTTACACGATCAAGTGGGAGAGAACCCATTAATTGAGAAGCATTTTTTGCCTTAAGTCTAAAACATTTTATACATTTATACAAAACAGACTTTAGCTCTCTGTTTGCATTTAAAATCCAATATTTTTCATTTAGGGTACTCTATAACAAAGTAGCACCGGCATGTTTCAGTCTCAAGTGTTCATTATGAATAATTATTTTTGTGACGTGAGAACCTTTGGGCAATATAATTGGGTGTTTTTGGTCATAGGACAATCCTGCATTTTGCAATCTACCACCTACACGTAACAATCCTTCAGAATCAAGAAAAGGATGCAAACTGTTTAGACTAGACTTCAATGGCAACTTGTTATTTAAGTCTTCAATATCATTACAAAAGAACTTTCTTTGCTCACATTTAATAACTATGCGCAACGCAGAGTCTAATTCTTGGGGAGACAAATACCCTTGACGTTTGTTAATATTTACATTTTTACAGTTAAATACAAATCTAAGGAGATAACTTACAATCCTTGTCAATTTGTTAATATTTGAATATTTTTGTATTAAAGTATCAATCGAGCTCGAGCTTACATCTTAGGTCAAACCCGATAAATCAAAACATTTTTGAAGTGAAAACTTCTTTAGCGGCGCTGTGCACAAAATGTTAAACTCGCGACAGGTCACGTGACTGACAGATTGGTCAGACTCAAAATTCGTAAGACGGACATGTGACCTGAACGAAAAACTCCATGATGGTTCTAGTAATGTTGATGGTGTAAGAGCCGTTGAAATTATGGATGGAAGTTGATTTTTCTGAGAGATAAACTTTAATGTTAAATAATTGTAATAGTTCTGAAGTGTTAAAATTTTAATATAATATAAATTGTTTGTGTACGATAGTGCAATAAATGAATATTGTATTTTACCACATAAATGATAGTACTTTTATACTGATAATTAAAGCACTTCGTGCAAAATTATTCACTAACCATTCCAAAATATCAAAAATGCATAACGTTAATATTCAAGTTTTCACTTCTGCCGGCACTCCCAGAGTGCAACCCGTTTTTTTTCATTCAAATTAGCACTCCACGTATGTCACATAGTTCCAGTTTCAAAAACCCTTTTGCTCAAGTTATCGGGTTTTACCACCCACCCCACCCCTTGATAGGTATATGAAATAGCTATGATGTTTGAGATATACTATATACTACTACTATATACATCTTCATTTAATCAAAATCAAGCATTAATAAAATAATGCCAAATTCATATCCGCAACGCAGGCTTCGTCAGGAGGCTACTATATTAATAGATTTTCAAAATAAGATAATTTTAACCACTTGTCTGTGTATGATAAGAATCCTGACCGAATTTCTAGTCAAATTTTTGCATGTTATTCGAAATCGAGTTATTCTGCTCCATTTTTTATGTGATAGTCAACAGACGAAAGCGGGGAAGCGGTCATACAGAACAACCGAGGTTAAAGTCCACTATATATGAAAGGTTACATGAAAATAGTCCGATCGCCACTCTCAAAAATCAAATTGGTAAACAGAACGATACGACAGATTTAACACCCTGCAAGTTTAATGTGTGTGGGTTGTCTATGTATTTAGTTCTGTCTCGACGCAGTAACTGGAGCCGGCACTCTTCGCTGGCATGAGTTCCCAAAGGTTTCGCGGGTGACTAGAATATTCGGCCAAACCAGCATAATGTGATCTCGCGGTTCTTAACAAATATGCGTAATGAATTAATTGTAGCTTTCCATCAGAGAAGGGTCCTTATACTCTATGTGCACACAAAAGGACCGTTCTCTGATGGAAACCACAATTTTTCCGTATTAAAAAAAGACTTTCGTACAACACGCCGTTCCCTATCTCTATCGCCATTTCTCTTCTAAAGCCTATTCCAGGTGAATATACGAAATTCTTCTTGCTTTTTTTTACGGAAACATAAATATGCCTAGTTAGCATTAAATATATGCTTACCATATATTAAGATTGATAATAAGTGTTCGGCTTCGTTTTTACGAAAAAAAAGTTTTCTCTACAAACACTATAATTTTCTTTTTTTTTACCACTAATACGCATTATTTTGAAAAATTGCAAGGAGTATTTTTTTCAAATCTAATTCCCTATCTAATGCATTTTTTTGTAGTGAAATAAGCAATTTGCTACTTGTCTCGATTTAGGACCCCAATCTTACGTCGCCCAGCGTGAATCATAGAAACCAGACATGCAAGTATTATTAAACGTCATAATTTTATAGAAGTTTGACGTATTAACAATTGCACAGTCTGTGTTCTCTTGGGCTGACTCTATCACTATATTATTATTGGTTCGTCTCAGTCTCGTAGTACTAAATAGCTAAAACAAGCCTGCCTGTGACAGCTGTGATGAATCTCACTAAGGTAGGTATACAGATCCAATCACCCAAACTTGGCTTTACTTCACTAAAATCACAAACACCAAGGCAAAGGCTATCGCTCACTAAAGTGTAAATAATGATCAAATTGCAGGAGGCTTTTCGAGATAAAACAAAAAGAGATAAAAAACTGAAAAATATAACGTATAATAATACTTAGTGCCACTTGCGCCATGTTATATAGCTAACTAACTGACTCTGTTTAACCGGTAAACTCCGAGTTAGTTAGTAATATAACACGGCGCATGTGGCCCTTAGGGTGTTGCCACACCAATCGATCGATTTGTCTAGGTAGAAACTATCGATCCACGTCGACTGTTCCATGTCGAGGTCGATCGATGGATGGGGATGGATGGATCGATGGTTACCCGGTTAAACCTGGAGTCACCATGGTTACCTGTATAATTTGACACTGGGTTAACGGTTTAACCAGGTAACCCCGGTTTAGTGGGATGGTGCAAGTGGCGCTTACCTGTACCTATAATATTTTTCTATTACAAAAATATATTTTCATTAGTTTCTAATCAATTTTCCATATACATGATTTCATTGCACATTTATTTATGTATATCACAAAATACTGCACCTGAATTTTATCACAGGCCGGTTTATTCAGCCTGTATTTTTAATATAACCGTAAAATGAAACGAGACGTAGGTTTTAGTGCTAAGAAATGGTTTTGGAAGAAAATTTCAACTTAGACCTAATTTTAAAGAGCGTAGTAAATTTTTGAATATATTTTGAGCGGTAATGTATTGCGGAGTCATTACTTGTACGATGTTTTAAATAAAAACAAAGTACCTAGTAATAATAAATTGCGTGCTGAATTATTTTGTAAGGGAAAATTAGTCTTATTTTTTAAATAAAATATATGTACCTAGGTTAGGTAAGTAAGTTAATTTATTAGGGGCATTAGGGCCCATACTAACTTGACGTGGAATATGTGGCCGTATAAAAGTTTACGCTATATAGGTATTATTTACCGGTCTACGCTATTATGGTAAATCGGCTTTGGTTTTCATGAAGATAAATACATTTTCTTGGACGCTAGAACGATTTGCTTAGTCAAAAGGAAAGATACATGATTGAATAAGATGCGTAAAATGTAAAACAATTTCATGCTTTGAATTTGACGGGTAAACGAGATGGCGCTGTACTGGCTGTACAGCTACATTTGACGTTTGACAATTAAGTGACCGCAAAACATAGGCACAGAATAAATAATAGTACTTCTAGAAAGGAACTTCCTACAAAACCAAGTTTGCCAGGCACGAATCATGTTGTCCCTTTCTGATGTCTCACTATTCTTTTCGGCTATTTAGGGTGGTTAAAATTCAAGTGATATTATCTGTGATTGTGCACGCAAAGGAACGTCAAGTTCTGCCAGCCCTAATAATTGCTCGTAACAATCCTGAGTTGAACGGAGTCGATAACACCCGAACATTGCAGTTTCCTCCCACCAGTGTTGCCAGCGCATATCTCCAATTTCGGACGGTGTGTAATCTGACAAGGGACGGTTTTTATGACAATGGGACGAAAACCAACTTTAAATATTTTATCATAGTTAGTGTATCTCAATATATGTTTAAAACAAATGTGTATTACTGAATATGTATGTGTATGTGTGTTAATGTGTGATACGTGTGATATTTACGATAGTTATGATGTTATGCATTTGTAGATGTGCAGAGGCATAGATGGTAGGATCCTATAGATGTGCTATACGCGTACGTCCGTGACGGACAGAACATACGCAACACAGCAAGATGATTGTTCGGATATGGTGGGCAACAAATAATCCGACCAATCATCTTGCTCAATTTAAGGTGGGGAATTAAAAAAAAAATGTGACAAGGACAAACAATATTATCACTTTTTCGCTAATCCTACTGAAAGATACATAAGACTATCCCGTTCTGTCAGTTCTTCCCACCACTCATGCCCAATCCATACTTAATACTAGATTTATGGACAGAGCAAAACAAACTATTTCATATTACCTATCTATTTCTTCATACAAATAAAAAACGAAAACTACATTAAATATGGCATTAAATAAACAAAAAATACATTTTTATAAAAAACGAAAACTACATTAAATATGGCATTAAATATTTAATGTTGTTTTCGGTTTTTTTTCTGATTTTTCTCAGATTTTGATTTAAGTTTTTGGATACTTATACAAGGTGCCCGTGAGCATTGCGAGAGATTTTAATGGTGCTTTCCTGATGGCAACAGAAGCAAAAAATGTTATGTGACTTTTTGTGAAAAACGACAAAAAAAAAGTTTTTGTTTTTTTTTCCCCTTTTTTGAACACTCCTATACATAAAACGTAATTTTTATTGATAAATATATAACCTAAAATTAACTAAAAAGTTTTATTTTTATTTGGGACTAGCCTCTCGAATATATTTTTTTAATTTTTCGATGTCAATCAATAGGTATGTCCAGACTAGACCTCAAAGTGGCAATACCGCAGTCAAAATTGGTTTTGTACCGACTAATTGTGAAAGAATGATTTCAAAAACATTTAATTATCTCTGAAACTAGGCCTAATCCCGAAAATGTTATATGACATTTTAGTTTCTAAATATTACCAGGAATACTTAGTTAAAATGTCTCGCAATGCTCACGGGCACCTTGTATATAGTTCCGTTATCTGTACAACTCGAGCGCCACCGTGTCCTCAAAAATATTCTAGCGAGTTACGAAAACGTATAGAATTTCTGTAAATAAAGGAAAAATACATACATATTTTTTGTCCTTAATTGAGATTTCGTGTTTATTCTGATCAGAATGGGAAGCCTAAACCTACCAATTTTCATATCAATCGAAATCTGAGAAAAAAATAAAAACTGGCACATTTACTTATTCATTTTATAAACGTACCTAGGTTCGGCGGGCGGCACTATTTGGGCTATGTATTTGATTCAGATACTATTAGTTAACTTTGTTTTCTCTCGCAAAATAATCTAGACATGTTCCTCTGAGATAATGTCAGAGATTATCATCTCTCAAAAGTTTATATTCCCTATGCAAACTACATAATGAAATTATAGCAGTTGTACCCAAATAATTACGAAGAAATAGACAATTATTTAATTGAATACTTACACAAATACAATAGGATTCACCAAAAGCCGTTACCGAAATTTGCCGTTTCTTTGTCCGATCAAATAGTTGTAGGAGAGTTTCTATACTTTCAACTGAATGAACGCTTTAAAACAAAATAATTTTGGAAACTTTAAACTTTAACTTGATCACAGTGTTTCTCTTTGACTCTCGATTTTCTAGTTTTCAGGGCGGCTACCGGGAAAATCGAAATTCGTCAATTGCGGGCATTTTTCTCTGTCACTCTAATTACGTTTTAGTGAGAGTAAAAGAGAAAGATCCCCGCTGTTTGCGAATTTCGGTTTTCGCGGTAGGCCCCCAGTCCTCGACGTTACCACAGATAATGGCTACAACAAAACAAACTAAAACTAAACTAAGGCGAGATGTAGATTAGATACAAATGCGGAGACTTAAGTCACATTTCTGATGTTGGTACCTGTCGATATTCGCCGTGGATGGACGATATTTATCGACCATGTAGCAGAGTACATTGTCATTCGTCACTTTGAAATTAATAATTATTCTAGGCACTTGATGCCCAAAAGGGACGGTAGCTTGGAAGGGGCGGGAAAGGGACGGTGTTGTAGTAAAACACGCGAGCTAGTTCAACACTGATTTATTGTATAATATGCAGGTAGGTATATTATTTTACAAATACCCTTATCTACTATACTACATCTTATCCCTTTCGGAAAAACAAAAAAAGGTAAATAAACAAAAAAATAATCAAAATAACCATAAAAAAAATATATCTTACCTAATTCGTACCAAGTTACCAACCTTAAGCCGCCTATTTCAACCTGGTTAATTTTATGGAAGTGACATGGCCGCGAGTGCGACTTTTTGTTTGTTTATACATGGCGTCAAAAGATTAGTACGCATCCGGTTTTATAATATACACAAGGCAAATTAACAAGTCGCTAGTTAAGTTTCATGAGTATGTACCTAAGTTATAAAAATTAAAATAACAATAAGCAACAACAAATTGTAAAATTAACATTGCCTTGGCAATAACAACTATATAACAATGTAAATCTATTTCTTATATCTATATTATTTACTTTAATGTCTGAAATGAAATAACCGCCAATCCACCATTGCAAACTGAGTCTTATTACTTAGAAAATAAGGGCGATAGTAAATTAATTAGTAATGTGGGTTGTAGGTTCATTTCAGACACAAAAAAAAAATATCACAACAAATGAAACACATTTAGCAAGATAAAGAACACCTTAATGAGCTACTTATTTGTAACACCTGTGCATCTTTGATGCTACTATTACCTATTAAAAGAGGTCATCGATCTTTGGAATATTATGCAACGCTTTAGCTTTAGAACGCGTTAGAGGTGGGGAAATACAAGGTAATTGACTACTTTTCGCCTCCTTTTGAACTGTCTTAGTACTAGGACCTGACTCAGACTGACCTACTTCCGCCTTAATAACCGCCGGTTCCGTACTGGGGCCGCTCGTGAGCCCCTGGGTCTGCGTGAGCGCCTGGCGCGCCACCAGCTGCCGCCGGTTGCGCCGGTATCTCCGACCCTGGCTATCCGCTACTACGAATGACCGCGGTTCCGGTGCGCTGCCTACAACTGTAACCGGTTTTTTATCGCTTCCGTCAACCAATGTCGCCCTTTGCCCCGGCCATAGAGGTGACAATGGTTTAGCAGATCGATCATAATTTTTCTTTATGTTATCCTTCTGCTGCAATAATCTTTCATAATTTAATTTATTATCAACGCGTTCATGCAATAATTCAGTTTTGATTGGTAGTTTTGTATGTAAACGCCTACCCATTAACATTTGCGCAGGTGAATCTAAATTATACCTCGGCGTTGATCTATAGTTCAGTAAGCTCAAATAAAAATCTTCTCCAGAATCCTGGCACTTTTTTATCATATTCTTAATAGTTTGAACCGCTCGTTCACTTTTCCCGTTAGATTGAGCATATCGCGGAGAAGACGTCACATGTTCTATTTCCCAATCACGCAAAAACTTTTTAAACTCGCACGAGCTGTAAGCGGGACCGTTGTCGGTCACCAACTCCGAAGGGATACCGTGCCGGGAAAACTGTTCCTTCATGAATTTTATAACTAATTTGCTAGTCATATTGTTAAGCATGCCTACCTCGACGTAGTTGGAAAAATAGTCTACTAAGACTATGTAGTATTTCTTCCTATACTCTAAGATATCAGAAGCCAATTTGGACCAGGGCAAATTCGGCAGCGTATGCTGCAACAGGGGCTCGCGACGCGGCGCCGGCGCATGCAGTGCGCATGAGTCACAAGCGCGTACGCGGCGCTCAACGTCGGCTGACATGCCCGGCCAAAACATTACCTCTCGAGCACGACGCTTACATCTATCTATACCTAGGTGCCCTTCGTGTATTTTACATAGCATGTCGTTGCGTAAACTGCGAGGAATGTAAACACAATCATTTTTAAATATTACCCCGTCTATAAATTGCAACGACTCGCGATATGGCCAAAACTTATTAACGCATTCGCTAACATCCCACCTGTATCTGGGCCATCCGTTACAAATATATTGTATTATCGTTTTACATTCCTCGTCTTTTGCTGTATGTTGTTTGATTACGTTTAGTTTTTTATTACTTACCTGCACATTTTCAACTAAGAAACACGTTTGTAACTCGACCTCGTCAGTGATGCGATCATGCATCAACTCTGGCAGTGGGGCGCGCGACAATGTGTCGGCTATGTACATGTACTTACCGGGCGTATACTCGACCTTGAACTCGAACCCTTGAACTCGCATCATCATGCGCTGTAGTCGCGCTGGCACAGCCGATAGAGGTTTAGTAAACAGAGGTTCTAAGGGCTTGTGATCAGTCTGAACTGTCACATCGCGACGCCCATAAATATACTGCTTGAACCTCTCTACCGCAAAACAAATGGCCAACATCTCCTTTTCTATCTGAGCATACCGTGTCTGAGTGTCCGTGAGCGTGAGCGAGGCGAACTCCACCGGCCGCCCGCCCTGAAGCAGTACCGCGCCCACCGCTACACTGCTCGCATCTACGGAGATCACCACCGGCAGCTCTGTCGAGTATAATGCCAACACTGGCGCTGATGCTATTTTAGCTTTTAACAGGTCAACAGCATTTGAATGGTTACTATCCCATATCCATTCAGAATCTTTTTTAAGCAATCCTCGCAGTATAGCCACCGAATCCGAGTAGTTCTGAATGAACTTTGATAAATAGTTTACTACCCCAAGAAATCTTTCTAAACCCTTCCGATCCTCGGGATAGGGCATTTCCATGATGGCACGAACCTTCGAATCATCTGGACGCATCCCTTGTTCATCAAATTTGTGACCTAAGTAAATAATTTCTGTTACACAAAACTTACACTTTTCTTTGTTGTACCTGATGCCAATTTCCTTTGACCTTTGTAACAAACGCTCCAAACGAGTGTCATGCTCCTGTTGTGTATTACCCCAAACAATGACGTCGTCGATAAAACTTTCAACACCTTCCAAATCCTCTAGGTATTGTCTTAACTTGGCGTGAAATACCTCAGGGGCACAATTTACCCCATAAGGCAAACGGAGAAACTGGTACCTACCAAATGGAGTCGCGAATGTGCAGAGGTCGGCACTGGCGTCGTCCAGCTGCACCATCCAGAACCCTGAGCGCGCGTCGAGCACGCTGAAGAAGCGGGCGCCGCGCAAGCGCACTGCCAGCTCACTTACCGTGGGCAGCGAGTACTGCGCGCGCCGCACCGCGCGGTTCAACGGTCGGGGATCCAAGCAAACTCTAAGGTCACCGTTTTTTTTCGCTACCAAAACAATAGCATTAACCCATTCGGTAGGGTGTGATACCTTTCTTATTACGCCAATTTTCTCCATGCGCTGTAATTCAGCATGTAACTTGTCACGCAAACCTAATGGAATTTTTCTCGTTGGGCATACTACCGGTTGGACATTAACGTCGACTACTATTTTATATTTACCGGGTAATTTTCCTAGGCCCTCAAAAAGATCACAGTAGTTCTCTAATTGAATAGCATCAATACGGCGAACCAAACCTAATGTCACACAGCCTCTCAGTCCCAGTATATTTCGGCAATTGAAGTCAGCAACAATACACTTTAACTCATATTGTTTATTTCTACAAGATATCAACAATCTACACTTACCTATAACGGGTATATTGTGTTTGGTATATGAATACGCACGCTTAAGAACGGGTTTCAATTCGCTTAATTTTAATCCTAAATTTAAGTACTCAGCCTTTGATATTACATTTAACATAGACCCCGTATCTAGCTTAAACACAATACGTTTGTTATTACATGTCATTAATTCCAGCCATTCTTTTGGTGGTTTAGACTTAGAGTCCTGGTTAATAACATCAACGTAAAACATACCGTCCTCCTCGTCCGAATCGTCCTCCGCTAGATCACACACCTGGTCACGTATCACTTTGCGTTGACTGCACACTTTAGCGAAATGTCCCCTTTTGTCACACACATAACACAAGGCACTGTACGCTGGGCAGTGCTCATCCTGAGCGCACCACCCTCCGCCGCACGTCGCGCAGGGTCGGCGCGATGGTCCCGGCGCGCCCGCGCCGGTCGGCGGCCGCCCGCCGCGCCGCGCCCCACGCCGGCTGGTCGCGCGCCGCCGTCCGCTGGCGCTCGCGCGCGCTCCGCCGCCACCTCCTCGCGCACCCGATCCCCACACGGCATCTACCTGGACGTCCTTTGTATCTCCACCGAAACAACGACTCTCCTCGTGCGACATCTCTGCCGCCTGACAAATTTGCACCGCTTTTGCTAGCGTTAAATCGTCCGTGCGAAATAATCTATCACGAATAACATTATTATTAATTCCGCATACAATTCTGTCGCGAATTAAACTGTCTGTCAACGTGCCAAACTCGCAAGTCTGACTTAATACTCGCAGCGCTGTAACCCATTGATCGATGCTTTCACCATCCTCTTGGTTTCTTACAAAAAACTTATACCGAGCCACCGTGATATTCGGCTTCGTTCCGAAGTGTTCATCGAACTTTTGCAATACCGTTTCGATGTCCTCACTCTGCTTCTCTGTTAATGAAAACGCAGTGTATACTTCGTAGCCGGCTGATCCAATGAGGTTGACTAGCAGACTGGCCTGGACATCGGCAGTCTCTTTGCTCACTCCGGAGGCTTTTAAAAACACCAGAAATTGCTTTTTCCACTTGCGCCACGCCTCGGCCCGCGCGGCCGGTCCGCCTTCTAAAAGCAATTCCGCCGAAGGACGCGCGTGTTCCATTGTGTTTTTGATTTCACAACCACCAATAAACTTAAAACTTGCTGAAATAAGCCACTAACGCACCAAATAATAGCAAACTTTAAATTAATTAGTGACCACCGCTGTCACCATGTAGTAAAACACGCGAGCTAGTTCAACACTGATTTATTGTATAATATGCAGGTAGGTATATTATTTTACAAATACCCTTATCTACTATACTACAGGTGTGGCATTAAAAGGGACGGAAAACCGTCCCTTTTAGGACGATCTGGCAACACTGCCTACCACTGACATACGGCGCAGTACAGTGTCATCTGTTTTAGATGTCAAACTAAGGGGCACGATTTTTCCTAGACTTTACCTCTCTATTAAAATTTATTCTCTTTGGTCAAAAGGAATAAAGCTCGGTGGAGTGAAGGAAATAAACATCGAAACACATATTTCATAGTTTGGTCTCGTGTGGGTTGAATATTACAGGAAACATTGGATCAATATTGACTCTAAAGTACAATCGCCATCAGATATATCGGAGCGGCCAAGGTGCTTACAAATATCTGAACACGCCTCTATTGTCAAGGCGTTAGAGTGCGGAAAAAGTACAGTAAGAAATAAAAGCTTGTACCAAAAATGATTTTTTTGCACAATAACTTATTTTAATATGGATATGAAAGTGAAATTCTTGACAGGATTGAGATTGAGAAAACAAAATATTTCCTTGCCTTTAAGTAGTGTTTGTTAATAATATGCAGACATCATGTATAGCCAAATAAAATGGTCATGTCAACGACTAAATTAGTAACTAATAAATTAACATTTTGATCCCTATGTAATTATGTCAAAAAATGCCTTATATTTTTTTGTACTTCATTTTGGAAACAACGCAAGTAAACTCGTTTTTATATAAAAAGTACCGCATCGAAATCTGTCCATCCTTTTGAGAGCCACTGCCACATGTGGCATGCATACGGACATTTGCGTGTCGGGGGTTAAAAATAACTTCAATCATTAGAAACTTTAAAAATTGACATGTATTTTACAAAAAAAATTGACGATCTGCCTGGCCGAGTGGCAATGACCCTGCCTATGCAGCCGATGATCCCGGTGAGACTGATGTTCAAAGATATTTTCTGAGTCATCGGAGTTTTCTATATATTATTCATGTATTATATAACTATGTCGTTGGTAAGTAAGTATTGAGCTTACTGTGGGGCTTAGTCAATTTGTGTAATAATTTCCTACATTATTTATCTATTTGTATCCGTATGATAAAGAACATGTCCCTAAGCGCCCACTTGGTATTTTTGGGTAGACATGTTGCTTACCAACAACGATACCTGTTCTATTTTAATATATAAATTATTACGATAACTACGAATACGGGTCCAGACAACGGGAGCGTCGACCTAAGCTCATATACTCGGGCCGGCCGGGGAATCGTGAGGGCATTTGTTTCTATTGTGAAAACACGGAGAAGACATACCCATAATGGGTTAGTAACATCGAATTTCCCCCTTGTGAGTTATTGAGGTCCATTCTAATTTAACAATTTTATTATAGTTTTGAAATACAAACTTCAGGTGAATATTAAACTATATTTATTAATTTACAAAAAATACTTGAGACCTAATATAGAGAAAACATATATGTATGCCTGGTACTAGTTTTCGTGGCTAATAATTGTTGTACAAAGTAAATAGAGCCAGTAGTTGTTTTGGATGTAAAAGCGGACAGATATATGTCAGTTGAGTATTCATGCCAAAGTTCATGTCATTTTAGAATATAGTTTTAAAATGAGAGCATGGCTAGCTAAGTGGTGGCCAAGTTCGGTTCGGTTGACCATTAAAGGTAGTTGCCAGTATTCCCTGACCCAACTATAGCCAAAATGGCGGCAATAATAATAAGAAAATCGAGTCATTATTCCCAAGTGACTTAGCGTTTTGTGGATTGGCTGATACAATTCATCACTCATGT
The DNA here is from genome assembly GCF_033807575.1 of Cydia pomonella. Classification (NCBI taxonomy): domain Eukaryota; kingdom Metazoa; phylum Arthropoda; class Insecta; order Lepidoptera; family Tortricidae; genus Cydia; species Cydia pomonella. Next base: position 6,315,684 of record NC_084720.1, read on the forward strand.
TATTATTCAAATGAATTGATATAACTAGTTACGTTTAAATTTGCATACATTTTGAACAGCGACGGAATATATTATTCGAAGCTCTCAATGCATTTTAGACTTTGAAAAACAGTCCATATGACTGACACTTAATCTTGGATAAATCTTGGAGGATTTAACAACTGGAGTTGCCTTTAAGAGCTTACCCCTCTGTATAAAACCTCGGTCAATAGTCATATCTATTGTATAGACTGACGTTTATCTGACATGCCTATTTGTACGTTACCATACATTTGACGTGTCTCTCCCCAGCAAAAATCGGCAGACTGTTTTGTACAGATTATAGACAAGGCGTCTCCAGTTGTTAAATCCTCCAAGCCATAAGTATACCCCGCCCGCAGCTATGAATACCTATTACTATTACCGAATTACATCATGTCCCGACATTAAAAAAAATTGTGATTAATGAATACGAATTTCGTTTGGCTAAAATTAAATTCTATGTCGTCATACCTCTTGCGCGCTATTACAATATGTGACATTGTCAACATGCACGCAGTACAGTCAGCATCAAAAGTAGCAGATCAAACAAGATTTCAAAAGTATCTACCATTCTGTAACAGCTTAACAAAAGTTGATGGTTCCATATGTAGACATTTTAGACTTTGAAAGATATACTTTTGAAGGTGATTCTTAGAGAATTATCTATATTTGTAAAAGTTATCCGGAATATCTGATACTTATGGCGCGTTGTTTCATCCGCTACTATTGATGCTGACTGTACAAACAACACCAGTATTCTCTGCAACACACCACCATCGGTGGGCCTTATGCCTTTTGTAATAAGGTCCACCGATGGTTAGTTAATGCGATAAGGGCGATGGTACATACAGTTGAGTCGCTCGCGTCACTATTCCCGTGAGGTCATTTTAACCCATCTCAAAGGCCGGCAACGCACTTACAACCCCTCTGGTGTTGCAGGTGTCCATGGGCGGCGGTAATCGCTTACCATCAGGTGATCCGTCTGCTCGTTTGCCTCCTCTACCATAAAAAAAAAAAGCTCCAGTCAGACTTCTGTAGTTATTCTAGTTTTGAATAAATTTCATTAGATAAAGTTTGGTAGAATCTCACCTTGTTCTTTATTATTAATAGTCGTGTTTTATTGCGCGGCTACGAAAATACGAGTCTGTCTAAATTAATATAATTATTGGTTTATTTTGACTATACACTGATGAAATAGAAATGTACGAATCGTTTTATTATTTAGGGCCCGTCTAGTCTCGTTGGATACAAGTTTGAAATTGTAATCTGACTTCTAGAATATTAAATTCTTTTCAGTCGGGCAATAAAATGAAATAAATTTAAGGCGCTTGGAATGAAAAATATGTAGGTATAATATAGAGTAAAATTGGATAAGTAATAAGAAACCATGTGACTCTTAATGCCATTTAGTTAAAGAGACTTTTTTATATTGTTAAAAGTAATATTAAAGTTACTCTATGATTGTTGAGCTGCATCATGTATTATCATAAATAATTTATAATACCGCATCGCATAGGGTACATAGGGTACATACAGGTCACGTACAGGCAGACCAAGTTAAAAGTAAGTATCAAATACTTACATCTTGACATCTTGAGGCAAATAAAAATATATATTTTACAACATCGGAAAATACGAAAATGACATAAATGACAGACTAATCCCACGCGTACTAGCCGCGGACACAAGTAGAAAGGATGTTAACACGTTTTCCTCCATTTCTACCGCTAGTACAAAATATTCGGAGTCATGGCTTACGGTTCTCATAACACCGAATAGTCCCAGGGGTCGAAATAGCCCACTCGACGGTATTGGTTATCCGGCATTTTTCTAACAAACCGACATAACACAAGTAATCCTTTGTTATCGAACTATTCTTTTACTAAACCATTCCGTAAAGGTTCAAAGGTTCGTGTTGCCATTGGTTGTGTTTCCGAGAGTCCAGTCACGCTCGCGAGATATACCGACTACCCACTCTTAAATAGTTAAGAATAGTGAGAAAGAAGATAGAAGCAAGGAGAGATTTGCGTCTTGATATAATATAGAGTGTCTCATTCAGTACTGATCAAACCAAAGTCAATGATGGAGATCTAATAGCAATCTTTTAAATACTCGCATGGCTCCATATCTAATGATTAGGTATGTAGTAGATTATGGTGTCTAGGAAATTAATTTTTAAGGGCTTTTTGAAATAATGAAATTGTAAAAATTAGGTAAGTACGTTTCACACAGAACACAAGATCGTTGATTTTTCTGATGTGAGGAAATGCCAAATTTTTTTGAAGAGCTAAAACAAAATTCCAAGGGCCCAGGCTTTGACTATTAGTACCGGGTGTTAAGCGATTGGAATGACACATTGCAGCCGGACAAATTTCTACGCAAAATATATTCATTTTTGGGTCCATTCGTCGGGTCGGAGTGACATGGGCTAATTCAGATAAAGGCCAGAATTAAAAAGGTTTTTTGGGTTTGACTAAAGGTATTCAGAATAATTTAGTACAATCATTGTTGGTACCTTTTGTTATATTTGAATATTAAGTTTATATATAATTCATATTAATCCTAATTTTGAACTTGTGTGTAATGTATGTATCTATACATTTAAAATATTCCCGGGTACTTAATTGTCTTACGAAATTAATTACAATTAGACAGCATACAGTTTTGGGATTTGGCTATTTTTCTCGCCATGTTTTCCTTCCATATACACTCCTGCATTAGATGCGCTCTCAGCTCAACAATACGCTGAGTTCGTGTTCGAACTGTAGGAATCTATACTTAAGGCGTGCAACGTGCATTACTACATCCGCACAAGACCGAGCAGAGTAGCGTAATAAAGAAGAGGTCTAGAGGTACCAAAGACAATTTGAAATAGAGGTGGATTGTCAAATAACACTTTGTACCCACAGTAAATTTACTGCCATCTTTCGACACATGATTAAAACTTGTAGAACGCCATTTGACTTTGATCCTTATTCTTTCACTGATCTGTGTTACATTTGTTAAATATCGAAAATTGGCGCCATCTAATAGATCAAAGGCCAACAGCATGGCGGCATCGTTTCGAGCGATGGCGCCACAATCTTTGGCCTATGCCCGGTAAGATGGCGTCACTTTCTGATAAGGTGGATACAGGCTGAATATATAAATTTCTTTACAAGTAACTACTTCCTCCTACCTACCTCCTCCTTAAGTATCCTCATAACTATGAGGATACTTTAAAATAGATAGCTATTGCCAGACTACGCGTACAAAATAAATGCTAGCATAACATCCTAGCTAAAATTATCGAATAATTTTCTATTTAACATTTAACGAACTCCTCTCAATTAGAAACTCGCTAATGAACGCTGAACGTGCTACAACACCTACGTAGCCGAATGTCCCGTGGAAATACCACTCATAGACTCTACACGACACTACAAGTAGGTAGGTATAGGTACTCGTATCATAAGCGTGATCACAGGCAGCACACACGTGTATTCTGCATAGACATAAATATATTTGTACCACTAAAGATTTTTTTTTTTAATTTTTAGACTTTTATAGATATTTAAAAAAAAACTTAAATCATTGGGAAAACAAAAGTTTGCGCTTCTAACTTAAGTTTTGCTTCTAATGCTTTTTTCCCGTACACGAGTTGCAGCTATTACTTGCAAGTGGATCTGCAGCCATTATTTTCTTCTTTCTTTCTCATATTTTTTATTATGAGAACCATCAATAGGTGGTATTTGCAAGTCGTTTTGTATGCTTCGTCTAGTCGCCAAGTGATCGATTGACTGTCCGAATTGCTGAATGAGGAATTAGGGACAGATTTTACTGAAACTCAATGTACAAATGTTGTGTCTACCGCAACCCTAGGGTTTCGTTAGGTGTCTAATTATAATTTGCATTAATTTGGGATCTATAATTAGCGGCCTTTGGATACCTACCTATCTGGCAAAATGAATTTCAAATTGAATTTGCAATTAACAATAGTTCTGGAAGACTCAGCTTTGTTACTAAATATTCGGGAATGAATATACTCAAAGATAAACAGATTATGCTAAAGTATAAAGATAATAATGGTTGCACTTTTATTCTCTATCGTGTCACTGTCGCATTTGTTACAACGCAATAGCTGTGAAGTTATGATAAAACCGTGACCATCATAGGCCCGCTGGTCATCGAATATTTTAGTAAAATATAATAAGTTCCAACGGGGCATGAATAAAACCCTTTTCATGTTGCACGCTGTGATGCGGGCAGACGAGCCTGCTGTCTTAGCTTACTGAACACTTGCCTCTTGAAAACCAGTACAGCATTAGGTGTTTTTATACCACGTCGGTGCCTGGTGTCGGTGCATTCGGTGGTCAACGAATAATGCTACCATAGCTTTCGCGTGGAAACCGCCGGACGGAAGCCGTGGCTCCGGGCGTCCTGTACACTCTTGGCAACGGTCCGTCCAAAGAGAGTTACGAGCGGTCGGGTTGAGCTGGAGCGAGGCCAGAGGGCGAGCTGAAGATAGGAAGGAGTGGCGCGAGCTTGTGAAGGCCCTTTGCACCTCTGGGGTGCTTTAGGACAACAACAACAACATACCACGTCGGTGGCTAAGAGCACTATCCCATCTAAACCAGTAAGGACTGGTTTCTCCTCTATGCTGGAATGTCAAAACATGTAATGTAAAAACTGGTGCCTGGATTTTTGACTATGCTTCAGCTGTTCCACTGTCAGTACCACTGAACCGATTATGGTGGTATTGATAAGTGAGGTGACAATTGATTTTGTGGCTCGAGTGACATATGGTAGTGGGGTTATAGTTATTCAATATCAGGCTCAAGATCGCAAATACAATTTGATGTTTCCTTCGTTTCGGGCGATAATTAGTTACCTGTCAATGTATTGTATGGAACTGCTTTTTTGTCGATTTCAGGTTATCATATTTTGAAAACTCGGTAAGCTTGTTGTATAGCAGCTTTGTGCCGTCCCGAGGCACGAGAGATAAACGCATTAACGTATGAGCTTCAAATGTGGCCGCTACTAATTCGTGGAAGCAAAACGTGTGCTTCATACCTAGATACAGTCCCGGCCTGTATTTACGAGTATGTGCATCTATATGCATTGCAGTTGTTTAGCAAATAAGTCTAGTTTCCCTTCATAGTATGAGCTTCAATTGTAGCCGCTACTAAGGCGGTCTTCACATAGGATGCATATTCGCACGCCTGTGTCACACTTATACAACAGAGTGACGTGCGAATTCTCATCAGTGTGCTAACTGCGTAATTCGTAGAAGCAAAACGTATGTGTTTCATAACTAGATACAGTTCTGGCCAATAAACGAGAATTTTCATAAGTTGCAGTTGTTTAGCAAATAACTCTGGATTTAGCTTATGTCTAATGGGGTAGATGGTGAGAGAAACAGAAGATGTCATTAACTATGAATAGAAACCATATACCTTCAGTCGAAGCGCTTTTCTTAGGCATCACCGTATAGCTTTAATTCACAACCTTTTAACTATAGGCGTTTTCGAAAAACGATGAATTGTAAATTCTAATTTCTGAGCAACTTGGGATGAAAAAAACATAATTTAATGTAGGTATATAAAAGTAAATAAAAACTACTTTTCACTATTCCCGAATTTTCAAAAGGCCCTCGTTGTTAATGTATTTTGTAATTTGCATCCTAATTCGACCGAAGCGTTATTTCGTGGTACATATATTGCATAATTATATGAAGAAATTACCGCTTGTTTCCATTCCGTAAGCAATGGCGAATATTTCTATCCATCTAGTCTATATTCACCGGTTGTTGTATATTTAGGTTTTTTTTTTATTACGCCAATCTCCTAGTTTCTTGTGGAATTAGCACTTCTATGCTAATAACATAATTATGTAGTCTGTTGGCAGAATACATTTGACCATCTTGACTAGTCGATGGTCTCCACACTTTTCTCTATGATCACTCTGGTAACCATAAATAAATAAATAAAATCCTTTATTTCAGACTAAAGGATGACTCACGCCGATTGGGCTGGGGCCGGGCAGGAGCGTCCCACACGTCATTTTCTATGACGGCTGATTGGTGCTTTCTATAGAAGTAGTAGCCTCGATCCGGTGTAGCGTGAGTCATCCTTAAAGTTTCCATGTCCATGCATGTTTTGTAAACATTACAATCTTATTACTAGTGATAGTACAACTTAAAAAGAGACAACTAAAACTAAAAAGTAGACAGTGACTGCATGCAGTCTCTGCCAACAGTTGAGCACGGGGCGGGCCATTTTCGGGCTCCATAAACACGGTCAGAATGCTGTTGGGGCTGCCGCACACGCGACGCATCAGAGAGGCGCACCTATAGCGGATTATTGCCGCACAGCTGTCAACCATACCATAAATTGTCTTATCCATCTTCCATCCTTCCTTCTCGTCAAGTGTATGCGAATACATAGTCTTACTTTGATAGGTTATAGGGGTTATATGTACGCATAAATAATGGATATGCCACATCATGCGGCGACGCGTAAAAAATGTCCTTCGCACTAATGCCCCAACTGGGGTTTTCGTAGTTTGCAACGTAACGCTTTGAGCATGGGTCACCACTCTCAGACTCCGCTCTGTGGATCGTTTATCCTTGTTCAATTCTAAAATTGTTTTTTTGTTACGTTGACTTATTTAGGTATTTCAAATTAAATAAGACAAGGTCTCTCCAAATCAAAATATTCTGGCATACAGAAGGCTATTGCATTCTACAGTTTTATACTACGATAACCTATATTTATCCTTAGAACAATTTTTTGGTTGCTTCTGCTTCTTAGTCGTATACCTACTCTTGTCGTTTCATTAAGGTCATTACACGGTCTTTTTTTATTTCCTCCATCCTTCTCAACTTAATGCTTTTGATTGCGACCTATTTGTAATTTAAGTGAGTACGTGGAGTAAACTTGGACGCAATTAAAATGAGCGGCCGTGCTCTCATACTAAATTATATGGGAGTACCAATCTGTGGTGATCTCGAGTTGTCTTTCATACTCCATAGGTAGGTTTAACTACTTGTCTATGTGATCCTGACCGAATTTTTGGTTATCTTTTAGTTTTTTTTTGAGAACGATTTTTTCTGACAACACTACCGAGGTTTGTTTGATCTCCACACACATATGAAAGGTTAAGGGATCTGTGGTTTCAACCCACTCGGTTTAAGTATGGATGTTTGTCATGCCATCTTAAAAATTGACCCGTGTCACAGAGAAGTGCTCAGTTGTTCAGTAATATGTTGGGTTTCAAAAAATTTCTATCGGGAGTCGAAGGGATGATAATAATTCCTATTTTATGCAACGCTTGTAAGGCAGGTTAGAAAATACAAAAACTAAGAGTTCAGTAATTAAGTATATGATTTATTACGACTAAATAAGTCTTCACATTGCTAGGTGGGTGGCTGTTAGGTGGGTGGCGATATTTAGATACCGTTTACGGAAATGTTATCAATTTGGCGGTACTGTCAAACAAAATGTAGGTATGTACCCTAAAACCTAAAAATGTTTTAGTAAATATCATATAAAATGAGCTCGGGTATCTTCAACGCTGATGCGAATAGACAGCGATAAAATTCCGCCGAGTAACCCCCAAGATTGATGGAGGCGCCGCTCGAACACCTTTTTAAATATACACGCTCATTGCCCTAATTATTATTAATAAGGGTGAGTCGAAGGATTTTCCAATCCAAAACCTGATTCTCGGGAGTGGATTGTAACTTAAACTGAAATGTTATTTTATGCGTGGATAATTTGTTTAAATAGATTACATTATAAAAAGATTAATATTAAAAAAATATAACCAGCAGCCCAATTGTAAAAATATGTCGGTCGTTGGGTTTGACGCTGAAATTAAATCAAGAAATGCTCTGTCCTCATTCCTCAACACCATCATAATACGTCCCAATGTACAAAACAACCTATTCCATTATTTGACACTATTGATACCCTGTCATGCATCTGTTTAGCTATTCAACCGTGGCTATAACTGCGAGGGTCGGACCACGCTAAGTTTTCATGCCAAGTGCTACGTCAAGTATGGAGCTCATAAATAGGGATAATTATTGGAAAATGTATTATTTGGACAAATGAATTCGCAAATCTCGGAGAGAAATTCTTCGGAATATCAAGAGTGCCCTTGTAGCGCCCGCAAATATTTATTTCCAAAGATGGGCTATTTAGAACGACGCATAACAATCAGTTAGTTCAGCTAGCAGCAGTGGACGAGATTTCAAAGTAACCTTAAAACAACTTTACTAAGAAAATAAGAGTGTGTGCAGGTAATTTAGATCACCAGTTATTTCTAATGCTGATTTTTCAGTTAACAATTACTCGACTACAGTAGGGCCTCGATAATCCATAGGTACACAGGCTAATCGGAACTGCCCAGAGACCCCTTTCCTTTAGGTAAATATATATATATTGGCCTTGTTAATAAGATTATTTGTTTTTGTAATTTAGGAGTCTCATTGTTTTTTTTTCAATATAATTATTGTGTTTTATATTATATCTAACATACTATAATCCGAACGCCGAAAAGGGGTTGCTATTTATAAGCTTTTATTTAACTTGCAATGTAACTATTCATGTATGTTTGTACGGGTCAAATCTTACAAGTTAAATTTGACCCACTTTCTGACTTCCAATTAAACTAAAAATTTGCATACATATGCAAGTTCGGTGACAATGCAATATTATAGTAACATCGAGCTGATCTGATGATGGAGACAAGAGGTGTCCATATGAACTCTATGATAAAACAACGCAACCTAATTGTGTTTGGGATTTTTAGAATAGTGTCAATGAGTATTCGTTGCCTGTGGAAAGAAAAGTACACACAGCGACAAAAGCTTGTACCCGTATAAATGAAATTTTGCCTAAAACTTATTTGAAGTACGGATTATCGAGGCCCTCCCTACTGTAATTCAATATCAGTAACACGATTGCTCAGTTCTAATTTCCGAGTTGCCAGCTGTAACTGCAGAGTCATATTGATCACCGAGTCTCTTTGTTCCTCTAGAACGGCGAACTGAAAAAAGTCAGTCGTCGCTCTTCTTCGCTCGAAGTTTAATTCCTATAAAAACTATTCAACATAGTTAAAGTACTTTTAAATTGGTTTTATTGCATTGGGATGTAACCTTTTGATGCATTGAGTCTGTGGCGATTTTACATTACGTGATGACATTAAAATGTCGGTGCCTTGTGAATAAAAATCGAACAGTATACATAAAGAATGGTGACATTCGAATTGCAACCGTAGCAGCTTTATTGTTGTAAATGATTACAGCGTTGCTGCTGCAGCTGTGACGCGGGCGATGTTTGTCAATCTTTTTCATGGAATGCAAATGTTACCTTAATACTGTTTGTTCATTGGAATTACATTATTCGCGTAATTCGTTACATTCACGTTGGAATAGATGAGCGCTCTGATATGCGAATAGGACAAAATGAGCAATTTGAACTAATCTCTCGGACCGGGTAGTCCTGCGTCCAGCGGTAGATTAGCTAACTTTATCAGTTACTGTACTTATAAGTAAATAAGTAAGCATAGCAATTTCCTTATGATATGTCGCCATATATCAAGTGTTTGTTTTTCAGAGGATTGTTATTATTTCTTGGATTGTATGTAGTTTTAGCTCTCCTATTCGTGCTTACAGAATTCGAGAATTATCTGAATTTCCTGGCCAAGCCTCGCTAATACTTGAAAGGTCTCCGGTGTTTGGAAGAACCTAACCTCTAGCAGTCGCTAGCAGGTTCTTGTCACTTCTCTGTAGTATATGTAACCAGGTTGTATGTAAATAATATCCAGAAGTACTGGCCACCAATACTTCGTCACGGCATTGTTCGACGATTCCCGCCAGGCTACAGCCTCCGCGCCGCCGGCACTGGTTCTGTATGCCTTCCCGCACCAATATAAAATGCGTCAGGCGGACACACTGCCTGACGCGCCGGACCGCAACCGCAACGCCGCCGATTGCGGGCCCATGCCCTCTGCCCTGTGTATTGGTGGCCAGTACTATTGAATATTACTTTTATAAAACCTGCTTTCACATACTACATTACATCCTCCTCCGGCTTACAGTGATGGTCCCTCTCTTTTTTTTATACCACGACGGTGGCAAACAAGCATAGGGCCCGCCTGATGGTAAGCAGTCACCGTAGCCTATGGACGAGAGCACCCACGTAAAGCCGCTCTGTCTGTTTTACAATCCATAAAAATTATCAAAGGACACCGTGCTCTGGCATTGACCTTGAAAAGCCATCGCGCAGACAAATGATTTAAGCCTGGAAGGACTAGCTTACATTATCGCATGATGTAGGCAATCCTTCAACCGGACCCTGGTCTATAAGCAGCTTTGCTGGATTTCTGTGTAACGTAGTTAATTTGATTCCAAAGACGATAACGAAGTTTCGGTGGACAAATGCGTTATTCGACATTACTACGCTACACTACACTATGTATCTATGTCGTTAACTATGTATTTTAGTGTGTACTAAAATAGGAAATATTTTCTATCGACTATAATAAACGGTTATACGCTCTGTGCATGACTTTGCCGCTGCTGACTGGTAAGGAATATTTGTTATGTAACACACACACACACACAGTCAAATACTACAAAAATATTTATTTCATCAAAGTACACATTTTTCCCATCCGGTGTATTGTTGTCTTTTTTATTTCTCTCACCACGTACTTTGCACATAGCCAATAAGTTAAAAAAACAAAATAAAAGGTAGGTTGTTTGTAAAGGATCTATATCGGGACTCTTAAAGCTTTTCTCTTATTTTTGTATTCCCTAATACTTACATGCTCCAATTATGATTGTTCTAACATAGTATGGGTTTTTTGTCCTAATGTTACTTGCTATAAATAATTCATGTCCTAAGACGTTATTCCCCAAAAGCAAGTTCTCATAATGATCAATTTTCGTAATATTCATATATTCAATCAATCAATCGATCAATCAATCAATCACTTTATTTGCAATAGAACATTCTTAAATGCATGCAAATACAATTATAATATGGTACACAATAAAGTCAACAAAAAATACAATAAAACAATCACAACAATAACAATGCATTACAGATTAGGATGTCAAAATTACATGTAGACACAGTATAGATGGCAACTATTATTATTAGAAATTAGGTACATTTTAATTTATAGCATTTGCAAAATATTATTTATTGTGTGTCACCCTGACCTAACGTAATTAAATTTTTTGTAAACAGTTCGGTTTCGTGGGGACGCAGTTCTAACCTATTCTAACCAACTTTTCTGGAAACAATTTGTTTTTGTGGAGGTTACAGTTCTAACCTAATCTATCTCACTTTTCTGAAAACAGTTCATATTTGCGGAGGACTGCTGAGTTCTAACCTAACGTAACCCACTTTTCGGATAAAAGTTTGTTTTTGAGGATGACGTCCAATCTGACCCACTTTTCTAGCAGTTGGTAATTTTAAAACCAGTTTTTTTTATGAAAACTGGTGTTATATTAAATAAGGTTTTTTATAGTTATGGCAGGAACGTTTAGGATTAATGAGTTTTAGGGCAATAATTACATTACGGAAAAATGAGTATTATGACTACTGTGCATTAGGATAAAATGGTTAGGGCAAGTGATTTTAGGAAAAAAGATATTAGGGATTTCGAGGTGGCGGGGGAAGGATGGCAAAGGATCTAGAGCCAGACCGGAAGTTGCACGTTGCTCTACTTTCCGGGCTAATACCTAAAGTAGCCTGCAGCTGAACGGATATCCAATCTCAGGAGCTGTCGCAGGTCCTAATTTACTCCAACATTTTGCTTAATCATGAATTCTGAATTCAGGTTAGATTGCTTTATATAAAAATGACACGCAGGCGCTATAATGCCAACACAACAATGTCCTAACATTATATTAACTCATATTTCATATCTACGCGGGTGCGATATGTAGGTACATATAATAATGTTAATCCATGGTGATAAAATGTTGTTACGACCCAGCAACATCTTCATAAACAAGAATCACGCGAATTAATTAATACCTACGTTAAATAATAATATCTCTGCATGATACACAACACAACATAAAACCTGTATAAGCATATAACATTTTTTTTTAACAGCACGCGCACCCACAGGTACTAGCCGCGTGTCCTAGGTGTCCTAGCCTAGTCGTGTCTTACCCGGGACTCGACCCGGCATCACGGCTTCGCAGATCATCAAGTACCTCGAGCAGCACGCGCACCCACAGGTACTAGCCGCGTGTCCTAGCCTAGTCGTGTCTCACCCGGGACTCGACCCGGCATCACGGCTTCGCAGATCATCAAGTACCTCGAGCAGCACGCGCACCCACAGGTACTAGCCGCGTGTCCTAGGTGTCCTAGCCTAGTCGTGTCTCACCCGGGACTCGACCCGGCATCACGGCTTCGCAGACCATCAAGTACCTCGAGCAGCACGCGCACCCACAGGTACTAGCCGCGTGTCCTAGGTGTCCTAGCCTAGTCGTGTCTCACCCGGGACTCGACCCGGCATCACGGCTTCGCAGATCATCAAGTACCTCGAGCAGCACGCGCACCCACAGGTACTAGCCGCGTGTCCTAGGTGTCCTAGCCTAGTCGTGTCTCACCCGGGACTCGACCCGGCATCACGGCTTCGCAGATCATCAAGTACCTCGAGCAGCACGCGCACCCACAGGTACTAGCCGCGTGTCCTAGGTGTCCTAGCCTAGTCGTGTCTCACCCGGGACTCGACCCGGCATCACGGCCTCGCAGATCATCAAGTACCTCGAGCAGCACACGCACCCACAGGTATGTCCGAATAACTAACGATATTTTATACAAAACTCCTCGTAAATAGTTTAAAAAAATATATTCCTACAACAGTTTTTCGATATTAAAAATATTTTGTTTTTGAAAGATACTCTCATTTTTAATATTCATTTTCAGATGTTAAAAGCGGACTCTGGGGGCATCCGGTCGGAATCAGTGTTGCCCCCCACAGTAGTGGATCAGATCAAGTTGTGGGAGAGCGAGCGCAACCGAGCCACGTACACCGAGGGCGTGGTTTACAACCAGTTCCTATCGCAGGTCAGCTCCTACTTTATTCTATCAATTAATATGAAAATCCAAGTTTTATCATGCCTCTTCTATTTAAATTGATTCCGTTTGTAGAGTATCAAGAAACTGCTATCGCTTTCATCAGTTTTTCTCCTATTTTGTGGTCATCCGTAAATTACGTTACACGAATTTATAGTTTTCTCATTCTCTCTATATTTGTCAATTTTGATTTCAACGAAAGCGGTAATTTGAATCAGGGTGTTATTTAATTAAATAATATTGTTGAAATGGATGTTAAAAAATTTATACGAAAATTTATAAGGAATCAAAATTACACGAATGAAAACGATTATCATTGTAAAAACTAGTTATATGACTGTAAAATTAATAAAAAAGAATTTTTTTTTTTCTTGGTAACGGAATTTACAGATGAAGTTAAAGTGATGTCCAGGGGTCGGACAAAAAGTGCGAATGACGTCAAACCACTTATAGGATGATTTCAAATAGTATTTTTGATTTTCATAAACAATTATCACGTATCATTTATCAATCTCTTTATTGACCTCTTTATTAAACGATATCGCCACTTGAAATGAGTAAGTACGTTTTTGACTGACACATTGTCAATCAGATGAACAGTCAGCGTCAAATACTTCGTAGCAGTCAAAGTGGCCAAATAGTTCGGTACACCATACTAAATATATGGTGTACCGAACTATTTGGCTACTTTGACTGCTACGAAGTATTTGACGCTGACTGAACAATAAATTGACTTCGTTATTGTTTAGCTATTGTATCCTCACGATTATATTTAGCTAAAATTTATATTTACTAATATATAAGAAAACGCTCTAAAATGTCATCTTTACTCGAATATTGTGGCAATTTTCCGTTTTTGGAGGTACGTGACAAACACGTATACTACTAATCTTACCTACTGTTCCCACTTTTGACTATTAAACCTATTTATCTGAGGATCCCACAGACTTGTTCTAACTAATTTCAAATAATTATACCTTATGGTAACAAGTTTCGTGAAATTTATTTTATTCACTACATCACCCTACCACCAGTATTATTGATTCCATGGATTTATTTACGATTATTTTGTTACTTCATTAATACTACTTTGTTACTACATGTCACACGGAAGTTTAAATACAAACTCAAACATCATCCTGTGTGCAAGATTAAGTACGTCATTTTTACGTCATCCGCACTTTTTGTCCGACCCCTGGCTGATGTCGTAAATTTTGTACCTCTTTGTTTCTCTCGTAACATTTTTCTTGACCTTATCCGCCCCCTAAACGTGTGGGGTAATTAATGCATTGCCCTTTTTGGTAAATTAATCTATCAAACATCTGACTTGTTAGTTCAGACAGAGTTTAATGAGTTGATACTCATTAAAGCGAGTGGTTACAGTCAGTGAGAATTAGAGGTGGATTGTGAAGGAAAACTTTGTAGTAATGTAAATTTACTGCCATCTTTCCACACATGATACAAAATTTTAGAACGTCATTGTCATTAGACTTTGATCCTTATTCTTTCACTGATATGTGTCAAAGGTCGGGGCGCCATCGCTCGATACAATTGCCACCATCATACCTTTGGCTTATTATCTATTAGATGGCGTCACTTTGTGATGGGGTCACGTTCGCCGGGGCGGGCGTGGCCTCATACAACTCCCTTGTTCCAGACGGGAGCAAGGGTTTCCTAGTTAGCTCAGAGGAGAGAGAGGGTGCAGGGTGAGACAAAGAAACTAAAGTTAATGCTGTAACACAAATCGGCGGGCTTTTATGCCGGTTTATTATAAATAAAGGTTCCTTAAATCTAGATGTCCTAGGCTAGGTACGTCGCGGGGGATGCTTCTAAATTATAGCAACGGGATTACGGGACGGCGCGGACCCTAAGCTACTCGCGAGTTTTGGGATCGGTATCCCCTAAGAGTGAAGGGGCGGTTGTGACGGGAGCGAGATAGTATAGGGGTGGATACCCCCTTTTATATAGGCAACGAGCAGTCTTATACAAAAAATAATGTAATAATAAGCAATGTTTTAATAGACCTTGAGTGCCCTACCTTAATAATATTGTTCTAATCTAAAGAACATGAGACAAAAAAGTGTAATTCGAGTAAAGTCTTATTGTACCTGACAGTTACATTGTAAATATTTACCGGGAGCGATGCGGCTAGATCACATACATGAAAAATAATTGATGTCTTGGTATATCATGAGTTAAATGGATTTTTTTTCCATTTATTATCTAAGAGGCTACTAATGAAACACTGATTTTAATCTAAGCGGCTAAACCTCTCTGAATAAATAACCGTTGAACCTCTAGCGGCCCAGAGGCCTGTGAAAAGGTCACACATTCCATTCTATTATGAATATTAATTTTCACAAATAGAAATTGGATTTGTCTTTGCAAATTTTGACTCATGGGCGACTAGAGACTAATACCTAGCTTAGCGTCTGGCTCGGAGAGCTGTCACCACCGCACCGCGCGGACACGTCAGCAGTAACTGTCCAGTATTTCCCACCCATTTCCACGCTGCAAACCTTCAGCACCCGTTTTTGTACAAACAAAATAAGAACGCGTTTATACCTACTTTCAGTTTTAAATTGAATTTATCCCGGCCAAAGTTAGCGGGCCCTTAAATTTGTTACAAAAGCTTTGGCAAAATCCGAAGTATCCGAACCCCCCAAAATGGTTTGTGTGCAAAGTTAACAATAATTGTATCGATGTTTAATGTTTGTTTCAGAACTTGTTTTTAAGATAAATTACTGGGCGGATTCGATTCGTTGGACATTGATTGGTCCTTGTTATTCAACTCAATAAAGTTGTCCATTAGATGTTAAGAATTCTAGCCGGAATAAATTAATAGATCGATCAATGGAGTCCTTTTTCCGTTTTTTTCTATCTATCACGATTATAAGACCCAGGGGACTTGAAGAAAAAACTATTTTCTCGCTCACAAATTCAGAACTAGCTAGCTTCATTTTCAAAGCAACGTTTGCGATTGTTAAACCGCAACGTTGAATAACCGAAATGTAAACATGCGACAATTTACGTACCGTAAATATAACCCCGGGGTGAAGCGAAATAAAACAAGGATTGTTCATCTGATCTTAATTGCATTTACAGTCGGTTAGGGTAACTCGACTTAGGGATTTATTGTGATACGTACTCGTACTTAACTAAATACGTCATGAGGTTCCGTACCTCAAAAGAAAAAGAATTGAACCCAAATAAGATTACTTTTGTCCTTCTGCCTGTCCGTCCGTTTGTCTGAAGAGCCTTTCATCACGGGAACGCACGTGGAAGTATTAAGTTGATTTTTTTTATGGTAGAGGAGGCAAACGAGCAGACGGATCGCCTGATGGTAAGCGATTACCGCCGCCCATGGACACCTGCAACTGCTGCTGTCTACAGTCCCTTGAAGCTATGAAAAAATCAAAGTTTTAAGTTGACGTAAAAAAGATACGGCCGTTTATGGTTCAAAAAACGTATATAAACGTAAACGTATTTTCCGTTGACGTAGAAATATGAAATTTGGCAAATAATACCCTCTTATCCTACAAATAAAAGGAAAAATTTGAATACTATACATTTGTAATGAAATCATGAATTCCTGAACTATTTATATTATATATCCAACAAATATGCACGGAACCTTCAGTGGGCGAGTCCGAATCGCACTTCTACGGTTTTTTTTTATCATAGATATCAACAGGAGCATAAGAAAAGTTCAGGAAAATTTGATGTTATTAACTAAGAGTGGTCGATAAAACTTGTTTCGTAATCATTTTGGAAAATGAATACCATTATAGGTACCTATACCAAACAACGATGTAAATTAGCTCCTAATGCAGCGTCTTGGTATTTTTGATAAGAATAA
The DNA here is from genome assembly GCF_033807575.1 of Cydia pomonella. Lineage (NCBI taxonomy): Eukaryota > Metazoa > Arthropoda > Insecta > Lepidoptera > Tortricidae > Cydia > Cydia pomonella. Next base: position 6,332,655 of record NC_084720.1, read on the forward strand.
GTAATTTTGTCTCGAGCGTAGTAGCTATTTCTTTCTAGTTATCGTAGGTGCGTCCCAGAAGTGCAGTGAGATGCTGCCGTGCCGGGGTAACCAGGTCATAAACATGAACATGAGTTTTATTCGTGTAATATATATTTAAGTGACTACATTCATGTTATACAATAATAAATTCTTTAAAAGCTTTGTCGCATGATTCATGAAAACAGACACTACTCGTAAATGTGATAAATTCAGACTCGTGACGGAATGTTTGCGCGCAAAACAAATTGACTGATTTAGTTTTGGTTTCATATACATACATAAAGGATTTGTAATAAGATTAGAACACTTGGGCATAATGCTCCAGACAAAATATACCTACTTTGATTTATCTTACTCCAATCGTTACATCAGTTTTACTCACAACAATACGCTGAACAATTGGTAGAGATGTTTTTAAAACGTAGAATCACATTTTATTTCAATGTTTGCGAATATCGAACCGCAATGTTGGGAAACAGAAACCGGCAATTGGGACAGTAAATAACTAAATATACTCTGGAGTAGTGAAATAAAATAAGGAATAAGGAATGTTGATCTGATCTTAATTGAATTTGCAGTCGGGCGCGGTCCAGAGGGCTTACCGCAAACCTCGTTCGAGGTGTTGCCTCCCTGTCACACTTACGTACGAATTTACAAGTTAGACGGAGAGGCAACACGTCGAACGTGGTTCGCGGCAGGCCCTCTGAAATGCAGCGGGACGCAGCCGGGACAACCCTCGGAACCGCATTCGCGATTTAAAAATCACAAGTGGATTTGATATTGATTTGACATTACCACAATGAATCTAGCGTTCGAATCCTATAATTACGATCAATAGATGCACTGCGAGTAATGATATCAAGTTATAAACTGAAATGAATATCATCTACATAAAGAACTTGTTCAATTTTTTTGTAGGTAGAAATCAAAATCAGCGGCTGTAGCACGGTCGCATTTTTATCACTTGTCACTATACCTGTCACTATCGCACTTACATACTTGTTAGAACCTGACAGGCATAGTGACAAGTGATAAAAATGTAACCGTGCTACAGCCGCAGGACACCTTATAAAACAAAGTCGCTCGCCGCGTCCGTCTGTGTGGTTCGCGATAAGCTCGAAAACTACTGAACGCATTTTCAAGCCATTTTCCACCTATCAATAGAGTGATACTTGATTCCTCAAGTATCCCACGCATCCTAAACCTTCCGGTTTAGGTGTATAATTTGTTAAGGTTTTGTGTAACACATGCGAAGCCGACGTGGGGAATACTTCCTGATTCACCGGATTCTTGTTTCGCCGGATTCTTGTTTTGTCGGATTCTTGATTCGCCACATTTTTTTGATTAAGAAATACTATAGAAATATCGCGGCTTTACCTATCTATTAAATAAAAGGCAGACATTAATAAAAATATTTATTTATTATTAATTTAATTAATTATTACGTAATTAGGTAACTTAATTAATATAATTGGCATAACCTGTTTAAACATTCTATAACTGTTATTCTTCCTTCGACGTAGTCATCAACTATGCGCCTTTCTTGTCGATATTTTGTCATATTAATTCGACGCAACTGTGTAACATCGGGGCAATGTAGCTGCATTTTTCTTATAACAACATCTTGCTGCTGTGCTTCTTATTTTTAGAAACGCAATACATTCCATAAACACTTCGGTCCAATTGTTAGTGAATTGTGTCCAAAATGTCTGAGACTGAAATAAAACTTTGTATGAACTAAAATGGCTTTGTTTACATTTTTTTATTAGTTTTAGTAAAACAAAACACCAAAATAAAAACTTATCTTAACTTTTCAAGGGCATATCCTATTGAAACTTAAAACTGGTGCAGTGGGGGTCTACGGGGAAAATACGGGGAAAAAAATTACCCGTGGTCCCCCGTGTTACAAAAGCCGTGGTACTACGGTTAAAACCTGCATGTTTCCTTTGCCTGGGTGATTTTATTGTATATTAATATTTCCGACGAAACAAGAATCCGACTAAACAAGAATCCGGCGAAACAAGAATCCGACGAAACAGGAATCCGGCGAATCGGGAATCCGGCGAATCGGGAAGTATTCGACGTGGGTAGATACTGTAGCTAGTATTTAATAAGTAGTATTATTATTTCTGCCCTAGTATATATCAGATTAATTTGTAATTTTAAAGTTCCAATGTGAGCCTGGAACCGAGTCATATTACATGAACACGTGTTTTATTTGTGTAATAAAATAAGGAATGAGCTTCGGTCGTATAAATATATAAAGAGATCTAAAAGCATTCATACGAGTACAAGAAAAAACGGATTAAAGCAAGGATATTATGCACAGATACAGATTATGTTTTTTTTTATGGTAGGACAATATCAACAAATGGAGTTAAGCAAGTTATACTAATACATACCTATTATATGTAAAAAGTTTTATTAGAAGAAACTGTTCCACCTTTGATTTTCAAAACTGAAGTTTCATTTTGAAAATAGAAAATTCCTTTTACCATACAAAAATGTGACAAGTTTCCTCATGTGGAATTTTGGAAACTACTACATCAATTATTTAGATTTTTTTTATTGAAGCATAAAATAATGTTTTCATACCGCAAATTAATCAACCTCAACTATTTGACGTTTCGTAACATATATCGCCTTTGTGTTTATTTGAACTGAGAATGAACCTAGCATATTACAAAAACAATCAATTTTTCTCATTGCTCGCACAAAGTACTACCACTAGACTACCTAAAGTAGTGAGGTGGAAATCACAAATATTAAAAAAAAGTTCCACCGTAAAAACATAGATGTAATATATTATTTGTATGGTTTATTTACGAATGTAACTCTGCAAACACTGCGACAAGCTTAGTCCGAACTTAATTTGAGTTTTCAAAGTTTTAAAGAGCATTAGGAATGTCTGTGTGTCGGAAGCTCGTCCTGTATGCATTGCGTTTGTTGTATAATAGTACATTACGATACAAGTGCGAAAAATAGGAAATTCGAAACGAATGGCGATAAATTAAAACACGACCGAAGGGAGTGTTTTAAATCGACACGAGTTGCGAATTACCTATTCGCACATGTATCGTACAACGTTTTACAGTACATATGGCCCTTTAAATGTTCGACACAGTAACGTAATATGCTACTTCTCGCACTAGTGCTATAAAGTAGCCCCATATGTACTGTAAAGATGTTTTCACACGTTCAGTGGATGTGTATTGCACACAAATAGATAATACGAGTATAATTGTTTCTCTCAATTCCATTAACTTTAGTGGCAAATTTTCTGGTATTTGCCTGTTGCGGCTATCATAACTACCTATCGCACGTAAACGATAAGATCGCCTGTTTTAGTATATTTTGCTATTTAGCTTTGCAGTTGTGCCTTATCATAACAAGTATGTGTAGGGAAACGCTACGTTTTAGCGTTAGGATCATGTTTAATCATCATTGTATCCTAAATAGCTATTATTTGGCACTGATATAGATGTGCATAATTTATATGTATTAAGTAAAAACGAACGTAAGTATCATATCTTTCTCTCAATCAAATTAGTAAATAGCTAAGTATCATATTTTCAAAAGTCATATATAAAAGTCGCATATATGTAATTCATAAAATAAATTTAGAGTCTAGTTGGCCAGAATTAGAATTTCCAACTTCAACAAAAAAAAACAGTCGTAAAGATTATTACGATAATTCATAGTATCAGTTTCCAACATACATATGTAGAAAGTAACCAGTATTATATGTTTCGAAGCAATACATTGAATAATCAAATACTCCAATGGAAAAGGGCCTTAATATAGTTGAGCTTTGAATAAACAAATAGTGCAGCCAGTGACTAGTTCATACAAATTGTCTGTGTCATATGAAATGAGAACACTTCTGTAGCCTCAGGAAATGTATTTATAATAAAGGTTATTGTAGAAAATAGGGTTAGTACGGTCGCCAAGCCGCTCCGAGGCCAGATTTAATTGACTCAGCTCGGCCTTACCCACAACCGGTATCAATGTGTTCGGACAGTTCTCCTGATCACCGTACATGCGGTAGTAAAGCGGAAAAATGGTGGAGGGGATAGTAATGACGTCACAAAGATGGCGGCCGGACCTATTCTTTTTGGCGGTGTATCTCGAAAACCACTTAACCGATTTTAATCATCGAGGTGTCAAATAATAGCTTATATTATGGAGATTATTTCCTTTTCTACAAACATTTACGTGAAACCTATAGGAAAAACAATAATCACAAAAAACAGTTTTTTTATAAAATTATTATTTTTTATTTTGTAAAAATCTCCGTAAATATTAGCATTTCGCAAATTTTGTTTAATATAAAACATATTGCTTCATTATCAAGGAATATAATGAGCCTTAAAACATACAGATCGAGTAATAAACAATGAAGCTACACTCATTTATTTGCGCATGGGTAACGATAACTGGCTTTTACCGGTCGAAACTGTGGTGACTGTTACGATACGTATTGAATGGAATTTATAGAGTATCGGTTTTAATTACTGAAATTATAATTAAAATTATAAAAACCAGACACAATAATGTTACCTTACTTCGACGTTTAGTCTCTTTTTTCGTCTTAATCATAGGTAGGTACATATTTCTTTTTACTTAAATAATAAATTTTATACAGGGTGAACTTTTAACCACCAGTCATACTCTGCGCAGCGACTTTATAGGTCATACTTAACAACTTTTACTATGGGACCAATTCCGAAATCGCGAAAAAAATTTTGACTGTCCCATATAAAGGTGCGACCAACTTTACCAGACCAACACTTTTCCAAACTGAGCTACAGCTGTCCGATGAAGTTAAGTACTTAGGACTAACTCTCGACAATAAACTCAATTGGAACAACCACATCAACAAACGCATAGACAAGGCGGGAGTTGTCTTCTGGCAGTGCAGAAGGATGATTGGTAAGAGGTGGGGACTCAACCCGAAAATTACCCTCTGGCTCTATAAGACGATAATCCGCCCCTTACTCTGTTACGGTGCTCTGGTTTGGTGGCCAAGAACAAACCTAGGCAACGTACGAGACAAACTACAAAGACTTCAAAGGCTCGCATGCGCGGTCACCACTGGCTGCACGAGGTCTACCCCGACTGCAGCCATGGAGGTCATGCTAAACCTTCCACCGCTGCACCTACACATACAGCAAGAGGCCAGTCTCTCAGCGGTAAGGTTGCGAACCCTCAAGATATGGTCTAACATCACAGGAGCTCTTCACACAAAATGCCTGGAAAAGGTGTATGACGAATTTCCAGTGCTTACTGCTTAGGTCAGGCACGGACCGGATTCACAAACAAGCTATCTTCGATAAAAGGTACAAAATACAGTTATATGAGGACGACAATCATGAAGGACTCAATCCCCGGGAGCTGAGAATCTTCACTGATGGGTCCAAAACAGACAGCGGATCGGGCTCTGGAACCTTCTCAGAAGACCTGAACATGTCGATCACCACTCCGCTAGGAGCCCATAACTCGGTATTCCAAGCTGAGTGCATGGGCATCATAAACGCGGCGGCTGCCATCACTGCAAGGAAGGTAGTAGGATCCTCCATCCGCATACTCTCCGACAGTAGAGCAGTCTTAATGGCTCTAAATAGCCATATAGTTACATCCAAACTTATACACGAATGCCACGAACGACTAATGGAGGTATGTCATAATAACAAGATCACCCTACAATGGATCAAGGGACACAGTGGATCCCGAGGTAACGATGCTGCGGACGAGCTTGCCAGGCAAGGATCGAATGCGGGGGCGATTGGTCCGGAACCGATTCTTCCGATACCATTTAGCAAGGTACGCTCAATGCTGCTGGCACGTACAGGGAAACTACACACAGAACACTGGCTGAACCAGACTGGATGCAGACAGGCAAAAGAAGCCATGCCTGGCATCAACGGAAAACTCACAAGGGCGCTCCTGCAACTAGGGAAGGTCCGACTGAGTATGGTAACCAGTGTCATAACAGGTCATGGACTATTTAACAAACATCTTTTCACAACAGGTGTCACAGACAGTCCCCTGTGCCGAGGTTGCATGGAGACAGAAGAAACAGCCTCTCACGTGGTGCTGGAATGCAGCGGAGTGACTCCATACAGGGCTAAACATCTCGGATCTCCGAGAGACCTCCCCGAGGTCCTACTCAACATCAAAGGTTTGATAGGATTCCTCGAGGAGCTGGGCTGGCAGGACTAGCCCACCCCCAACATATCACGCAAAATAGGCGCAAGTCGTCGAGTTGCGGAAAAATCGCCCGAATACAATACAATACAATACAATACAAGGTGCGACCAGACCGCAGCTTAAAAAACGGTCATGATACGGAATCGCAGTGACGCGTCGTATGCGTACCGTTTTTGACGCATGCTCCCCACACCGCTGTTTAAAAAACGGTGACGGTACGGAATCGCAGTGACGTGCTTCACGCGAATCTTTTTTGTTCGCAAAACAGTTGCGTCTTTTACGTCACCGGTACGGTGTCTGCCATAAGATCTCCGTGTAATATTTTTTGCGATTTTTACGCAGTTCAATTTACGGTGCGTCAGCTTATTTTAAGCAGCGGTGTGGCGAGCATGCGTCATGGACCCGGGTACGTCCTTAAACTACGTCCAAAAGAGAGGTATGGGCATTGTGAATGTCATCTCGCTTTGTGTGGTAGGGCACAGCCAGTGGGTGTCATTCCAGATCCAAATTTTCTTGCGTGATTCGGCATTGGTCCCATAATAAAAGTTGTTCAGTATGACCTGTAAAGTCACTGCGCAGAGTATGGCTGGTGGTTAAAATTTCATCTTATACCTATATTCGACACAAGTAGTAAGTACTTACAGACCAACTATGATACACATTTTGCCTGTATAGTGATACATAGTGAATAAATTAATACCTGATTTAAAAAATAAAACAAAAATAACAAATAGCATGTTATTTAATTCAGTAATCACTAATCAGTCTTAAACAATGAACATCATACTTTTAGATTAGACAACAAAATGTATATTTATACTGTGTTTCGACTTGAAAGATTTTACTGCTTTAAAACATAAGACAAACCTACCAACCAAATGTATAAAAAAAATGTTTTTTGTGATTATTATTTTCCTATAGGTTTCACGTAAATGTTTGTAAAAAGGAAATAATCTCCATAATATAAGCTATTAGTTGACACCTCGATGAATACAATCGGTTAAGTGGTTTTCGAGATACACCGCCAAAAAGAATAGGTCCGGACGCCATCTTTGTGACGTCATTACTATCCCCTCCCACCATTTTTCCGCTTTACTACCGCATGTACGGTGATCAGGAGAAACGCCCGAACACATTGATACCGGTTGTGGGTAAGGCCGAGCTGAGTATAAAATTTTTAAGTAAAAAGAAATATGTACCTACCTATGATTAAGACGAAAAAAGAGACTAAACGTCGAAGTAAGGTAACATTATTGTGTCTGGTTTTTATAATTTCAGTAATTAAAACCGATACTCTATAAATTCCATTCAATACGTATCGTAACAGTCACCACAGTTTCGACCGGTAAAAGCCAGTTATCGTTACCCATGCGCAAATAAATGAGTGTAGCTTCATTGTTTATTACTCGATCTGTATGTTTTAAGGCTCATTATATTCCTTGATAATGAAGCAATATGTTTTATATTAAACAAAATTTGCGAAATGCTAATATTTACGGAGATTTTTACAAAATAAAAAATAATAATTTTATAAAAAAACTGTTTTTTGTGATTATTGTTTTTCCTATAGGTTTCACGTAAATGTTTGTAGAAAAGGAAATAATCTACATAATATAAGCTATTATTTGACACCTCGATGATTAAAATCGGTTAAGTGGTTTTCGAGATACACCGCCAAAAAGAATAGGTCCGGCCGCCATCTTTGTGACGTCATTACTATCCCCTCCACCATTTTTTCGCTTTACTACCGCATGTACGGTGATCAGGAGAACTGTCCGAACACATTGATACCGGTTGTGGGTAAGGCCGAGCCGAGTCAATTAAATCGTGTTTCTAGAGGGCTTTTGAGATTTGGCGACCGTACTAGGTATTTTAAATGTGATTCAAAAGTAACCATGTTCGTCTACTGTGATGGAAAAAATAGATTTATTTAAAAAAAGACAATAATGCTTGAAGTGAAGAGCTTATGTTTTTACTCAACTGTGGGAAGGGTATTCTTATGATTATAGACTAGGTTGGTGGGATTGAGGGTGTTTGTGTCGTGTGTGACGTCAAATATGAACTATGTGTCCGATTTTGACAAGTGAGAAGTCAGTCGTTTCGTTTTTGTGACGCAAGTGACTAGGCTACATTTTAATCGAGTATGTCAAAAAAAAGTGACATAATCGGACAGACGGACGGACATGACGAATCTATAAGGGTTCCGTTTTTTGCCATTTGGCTACGGAACCCTAAAAACTATATATAGTCGGGTTACAGTTCAAACGTTCTACATGTAAATGTAAATGAAAGCCCCAATGAATACCCAAATAAATGCCGCCACAATCAATTTCTAACGTTCCTATAAACTAGAAAAGCAAGTATAATTTCCTTGTTAAAAGTTGCAGCGCTGGCGTCCATTTTGAATATTTGTGTATGTAATGCAGTTCCGCGGTGCATTAGGGCCGCTATTAGTCGCCATCCGTCGGCCGCCCTCGTGACTCCAAATGCATTATGCACTGCCACATGACGGACAGACTTTTAAAGAATGATAATGGAAAGTTTTCTATATAAAAATGTGGTAATTCGTAACTTTTTTTTATGACAGAGGAGGCAAACGAGCAGACGGATCACCTGATGGTAAGCGATTACCGCCGCCCATGGACACTTGCAACACCAGAGGCGTTGTAATTGCGTTGCCGGCTTTAACATGGGAGTACGCTCTTCTTTTGAAGGTTTGAACTTGAAGGTCGTACGGCGGGGCGGCGGGGGGCGGTGCGGGTTTCCGGAAACACCGCATGCGACAGTTCATTCCACAGTTTAGCTGTGCGAGGCAGAAAGTTCCTGGAGAAACGCACAGTTGAGGACTGCCAACCATCTAAGTGGCGAGGATGGAAATGTTGTCGCGTAGGGCGCTGGCGAAAAGAAGTGGCAGGGATTAATCCGAACAATTCCTCGTAGCACTCCCCGTTATACACGCGATAGAAAATGCAGAGCGAGGCCAGTGACGAGAGTCAATTCAAATGTGATAATTAATAATAATAATACTTCAAATAGCGTGAAGAACCACAGTTACAGTGGGAAAATTGGAAAGAAAAACATGACATACACGAATAAACAAAAGGTACAGCCTCTACTTTCTGAAAGCAAATGATAAAAATCATTTGAAAACATCTCCTAAGAACACCACGTCTATGGACAACGGTAATGTCTATAGCTCCCGATCTATAACTGAAAATTAAAATCTCAAATATGTGCAGAAATGTCGCCACAATAATTTTACAACATCGCTTGTTAAGTTCGTGCTGGAATCCATTTTGAATATTTTTGTGACTATTACTACTATTAGCCATCATCCGTCGGCCGCCGACACTCATACATGCATTAATCACTGCCACACGACGGACACACTTTACACACATAAAAAAAAACCCCTACGCTATATACCAAAAGTATTAAAATTGTGCCATTAATGATGGCTCACGCTACACCGGCCCGTGTCCGGGCAGAGGCGTCCGTCACGTCATTTTCTATAACGGCTGATATGTGATCACGTGATGCTTTCCCGCTCTTCAATCTGCTGGATCGATTTTTATCAAACATAGCTAAGAATCATCGCAAAGAAACTCTCTTTCACATAAAGGGTAGTAAATCGGTACTATCTACTGTAGTCTCCTAGACCTATGTCTAGGAGACTACAGTAGATAGTACCTATTTGCAAAATCCTATAGCAAAATTGACCAGCATTTAAAACATAGTACTATTACTATGTTTTAAATGCTGGTCGATTTTGCTATATCTTGATATGAAGGCATACTAGCATAGTGGCACAACGTTCGTTTGTGGTCCCACGGGGCCTACTTATAATATCTCGGGTCAAATGATACAGACCGCGCTTTAATCCAATCAGATTATTTTGCCACTAATTATTTCGAGCAATCCGGCTTGTGGTTTCTCGGTCTCTATTAGTCCTAACTAGCACACGGTTTGGAGCATAAATATGTATACAATTTAGAACCTTATCGCTAGGAAATAAAGAACGAAAATGTTCATAGTATAATCAACCAATAGTCGGTCCCAATATGTTTTGGGGTATATATTAAACGTATCATAAATTTAATTTGGAGTGAAATGTGCCGTAACAGCATTATGCTAAATTGTGGAAATATTAATAAGTTTAATTTAATTCATCTGACTACTGTTGTCGAGACGAATAGGTTTCGCCTCTTATTTATTAATCTGTGATCTAACTTTGTTTTATGATAGATTTGTTGAAGCTGAAGACTGGTTGATATTCTTAACATGAAAATTTAAAGAGACTCACCCAGACTCATAGTAGGGACAATAGGTAAATATACTAACGCTGCCCACTATAAAGCTTGCTATAAAGCTATTTTATTATGCTGGGTATCAAGCTTCAAGATCGAGTAAGGAATGTCGAGATCTGTCGCCGCACCAAGGTGGTGTTGGGCGGGAAATGTTGCTAGGCAGAGTGATGGCAGGTTGACTAAAATGTTAACGGAATGGTGGCCGCTTTCGCATGAAAGAAGCCCCTTGCGTCCGTTGGCTCGTTATTTGGACGACATTCAGAAGATTGCGGGTCACTTCTGGATGAGATTAGCTCAGGACCGGAACAAGTGGTGTAGAAAAAGAGTGGCCGGGAAGAGAGGCCTATGCTTAGCAGTGGGCGATAAAGGGCTGATATGATGATGATGATAAAGCTATTTTACAGGCAACACGTCGAAGGTGGTTCGCGGTAGGCCCACATAGTGCAAGCGGTATGCCCAACAACACTGCAAATTGTGTTGAAAGCATGAAAATCGGTACGATTGAGTTTTAGCCCATTTGAATCAATTTGACCGTAGAACCAAAAAAATGGAGAGGAGTTATGACGTCATATTTTTCTTGTATGGGATAAAAACATTGTTCAGAAACCTATCGTGTGTGGTATTCAATGAAATGTCTTTTTAAGTCAATTCTAAAAATATGTCACATCAATACATTTCAGTTACTTTTTTTTAAATAAGAATAAATAATTTTCAAAACTTACCAAGTTTGGGCTTCTCCAGATACGATACTACATCTCAAATTATACGTCATATCCTTATTTCAAACCTAAGAAGAAATTCAATTAAAATTTGTTAATTTGTTAGTTTTTTTTTTCATTATTACAAAGTGTGATATAGTATCAATCTATCAATTAAATAAGTATTAAAGAGACAAAAAACATAAAATTATTATTGAGTAAAACTGGTTGAACCGCTTCTTCTTTGTCAACGTGGTGTGGTGTCTTAGATGTAAGAATTAACTGAAAAAACTCATCTTTAATGCCGCCCACCTCCCCTTCCTCGAGCTCACCCTCCACCAATCAGAACTTTTTCTTACTTAAAACTTAGATATTACCTAAGGAACATAAACAACATGTAAACCAATTTTCAATACTCTAATTTACCCGAATGACATATATATATAGCGCGGTGCGTGTTGACTCGTCCGTACACAGAACCAGATCGAGGTGTGCTAAGATTTTTCTTTGACATGTGTCATTTTCTATGTATTTTTATCGTCATTACAGATTGGATTTTGTATGTAGTGAGTGAGAAGAAGCGACTGTGTGCACGTTTCCTCCTGCAGAAAATGGCAGAACGATTTGTACGGTAAGATATCGCTTGGGCTCCTCCCTTCCGACGAGTCGGAAGCCGGTGTTTCTCGACGTCTAACCTTTTCGCCGCCGTTGACTTGATACAAAGTCAGTATCTTTCGTGCCCCACATGCCACGCCTTCATATCAAGTCGTGGTTCTCGTCGGGTTTCTATACGTGCAATTTTTGACGTGGCGTTGATGACACTTGATTACTTCATTGACGTGGCGGCGAAAAGGTTAGTTATATGGAAACTATTTATGTAAATAGCGCATTCGCTGCCTGCGCGAGCTACGCGCTAGGCTCGTGCGTGGCCGATTATGTGGTTTATCCACTTTGTAGAAGCCGCTTAGCGGATCACTAGCAGTGAATGTGTTAATGACCTTAAAAGTAATAAGGTATTTTAGAGGCAGCGGCTAGATGTGTAAAGCTTTTGGCGGGTAAACTTAGACTATCTAATTTATTCTGTATTAACTATTGCTATTGTAATACTCGATACACCGCGTGTGCTAACTCCTGTCTAGTTATCGTCACGCGCTGATAACGATTTGCTGACCGGCACAGGTATTTATAAATTAATATAAATGTTTTGGCTGTGATACAAGATCCACCTTGTATAATAAACCCCGACTGAAATGAATTTGTTCACCAAATCGCCGAGCTGAGACATCTCTGCAAATAACGCTCGACAGAACTAGGGATTACATCTTAAAAGCTACGTATTCGTCATACTGCATAGCTCATTATGACTGCAAGTTACATACAAGTATATACATATTTAGTATACATAGTGCAATTCATTTACCTGATACTGCTTTCATGGGTATTTCAATTTCAATTGAGTAAAATTTGTTCCTCGAGAAACAGCCTCAGGCTGAGTAAGTAATAGTACATTACTAAAGAGGCCAGGAAAGAAGGAAGGAAACGAGTATACGAGAATACGAGTATTGAGTAATTCGATAGGGGTACACCACACTTTGTAATAATGAATACAAAAAAAAAAAAAACAACATTTTTTTTATTGAATTTTTGGGGTTAGATATGAGTATATTAGGTATTGATATGATTATTTGAAGTATATTTTACAAAAAAATATTAGAGTCGAGAAATCTCGAGAAATTTGTCCTTTGTCGAGGCGGAAAAAAAAAACTAAATGATATTAAATATGACACTTTCTGAGCAGAAAAAAATATAACAATCTACAAGATATGAGCAATGATGCAGTATTTCTGGAAATCTATTTTAATTTAAATAAGCGAAGAAAAAAAAATCTTGAAGTCACCCCTATCTCTTTCAGTTGTATTGTATCATTATTACTACTGCATCTTTTATCGAAAATATATGAAACTTTATAATTTTTCTCACAAAACACTATAAAATGATTTGGTTTTCATGCTTTATGCAAATTCATAAAACTATGCCTCAATTCCTAAAAAAATAAGCCTAAGTCCCGCTTAGGTTCCTATTACTATTACCCCGCTCTCGTCTGTATAGTCAGTGCGGGGCAAGTCGTGTTGCTAGACCTGTGCTGCGTTGCGTGCGCGAGCAAGCGAAAAATCTATTACTAACGCATATCTCTGTGCGCTCGATCTTTTGTAGCGGGTGGTGCGGTGAGGGGTATAAGCTCTGCCCACACGCGCGAGGTCATTGGCGTCAGGTGCAGCCTTAAAGATGATTTCCAGCCCGCGTAGCCAACGTGCCAATCGTTAACGCTCCGTAGCGAACGAAACGCAACTGTCACTGTCGCACTAATAAAGAAGAGTGATAAAGAAATATGACTACGATACGCTACAGCGGAGCGTTAACGATTGGCACGTTGGCTACGCGGCCAGTAACCCGATTCAGATTTACGGGTAGTTATAGTTTTGAACTGGCTTTGATATTATCGTCTTGGTGATTGGCGCGCATATCACGTTTCACTTCAATTCGCATTAACAATCGACGTGAGCTATCTTCAAGGTTGTCTCAAAACCAGTTTAAAACTATAAGAAATTGTTGAATCGGGCTCTATCTAGCTTGTAACGTCGCGTTGTGAAGGGAGTAAAGAAAAGTTAATTTATACAACAAATAAATATATTTTCCATTAAGTTCCATGTATAAATTTTAAAATTACACTTCAAATAACATTCATGACAACAATATCTCAATAAGTTATATTACAATATTTTGGAAGTTGAAAACTTGAAATCACAATGCTTCTATAGGTAGATATAATATAATTTATATTCTTATAAGTTAGTTACATTTCCTATATCTAGTCAAATTCTTTACTATGTATATGGTATACAATAGTTTGGTATAATTTAATGTTCATAGATATTTGGACTACAAATTCATTCTATGTCATTTATTTACATAAAAGATGGTCGGTGCGCATAATCTCTTTTTATCGTAATACATACAAGTTGAGACAAGGAAATAATAAGGACTGCAAGTCTTATATAAAGGCGCCTATCTTTCTTGCAGATGATGTGACATTAGTGAATACGTAGTTATATTTAGTATACTCAGTCGTGTTTGTTGCTAGAGCGGAAGATAGGTATTTACAAAAGTGAAATGGCAATACGTAATTATTATTACTGCCTTGTATCATTGAAGGACTGCAAACATCAGTACAACCAGTGTTGACCGAACGTTAATTAGAATTGACCTTTAACTATTACAAATTGAACCGTAAACTGTGACCGTCCGTTACGGTTCAATTTGTAATGGTTAATTGTCAATTCTAACTAACGTTCGGCCAATACTGTCTAGTCTAGTCTATTTCCCCTTGTTTGAGCGCCTTGTATGGTGGTTTATTATGGCCATTGTGACGGTGAATATACGGCACTAATATCTAGTTAAGTGGGCTATATAATGCCAAGTAATGACAAAGACCGCAGCTTTATATGGATATAAACAGTTTTTATTATTTACCCGTCTCAGGTTACAAGTTACACTTAATTATACAAAGAAAAGCACGCCGTTTGCGTATTACGTTTCTAGTTAGGTACCTACTAAAGAAACGTCATAAAATGGTCCACATGAAATTTTAACTTACAATAAAGCGTAATTATGTAAAAACATCACCTTAATACCGAAAAATAATAACGAGTTACATAATATATAATATGTAAATAATTATAAAGCGTTATGCGTGTGTGCAATACGAAAAATCCATGTGTGAAGGATGATAGGCAGTTCTTATCTTACATCTACCATACATTTTTTTTAACATTTAAAATCAATAATCATTTTCTATCCTATGTATACGATTAACCCAACGAACTTAAGAGAGGAGTTGATGCGCAATTGGAGTCAAGACTAAGAGGCCAATTCAAAAAAATGACATCTTTTTGATGTCGAAATGTGATTTCAAGTTGGCCTCAATTTATATTAACAAATAAGCAAGTAGTGTTCTTTATCTTCTATAGTTACAAGGCATAAAAACTCCAGGCAAATTTATTTTTACTGGTGACACGTCACTGGTAGTTTTTTACACATATATGTAGTAATTATCGTAGCGCGTTTAAATAAAATATAAATTACATTTGTTAGATATATAATAAAACAGTCATTTGTAGTATCGACAGCAAAATGTAATGAAAGTTTGTCAGGTTATTCGGCTCTCGGTGTATATATTGTACGATGTTGACAGAATAATGTTTGCTACGACGTAGAAGTTGTACGACAAGTGTACAACACAAATCTGAGGCATTATGGAGTTCCCACTTTGGCTGTTATATCACGTCGTGAGATGGGTATACTTAGTATTTATAGTGTTTTATTATGTTGTCCCTGTCACACAATGTTTTATAACGTCATATAACAGTTAGTGTGGGACCACCATTTACATTGTGCTCGGCACAAAGTATAATTAATGAACGCATTCCATTTCTAAAAATGTGTTCTTGATTTGATATTAGATTTAGAGGATCTCCCTCGCCCTTATTATTGGTGCGAGGTAAACACATTGAGAGTTATCTCAAATAAACTTCATTGACATGTCTGTCACTTATAAAAATATTTGTTTAGACGTCTGTCAAAATGTATGGTGAGATGGGACACAGGCTAAATAATCCATTAACTTTGTCGCCTTTTGTAATGGGGTTCGTTTGCGTGAAATCCGGTAGTTCTGATTTTTTGCAGACTGTTTATGATGTTCGCTCAATGAATAATCCAAAGTTTGGCACCTCGAGCGCCGAACGCAAACTTTGTCAGCTCACCAGGTCCTATCTATGCTATATTTCTTAGAAACTAGGGCAATTTATATATAATTTGGGTATAATTTAGAAATGAGAAATTCATTTTCGAAATATTCGTTATACCTTTTCATAAAAAAAAAACTGTTTTTTACACAAATGAAAATTATGTATATGTATTAATTTGTGACAATTTTGACCTTTACAATCACACTGTGGCGATTTGCAGTAAATAAGAAAATTTACAATTGAGCCCATTTATTCCTTATTCTATAAAATATCACTTCAAAGCAGGCCGTCATAATTTTTATTGTAAAAATATGTAGCGGATGGCAGTGACGGTTTCCATAAAAATTTAATTATGGCCAAAGACAAGATTAAAAAGGTAAAAAAAAATAACACTTAACTTGGCGTTTTAAAAGTATAAATATATTGTTTTTATTTCTCATGCTTTGAAAGTGGATCGTTGTTTTTCCAAAAAGTGTACAGAATATTATAAGTTTCTGCTCTAGAGCACTGTACTTTCTAAGTAGGTACGTTATATTCTTTTTTTGTACGATAAACAAGGGAGAGTGTTTAACTCGGGTGAAAGACACCATTAAATTTCATTCCTTGGTTAACAATCTACTGTTTCGTCCTTAAATTATATGAAAAAGATATATAACTTAACCTTGTTGCAAAGAGCAGGAAAAAATATAACCTGGTGAGCCGATCCTTTCCCGCATCTTTTTGGGCACAGTACGATCTCGTGGCTACCAGGCCAAATCAGCTTTGTTTCACCTAAAGAACAATCGTGCCAACCGGCATCGCCTGAGACAAAACTGCATGGGTACTCACTGCACTTGCTTCCCTTACTAATTCAACTTCGAAAAAATAAACTTTAAAAGGCTTTACCTCAGAAACTATTAGGTCTACAAAGACAACTTTTGTCTCGTCCTTTAGGCCACAAACTTGGATTATTCCTTGGGCCAACCTCATAAACAAGTCTGCAAAAAATCTGAACTACCGGATTTGGCGCAAACGCTATCGCTAATGTATGAAGTTACTGTATTTTAAGGACTGCTGCGCATTTACTTCGTCTGTTTGATGTCCAAGAAGATTGAGATCAGTCAGTGTTTTTGGTTCTTGTTATAATAATTGTTACCGTATTGCATACATGAAAAGAAATATATATATACGTAAATATGGACGTCATCGTCACTAACCTAAACATTCAAAACATTCCGATTGTTATCTGCTGCATATTACTAATAATCGATTTTATCTACTATTTCTAACTTCGTAGTCACAAAAAAATGTTTTGTTTACTTAAGCACGCAATGTCTTTCAAAAATATACACAATGCCGACAATGCTTAAGGCATATACGTCATATACATATAAGCTAACAATCCTGAGTGCATACTAAAATTTATCATAGGACATTAAATGATTACTATTCTTCAATTATAATAATGTATAATAGGACAAAGGTTGTGCGTTTGTCAGTACAACAATATTAATACAAATTTTATATAAATATACTAGCGTAAACATATCATTTTGGCTGAATAATATATTTTTAAAAATATGCTATTAAAATATGATAGCAAGCGGCATATTAATTCTGTTTATCAATTCGAGGGACTGTCTTAAACTAGGTATTTGCCACAATTTAAATTTATGTACGTCATTTAAATATAAATAAGGTAAAGTAGAGGATTACTCCAAGTTAATGTTGGCTTTCTGATTTATTCACATACAGAGGTAGGTAGGAATTGCCTATACAATGCATAAAAACACGAACAACAAACAAAACAAAGTAAAAACGATTGGTTAATTACAATAGTCGTTTTTAATTTAATCTTTTTATAGTATGCTGATTTTAAAGTTAAAATACAATTTACGAATTAAGTGATTTATAGATGTTTTGTCAAAAAATGTAATGTCTATATACTCGGACACACCCACTTTGTCAGTAGAAAAATTAAAATTTTCTATGAGAAGTCGCCTTCTCATCCCTACATTTCTTCGCGCCTACATTTTTTAAAGTTGCCGCTGTGTTGTACTGACAAAGTGGGTGAGCTAGAGTATAATTTATTTAGTTGTTTATGTTACGGAGATCCAACAGCTATTAATAAAAATTATACTAAATGACCAATTACTTGCATTTCGCTTAAGTTTTACAATTAAATTCCACATACCTCTAACCAGCTAACAAAGTTTTGTACGGAACTCTAAAAAACGAATTGATGCCAAACACGAAATACTATTAGTTTGAGAGATTAAGTGAAACCTAATATTTGATTAGACAAACCTAGGAATGCTGCAGCCTCCGATTTTGATAGCAATAATACATAACATAGCACTGTATTGGCACAATCGATGGCTTGTGAGTTATCAGACATTGGCTGTAATAGTGGTCAAATTCATATAATTAAGCAATTCTTTAAGGAGTAAACAAAGGGCAAGCCCTAGACACAAGTAATATAAATATCTAACTTAATTCACTATTTACATATTAATCATATTAAAAATATTCAATCTAGAACGCCAGCGTTCTTTAACAATACAAGTTTAAATAACTTTAAAACCTCGCTTGAAGCAGCACAAAACTTACATTCGAGAAAAATATTATTTTAGTCATCATGGAACCAGAAGGGAAACCTTAAAATTTAATTTACCCTTTTAAACACTTTTCTAAATAAATATAAGATACGTAAATTAAGATTTATATAACATTTATAATTATCTCTTTACGAACGCTAAGTTCATATAAATATAAAGACTCGTAATAATAAAAAAGGGCAACATTTTATTACCAAAAAGAGCTTGAAGCCCGTTATATATTCTGCGCTACAGTACACAAAGTATTAAAATTAATGTATAATTGGCACGTTTTTACTACGGACATAACATTCAATAAACATTTTATCTCTGGACGTTATAACACATATACAAAGGATTCAGAAAGTCGCGCCATAGAGATAATCAAATCCAATATACCCCACGTTAAAAAGAGAAGAAATGAACAAATGTTTTTCCTTTCGTTTTTCTTTGATATCTACGAAACATATATGTATCGAATCGAGTGCGGTATTCATGTGTTGTCGTTTATAGATACGACTATCTCTCTGGCGTGAGAAATGGGACCCTTCTAAACATTGTGCTGACGTTAAGGGGATACACAATATATCACGAAGAATAACGAAAGCAAGTATCCAACACATTGTAACAACACCGAAACGCTACAAACACCTATATGGAAACTTAATATCTTAGACATATTAATATATATAAACACCTACATATATTTATTTTTACTTATTATATATATTCTGCTTGGGAAAATAACTGACAAATAAACAATAAATAAATACATATTTTTTAAATAACTATCTAATAAAATTTGTTTTTGAAGGGCTAGCTACTGTTATCTAGTTGTTATATTTGTAAATACATATATATTTCTGAAATGGATTCGGCCATTTAAATGAAGATAATAATTAACCGCGAAGAGACTACCTAGTCAGTGCGTGGCACAGGCGCTCGCGCGGCAGCAGCCAGGACAGAGCGCGCGTGCCACACGCGGCACGACACTACTTACGTTCCTTAGGTAGCTAACGATGACCCTGTGTCAGTCGTGGACTGCGCCCGGGCCGCGCGGCGCGCCACTCCCGGGCGCAATTTTCTATCTAAGAAATTTAGAATCTACGCTCTACGCTCGTCGTTTTAGGCACTGCCTACCTTAAGTACCTCCCTATGACTAGGACTATAAAGACGGCGCTATAAACTAGTCGAAGTAAGAAAATGTACAGTTTCGAGTCATTTGGCAGTTACGATTCGAATAGGCGAGTCTAGACGTCTCTTAACGATTCTAAAGGTAAAAAACTCGCAGACGGGCGAGGCGGCTAGATTAGGGGCGGTCCACTAAGCTATACCTACACGGGACCTCTTAACAGTTTAGCGACACTACGAGCGTCTAGATCTAGGAGGAGAGGGCGCTCGAGTCGGCGGCGCGCTGCGGGAGCGGGGTGCGGGGCGCGCGGCGGGAAGGCACGAGGGGGGGCGCGGCGGCGGCTGCGGCGCGGGGGGCCCGGCGCCGCCGCGCGCCATCAGAGCGGGAAGCAGCGCGTCGAGCGCCGCGGCTCGCTGGCGCCGCGGCGCCGTCGCGTCGCGCCCGAGCGCACCGACGTTGTGTCACCTTCGCTGCCCGCGCCGCCACCCACCAGCCGCTCCGGCGACAGCGGCTCCAGCTTGTGCATCGACGGTCGGCTCGACAGCCTCGCGCCGTCCGCCGCAGGTGTCGACGCCGGTCGCTCTGACACTATTTCGTCGTCTATATCGATAGGTCCGAGTTTCAATGCTAGTGCATATTCGGACCGCTCGATGACACTGTTCGGCTCCTCGTCGACGACGGTCGTGTCGGCGAGCGTTGAGTCGGCCGCTGCCGAATCGGCACGTAGGGAATCGCCTTGTGCCGTTTGATAGTGACGCGTATCGGCTGACGATGGTGACGTGTCGGGTGCGCGTTTCTCCGGGGTTGCAAATACGGAGTCCGACGCCCAACTCCTCGATTCAGAGTTCTGCCGCAGCGTGTCATCCATACTTCGCTGTGAGGTCCGACGACTGGCGCGCGGACTTTCGTCATCGATAGCGCGGAAGTCGAGGGTGCTGAGATCGAAGGGTCCGCGGCGGCGTGAACCATCACGACGGAACGAAGGCCGTTGCGACGTAAATGCGGCATCGTAGAGTTCGCAAAGACTCGTGCGGTCCGAAAGCGGCTCCTCATAAAGAGTAAGGTTCCGTGTCTCGGTCGCGTCGGAGGGAGTCTCATCTCGGATAGAAGGTGCTTCACTGCGTTCCGAGATATCGAAGGTGAAACGCGCTTCGAAACGATCTGGGCTCATAGGTGGAGCAGAGCGCGAGCAGTCGTCTCCATCTGGCTCGTCTCCATCAAGGGGCAGTGGACCTAGAGTGGTGCGGCGAGGTGACATCTCCTCCGAGTCGGTGGAGCGGTCGGAGCGCGGCATTCGGCACACGTGGCGGCGACCCAGTGCGGGCTGCGAGCCACACGGCGCGCGCCGACAGCACGCGCGCTCGTGCCGCACGTCTGACCCACTGCTCCCTGTTGATTTCGAGTGTGGTGGCCGGCGACGAGCTGTCTCTCTTCCGTACAGAGAGGTGAACTCCTCGGAACAAAACTTTTCAAATAGCTCTTGCGAACTTAAACGGGTGGAACCAGTCGCGTTATAAAAAGCTTCCGTAGGCGATCGGTCGGCCCGCTCATATAGCGCACTTGAACTGGCCCGTTTCGACTTGTCTAAGCCAAATTTGTACATTTTAGGTAGCCGTCTTTCAAACACGCCCTGAGAATGAGCGCGAGACGGACCATGCATAGCGGGCGAGGCGTCTCGCGTCTCGGCGAGGACGCGGTCCGAAGACACGCCGCGTAAGTGCGGACGTGCCACTGGCCGCGGTTCGATGGGCGGCGGGGTGGCGGCAAGCTCCTGTTCATATTCATCGTCTTCGGCGGTGTCAGCGGTATCGGCCGAATGGCCCGAGCGCTCAAATGAGCTGTGCGCGCAGTCACACTCCTCGTGCTCGTCACTGGCATCACCCTCGTCAAAGGAAGGCGCACGAGGCCCGTGAATGAAGACGCGACGGCGTTCGTCGGCGGCGGCATCTTCGTCCTCGAGACGGATGGAGCGACGCAATGGCGGGCGGTCGGCGCGACGGGCGCGACGCGGCGGGTCGACGGTGGCGGCGTGCGGCAGCGGCGGGCGCGCGGCCGCGGGCAGCAGCCGGTCCAGCGAGAGGCCGCGCCGGGGGCGCGCTGGCCGCGGCGGCCGCTTGTCCTTGGGGGCCGCCGCTGGGCTGGTCTCCTCGGGCGTCGTGGGTAGCGCCGCGCCACGTCCAAACTCGATGAACCAGGGCTCGCCCTTAAGTTCGCACTCTCACTTCTTTTCATTCATATCTTCATTTAAGTAATGCAGCACGTAGTGGAGTACCAGGTCGTAGCAGTATTTATATTCAGTCTGTGAAAAGAAATAATGTATTTAATAATGTTACACACAGACACAAGACTAACCGCTGCTAGATTGAGTTAGGTATACTAACCATGTTCTCAACGAGCTGCGGACGGTGGCGACGGACGGTCTTCACGGCTTGGAACACATCGACCTCGCCGTGCTGGATGACTTGCTCGATGCAAGCGTTAGCCGCACAGTACACCCCCGCCCGGCTCCGCCCGTCTCTGTATAATTGAAATAGTTAAATTTTAAATAAAAGAACGATAACATGGAAGATCTAGCGAGGATACAAAACGCACAGATTAGTAAGATCAAATTAATGATTACGAAGCCTCATATCCTGCCGTGTACCGAAACATGTGACGCTCTTAGCTAGCGGCTCTTAGCAATGAAAGATGAAATAATACTACTACTGTACAAGTGACTAATCGCCATTTTACTCGTATTCTATTAAATTGTTTGAGGAATATAAAATAACTCATAATATCATACGTGATGATTTATAAATTTGTTTTGTATAAGTTTGTTTTATCGAATTTGTTAGTACCCAATACCCATATGTTTAAAAGTGTTTGAATAAAACCAGTAAGCTGGAAGTGAATAATAAGAATATTTTGCGCTTTTGTACGCTCCAACAATGGTTGAAATACGATAAAACTAGTGATAAACGTAAGACTAAAGGAATCCATTTATGTCTGCCGAGCGAAGTATTCGATTCTCGGTCGACAAATTGCATGCAAAATGCAAGCATTTGTCCCGGGCTTACTGTTTGAGAGTTCTCTTTGTTGTGTTCAGTCTTGCTTTACGAGCACGCGGGACTTTAAGCTACCGAAATAGGCCATATAAAAGTTTTCATGAAATAGTTTATTTGTGTAGTCAACTAGTCAATAAGTATTTAAGCGTCGAATACATTTGTTTTGTTATTGGAATAAGAAGGTACGCTTAGTAACCAAACAAATTCCTTGGCTTGTTCGGTTTTTAGTGTTTCGTACAAAACTTTGGTCACAGAAAACTTATCTTACAAATCAGTTAAATGCGTTTTTCTGTTAATAAAGTTTGTGGTTAAATTGTCCGTTACAGAGTTTATAAAATAATACAACTTTCATGTGAAAACTGGAAATAAACGTAAATGTTGTAGACCTTTAATACTTTACAATTCATAAATGATAACCGATATTAGTTAAAAATTTATTATATTGTTATTGCTTGCCACAAATATTGCACACCTACACCACTCGACTGTCACTGCCAGCGCCAAAATTTAATTTCCTATAATATACAACCCTCCAATATTAAAGTGTGCGTAGAATCAATTACCTACTAAACTTCACACAGCCACCTGTTGCGCAGTTTATTGCTAAAGCGGAACAAGCGTGCAATGAATAAACATGAGTAATGCTTGGAATTACTGCCTAGCCTACTTCAGGTTATAAAAATGGGAAATTAAAAAAAATGAAAAATCTACACGAGCATTTTTTCTTTCGCCCGTATTTTTTGATGTTTTAATGTCTTTCCTATTTACCTACAACTGACGCTTGACTCAGGATTGAAGTCACTTGGAAGTCGTGACTTTATTTACGAGAAAGAAGACATCTTAAACCAAAAATCGAACATCAATTTGTAAAATACAATGCTAACATGTGTATGAGCTCCATCAGCGAAATTACTTCGTGGATGTGGCCGCCTTGTTGGAACAGCTGCAATACTCACGGCAACACGACGCAGACGGGCCTGTAGTCGGTGCGCTGCCGCCAGCGCTCCACCATGTTCATGAGCTCCACCAGTGAGTTG
The DNA here is from genome assembly GCF_033807575.1 of Cydia pomonella. Lineage (NCBI taxonomy): Eukaryota > Metazoa > Arthropoda > Insecta > Lepidoptera > Tortricidae > Cydia > Cydia pomonella. Next base: position 6,356,488 of record NC_084720.1, read on the forward strand.
GTGGACGTGGGTACCTTGTGGCCCATCAGCGAGGTCTGTTGGAACAGCTGCAATATTCACAGCGTCACGACGCAGACGGGCCCGTAATCGGTGCGCTGCCGCCAGCGCTCCACCATGTTAATGAGCTCCATCAGCGAGTTGGTGGACGTGGACACCTTGTGGCACATCAGCCAGGTCTGATGGAATTGCTGCAATACTCACAGCGTCACGACTCAGACGGGCCCGTAGTCGGTGCGCTGCCCCCAGCGCTCCACCATGTTCATGAGCTCTATCAGCGAGTTGGTGGACGTGGGTACCTCGTGGCACATCAGCCAGGTCTGTTGGAACAGCTGCAATACTCACGGCGACACGACGCAGACGGGCCCATAGTCGGTGCGCTGCCGCCACCGCTCCACCATGTTCATGAGCTCTACCAGTGAGTTGGTGGACGTGGGCACCTTGTGGCCCATCGGCCAGCAGGTCAGCTGGAACAGTTGGACCGTCTTCGGTGGCGCTTTCACGCCCGCCATCAGTTCCGTTAGGGATACGATCTGTAGAAAAATATATTTGCAGTGACACCTTTATCGACTTAGCAGAAAAAAAATCATTGGTTTCACGAAATGGAGAGGAGTTGATTAAACCTAGAATATTTAGAGTGTAGGGTCTACAATGAAAGTTACTTGACACGGACTTAAGGACTATGTCATTTTAAGTGCTACTGTAACAAAATCGTAAATTGTATAGCGAATTTCGAAGACAATATGCCAGTATATTTTAGATAACAAAGTATATCTTGTACAACTTGCGTTGTAAATTTTAAATCTGAATTAAAACAGCTTTACTTGTTTTCCATTTGCATACTTAGTTAGTTTTAAGCTCAACGCAAACCGCTGCGACTTAAAACTTTTCCACATTGGAATTCAATATTATCCTTCCTTCAGTAAATTTTGAATGGAATAAACCATCAATGGAGATAAATTTAAATGGGATCCTTAGCGTTTGCAACACAACAAAAGTGTTTTGTAGATCAATTATAGGAAAACGGAACGGGGGAATGACAATAGATTCTAAAACATCTTTGGAAAGTTAACTTAGTGGGTCCCAATTATCTGAGCTTATTCTTTGTATTGATGCATTCATTAGTTACGGTGTCTTATTATTGAATTACCTTCTTATTGATGCGAAATATCCAGGTCTTGATGTTGGTAAAGTGTTCGTGTGATACGTGGTCGATTGTGAAGACTGGGCCGTATTTCTTCGGACTTCGGCTTTCTGGCCAAAACGGAGGATATTGTTGCTGTGACAAAAAAGATATTTATAATCATGTCATCAAATATTATATGTCATATTATTCCAGTCCATTCCAATGATTTATTGAATAACAATTTCCACATTGTTTCAGCACATTATTCTTTATTGTGGATTTCATAAAACTATACTTAACCGAATCGTAAATAAATTTATATTTCAAAACATTTTTAATATTGCCTCAGTAAACAAATCTACATAAGTATATCAGATATAATATAAAAGTCCAATGATGAACTAATAACAATGCTCAGAGTAAATTGTCTTTCAAAACTGGATATTAATACCTGTAGTTTCAGAATGTGTATTCAGGAGAATGATAAACTAAGTGGCAGTAGATAAGAATTTACATACGGAAACATTCGAATTATTTCTTAACAACGACATGAGTATTTTTAGCGACCAAACAAACACCAAACCAACATGACCCACTTACAGAGTTCTTAGGCGGGACGCACAGCACCACAACCGCAGCACACTCGTAGTCGTACACCAGCGACCAGAACTCGCCCTGCGTTTTGATCAGCGGCCACTCAGTGACGATGTACTCCCGCGGCTTGGTGTACCCCTGCGACAACACATGTCCATTAACACTTCCAAGTTCCTCGCAAGTTTGCTTGTTATTTCAAATGTAGTTGCATCTGTCCCGATTGCCAGTGTTGCGGATTTTAAATAGTGATTAAGTTCGATACGTTTAATTAGAAGTTTCTATGTTTGAAGTTTGCTTGTTGTTCGGATTGTTTGAACCAGTTCCGGGAGATGAGGTTGAATCGTACTCGTAATTACACGACTTTGCATTTGTATTTCAATGGACTGACCCATAAACCCATTAAAAACGCCTACATATAAGTATTCGTATTATTAATTTTTTTTTGTTGTTTAACTTTGCGTTCCAGGGATTTATTAGTCTAATTACTTCAATGTTGATTAGTAGGATACTTACGTCTACAAACACGGCGTTGATGTAGTCGGTGAAGTTGTTGCCCTGAAAGGACGTCAGGTATGGCCGAAAGTTGTCAGCTGCAAAAAGAATTATAGTTGAGATAATTGATCGTTTTGTGTGGTTTTAGATGCATACTATCCGAAACAAACACTTCATGACCCATGAGTAAAACGCTGCATCTTAGATAGCGAGTTATTTAGATGGCAGAAAGGAAAAAGAAAGAATATCCATTTATTTAACATCACAGCATAATACAAAAAGAAAAAGAAGACATGTCTAGTTATATCAAAGGACTAACGAAGATAAAAGTGTAAACTTTAGCATCTATTTGCACATGGGCTGGTATTTGCACTGGTCATTCAGCTTGATCACTGGATCTCTTTATGACTTGGACTGCTCTGATGCTGAGATATATAAGAGATATCCCTTAGTACTTACGAGGAACGACCAGGACGTCTCTGTTCTTTTCCCTGTTATCTCCTCGGTGGCCACCGGCGCAGTCTCCGATGGTAAACCTCGGCGTCTGTTTGCAGATTTGTTGGTACTCGCGCTGATAGTCATTCAGCTTGGTCACCGGGTCGCGCTGTGATTTGGATTGCAGTCTTATGGTGAGGTGCGTCACTGGGAACCAGGAAATGCCGCAGACGACGTGCTCTTCTAACGTGTCATACACGAATTTGTATTGTTCCTGTAACAGAATAGAATTTTATAATATAACGAAGAAGTTCGCTGTCATAATCCCAATTGAGTGAGTCATAGTCAGTCTCTTATATGCAAATAATTCAGTCAGACAATAACAACCAAAAATTTCATTGTGGATTACTAAATGGCTTTCTGTGATTATCTTCTACATAAAGCTAGCTTATTTATCTACATGCAGGCAGTTGTGAAAATGGCAAATACCAATATTTGGTATTTTTTATTTTGTACAGTCTATAGATTAACATTACTCAAGATATGTTCAGTCCTATTTTCATTCTTACCTCGTTTTCTATAAGGCCTTTCCGTGATTGTCTAAGCTTCTTCAAAAAGCCGAAAACATCAAAACAGTCTTCTTCTTCAGCCAACTCCAGGTTGGCGTCTATAGATAAATATACTCCTGAACGGCCGCCTCCGTCGCTATAACAAACACCCCAACATTAAGGATTGGAATAATCACATTATATATAAAAGTTGAAATCTACTCATACAATTAGAATCAAAGTACTTGTATCCTCCCAGCGGCAGCATTATGGCCAGTCCGCGCCTGAACTCCAGCAGCTTGCTGAACAATCATATGTTGTAGTGGGCTTGGAACTCGACAACAACACTCACCTGTAGTGCACGACCATGGGTCCCGCGGCGGGGATAGCGACCAGCCGGCAGCCCACCACGACCCGGACGCGCCTCTACTCCAGTAACTTTTGAACGGACATCCGTTGGAGTGGGCCTGGAACTGGACCTGCGACACTCACTTGCAGTGCACGACCATGGGTCCCGCGGCGGGGTTGGCGGCCAGACGGCGGCCCACCACGGCCCGGACGCGCCGCCGGAACTCAAGCAGCGCATTGCTGAATGGACATGTGTGAGAGTGCCATTGTGTGTAGTGGAATTGGAGGATGAATCGCTCTTCGATCACCACCTGCACCAACAAAAAATGCACATTTTAGGAACCGTACTCCTATGGAGTAATTGTAAATTGTAACAGTAGACAGGAGATTACTATGCGGGATGGTTGCAAGTGGAATAAAGTTTTAAAAAATAAGATGCTTTTTTTCAATGGGTTCTGCGTCTGTTACACATCTATGGGCAAATGTATTGTGATTTCGTCATCGTGGTTCAATAGTAAGTAGCTCTTTATTAGCTGGCATACATTTTATTGAGTTGATGGAACTTAGCCTGCTGTCAATTAATTAAATTTCGCATTTTCGCTGTGGGAGTCTACCGCGCGAAAGGTTAACGAAATCCAAATGAATTTCTGGATGACAAGACATGTCAATTTATTTACCTACTTACCTACTAGACAGTTGATTAGTTGGAATGTCGAAACGGTTACCTGTTTCACTACTCAATTTAGTAAACAAATATAGTAAGCACATATTATTAAATTATGCCCGACTTACTTCAAAAACATTGTTGGAGCAAACAAAGTTTAAGTTATATTAAAAACGCAAGAAGGAACAATTACAATGAGCGACAGTTTTAATGAAAAAACTCGGGCAATGCAATACGATGAAAATAGCAGTTCTGGCGGTTTGAGTTAATATTTCGTTGTGGCCGGAAATTACTAGATTTAGTATCGGTATAAAATGTTATTTATTTCAGTAATTGCAGTGAATTGAGAAAATTAAAAAGAAAAGTTAAAACAAGAAAATTACTGACTAAAATGATCAACATCTCAAAAACCGTAATGATAAGTAAGAATCATGGAATAAACAAGAAGTATAATAAATTTGTCAATATAATAGACTTACTTGCATACAAAAAAACATACACTCGTAAAACACTACAAAACACTACCTAAGGTAAAAACTCCGGACGCTGCAAAAGCGATAAAAGCAGTGCATCGAGCTAACAAACGTAGCTTTCCCGGCGCGACCCGAAAGTTACTCGAATTTGCCTCGCCCGGGTTCACGCGTTCGGTTCGCTCGCCCACCAAATATTTACTCTGAAACTGCTGCGCCCATAAGTTTCAGCAGTTATCTCACTATATTTTGTTTGTCAAATTTATCCTTGTACGCTCTGTTATATACAGTGAATTATGGAGGTAAAAGCTGACGTTTCGGGAATGGTGACTGATGTGTCTATTGGTTAAGCAAAGGTTACGAGGTTAAACAATCCAGTGTATTGTATTATGAGCGCAAATATGGTTTAGAGACTGTAACACGCGTTCATATTGTAATATCAAATATTGCCGTTGTATTGTTATTATCTATTAGTTTTAGTAGTAGTCGCAAAACAAAGATATCACATTTATCTTACAGGCGTAAAATTTACAGTGTACCTACCTAATTGAAGTAATGTTCATTTAAAAAATACAGGGAAATTTTTTTATGTAAGAAGGCCACGTACGAATAGTCATAGCAAAGAATGCGTTTAATGGAAAAATGTGGAATATAATGAATGTGAAGGTGTTGCATTTTGAATGTGATCCGGAGAGTTGCCATTTATGGAAAAACATCTACACAAACTCAGCAACTTAGAAAAAACTAGAGCAATCGATTGGTAGAAGTTCGTCAAAGGACAAGAACAATCGAAAGCTCTAATCAAAGGGTTCAACAGCAAAACTGCTAAGGAGCTTTTCGGGCTCAAATGCGCGATGACTGGAATATTGACTGTACACTGTAAGTTGAGCAAACACATGTTTCAAATTGGAAAGAAACAAGATGCGACATGCAGGTTCCATCAGGAGTCCGAGGAGACTGCAATGCACATTCTCTGTTCCTGTGGACCACTAATGTCTAAAAGAAGTACCTACTTAGGGCGGCATGTATTGCAACCCTATGAGGTACAGAACATGACGGCTCAAAGAATCTGGAACTTCCTGGATTCCACGGGCATTAATAATGAACTTTAACGGGCCGTCACAATAGATCACTGCTTGGTCGACGTGGCACTCAAAGGCCCGCAACGCCCCAATAATAATAAGTACACAAACTCAGAAAGAATAAGCAAGCATGTTCTGTAAATATAATGAATTTGAGGTGTGTTGCGTACTTCTGTAAAGAGAACAGAGACAACAGGTATATCCGGCTTAAAAGGTCCCTAAAAAGTAAATTCATTCGCAGTTACATGTTTCAAGTGGAGGAAAAAGTACATGGCATAACATAAATATTAAAGAGCTAAAGACCGGCACTGACATAAGTAGTTTATAAAATTTTACCGGTCTCCTAGCCTAGTCGGCGGTGAACATGCCCACGAAGAAGCCGGAGGTCCCGGGTTCGAGTCTTGGTAAGGGCATTTATTTCTGATTTTATCACAAATATTTGTTCCTGTATTATGTAATGGACTTTTCTAGGTATAGAAGTAATTATAAATTATATAGATTACTGTGGGACTAGGTCGTTATGTGTAATAATTTCCTATAATATTATTTATTTTGTTGATTAATATTAATTTCTAATTAAAGGAATAGCTAAGCTCACTATAACAAAAGCATTAGTTACGGCCGCAACTTGGAAAAAGTTACTTACACCTTGTTCGTTTTTCTTATAAAGCCTAAACGTGCGTATGTGGAAATTGGCCAGTTCCTCCTCCCGTTCGATGCATACATGCAGGTCCCCGTACGTCTCTTCCTTGTCTTTGCTCGGAGGCCAGTATTGGACGCACATCACCTGAAACAAGATAACTTTTATATAATATTATCAATAAATATTGATCAATGAGCCCCCATATATGGACACATAATGAAGTGGATAAGGAAGGAAGTGGATCTCGAGAAATGATGGATAGTGTACGACAGCAAACTTTAGAACTTCTAACGGTCATGTAGCTCACTTACTACATTTTGTCTAATCCCAACAAGGTCTAGTTTCCCCTCCGGGTTGGAATATCTATAGTAGTCACTTCAGTAAAAAAAAAAAAACTCATTTAACCAATTTGCAAAACCGAAGTGATCTCATAAGAGCTCCACGAACAGTTTTATGCGGAGCTCTAAAAATAGTTAATCTGGTGCTTGTATTTTTCTTTTGGAACTTTCTACGCAAAACTATGTGTTTGAATAAAAAATGTGGCATTTTCTAGCATCGTATATTTATTGACGAAACAGAAACGTTAATAATTCTACGCTAAAAGTATACGACGCTTCATATGAGGAATAATAACTTTCCTTCAGAGCATAAATAAAAGAGATAACTAATAACGCTGAAGCAAAAAGGCTTTTAAACTTCAGCGTATTCCTATTTTCTTATTCCACACCCTTTTACTGGAGCAACCGCTGTCGCGAGCGTTTCATTTTATAACCTTAGAAAACTTTCAACCATCGATATAATAAATAGGGTGGAAAATATTTTTCATATTTCGTCAGCTCGTCTCGGAAGCGAGACGCGCCGGTGCGGAAAATACTCATGGCAGCGTACCTTGATCAACGGAGTGGTTGGCGCTAACAATAATGTTTCGTTGAGTCAACGCATATGAAACACTTAAATCCTCTAATTTTGGTATGCTGGTTTCATATTTATTCTGTTATGTCGTAACTCAAATTATATTTCTGTTATAACTAATATATAGGTAATAGTATAAGTAATAAACTAATAATACTAATCAAATTAAGAGGGAAGAATAGCTTTGCGATCCTAACGAAATAACGGTACTTTTTCTATGAAATTCCATTTCGGGAGAAAACGGCTACCACTAACTTAGTCTTAACAAATCACTCTGATTTTGCTGTCGATCGCTTCAGCATAATATATTCTAGGTTTATAGATTAATTTGTTTGAAAAAAACATTTTTTTTTGGTTTGCAAATTTTGAAAAAAAAGAAAAACCTATAAACCTAGTTTTGCATTGTGTCAATAACATACTAAAAAATCATGGACAATGGAAAATATTTAGAAGTGGAAAAACGTTTCCTTTTTATGTATGGACGATCACGAGGTACTTCTCTCTTAAAGAATGACTCATGCCAAAACGGCCCGGGTCCTGGCCAAGGCAAACGAAACTGACCGGAGATCACTAGATGCTTTCTATAGAAAACGAAGTGTCGGATGCCGAATGATTATATTTTAAGAACAGAACTTCTGTTATGACGTTATTACAAATAGACATATTTAAGATATGAAAAAAGGTCAGTCTCGTATTTAAGTCGAAGATTACTCGACACGTTTCGATCCATAATGAGGAGCTTTAAATGTGCACAGTGTCCGTGAATATATTAATTGTGTCCGTGGCCGGCAAAACGCCCCACTTTGTCGCTTGCCACAGGGAAGCGTTGACAAGCTATAAAGATACAAACAAATCTTGTCCTTATGGTAAGCGACAGAGTGGGACACACATATTTGTTAATACCTACTGATGAGTAGGTAACTAAAATATTAAACCAATTTTTTTATCAAGCAGATACGTCCGAGCGATACTCCTTTCCTTCCTTCCTTCTCTTTTCTTTGCTTTATTCCTTTAATATAAAAACTAAAATATTGTCCAGCCAACCAACCCACTGATCTATGATCTATGTAAAGCTTTGGAATTATGAACCATGACATATCTTCTTCAGTTGGTTCCTCAATACTGAGGATCGTGACATCATGTCCTTCTGTCGAAGACCAGGTTCCTACATAGGATTCTGTACCTCGCCAAGCGCATGGCCTCATGCAGTTTCAATTGCATAGTTAGGTGCAGTAATTTGAGCACACCATCTAGTAGGGGGAGGGCCCTGAAGTCACGTGCTGCCCGTCATTATTACTCTTTCCAGGCTATCCGGGGAGCGACGTGAGACGTTTCCGAAGTATTTAAGCATTTGGTCCTGGCATATAGTTGACTACCGGTGTTTTATACTTTCAATCTAAGTAAACTCAATCCTCATACAAATGTTGGTTTGGATAATAAACCTTCTCGGTTGGGGTAATTTCTAATTTTACGTAGGTATTAAGCTCGTTTGCCTGAAAATCGTACGTGTAAAAGGCCAACAGTCACACGTTCAGTTTGGTAATCAGCACTATTCAGAGGACTAGAATAATGCTGTTTTAAAATTCGGGATCACGTTTATTTAGGTCTTTAACATTAAAGTATCTTACAATACAATACAAATCCTCTTTATTGCACAACCCCTGAAAAAAAAAAATGTACATGGAAACACATAAAAAACATGAAGATGAGTATCTTCTTTGAGATTTAAACTGATTATCTGGTAATGGAAAAGAGAAGCCTTTAATAATTTGTAACTATTTTATTTAGTATGCTTCTGTAATTTGCATTGTGTTGGTATGCTAATACGAGTATACCTATTATATAGGATCTTATACCTTTAAACGAGCTCCGAAACGACTCTAACGATTTCGATGAAATTTGTTTTATGGGGGTTTTTGGAGGTGAACAATCTATCTAGAAAAACTTATCTCTGGGAAAAGCGCCTTTTTGAGTTCTTATAAGTTTTCCGAGCAAAGCTCAGTCTTCCAGACTCGTATTAACATACTAATTTCACGAAAAAAAAATTCTATATGCGAATTTATCAGAAATCAAACTCTACTCTCTCATAGATAATGATTGTTCAGTTATGCCTTAATAATGTATTTTCTGTGTTCACTGTGGCAACACCATGTCACAGTTGACATTCAAATATTTAAAAAATAAACTGTTGCTCTGTTATACAGTTGACAGAGCCAGTGTGTCACAAACCTACCACTAGATCACATCGTTTCGCTATTCTCGTTATTATTTTCGCGTTGACTCAAAGTAACGGTTCTAAGCTTACGTCTAGCTTGCATTTCAACCCCACAACTCCCGGACTGGAAGGTAACTTCGCCCTACACTGATTTACACTCAAGCTCAATTTAATAGTTTAATTTTATCGCAACACAACTTTCTTGCTCAACCGACCCCTAAATTTCATTCCCTATCGCCCCCTTTTTCGATTTACAGTCCACTCTTTCGCTAGTGAACAATGGTAATCACCAAATATTTGACGGATGTATCGGGATAAAATAATAGTTTTACCAATGTTTCCTCACTCAAACCATATTTAGCAAAATTGATATTTAAGAGCTTAACTAAACGTTCCACACAATATCAAACAGTCTAATTTTTTTTATCTGAAAACCCCACTAGCAACAAGATTAGCATTACAAAGTAGTTAATAAAGTAAATGAGAGCTCAGCGCGGCTGTAACGGAGTGAATCAGCTGCAAGTGCCTCATTTGCCCTCGTTTCCCCCATCACGATTACACTGCAACTTAATGCCGGTTGTTGACACCAAAACAAAACAAAGTATTTTTTTACAACATTTTTAACAGTTTAGGTACTTTTCGCAGTAGGTTTTTTCTGTGCGTGCCTTAAGGTATGCTAACAAAACAGATTACGGGGGTACAGACAGTGGCAGGTCGGTAATGTGGTCACCTCGTCGTCTTGATTTTTGTATGTAAATTAAGAAAAAAAGTTGGTATTCCCGTCAACATAAGTCTCTCTGTTAGTTGAATATTACTTGCCTAAATACAAATTAATCACTTCAACCAGTTCTTAAGGCGTCCGCTAGATGGCGCGGTTGCATGGAGCGGGTGAGTGGGGCGTTCGACGGATTTTACCTACAATGGCATCCGCCTGCGTGAGTCCACCGACACTATCGGACGCCCTTAGTCAATCATAACAACTTATAGACCTACGTTACATAACACTGTTTCATTGTTGTACCTTGATAAAGTCGAATGTCTTGGTGAGCATGACGATGGCAGCCGCCCGTTCCTGCCATATCATCCTCCAGAAGTCCAGCACCGTGTCTTCTGTGGGCCCTTGCGTCACTATGTACGCATTAGGTTTTAATATACTCTGCAAACAAAACACATTGATTAGGTAACTTTTGACGACCAGTCTGGCCTAGTGGGTAGTGATCCTGCCTATGAAGCCGATGTTCCTGGGTTCGAATCCCGATAAGGGTGTTTATTTATGTGAAGAGCACGGGTATTTGTTCCTGAGTCATGGGTGTTTCCTATTATGTATTTAAGTATTTGTATATTACATATATCGGTGTCTGATTACCCACAATACAAATCTTCTTGAGCTTACCGTGGGTCTTAGTCAATCTGTGTAAGAATGTACTATAAATAATATTGATAACTACTTTATTTTGAACTTAGCTCTCATGATAAACAACGGCCATAATGTTTATTTATGGTCACCGTCATCGAAAGCGATGAGGAGGACTATATATCTATATATATATTATTCTAAAAAACATTTTAACTGGTTATATTGCTTATAATAAATTTAAAATACACCTCAATGTTTCGAATCCTTTATAGCGATTGTTAGTCGTTGTTCAATGGAATCTTCTTCTTCCTCGCGTTGTCCCGGCTCATGGAAGCCTGGGGTCCGCTTGACAACTAATCCCAACATTTGGCGTAGGCACTAGTTTTTACGAAAGCGACTGCCATCTGACCTTCCAACCCAGAGGGTAAACTAGGCCTTGTTAGGATTAGTCCGGTTTCCTCACGATGTTTTCCTTCACCGAAAAGCGACTGGTAAATATCAAATGATATTTCGTACATAAGTTCCGAAAAACTCATTGGTACAAGCCGGGGTTTGATTTGAACCCGCGACCTTCGGATTGCAAGTCGCACGCTCTTACCGCTAGGCCACCAGCGCTTCTACTTCTACTACATTTACAATGTGATAAACTAAATACCCTCACAAGGTAATAAACTTAATAGGTAATTACTTAATAAAAATAAACTTTAAAAAAAGCAAACCCACTAGAAAACAGATAAGATATTATCAATCAAATAGAGATCAAGGTATTATGTTCAATGGCGGTTTGATTAGCCCGCTTGTGTAGAAAACATGGACAGATAAGCGGCACTCCGACCACTCCCGCCCCTATTACGACTCGATAGTGACCTCTACAAATTGGGCTCATTTGTGCTTATTGCCGCCCTTTAAGGGCTCGATATGACTTTATGAATGAGCGTTTCAGCTTTGCAGGTAGTCTCTCTATTAAGTGTAACGTATGAACTTTTACGATAATATACGGGTTATGGTGCGGAAAGATAAAAAGTGAACAAATCAGCTTTTTCCCAAAACGTATGGGTACGGAGGCCCAATTCAGATTAAGCAATTGGTTATGGTTTTGAGGCGACTTTGGACATCGCTCACATTTATTAGTGCATGGGAAATGAAGTAAAAGTTGTGCGTGAGATGTGCCCTAATCACCACCACGAAATCTATTCCGAGAGCTCCAAGTATATTTTTATTGATCCTTGAAAAAAAGCGGCCAGGTGCGAGTCGCACTCGCCCATGAAGGGTTCCGTACCATTTATAACGTATTAAAAAAAACTACTTACTAGATCTCGTTCAACATTTTACCACTTTGGACACATATTTTACCACTTTGGAAGTGTGTCTCGCGCAAACTATTAGATTTAGAAAAAAATGATATTAGAAACTTCAATATCATTTTTGAAGACCTATCCATAGATACCCCACACGTATGGGTTTGATGAAAAAAGATTTTTTGAGTTTCAGTTCTAAGTATGGGGAACCCCCAAATTTTATTGTTTTTTTTTTCTATTTTTGTGTGAAAATCTTAATGCGGTTCATAGAATACATCCACTTACTAAGTTTGAACAGTACAGCTCTTATAGTTTCGGAAAAAAGTGGCTGTGACAGAATCGGACAGACAGACGGACATGACGAATCTATAAGGGTTCCGTTTTTTGCCATTTGGCTACGGAACCCTAAAAATGATAAGTATGGCCATTAGCCAGAAAATTGGTTTGAACGAGATCTAGTAAGAAGTTTTTTTTTAATACGTGATGAAATTTAAAAAAAAAAATTTTTTCATCAAACCCATACGTGTGGGGTACCTATGGATAGGTCTTCAAAAATGATATTGAGGTTTCTAATATCATTTTTTTCTAAACTGCATAGTTTGCGCGAGAGAACCTTCCAAAGTGAAAAAAAAGTGTGCCCCCCCCTGTAACTTCTAAAATAACAGAATGAAAAATCTAAAAAAAATATATGATATACATTATCATGCAAACTTCCACCGAAAATTGGTTTGAACGAGATCTAGTAAGTAGTTTTTTTTTAATACGTCATAAAAATTTTTTTTTTCATCAAACCCATAAGTGTGGGGTATCTATGGATAGGTCTTTTAAAATGATATTTAGGTTTCTAAGATCATTTTTTCTAAACTAAATAGTTTGCGCGAGAGACACTTCCAAAGTGAAAAAATGTGTCCCCCCCCCCTGTAACTTCTAAAATAACAGAATGAAAAATCTAAAAAAAAAATATGATATACATTACCAAACGAAAATTGGTTTGAACGAGATCTAGTAAGTAGTTTTTTTTAATACGTCATAAATGGTACGGAACCCTTCATAGGCGAGTCCGACTCGCACTTGGCCACTTTTTGTATTTTTCTTTCTGGATCAATATCGGGTAGTCACTAAATAATATTACTGCAGGATGCATGCATATAATTTCACTTAAACGGTAAAGAATCATGCGTATATAAAATACAGGCTGTTAATTTAGTCACGGTGACTAAATTAACATCCTGTTTATTATCTCCGTATTTTTGTCTTTAAGAAAACAAAATGACGTTGATATCCTAATCCATAAAAAAGTAACTCTAAACGCATCTGTGACTTAGCATTCTCGGCACTCATTATATACAAACGTGCCCGGTTTGCCAAGCTCGGTGCGGTAGAGAATAAATAATATTTATTAATCTTCCACTTTGATGATAAGCTTTTAAGAGTTTTTCGGGTTTCGTAGTATTTCTGACCAAAACTGGGTTAAGTAGCCTTCGCTTACCCAAGAATTAGTATGTATCTACTTAAGTAACTTAGTTCAGCCATATTTATTCTTTATTATTAAATTATTTATCTGTCTAATATTTTATATCATTCCCATTCATAAGTACCGAATAGACAAGATAAAATATCGTTCTTATTGAGAATATATAATACTGTACATTCTCGGCCTGATTCGAATTTTAAGATTGTGATTACGCTTTATAAATTAATACCTTATTTCGATCAACATTAGTATATATCTCTTGAAACCCGCAACAATTAATAGAAGTATGCACTAAATTCATAAAATTCGTAGCATTCAGTATGCACAAATCCTTGCGCATCCAATACTGAATACAATAATGCGTTTAGGATGCTGTTCTGCAGCGCGTCTTCCATGTTGGCGGAGGCGCGTACAGCCCAGGCGGCTTCGATGCCGTCTGGCGCAAAAAAACTGCCTCGCTGCTTGACAGGGTGCGCGGGAGTGGCAACAGCATTTTAAGCATGATTAGTAATGAGTTTGATTGTCCTATTATGTGCAAAATGAGCCAGAGAACTAAATCACTTTCATTAATTTATTATTAGCGTTTGTGAACTAACATGTAGTTTAAGTTCAAAACGAACAATATGTGGACCATTATGTTGTCTGTAATAAATTAATTGAATGATTGATTAGGTCTAGATATGATACGCATGTCAGTGTCAGTCGGGCCGTCTGTCTCAATATTTGTGCGCGTTGTTATGTGCTAATACACTGAAAAGCAAAGACAATGGATACCTACCCTTTGTGGAGGTAATTTCTTACAAAACATTCTTGTAAGGCAACATATTCATGAAATAGTCAGTCTATAAAATAAACGAACCCATTGGTATGCACCGACTGTATTAGACAAATTATATGGATACAACACTGACAATAAATCTAAGCTCGTATTTATGTTTGTTACATTCGTCTGCAAATCATGAATACAGAACAGGTTTACGAAATCAAAGCATACATATTGGATATACTGTTTATTTCTCAGTGAACTTAATATTTCTTCGAAAACTGAACGCGACGGTTTTGTCGAGAGATATAAAATGAATTCTAATACGGGATCTCTGCCTCGAAATTTGTTTCTACATGAGATTGAATTTTAGAATAAAGCTTGCTGGTATTTTAAAATAGAAATTATTTTTTTATGTTAGACAAAGGCATTCCTAGACTCCAGTGTATTTTATCCAACCAATGATATTATATAACTATAGATAGGTTAAACTCATACATAAGGAGCACAAAAATACTTTCATATTCTATACCTACCGAAAAATCTGTTATTTTTGATTAATTTTCGCATTCCATTCATCTTTGCCATGCTCGTTGTTAAATATAAGCTTATCTCTTTCTCTTTTGGTGAGCGGGAGCTCGTTAGCACGTGCACATTTCTCGCTTGCGCAGGTGTCATTAAAGGCGACTTGTACAATTTGTTACAAGGTAAGCGCTTCAGTTTTGAAACGCCTATAACCTATCTTGATTTATAATATGATTGTATCCAACTAGTACAAAATGATGTTAAAGTTAATATGAAAATAGAATTTTCATATTAACAAACAAACAAACGGCCTCCCTGATGATGCCATTCACTTCAGGAGATACATATGTATATTCCATTTAGGGATTATACATACATTGTATAAGTAGAAACGAAGACTGCCTAGCAGGCCAATTCTAGTTTTAGTTATAGGATCAGGTTCCAATATACATTCATTCTTTGAAAATTATGGCTTCAGTGCAGTGGGACTATTTCGCCAGTATCAAGATATTAGGAGCTTTAAATGCGACTTCAATTGTACGGTTAGTACAAGACTGTACGGTGATTTTATCAGCTCGTGTAAAGCGATAGCTGGACTTTACAAGTAACACGTGGTCTACCAGCCGTTGACTCTAAAATGATGGTTAAACACGTTTCAAGATTGATTCTTCATTCACGTACACTACCTACATTAGTTTACTGTATAATAAGCTATCGATATTAAACTTTAAACAAAATTAATGAGAAAAAACCAAAGGAATTAATCACGAGGCGTGACTATCAAGTTGGCGCTCGAACCGAAGGTTGTTTCCAATATGATATTGATATGATACTGATCTGTCAGTGTTGAAACTGATGTTTATTATGGAGTGTGGAATTAAGAGGAGTGACATCTCTTATGGTAGAACTGTTGCAAAAGTGTGCAGTTGTCAGCTATAAATAATAGTTCCAAATCTCTCCAGAGTAGCGCTAGAGTAGCTAAGAATCTAGGCGTTATTGACGGAGTGAAGTGCGCTCTCTATGATTTGATTTTTTTGTTCAAGTATTCTATGTATTGTAGCGCCACCTATTTAAGGTTTTTTTAATGTCACTTTTTGGTACATGGAGATTTATTTCCACCTTCCGTAATGTTTATGGTCGAAAAGACGTCACTTTTGACACTGACAGATCAGTATCATATCAGCAGACATAGAAGTTTTTGTGGCACAAACGTTTGACAAAATGAAACATCGATAAATCTGTTATCGATAAGTCATTCATAGATTAATAATTAAAAGGTGTAACTTCTACTTGCTCTAAATTACCGAGAAATATTAAGAATGAAAATCAATTACAAATCGGTACATATTTTTTTATTAACTACATATATTTAGCACTTAAAAATAAAAACGTAAACTGTAGTGTGTAGTGTGTATACAAACAATGCCAAAAACGAAATACCAATATATCAAAGAAGATATCAAACGTGTTGTGTATTCCGCGGTTACTATCTTCTCATACAATGTTAAAAATATCTATAACGTTAAGGTAACATCGATATTTCATTTTGTCAATCACTTTATTCTGCCACCAAAACTTCTATGTCTGCATATCGGTTTCATATTGGAAACAGATTTAATAACTAAAAATAGAATTGGTCTGTAAGTACTCGTCAGATGACACGCACGAAAATGTTTTTGAACTTGTGACTTCTTGTCTGTCACCAACCCTCAGGCGTATTCTGAATTTAATAAAAGGTTAGAATTAGATCAGATCCATATCTAATCGAGATAGTAGTAGTATCCAGATAGGTAAATTATTAATCCGTTATTATAATGAGAATACGCCTATCTGTTACTCTCGTAATTTGAATACTTTATTTTGCTGTTTAGCAAGTACCCACTTGTTTAAAATTTAATAGACTGAGAAGAATTGGAAGCCATTACGAGCAAAACTCGAGTTTGACCTTCAGTCGATTGTTATTCGTTCTGTGAGGATTCTTCAGTACTTCCATCATTTATTATCGCAAGTTGAAGGAAGTTTAAGGACCGTGTTGCTCTGTAGCTTTTAAAAATATTAAGCCAAAAGTTACTTAAATACTCGTAAAATGATTTAAGAGGGAAGAATAGCTTTTCGAATCTAACGAAATAACGGTAATTTTTCTATGAAATTCCATTTCGGGAGAAAACTATTTTCACTAATTAAATCTTAACAAATGACTTTGATTTTGATTTCGATCGCTTCAGCATAATACATTATAGGTTTATAGGTTTCGCTTATATATAATTATAATTAATATTACGTTGTATACTTCACTCGTAATGGTTACCTATTTTACCTTAATCAGTAGATAAACACTGGCCAAATTAAATAAGTAAATAAGGCCAAACAAATTAATTATAAAAACAAAAAACCCGAATGCTACATATATTTTAGAAATGGTCTAAGAGTATATGCAGTATATCCAGTATACCCATATTGCTTTGGTAAAAAACTCCCCTTTTTTTTAATATGCGGGCAACATTCTCCCACTTCATATATTCTGACAAATTCACCGACACCTCAAATGTCAAAAACCGTCCAGTCGTTTGGGCTGCAGAGCGTTCCAAAGAAATGGATATACCTACATACATACATATGGACATACGATCGAAAAACATTACCCTCCTTCTGACGCAGTCGAGTAAAAACTATGGAAGCTGAGTTTCGAACCTTCATCTGTTACAACACTGTTACAATATTTTAAAATTAAAATTTATCCAATTTTAAATTTACAAGCTGCTCATCACTCACTATACCTCTCGCATTGAATGGGTTCCTATGACAGCTCCTTCAAGTCTCTTTTGGTTGTGCTTACGAAAAAAAATTGAACAAATATGTTTGTAGCTTATTTTTTATTACTTAAATGTTTTACACTTTATCCGACGTTTCAGCCAGATTGCACTCACTTTTGCCAGATGTCACGGAAGACTGACGGTAGATCAATTTATTTGTCTACCCCGAGCATCTATATAAACTAATATCGGGTAGTCTAGTGTTGTTTACCAATATCTCTGTTGACATATTGCTGGGACGTCAGTCTTCCGTGACCACAGCTAGTGCAACCTGGCTGAAACGTCGGATAAAAAGTAAAATAATGAAATTTTATCGCGTTAGAACCCGTTAATGACATTAAAAATGTGTACAACACGCAAGAGTTTAAAGTGTTATACTTAAATGTTTTATTTCAAAATAAATTCATAAGCTAAACTTCCATAAAATGACTACAAACATTTTATATGATGCTACTCCATATAAAAATGAGCTGTCATAGGGACTATCATTCGACGAGAGGGTTATAGTAAAAAATACTTACATCTATATAGGAAGCATTAATATAATCTGAGTCTGGTTCCCGGTCTACTGTGTTTAGCACCACTCGGTTGTAGTCATCTGAAACAATGGTTTTAAATATCTATTAGAGGAATAATCATAATGAAGCGCTGGTGGCCTAGCGGTAAGAGCGAGCGACTTGCAATCCGGAGGTCGCGGGTTCAAATCCCGGCTCGTACCAATGAGTTTTTCGGAACTTAGGTACGAACTATCATTTAATATTTACCAATCGCTTTTCGGTGAAGGAAAACATCGTGAGGAAATCGGATTTATTCATACAAGGCCTAGTTTAAGGTCAGATGGCAGTCGCTTTCGTAAAAACTAGTGCTTACGCCAAATCTTGGAATTAGTTGTCAAGCGGACCCCAGGTTCCCATGAGCTGTGGCAAAATGCCGGGACAACGTGAGGAAGAAGAAGAGCGGAATAATCATAATAATAATCTCGAAAGACATTCACTAAAAACATGTTGTTTAGTCGCTTTTTGTAGTAGTGTGACGAAAAAACTAATTGCTGTTGCCAATTTTTTATTCTATGATTTAGTAGGTAGGTTCAAACCTCGGTTGCTTTGTGTTGACTAGAAAAAAAAACCTCAGGATCCTTGTTATTCACTGACTAGAGGTTAATTAGGTATTATAAATAGGTATATTATTCCAGGCCGGTCTGACTACGGACACCTATTATTATTATTTTATTATTAAGAGTTGTGGGCCTTTGAGTGCCAAGTCGACCAAGTAGTGATCTATTGTGACGGCCCTTTAAAGTTCATTGCTAATGCCCGTTGAATCCAGGAAATTCCAGATTATTTGAGCCATAATGTTCTGTACCTCATAGAGTTGCAATACGTGCCGCCCTAAGTAGGTACTTCTTTTTGACATTAGTGGTTCACAGGAACAGAGAATGTTCATTGCAGTCTCCTCTGACTCCTGGCAGAACCCGCATCCCGCATCTTGTTTCTTTCCAAATTGAAACGTATATTTGTTCAACTTACAGTGTCCTACAGGCACCTACTTGTTTGAATAAATATATCGTGCTTATACATCCACCAATGTTTTTGTTAAGCCATTTTACGAGGGCTTAGAAGGTGGTTTTATTCGCGTCCGTCCGCCCTAGACCAAGGTTTGATGCCCAAATTAGAGATTACCCATCACAGACTCCACACATATTATAAAGCGTTTCTAAACCGCGGTTATTCTACAGGCGCGTTTATGCGTATAAAATATTGTGCTACGATCCCCAATCAGTTACAATTTTATAATACTGTATCCGAAGATCTGTATTTAGGAGTAAACATATGTTAACCTCTGAGAATATTTTTTGTAGATATATGTACGTACTTACAGGGGCGCAGTTATAGGAAGCATAAATTATGATGATGTATCTTTCGTTTATTACAAAAAATACTTCGTGTTTTAAAATACTATTTTTGAACACGAAACAGGACCCATTTCTAAATGTCATGTAAAAGAGCGCGTAAAGAAAATCGCTTTACAAGGTGTATGTTTTTATTTTCATTTTTTTAAATAATAAATACTAGCGGATTAGCAAAGTAACATTTGTTATTTCAATAAGTATCGATTTCCGCAAAGTTACGCCTGATTCTATTATTTTTGTTTATAAAAATTATAAAAACGCTATTGTGTAATGTTTACTTCAGTATGAATGAATACACTTTTACTAAACATTAGCAGTGGTGAGTCACTATTTTGTAATAGAAAAGTATAGTTACTAATAGGAAATGATCTGTGGGTCAAACTTACCCCTAATATCCTTTTAAGCGAGGGTTGACGGCCCCTGGGAGTAAAAAAATCTAACTTTCCATAATCATTACCCAAACTCGAAGCGGCCATTATCTTAATCTCTGAAATCATGATTTTATGAATATTGGGAATTTGGTTTATGAAAATAAACCAACCTACTTATATCGAGTCTTTAATAAATTGAATAAGGAAGCCTACGTATATTATAATTTGAGCAATATTATATTTTGAATTCAATATCCGCGCATGCCACTTTAACATTTTTTTTTAATCTGACCAATAATACCTGCGTGTTTTGTTAAGTAGTATTTAAAGAAAATAAGAGATCGGCAGTCAACAACATAAATATTTACAAGTGATTATGTATTTACATCTAACAATAAAAACTTAAACAAAATGAAAGCATTATCTCAAAGATATGTAGGTATATGTACGTTTAACCCTGTCGTGGCAACTGTTTGTCTTCAAGTTGTCCTTGCAAACATACGATAAATGCTTACATAACAAACATACATAAATATATGTTCTCGTAAATTGCCTTCTATTTGCGTAGCTGCGTAGCAGTTTCGTAGCCCTCTATGGCCTCTACGAAGCGCTACGTATTGAGTGTACGCTAGATTCAATTAGTGTACACTAAAGTTCAAGCAGTTCATACATTCAATAAGCGAATTTGACGTCAAACTTATAATTTAATTAGACTGTTTGATGTACGTATTATATTAAACAAGAACTACTCACGGAAGCGCGAATATATAGGAAGCAACACAACAATATTTCGGCACATACTGATTTGGTATGGAATTTGTATACAAAGTGACCGTAATTGTATTTCGTGTCCATGTTACTCATGTTAGAAAATCGTCAATCAGAATTGGACTATCTTGGAGGATTTAAGAACTAGAGACGCCTTGTGTGTAATTTTCTGTACAAAACAGTCTGCCAATTTTTGCGGGGGAGGGGCACGTCAAATGTATAGCTATTTGTACGTAACGTACAAATAGCCATTTCAGATAAACGTCAGTCCTTACAATACATATGACCATTGGCCGAGGTTTTCGACAGAGAAAATAACTTTACAAGAAAAAGTAAATTAAGCTACCTATTTCATATTTAAATATATTACACACGCTTGAAAAGCTTGTGGACACAAGTTCCTTTACTCTAGGAAGGTACGATTCGACTCCGAATGAAGGGTGTGAACTTTAATTCCAAACTCCCACACAAAGTGGCAACAATCAGGCGTGTCTCCTGAATGCTTTATTGTAGAATAACAATCTGTCCCGAGCTTGTTATGGAATATTCAGACTTTGATCACTGTTTCCATTTGATTCCACCTCTGATAAACAAAGCCCCACCGAGGGTAAAAGCTGTATTGGTGTTATTCATTGTCAAGTAAATATTTATTAATCATTTTAGCAGACAGAGTTGGGATATTTATCATTAAATATTTTACTTAAACTCAATCATTAAATGCTAAGCACTTGTTTTATATTAAAATCGTAGTTAGTGTTAGCCCAATATACATCAAATGCTTGTGTTTTATTTCTAATAGATGTTTACGACCTACTTTAATAATTTGTCAACGTAATTAATTTAGATAAATACCTAAGTCTGGTTCTGCATGTCAGATTGTATCATTCTTAGATTTAAACACTAGCCCCCTTGTTCATAAACGTCTACTAAAGTTGACAAGCCGCTAATAATCATTTGTCCCTTTCCGACGTATTGGTATGATGGAAAGGGACAAACGATTATTAGCGGCTTGTCAACATTAGTAGACGTTTATGAATAAGGGGGTTTATTTAGTAGTTATATTCAAATACAATTGTTATATTCTTCATGACTATAACAATTGTATTATAAAAAATATGACGCCGTCAAAGTCAAACGTGTTTTTCTATTTTCTCTTAAATTATTTTCTATATTTTGTATTTACATGTTGATTTTTAACTTTATTTTATGGAAAAAAGTACCCTTGACATGTCTACATACAATCAAGAATCATATATCGGGTATAATAAGATACCATAAATGTTCGACATGTATTACAAGATGCATACCTAACGGAAATGATTACGAGAAGTAAAACACGCGGCCAATTAGCGTCTCTACAAAACGCACGTCCACCACCCTCGCCCGCCTCGTCCGTCTCCTCGCAACCGTCGTCGGGCGATGAATTCGCCACCGCGCCCGACACCAGCGAGTCGAGCGACGAGTGCGGGCCGCCGCCGCCGCCGCCACGACCACCTGCGCGACGAGGGCGGCCACCGCTGCCGGCACGCTTGGGGCCTGCGGGACATCCTGCCCCGCCCACGGCTCCCGCTGCCGGTGGTGTAGTGCGTCGCATGCGATGGTCTCAATCCATGAATGAGAACGTCTTGCGCGCCTACTATGGGGCTACAGAGGGGGGAACACAGCTATCCGCGTATCGCTCAAGAATACTTCCTCTGTTTCAGGCTCTTGAACCTACCATCATCGTATCGGAACAACGATTATCGGATCAGGTGCGCGTCATTCAGCGGCTAAAGCGGTTGGATGACGCGACACTTGATCGGCTTCGCCAGGAGGCTCTCTCTGCTCGCGCGGACTCCTCCTCGGTGCGAGATCTGCCCGCCACGTCGCCGGATCCGATGCCCGCACCAGACCTGGCATCGGGGGCGCCGCGGGTTGATTTCAGTACCGACGAGGGGGACTTTGCGAGTCAGAGCGTGAGTACATCTGCCAATGAGCAACTGAGGAGGACTCTGGAAGAGGTGATTACGCAGTATCGGTCCACACCCAACACTAGGCCACGATTACCACGTTTGCCTATGAATAAACGCAATCTAGCGCTAATGGGAGCCCTAAACGCTTTACTAGAGCCATATCTGCGGTCTAGTAAAGATTTAGATGATACGCACGCGATCATGTATTGCGGAGCCATCGCGGCTTGCCGTGTTGCACGAGTCAAGTTTCCGGACGCTGAACGTGCACCTAGGACCGCCGGAGGTGCCCCCGCATGGCAAATACGGATCGAGCGACGTATCAACTCGTTTAGGACTCTCATTGCAAAGCTGATCTGCTTCAGGGAGGGCAACAATCGCCCTCGAGTAATGCGCTTTGTGAACCAGGCGTTCGCGGGGACGAATATCAGGCCCCGTGAATACATGGCCAATGTCACGGAGCGCATCGACTTTCTAAAGCAGAAAGTCTATGCATGGGCAAACCGTATTCGCCGCTACAGAGAGCGTGTGGATCGATTCCAGCAGAATCGTCTTTTTCAGAGTGACCAAAGGAAGGTGTACCGGAAGTGGGAGGAAACCAACCCTCGTGCGTTAGACACGCAGCCGCCGGATGCTACTGCCATGACTGACTTCTGGCGTAGCATCTGGTCGGTGCCTGTCGGACACACCGAGGGGAGTTGGATGAGTGTTGTCGAGCGTGAGTGCGAGTCCATCGAACCTATGGGGGCAATCACCATCAGCCCCGATGACGTAAGTTGTGCCATCCGCACGGCCCAGAATTGGAAAAGCCCTGGGCCGGATGGATTGCACAACTTCTGGCTAAAATGGTTCCGATGCTCGCACTCACGCTTGGCAGCACAATTTCAACAAGCCCTCGAGCTTGGTTCTCTCCCACCTTCCTTAACAACTGGTGTCACCTTCCTGCTCTATAAGTCCGGTAGTACCACGGAAGCAAAGAACTACAGACCCATCACGTGCTTGCCTACACTCTACAAGCTCCTTACATCCATTTTGAGATCAAAAATAAACGCGCACATTGTCGCAAACAACATTTTGGCCTCCGCTCAAAATGGATGTAGGGTTGGGTCCCGTGGTACTAAAGAGCTCCTCCTCATAGACATGACCATTTGCCAACAAATCCGGCGGAATAAGGGGGCCCTCTCTGCCGCTTGGATTGACTACAAGAAGGCCTATGATTCGGTGCCTCACTCATGGCTGGGGAGGGTCTTAGAGCTGTATAAAGTTGATACAGCTTTAAGAGCCTTCCTAAGCGCGTGTATGAGGCAGTGGACCACAGTCCTTCGTCAACCAGGAGGTGGGGATGACCGCCTTGGCCCGCAGGATTTTATAAGGATTGAGCGAGGAATATTCCAGGGTGATAGTCTGAGTCCCCTGTGGTTCTGCCTAGCTCTGAATCCCCTCAGCACCCTGCTGAAGGATTCGGGACTAGGTTGCCGGCTTCGGAGAGAGGGTGAAGTCATTTCTCACCTTCTGTACATGGATGACCTCAAATTATTTGCACCAAATAGCCAAGACTTGTTGGAGCTACTGAAAACCACCGAAGTTTTCAGTAGTGCCATCAACATGGAGTTTGGTGTCGATAAATGTGCGGTTATGCATGTACAGCGGGGGAAGGTTGTAAATTCAACAAATTTACAACTATCTGAGGCAATGTCTTTCAGATCTATCTCTGAATCAGAAACCTACAAATACCTTGGTATGTCACAGTCGTTGGGTATTGAGGACGCGGGTATTAGACAGTCGGTGAAGGAGCGCTTTTTTAGTCGGCTCACAAAAGTCCTTAACAGTCTTTTGTCAGGAGGCAACAAAGTGCGCTCCTTCAACGCCTGGGTAATGCCCTTACTCACCAGGCATACACTCCTTTGGCATACTAAGGTGGACTCAGACCGAACTGAACGCCCTGGACCGGAGGGTCCGACTACTGCTCACCACACACCGTATGCT
Organism: Cydia pomonella; assembly: GCF_033807575.1. Taxonomy (NCBI): domain Eukaryota; kingdom Metazoa; phylum Arthropoda; class Insecta; order Lepidoptera; family Tortricidae; genus Cydia; species Cydia pomonella. Next base: position 6,381,227 of record NC_084720.1, read on the forward strand.
GCACCCACGCTCGTCAGTTATGAGATTGTACATCCCACGGAAATGTGGAGGTCGAGGCTTCCTAAACGCCAAAGATCTCCACAACCGCGAGGTGTGCAATGTGGACCAGCGGTCCTGGACCTGCTCGCGTCGGTGAACTGGTTACGATTCGGGGACCTCTTCGGAGAAACCGAAGGTTTTGCCTGTGCAATTGCGGACGAAGTGATGATGACGAACAACTATCGGAAATATATCCTGAAGGACGGTACGGTCGACATTTGTCGGGCATGCCGCCGTCCCGGAGAGTCACTCAGGCATATCATTTCCGGTTGTTCTCATCTTGCTAACGGCGAGTACTTGCACAGACATAATCTCGTAGCCAGGATTATTCACCAGCAACTTGCTCTTCTATACGGCCTTGTGGACCGCGAAGTACCGTACTACAAGTACTCACCTGCGCCAGTTCTCGAAAATGGTCGTGCCACGCTTTATTGGGATCGATCTATTATCACTGACAGGACTATTGTAGCCAATAAGCCTGACATCGTGATAATAGATCGATCGCAACGCCGGGCCGTGCTCGTCGACATCACCATCCCCCATGACGAGAATCTCGTGAAAGCCGAGAAGGACAAATCCAGTAAGTACCTAGACTTGGCTCACGAGATAACCGCCATGTGGGATGTTGATTCGACGATCATTGTCCCGATAGTCGTTTCAGCGAACGGTCTCATAGCGAAGAGTCTCGAACAACACCTTGAGAGACTCTCGCTAGGTGGTTGGATCAAGGGTCAGATACAGAAGGCGGTGATCTTGAGCACGGCGCGGATAGTCCGCCGGTTCCTCTCTCTGCGGCCCTGACCACCGGCAGCTTGGGCCCTGCCCCGCTGCTGGCGGCACCCTAGGTTAGGTTTTTTATAATGTGTTTATATCTTTTGTATTGTTTTGTAAGTGTTTTTATATTTTACTTTTATATCCATATTATAAAAAATCCTAATCTAAGATATTAAATGAATAAAGAGAATAATAATAGTAAAGTGGTTCGATATAGGGTCAGATGCAGAAGACGGTGATCCTGGACACGGCGCGGATAGTCCGGCGGTTCCTCTCTCTGCGGCTCTGCCCCGCTCCCCGCTGCTGGCGGCACACTAGGTTAGGTTTTAACTAACTTAAGAAGAAAGATAACTAAAGGAACTATCCTAATAATGGGTATAAAGCTCGACCTTAGTTTCTGCGTACACGATAGAAAATCGAAATGAAAATTAGATATATCCACTTTAACTCCTTTTTCAAAACCACCAAATTGTAGTCCAGTACTACAACTATGGTCATAATTAAGTATAAATACTTTTTGTTTGGCCTGAGTGTAATACCTTGGAATATTAGTCTATCCTGAACGAAGATATGCTAGTTGATTTTGGGCCATAGACGTGAGCTTTTGTCTATAAATAGGTGGTTTTACGGTACTTATATTATTAGCCAAAAATATTGAATTGTAGATCGGTAATTGGTCCAAAAGTCTCCTATAAATTAATTTTGGCACAATTCACCTCGGATAGGGTTATATTTGGTATCAGTGCATTCAGTATGATGCCATATATGTCACGACAAGCGCGAAAATAGTGTAAGTAGTAAGTATTGTTTTTTTATTATACAGGAGGCAAACGAGCAGATGGATCACCTGATGGTAAGCGATTGCCGCCGCCCATGGACACCCGCAACACCAGAAAAAAATGTAACACAGATTTTATAACGTCACAGTTACTAAGTACCTACCTCCACCAGTTTCGCGCTTGTCAACTGATATATTTGTATTCAGGATATCACACTGAAGGCATTGATATCATATATACCCATATCCGAGATGACTTGGACGGAAACTAACCTATAACCTTCATTACCGACCTACATACGGATATATTAGGACAAAGAAACGTAACTTACAAGGTATAACTTTTTGGTTCTGGTTTTTGTGTAGATTAGTCTTCTTGGTGGCGTGCCGACACGAATGCGTCTCCACTTTGACCGCTGTCTGTAACAAATGCTATCATGAGAAATGTAATAAATAAATATTTGGAGACAATCTTACTTAGATCGATCTAAGTTCAAACTAAGCAAAGCTTGTACTATGAGTACTTAGAAGATAGCAAAACATTTATAACTCAGGAACAAAATATTCCTGATAAACATCCAAATCTGACCGGGATTCGAACCCGGGATGTCCTGCTTCATATATTATGCAAGGCTACCGACTAGGCTAGGAAGCCGTTGAGAATATAATTCAATAGGCCCTTTCTAGGTGTACTGTTTTAAAGGTGGTTGGGATGAAGTAATTATGGTTGGGATGAAGTAATTATGGTTGGGATGAAGTAATTATGGTTGGCTACTGAGTACTGACTGATTGAAGGCTGAGTCATTCACGAAGACGCGCAGATTTGTCAAATCTAACTGAATAACATGGCAATACGAGTTAGGCACCCATCTTCGTGAATGACACGATCTATATTATGTTATGTACGTAAAAATATAACCAGTTTTAGTCTCAAAACTTAGCCTCCTATTAGAATATCACCGCTCAACTTTTTTACCAATCGTCTGAGATAAGTAGTAGACCTATAAGTTATCAGTCTGAAAAGTTGTGGATCTACAAGCCCAGGCCGCGTAGAGAACGTTACAATCGTTAACGCTCCGTAGCGTAGCGTAATCATCTCTCGTAGTGTTGTGTTCCTGCCGGTGAGTAAGGTTGCCAGAGCTCAACGAGGGGGGTCAGGTTTAGGGTCGGCAACGCGCATGTAACTCCTCTGGAGTTGCAGGCGTACATAGGCTACGGAGACTGCTTACCATCAGGCGGGCCGTATGCTTGTTTGCCACCGATGTAGTATAAAAAAAAAAAATCTCTCTCTATCACTCTTCCACATTAGTGCGACTGTGACAGTTGCGTTTCGTTCGCCGCGGAGCGTGAGCGATATGCACGTTGGCTATGCGGGCTGAAGTCATATTATGGCGAGACTCCGGGATGCACCATCTTATACTCGTACTTGTGGTCGGATGCAAAACTCTGATTTAAACTTACACGACTTTTACTCATTATTATTAAGCAAAATGGGACTTAATCGTGGATAATTAAGTTGTAAATTTACCTCCGACGTTTCGAGGACGGCGTTATCCCCGTGGTCTCGGAATAGACCTCCTCGAAACGTCGGAGGTAAATATAAAAACTAAATTATACGCGATTAAGTCCCGTTTTGCTAAATAATAATGAGATGCAAAACTGTAAGAAAAGTGGTTCAGCGTTATTCATAAACTCGCTACAAGTCACAATTAGATCAGCTAATTGTCGTTTGTCTTTATCTGTCATTTTGACTTACGTATTTGTAAGAAAGGGATAAAATATAAATTTACCAATTGAGGCTTGTAAAGTTTTATGAGTTAGAATCTTCAACCAAATAAAAAGTTGGAAATTGTGACAAGCAAATTGTTTCTTAGTTTAATGGGATTCATGTTAATATTTACTGAACTAGGGTTCATGTATTTTCCATCGAGCGAACTTAATCATAACGAATAAAGGGGTTTTATCTTTGTTAATTAAGTGTTGATGGGGGTTGCATGATTGTAGATAATTACATTTTGTCATTACCAAAAAGTTAAATAACAGAATAAAGTGTGATTGTTTTAATTAAATAAGATGGCGATTCATTATCATTTACTGATTGTGAAGCTCTGCTACTGCTCACGTCTCATGAATCATCATTCTGTATTAAACCTTATTTTACAGAAATCGAACTGAAAATACTACAATATAGATAGATAGATAGATAGATAATAGTTTATTCATCACACATGGTAATAGGAACATTTAAAATATACATCATGTACATAATATCTATACTACTAACAAGTGCGACTAGTCAGGCATTTTTAAACTAAAGTGCATGCATGTCATAATTTGTAACATTTACACTTCATTAAATTCATTAATGTTATACACAGTCTTGTTTAATAATAGGTTTTTCACTTTAGCACGAAACACTGTCAGTCTTGGTTCTTTTTTGAGATGTTGGGGTAATTTGTTATACAGTTTACGACCAATAACTCCTGGCATTTTTTATACTTAGGCTGACCTCACCATAAAGCGTTCCTCTAGCAAACCAAAACGCAATTTTCTTGTCCCTATTTATATGTATAATGACATTTATGAATCTAAGTCACCCAGAAAGTTTGTGGAAACTGTATTTTTATAAATATAATTATTAATTTGCTTCTTTGCCATTGTTGTTATTTTTGACGATTGAATTGACAGAAAGCGTTACAGAGCCCCTAGTGTAAATTTATTCGATTTCGAAACGTGACGTACGCGTTTGCGTTAAGTCTCATTTAGTATGGGATTTAGACACAGCGCGCCAAGCGGAACGTTTTGGAAACTCAAAATCCTATACAAAATAAATCAAGGAAATGGATTTCTGTGATACTCGTCATAGTGACCCCAGCACGAGATCCCTAGCGGCTGCCATACTGATTGTCAATGTAACAAGCTCACTGTAAGAAAGTGGCTCAGTAATAACATTTCTTGACTGTACCTAAATTCAAAAGTAAATTTAACCTTTTATATGTGTCTAGTGGTCAAAGTTCGTGGGTTTAAACCTTGGCTATGCTGTACTTGTGACGTTTACACAATAAAAGTACAATGCGAACTACCTGCAAGTCAACACTCCGTTGTCAACTGTCATGGCGAGCGGGTCGGTCGCAAAATACACGAGCACAAACTGTATTTTGTTTACCACCTTGTAATACAGTCAGCATCAAAAGTAGCGGATCAAACAAGGTTTCAAAAGTATCTACCATTCTGTAACAGCTTAACAAAAGTTGGTGGTTCTATATGTAGAACAATTTAGACTGTAAAAGATATACTTTTGAAAGTTAATTTTAGAGAATTATCTTTATTTGGAAAAGTTATCTGGAATATCAGATACTTTTGGTGCGTTGTTTCATCCGCTACTATTGATGCTGACTGTACAACGAAGCTTAGACGTCACAGTACTTATAGAGCAAAAAAATCGTTCTAAAAAAGATTCAAAATTCGGTCTCGATTTCAATTTCCATGTACAAACAAACATTACTAACGTAAAAAATTGTGAAACTGCGAGATACACAATTAAAGTAATTATAAGAACAAAGCGTACATGATCAGCATTTGCAAGTCTTGTGTTTTCCTACCCATTGTATTGTCTAGCTAAAATGTCTTATTTTAATAGAAGTAATACGGTAGTTTTGCGCTTTGTACTTGAATACGGGTTATCAAACAAAAGGGGCTTTGAATTTTACTGTTATTTCCTATTGTTCATAGTGATCTTAATGTTTTTAAAAACCAAGAGAAAAGTGCATTTCCAAGAGAAAAATGCGGTTGTGATTAGCATTTTATCTAGTTAATGGATTTTTCTGTGAATTAATCTTTTCTAAGAGAAAGGAAGAACATAGTGCCTTGGTATTATTACTGTAATGCTGTGTGATTAATTTAAATAATAAAATAAATATATATTCCCCAATCATTGTGACTCATGTAATCACTCATCAAAGACCTGTACCCCTAGTGTAAATAAATTCGATTTTGAAACGTGACGTACGCGTTTGCGTTTAGTCTCATTTTGTATTGGATTTAGAAAGAGCGCGCCAAGCGGGACGTTTTGGAAACTCAAAATCCTATACAAAATGAGACTTAACGCAAACGCGTTCGTCACGTTATGATGTCGATAAAATTTACACTAGGGGTACTGAATGCTTAAAATTGTACGTCCATCTGTGTCACTTGACGTACCTATTTAAAAAAATGTTTCTGAGTAAAAGAAGTCACAATCTCGTTTCAAGTTTCAATATTGACCGCTCTCACCGCGGATCAAAGGACTGATAAACTGTTTAACAACACACCGTTGATGCTTATAAGCCTATCTAAGTAATAGTTAGGGAGGTGGCGAGCAAAATTTCGATATCATCAGCACACATGGCAGACGTTATTAATAGCAATAATGATACCTTGAGAAACATAAAGGACCTCGTCTGCCACCACGGTGGCGCTGCGTTGTCAATTTACAGCGTTTCAAATATGTTAAAAAAAAAAGGTGGGCGATATTATTTGCACATGTCTGCCTCTGGGGCTGATGATCACAGTCATCCTGTAAACACAAAAAATCGAAGAGGCAGACATCCAGGGCTCTGACTTTTGAAGTTTTCAATTTTTTAAGTTATTTTTATTATTTAAAAAACTGTATATGAAATGCACACTTGGCAGATTTGAATTGTTCGATTAAAAACAATGAAAAGGACCACGGAAAAATAGTCTGCCAGCGTGATGCCGCTGCGTTGTCTATTGACAGCGCTTCAAAAATGTAAAAAAAAAAAGATGTGCTATATTATGCGCACATGTCTGCCTCTTGGACTGATGTTTCAATTTATCATGAAAACGAAAAAAATCGATGAGGCAGACGTTCAGACCCCTGATATTCCAAAGGCAGACCATTTGAATTTTTTTTTTTTTTTTTTTTTTTTTTTTTCAACTCGACACTCGCGCCAAGCTGCAAATACAAAATTTTGCATCTACTGAATATTATTGAAAATAATTAATAGAATCTATACGAACGATTTTCAAAACTCTTCAAAATATTTGGCTTCTGCCTGTTAACTGCGGCTCCGCAGGTATAAAACATCTCCATAGTTGAAGATCCTGAACACCAATCAGGTAATAATTTTTTCATTTAGGTGTATCATGTAACTTTCGTGCCATAAAAATTTTAACACGTTGTGTATTTTTCAGATGAGGAAGGAGACATGGATGAAAGCGCCGACATGAACGATCGCCAAGGCTTCTCGGATGCCAGTGATGACGACGCTTTTTAAATATTATCGCTTTTTGTTAACTTTTCTATTGTAAAAAGAAGAAAATAGAGCCGAGGTTAAAAATCTACGTATTTTATACAAATAAAAACTACAATTGAAAAAAATTCACTCTCCAATTAAAGTTTCGAGCGCATTTCGTTTCCTCTTAGCATTTAAAACAAATAATTTCGTAGATTTCAGCTCTAGAAGAAGTTGGATTGTCACCGTGAGTTCAGCGAATAACAATAAACAAAATAATAATAATAAACCTATAAAGAATCACAATAATAACATGCAATACCCGCTTCCCCTTGATTACGTCCATTTCAAACCGTTATAAAGTTAAATATCAGTGAGCAAAGTGTCTGCCAAATGTTTTTTCGTATCCACGGAGTCGTAATGAATCGAATGGGGGCAATGAGAACCGTGTGCAAATGACTTAGTAGAGTTTTTTTTTCAAACACTTTTACAACTCCGTCCCATGATAATGCAGAGCCCTGAATGTCTGCCTCCTCGATTTTCTTCGTTTCCAAGATATTTGTGACCATGAACCCCAGAGGCAGACGTGTGCAAATAATTTGATACCCCTTTTTTTTTAACAACTTTAATCGGCTGTAACGCGAAAACGCAGCGACGTAGGACCATTATTGACTGGACCAAATCGATTCGTACTGACGTAAACTGCAATCTACCTCGATGTGAAACGTGTGCAAATCATATACCGAAATGCTCGCCACCTCCCTAACTATAAGTAGTAGTGTCTTTTCTTTACGTTATCCCTATCCATGGAAGGGGATGTTGTTAATAAAGTAATAATTGAAGATCGAAGAACCATATTTTAGAACCAGTTAAAATTTGTGCTTACAAGATTTTATGTTTTATATTGACTTTTCTAAGAATATTATGATTGTTTTAGTTTTAAGATATTTTTCAGTTAAATAAATTTCATCTTATCTTATCTTAATAGTACCGTAACAACAAAAACCATTTTACTCTACGCGTGTATAGATATTTCATTATAAGTAGATCCGTCTTCATAATCCCTACATTACTGAAAAAAGCAGCAGTATATTATCCACTTTCAAAATTCGCTAATAGTTTCCCGCTAAGTCGCTAAATATCGTGAAAAGTTGAGATATTGTAGACTTTTCCCGCTCGGCTAAGCCGAACGCCGAGAGGGGCACGTCGTCTCGGCTTAACCCAGATATTTACGAGTATGCTGCCAGCACGTTTAAAACTATACACAAATTGTACTTCCGACTTAAGTATTTATTAGTTTGTAAACTGGAGTTTGTCAGAAGTTTTGGCGTTGAGATACATCGCAAGCGAAATGCGTTAAGATATCGAGAACAAAACAAGAATGATATTTATTGTAGTATAAACAAATGTAAATCGTAATGAAAATGCTTTGCTAAAAATAAAAGATTACATTAATGCTTCTACTGATTTAAAGGTCCGTTAGACTGAATTACACTAGTATGCGAGATATCTAAAAAAGAAAGGAAATACATTTATTAAAATCATTTGTACAAACATTTGATCACATTTATATTAACCGGATTGGAAAGCATTTGTGACTAGAGCTGGTGGAATTCTTCTATGTAATTAGGGTTTTTTGGATACAAACGAAAAACACTGATGTGTTTTTTAAAAGCGTGACATTTTTTTATACATTACAGCATCACGCTAGGAATAATTTTAATATATCGTATCACCTAAGAGTACAGTTAGGCGATTTAAATAAGTAAAATATTTACTTTCCGCATTATGTAGGTTTAGCACAGGAGCGCTGCAAGAGAGATCAGAGAGGGACGAGTACGGGTAGTCTTGCGGGTGAGATATTGTAGGGGCGGTCCTGTGCCAAGCTTACTGAAACTACATATATAAGGTGCTAACAAATTAGTTACCAATATTTTTACAGCCGATAGTACTCTGTTCCTTGAGTATATTTAAGTATGAAACATTATAGGTTTTATGATGTTTCTTTGGAGAATATATGAAAACAAATTTGCTAAGTAAAAACACCCTGTAAATGAGATATTAAATGAGATCTCATTGAACAGATTCTAGAACCTCTTTTACCTAACTCCTGACTGGCCACTTCACATTGATAAATCAAATGATACGTTGATTATGACGTCAAATTTAAGACAAAGATTGTTGACCTGACAGAAAGTGTTAAACATCTAGTCTGTTAAATGCACATGATGATTATATTTAGATACAAAAATAAATTAAAGTTGATCATTTCAAATTTAAAGTACTATCTCCTAAAATATTGTAGCTAATTTTCTAGCACCTTATAAGCATAGGTAGTTAGTAAATCCATATGCAGTTATCAGTACGAATTTGTTAAGTTGAAAATCTTTCCTTTACTCCTTCAAAGCCCGGTTTTCCAAACACCCGACTATTCAGAACTTTACATAGCCTCGGTTCAGATAGAGTTTTCAGTTCCAATTTCCTTCATCAAGAGTATAAAACAGTTTTCCAATTTGTAACGACAAAAGGAACGACAAGACTGTGTGCATGTGTGCTGGGTGTATGTCTGTGTGTGTTCATTTATACCGAGAACGTTATGTCGCATGGACAAATGTTCGTTACGCCCTACGGTGGCAGCATGGTTCCATTTTTATCACTTGTCACTATGCCCGTCAGCCCGTCACTTTCGCGCTTACATACTTCTTAGATCGTGACAAATGATAAATAGCCGACCATCTTAGCCCTACTGGAGGGCTTTATAATTTGTCACCATGCCTGTCACGTTCTAACAAGTATGTAAGTGCGAAAGTGACGTATGATATGACAGGCGATATAAATGCGACCATGATACCCTGACCTACAGGTCATTCTATAACGTTTCTTCTGTTCTTGAAAGGAAGTTGAATTAGTCTATTTTTTGGTTTTGCCAGCATGATTTTGCTAAAAATGTGGGTTTTTAATGCATTGCAAACATTGTTTATTTAGATTATATCTTTAAGCTTTCGTTTCCAGTGACATTATTTATTATGATAACTACTTATTTATTTTCTATACAGCTTTGTTCTCTGTATTATCAAGATAACAACTTATTCCCAACTAGTAATGTAGGAGAGTAAACTTTACCTTCAAATAGAAATGTGTTATCGAAGGTCTCAGCTGTTGTTGTAGTTAGTAAAGCTACATGATAGGTATAAAATGAGCTTTTTAGCTGCAATCTTCGTATAAAACACTGACTCGTATTTTATCTTCAATTACTTTGAGGTGCTCTTTGCCAGTTTTAGGATTACCTACTATGTACCAGATAAAAGTATGTATTCTGGTTGTTTGAAAAATCATGGTAACACTATAAAATAAGATACAGCAAACGGAACATTGTAAATAAAGTGTACTGGCAATGGTCAGTGTCCAAAATTGCTTATATTTGCACGTTTTCTGAAATGTTCTCACTGCGCCCACATTTTAGAATCTCAATTATGCCCTATGGTTGACTGCTAAAGAATGCCTTTAGACATTAATTCCGCCATTTATACTTAATTTTAATGCAATTAAGTTTAAATAAATAAATAAAATAACAGAACAATAAGGAATAGAAATAATTTAGGGATTAATTCTATACATATAAGCATTTACATATATATCGGTATATATGTAAATGCTTATATTAAATTTATCGGCGCGCCGCGCCGTCTAGTACCTACTACACGAGCCATATTGAGCTTACTGTGGGCCTAAATCGATTTGTTAAAGATTGGCCTATAATAAAAAAATAAAAATAAGTTCACCTTATTTACAAATGCTATTTATATATTTATGAGATATTATGTCCAAGTTATTGTGTAATAAAGATTTATTTTATTACTATCTACAACGTACTAGTAGGTATGTACGTTTCGCTATTTCGGGGTTGGTCCCACAGTAAATGTTGCTTAGTATAGGAGGTCACTACGTCTCGTCGCTGGGCCATGGGCACCGAGCGGAATGTCACGAAGCTTGAGTTATCCAAAATAATTATAACGATGTCAAATTACTCGATCTTTTTAAACTTGCTTTGCAAACGTGTTGTTCGGCTGAGTTACAAAAGCGTACTGAGGAGAAAGCAGCCGAGCGCTAGGTACCGGGCTACATTAGTGCTGGAGAGGCGCGATAGATGGCGCTACTGGTAGATAAATTCACTTTATTAGGGCTGAGTTACAAGGGTGTTATCTCATAGGGGTTCAAACGGAGGTAAGGATACCTAAATGTTGCTTAGTATGACCTATATATTCCCTCGTAAAATATTATAGGTGACTAAATTCAATTTAGGCATATTATAATATACCTACAAATTAGTTTAGTAATCTAGGCATTTAGAAATTTAAATTAGGAGAATGAATCACCTCAACCTCAAACTTGTGAACTGTGGCGCTGAATACTAGTTCGACGGACGGATATCGGCCTGTCAGTTATTTGTAAAAGCTGACAATCGCGAATAACTGATAGGCCTATATCGTCCGGCGAACCGGTAATCATTAATGGACCTCTTTAGGGCTCATTTAGATGGCGCAGGTACTCGCATGCGATTTTAGTAAAATTGCGGACTATTGAGTTTACATGCTATCGATTCCGCTGTGATCCCAATAAGATCTATCTACGATATTTCTAACGTCAAAGTGACATTGGTTGCCCGAATCGAGCGGCTTCTGTCAATTATACGACATACAAACGATACCTAAATGAGAACTTAGCTAAACCAGAACTTATCGTTTATCTTCGAATCGGGCACAAGATCGGCCTTAAAAAACGCCAATCGAGACTTATATCGTCGGGATAAAAGGCAGGACCAACTATTTGGTTATAGTTGACGTTCTAAATAGTTGGATCTGCCTTTGGTATAACGAACTATTACGTTTAACAAAATTTTTGCGTTTGAACCGGCGATATAATGTATGGAAATAGTACGCGTCTTTTACGACTAATTTACCTTGCTGATTGAATAATCTACAATAAAAGTAACCTAGAAAGACGGTCGCCCTTACCGATAGATTTAATACTCGTATGAGTAGATTATACAATATATTGGACCCTTATTTGCGTAAAGGCTTGTGCACAAATCACGCGAGGTTTATCAGCTACTTTTTGATCCCCCATTATTGGTGATTGTGATATTTGGTGAGGTTTTTTGCTACCACACACACCTCCACCACATAACCACACGTGTATTTTTTGGAAACTTTACAATTCAACCTAATTTTAAGATAAACTATTGAATATAGTTAATTTTGTTTATTTTTCTATTTGCGTTATGAAAGTGATGTAGGTACCTATATTTATTTTACGCGTTTCAAAATTTCGTAAAATAGACTCGCTATTTCGAAGTGAAGATTTATGTTTAACTCATGTGGTAGATATTTTTTCTTCGTTTCATTCACTGTAGAAAAATACACATGAGGTCTGATTATACAAAAACCCCTAACGTGATTTGTCGTGATTTTTTCGTGACCCCCTTCCTATCGAACCTCGCGTGATTTGTGCACAAGCCCGAACACTGGGTAGTCTTTTTATTAATCTGTGTGGTAAAATAATTACTTATAGTTATGTATACTAGCTACTGAGTTGCTGACACACAAAAGCAACGATTTTTAATTTTTAATCTGCATCTGAGTCATGCCTGGTTCTGTTATTAGCAAAAAAAGTTCGTAGTTCTTGCTAATAAGAACGTTTACGATTGCGTTGTTCCCGGCGTGAGTCCTAAAAACATAATTAAGACGGCACGTCGGAGTCACGCCGCTGACACCGCCATTCGACCGTAAACCTTGGCCTGTAAGTTAGCACCACACAATTCAACGTCTGCCAACGACTTCTTACTTATAGACTGGGTATTTCATTATTTGAAATACTATTATTGTTATTTGAAATCATTTTAGTGTATGCTTAAATTGTTCGCGTCTTTCCTGTAGACATCTCTAAGTTAAGAGAATCAAAAGCTAATGTTAAGCTGCACCCTTACAGGTGGGACACAGTTTTTCGGTGCTAGAGACTCAAATAAGAACTTTCATTGTATTGTCCGCAGAAGTGACCTTATTCTGACGAATTGACCCTACTAGTAAGTATAGCCTTTTGTTTTCACTTTTCAGTTTGTTATTCTAATAGTTTACAAGTGGTTTGTAAACCTCACGTTTTGTCGTTTTTTTTTGGTTTTATTCACGCGACGTTAATATTTGATTCAAACAGGATGGCTCTAAATTCAAAATCGTAAAAAAAAATATTTATGATAATAATTGAGATCCAAAGAAGATTCGATTAGCGTAACTAAAATGCCTCACAGGAAATACTTTATGAGAATACATAACTGGAGAAAAAACAAAACAAACGAGTTTAAGACGCCTAGTTTTGACGTTTTGGATTCATATTAACAATACAACCAACAGAGCTTAAGGAAATATATAGGAAACTCGCACATAAGACATTTTGTAAGTACTCATTCCTTTTTTTTCGTTGTAGTGGATTTATAAAAAAAGATACAGAAAGCATGTTACAGTTTTCATTTCGAAATACGAGTCTATTATTTTGTCAGTCCATGGCTTATACTACAACAAGGTAGAACGTTAGGTGCAATTCCGTGGCAAGGAATCGCCGTGAAGACAGCAATCTCAGGCGTCGGGCAAATTAACCAGGTATCTGATACAAATACATTTGCCGACGATCTTATTACCTTAGTACTAAAGGCAGCCTTTAAATGTCTTAGCGTTTTGTGCTTATAACAAAGTTTACTATACGTACGTAGGTATGCATCTGCGATAGCCCTTATGGAGGTAGTTTTAAGCACTATGTTTGAAACTATTCAGTATCTAGTGTAATTAACGAAACATCGATTCGAAAGCCTCTAACTAAAATATAATTTTAACTCCTTTTGTCTTGTATATTCAGTTAATTATTGAATGGGCTTTATAACTTAGATACCTGACACTGCAACAGATAGTTATTGTCTTGTTCAGCCCATACTGAAAAAACATTTAATTGCTAGAATTTGGCCAAGGAGGATTGGAGTATATTTGTTAATTGTATATGCTAATTTGAAATCAAGACTGAAGAAGTGCAAATCAGAATTGCATAATCTTGAAGTGTGTCAGTAGCCTTGTGAATAATTAAGTTTATCTTACTTATTACTAAAGAGCAGAAAACATATTACGTTATTTGTTTGGTACTTGTAGTTATTACGTTTTTATATCGTCAATAGACTTATTAAAGACTGTAAAAAATAAATAAATAAAAACAGTTATTTACTATAAGGACATGATGGAAACAAAATCCATTGGAATAAGTCATTGGAATTTTAAATAACTTTGTTAAGTGTGCCTTACGAGTACCCTTACGCGAATCAATGTATTGACAGAGTAAACTGCGAGTCGTTAGATCGAAAATGTACATTATACACGGTGATTCAAGAGGGACCCGAAAGATTTTAATAGGGTATTCCTAATCATATTTTAAATACTAAAACTATTCCATTATATAAACTTTTCTGGAATTCACCTAGTTTTAAAATTAATGCCTTTTGAAAAAAAAAAAATATTTTTATTGTTACTTAGTGCTAAACGCCTTTTTGATGGCGATGTTGGTACTTTGGGTCGTAGTTTAAATATCCTAATTGATCGATGTAAAAAAGTAACAAATAACACTTTGCAAAAACTAGATTTTACGAAAAAAAGGAAAACATCATTTTAAGTGACAGGTTTACTAATATATAATGATAATTTAATATTTGAATAGACATGTTTACACATTATATAACCTGTAAAACTTAAAATCTACGAGTAAATCTAAAAATAAATAAAACTAATCTTAAAATAAATAATTAAAAACTATCCCCCTGCGGCATGGTGCCGTAGATGCTGACAATAACATTTGTTTTTTATGTGCAAATACATTAAAAACATGAAAAAAAAAACGACAACAAAATTTTTTTTTTTGCCGAAATTGACCTAATCTCATGTAACATTTTTTCCTTATTTTGGCCTCAGATATGACCTATTATACCAGATATGGCCTCAGGGTCCCTAGTGATTAAATATATGGCTACGGGCGGAGGAATTGTCGTAACTGAAGGGATATAAGGGACCGCGAAAGCGGATAGCTCCTAAAGCTATAGTGGCTTTTATGAAACTCAGTTAAGATTGTGTTTTGAATTTTATTTCACGGTAAGCGATGTCACGATAGAGCATAACTGTGAGCTATTGGGTCGAAATGGAAGTTCGTTGGCACGGCACCAACTAGGCGAGGAAGTACATTATCAGTGTGTCGACGGCGGGTATTAGGGCCTGGGCTACAACCTCTAAAATCGAAGTTCGTTAATTGTGTGTATTTTTCTCTCTCACTCTAATTACGTCTTAGTTAGAGTAAGAGAGAAAGATCCCCGCTATTTGCGATTTCCGATTTTCGCGGTAGGCCTATTTATACAATGATTAGTGTTTAATGCGAGTTCACTCGCACTAAACACATCATTATGTAAACAGGCACTTAGGAGTAGGAGCTGGGGTGTTGTCGTAATGACGACTAATCCTATAAAGTTCAGAGGTGTTGGAGAAGTTGGGATTAATAGTTCCTAAGAGGATACCCCAGGATGTGGACGGGCCGGCCGTGCCTGTTGCAGCAGCCTTCTTGCTCGCACTTGCTACGCGAAGCACGCTCCTACCCCGCGCGCTCTATCGAGTCTACATTCAATGCTCGCTCAGTACGCAGATGGCGACATGTTACCCAATAGTTTAGCGTACCTATGCAATACTGCTAGACACTTTCTAAATTCGAATTATTGTAATTAATTTGCAGAATTTGTACATTTTATCTTCCTTGACATTTTATCTGTTTGCATGTTTTTATTTTTTATTTTCCTGACTTCTATTTTTATAACGTGTAAGTAAATTGGTGTAGTACTGTAAGCTTGCACTGTGTTAAAAAAAGTCATATTTTAAAAATATGTATTTATCTATAACATGTTTTAATGAAATTTGTATAAATACTGCATGCATGTCAAGCTGGTTTAAAGATATTATAATTATACTTAGTACACGGCGTTCTCCGCGCGTTTAATATTGTTGTAGGTGTCGCTTTTTTCGTAAAATTCAGTAGTTTTAGTAAAATTCGATTCTTGCCTGGCCACTATCATATGCACATTAGTACAATTAAACAACAACAAAAGCATTTTTGGGATATTTTTGATGGAGACGGTGACCTAGAGAAGATTAGACATGGTTAAAAAAAGGCTAAAACTTTATGGCGCCATTCAATAGGAATATCCCTAAAATGCTTTAAATGTATTTTTGTGATGACTACTTCGCTGTGATTATATGACAAGTCCAATTTTATGTTTTAAAATAAATAATTTAAATAATATATAGCATTAGGATGGTAGTTATCATACGCAAATATCTAAAATGTAAATATAAATATTCATCGATAACAATGGCTAATCTTGCTGCATTTAACGGGGATTATCGGTCTTTATAATTTACTAGTAAATGAACAAGAGCTCTGGTATTACTTAGACAATTGAAAAACGACGACGTCATTATGTCAAAGACTGATAACATTTTGGATAGGGTTCCGTACCCAAAGGGTAAAATGGGACCCTATTACTAAGACTCCGCTGTCCGACCGTCTGTCTGTCTGTCCGTCTGTCACAGTTGAAATTTTCACAGATTATGTATTTCTGTTGCCGCTATAACAACAAATATTAAAAAGTACGGCACCCTCGGTTGGGCGAGTCCAACTTGCACTTTTCCGGTTTTTTCAAATAAAGTCAACTGAACTGTCACTGTTATAAATTAAATTATAATTTATTTCGATCAACCAGAATCATACAATAAAATAATACATAACAACAAATTAAATGATTAGTTATAGTTTGGTTTTTCAAATGTCTTGCCCAACTGTTGCCACGATGGCTTTTTAAGACTGCTTGGTATGGCAAATTCTTGTGTAGAATACAAAATAATATTTAAAAGTTTCTCGATTCGGGGCGAACTACTAGTTAAATGGGTTATGATTATAACTACCGAAAAAAACCACGTGCGTGGCGAATTCAAGCTTGAAATATCATTTCATTCTCGTAT
Source organism: Cydia pomonella (assembly GCF_033807575.1). NCBI lineage: Eukaryota > Metazoa > Arthropoda > Insecta > Lepidoptera > Tortricidae > Cydia > Cydia pomonella. Next base: position 6,398,140 of record NC_084720.1, read on the forward strand.
AACTATCGTTTTGTGCAATAAATATTTTATAACCTGTTAACTCGATTCCAATCCAATTTAGAAAGTCAATTTTCATCTCGTCTAGCAACGAACGCGCGCGCTCAATGAACTTTTGTAAAAACAAAACTTATACAAAAAGTAACACAAACGGCCAGTAATAAAAGTTGTAATTAAGGCGTTCCCACACGTGCGAGCAAATAAAAGAGAAAATACTGGCAGGTTCGTAATTAAGGCGTGTGTAGTGAGGTTCCTAAGGGCAGGTAGTTGAGGTACGGAAAAAATAGGACTTTTACTCGAAATGGTTTTCAGCTTCTATTAAAATATTGGAACTTTTTAGTTTAGCCTAATGTACTGCTACCTGCAAAAGTGCCTACCCACTTAATGAATGAATTGCACTCATCAAAAGGAAATGCACTTTTGCAGCAAGTTAGGTATATTACATGCGTAAATATTAGAAAATCCATTTTTTTAAATGAACTGGGTTGAATATTATTATCACTGTTTTTTTATTCTATCTAGCTCAGTTTCGGTTTCTTAGTGGGACCGTTAAAGAGTTATTTGTTTTACAAGGGGGCAAAGTTGTTGTTTAACTCCTCGTGCTGATATTGATATTTGAACGTTGCGAGGTTAAACAAACTTTTCACCACACCAAGGCGAGGATACTAACTCTCAAATACTAAAACAATCAAACCAAAACAAATGCATTTGATTACTTTGCCCCACATGTGGATAAAATGCAACGTTGTCTATCGTTTTTGAACAATCAAGCGGGCCTTTACCGGTTGGTGTGGTGAAAATAAATAAAACAGTTATATTAGGTAACGTATGAACAGTCAAATTCCTTCATATATTATGTTCTTAATTCCGACGTATTTCTTACATTGTAAGGTTTTCATCTATAGTCTGTATCTTTAGGTATTTAAAAAAGGTAAACAAACAATTTGTACATTTTCGGGTAGTTTTAATATTTATTGGTTAACCAACCAAATACAAAACCGCCTGGATCTGTCACTGAACGACCTGACTTTAAACCTACATTATTTGATCATGTAATATTTTCATCTACCCTCAGTCGCCTTAAGGAGCCATTTGAGGGTAGATTTTGTTTACCTTTTTTAAATACCTAAAGATACAGACAAGCGAAAATTTAAAAACAAAAATTCAACTCTGCAACAAAAGTGCAACGAATGTCTCAGCAATTAGGTACACGTCTCTGTCTCTACTGTGGACATGGCGCCCGATTCAGATGTCACAACTTGATACAGTTCTGAACTGGTTTTAATGCGACCTTGACGATCGTCTTGGTGATTGGCGCGCATCGGACGCGATCTCAAAGTTTGTATCAAAACAAGATCAAAGCCGTAAGAAGTTTGTTTTTATACTACGTCGGTGGCAAATAAGCATACGGCCCGCCTGATGGTAAGCAGTCTCCATAGCTTATGTACGCCTGCAACTCCAGAGGAGTTACATGCGCGTTGCCGACCCTAAACCCGCCCCCCCTAAATCTAAATCGGCGCCAAAGGTTTTCCATTAACTTGTGTGATATAATCAATAAAATAATTTCACCAATCAGTCCACAGGAGTAAAAAAAAAATGTTTACATCGAATATTTACGTCAATCAATGAATATTTACATCAATTGGCGCTATTATATTTCACTGTGAAGGTTCACGACAACGGGACGTTTTGGCTTCACGGCAGAGCAGAGGATGCAAATGTATGAGACCTTATGCAGTCGCTTTTAGTGTACCGTGGACGGTAATAGGATATCATGGACATTAACGAACAGTTAACTTGGACATTGACGGTAAAATATCAGAGAAAAAAACTTTTTTAATCATCTTCCAAAAGTAAAAACCGACAATCATATTAAATTTAAATCCTATTTCAATGAGTGCTCAAAAGAAAAGGGTATTTGGTACAAGACCATTGTAGACGAACCACCGCGCATACCTTGGTTTGCCTCTCGAAACCTCAACAGAAAATAATTAGTTATCTGCTTTCGAACCCGAACTTACCACCTCCCACTTAACAAGTTTAACTTCATAATGAAAAAGCGGCCAAGTGCGAGTCGGACTCGCGCATGAAGGGTTCCGTACAATTTAAGACGTATTAAAAAAAATCTTCTTATTAGATCTTGTTCAACATTTTCCCACTTTGGACACACATTTTACCACTTTGGAAGTGTCTCTCGCGCAAACTATTCAGTTTAGAAAAAAATTATATTAGGAACCTAAATATCATTTTTGAAGACCTATTCATAGATACCCCACACGTATATGTTTAATGAAAAAAATTTTTTTTTAATTTTATGACGTTTAAAAAAAAACTACTTACTAGATCTCGTTCAAACCAATTTTCGGTGGAAGTTTGCATGGTAATGTATATTATATATTTTTTTTAGATTTTTCATTCTGTTATTTTAGAAGTTACAGGGGGGGGGACACACTTTTTTTCACTTTGGAAGGTTCTCTCGCGCAAACTATTCAGTTTAGAAAAAAAATGATATTAGAAACCTTAATATCATTTTTGAAGACCTATCCATAGATACCCCACACGTATGGGTATGATGAAATAAATATTTTTTTTTTTAATTTCATGACGTATTAAAAAAAAACTACTTACTAGATCTCGTTCAAACCAATTTTCGGTGGAAGTTTGCATGGCAATGTATATCATATATTTTTTTTAGATTTTTCATTCTGTTATTTTAGAAGTTACAGGGGGGGGGACACACTTTTTTTCACTTTGGAAGGTTCTCTCGCGCAAACTATTTAGTTTAGAAAAAAATGATATTAAAAACCTTAATATCATTTTTGAAGACCTATCCATAGATACCCCACACGTATGGGTATGATGAAAAAAAAATTTTTTTTTTAATTTCATGAGGTATTAAAAAAAAACTACTTACTAGATCTCGTTCAAACCAATTTTCGGTGGAAGTTTACATGGCAATGTATATCATATATTTTTTTTAGATTTTTCATTCTGTTATTTTAGAAGTTACGGGGGGGGGGGGGGGACACACATTTTACCACTTTGGAAGTGTCTCTCGCGCAAACTATTCATTTTAGAAAAAAATGATATTAGAAACCTCAATATCATTTTTGAAGACCTATCCATAGATACCCCACACGTATGGGTTTGATGAAAAAAGATTTTTTGAGTTTCAGTTCTAAGTATGGGGAACCCCCAAAATTTATTGTTTTTTTTCTATTTTTGTGTGAAAATCTTAATGCGGTTCGTAGAATACATCCACTTACTAAGTTTGAACAGTACAGCTCTTATAGTTTCGGAAAAAAGTGGCTGTGACAGAATCGGACAGACAGACGGACATGACGAATCTATAAGGGTTCCGTTTTTTGCCATTTGGCTACGGAACCCTAAAAAGAGACGATCCAAACTGTACACGATGTGAGAGAGAGGAGGACCTCCTCCACTTAGTTCTCGAGTGTAAAATCAACGAACAATCTAGGTTGGATCTCTTAAAAGAAACTCGGTGCTCTGCGGGGGATCTTCTCTTCTTTTTCCATCAAATTTTAAGCTCAGGATTCACTGCCGAATATAGTGGTAGATTTTTAAGTTTCATCATAAAGTCATTGGACCTTAGATTCGAATATTATAAAATCTCTCCTTAAATAGTAATCCCAATTGTTTAAGTAACATCTAAAGTTTAAGTAACTTTGGTTAGTTTTGAATATTATAAAAATACTCCTTAAGTAGTAACCCTAATGTTTTAAGTAACACCTAAAGTTTAAGTATCAATGTTACTATTTTTAAGCCGACTTAATCTTAAGATGTGTGGCTTATAAAATAAATAAGATAAAAAAAAAACTTTTTTAATCTCAATTAAAGTTATGCGACTGTCCTGTGGGCATCATAACATAAAATGACTTTTGAGCCCGATTTTCGTACTTTATCTTCATAGACATGTAAAAATCTTATAATTTTGTTTTGATGGAAGCTTAACTTTTGCCCATTGGCACATCACTAGTGTGTACGTACGTACCTGGAACTCGAGCTTGTAGAGGACGGGGAACTTGCGGCGCTGCTCGCACAGCTTGGGGAAGTTCTTCAGCTCCACGGGCCGGTCCGGAATCGTTTCCGTTATGGAGCCGTTCTCGTCAGCTGCGTCAGAAATGTTAAGGTAAATTTCAGAGAATTGATATATAGACAAGTAGGGTCGTTTAAGACAAAACTGTGATTTCATGACAAGCCGATTTTGTATTCACACATTATACTCTGGCAATCCAACTTTATCAGTAAAAAAGGCGCGAGATTCAAAATTTGTATGGGATATCAATTCATCGCGCTTAGCTTTTTCAAATTTGTCGCCTTTTCCTACTGAAAAAGCTGGCTTGCCAGTGTATCCTTATCGCGTTTTTTGAGCCATTCACCGCTCATAGCTCTCGAGGGTACTCGAGATCAGATATATCAAAGCGGCCGAGGTGCTCATAAACATCTAATTACGCACTCTCACGCCTTGAGAAGAGAGGCGTGTTCAGATATTTTTGAGCACCTCAGCAACTCCGATAAATCTGATGGCGACTGTACATGAGGAAATCGGCGTATTATGAAATCATATTTCGGTCTTAGCAACTCTACCCCTGCCTATCTTTTATCTTTGTGGTTAACTTGTGTATTGATAAAAAAGTTTGTGGGTCAGTCAATTTTTCCCTTTTTCTTCGAAAAAATAAGTAGAAGTATTTATTTCTCCTTTTTACAAAGAGCAAGTGTTTAGTTACATAATATATCTTTGATGTTGATTGTATAAGGAAAATTTGATTGAGCCCGGTAAATGGATGACAATTCTTGATATTTTTTTCATTGCTGATTGAATTGTGCAATGATTGCCAATGTGTGCAAATCACTACTAAGAAGTATTAGTAAAACTTTTAAAAGTGCCCATCGTCAATGTGAAATAGAATTGCTAATTATAGGTAATACGATAAGAATATTTTTGAAAATGGAACTTTATATACGGTACCGGCACATAGAATAAGGGCACTCCTTTAAGTTTTTAGGCTATAGCTATGGTTATATGAATACAGCTTTTATGATTGAAGAATATACGATTGAATGATATTTTTATGAAAAAATTATTAAGTCTGTCTACGAGGCTATCATTATTAATATAAAGCTTGATGAGGATATTTTGCGATCAAATTATTTAACTAACTTTACCCGAACTTAAATATTAAAATTAGATTTGTAATTTGTAAACGAAGTTATAAATTAGATTTGTAAGCCACACCACACAGAAAAATAGCCTAATAATTTTTTTGCCACAAAAATTCCTAATCATGAATCTCTTTGACGAATTTACAAAATGCAAGCTTGTTCTAGAAACTAGTAATAGGTATAAATTCAAGGAATAATCGACTCGAAAATGCTCAACATTTTCGATGATTCAACATTCAAAATTGTGCCTTGAATGCAGAATTACTTATATCCTACACAACATAACATGTTATACTAAACATATATGTTAATATCACTATAAACGTAAAATTCTTTGAAAATGTGATCTTTTATAGCGGTGTTGTCAAATATTTTTTATAATTATAATTGAGAAGGCATGGAACCAAGTAAATAATAAATAAAAGCAACTTTAAGTTATAAAAAGTTAAAGATTTACCCCCTTATTCATAAACGTGTGCTAAAGTTGACAAGCCGCTAATAATCGTTTGTCCCTTTCCGACGTATTGGTAGGATGGAAAGGGATAAACGATTGTTACCGGCTTGTCAACTTTAGCACACGTTTATGAATAAGGGGGTTATACAATAACGCGTTCGTACCAAGTGTGGTTTCAACCATCAATTTTTTTTTAAATTCTGGATACGAGTAAACACGGATTCACGATTTTGTAATATTCTTGACAAATTTACAGAAAGTTTAGCAGCTACGGGCGGTTTACTGAATACGCTAACTACAACGTGCATTTCACCCGCTTATTGTTATTGCACCTCCATAGTGGGGATCGATTAGAGGCTTACAGTAATCAATGCCAGCGGGCCTGGCCGGCGGCCAAGCGGCACCGACCGATTATTCGGCTGACCACACAAATAAAAGAAGAATCTGCACAATTGTCACTTAGGTATGATTTATGAATACGATATTCCGAATGAGAGTTGGTTCCGCAAAATTTAATGTACGGAGTAATTTTCGGAAGTGTGGCAAATTCAAACCGGAATATGAAATAATGTTATCTACATGCATATTCTGATAGTGATAACAGGTAGTTACTTTTAACACTGTTCCTGGGTCATGACAGTATAGTACTTCTAATTGCTGAGATATATAGTACTTCAAATTAAATAAATAAATATATAAATAAATATTATAGGACATTATTACACAAATTGACTTGAATTGACAAAAAAATATTGAGTCTCTTTAACACGGACATATTAAAGAGGCTTGCATGTGCCTCACCTGTGTCACCATGTGTCACCAAAATTATAATCATAGTGATACTCATTTTGATTGATATTATTCAATTGGGGTAATTATGAACTAAGGAAACGAGAGCGTCCCCAATTACCCCTTGCATTCTAAATGATTCCTAATATATACTGATTGACATACCAATTTTTTTTACTTTGAAAAAGTTATGTATCCCGTGAGGTAAAAAGAGATTCTTGAAAAGTGATACTAAATTGGTAATCTTCAGTGTTTTCATTTCCCCCGCGGACTGTTTCCAATTACCCCATACAGTTTCGGGTAAAAAGGAACGGCAAGGCTTTTGTTTTCGCCCAAGTTTAGTAGGATAACATTAACTTAAAATTATTATTTAGTTGAAATTAGATAGACAGATAACCAAACTAATGGTTAGCGTAAAAATTAATTCGGCTTATGGCATTTTTATATCTTTTTCGAGCGTATGAAATTAAGTGTTCCCAATTCCCCCACTCTCCCCTAAGCCTTGTTGATTTTGACTGTATAGAGGTGGATTGACAAAGAAAACTTTGCAGCCGCAGTAAATTTGATCGCCATTTGATCAAAGTCAAATGGCATTCTAAAACTTCTAATCATGTGTCGTTGCCATTTGATCAAAGTCAAATGGCATTCTAAAACTTCTAATAAATGAGACTACAAAGTTTTCTTTGACAAACCACCTCTATTTCAAATTCTCTTTGCTAATATGGTTGTATTACTTTTGACTTCCCGTTTCCGAAGTTTGAAGATGGCTTCCTCTGCGATGGTTGCATTCTGATATATCACAGATATCGCCAGGCCTCGGGCTTATATTGGACACGGGCTGAATACGGTATTAGATTAGGCGAAATATAATAAAATCAATGCCGGCCCGCAATGTTGAAATAACTATGGAATAACAGACACATCCCCGGGCTTTGCGATTTATCTGTAGACTTTTTGTGTAACAAAAATACTCTTGGGAGAATAGTTTTTTGTATTTTGCATTCCTAGAAAGCTGTTGCACTAAAGGAAAATTTCCGAGGAAAGAATGATAATCCTTTTTTACGCTTATCTATAAAGCTTACATATCCAGAATTACATTCTAATACAGCATTTGTCGGAAACATGTATGTAAACGTAGTGGAAAGGAACTATGAGAATAAAATATACCTATACATCCATTCATAAAAATCTAATTCTTGTTGACTCGTAGTAAGGTATATCCAGCATACATTCTAATAATTAGTAATAGGTACCAAGACTGTTTATGATCAATATCCGATCATTAAACATCTCAGTGAAGCTATTGCTGACCGCTGAAACAAATCCCTAAGGCCCTCAGCACACATAGCCATAATTTTATATTCAGCTGTTTGGTTTTCATTATTTGTTTCAAACAGTTGTATAAAAAATTAATTAATTTCTTAGCGCAGCAACGTGGCAATGTTGCCGACGTGGCAGTTGCACTATAGAAATTTGGCACAATGCAGCGTGCTGCAATTCGCCGGGCTAATAATTGCCGAGAGCAAATCCCTTTCCTACTTTTGAGTTTGCACGATGTTGAACATTTCATTTGTGTATTGCCGACGAAATATCTACGTACCTATACTTTGTTTCATAATATACCTAGTTAGTTTTTAAAATTCAATATTTTTGCCTTAAAAAAAGCTAATTATTCCTGGTGGTATTCGGTCTGTGACTACATTACGAGGGTGTTTTCCAAAAATGAAGTAGTTTATGCTTATCATCAGTGGTCAAGTTTAATTCAGTGTTTCTTTCGCATTTACTCGTATAATATTAATCTTTTTTATGATCCTGTCAAAAAAATTGCCATTTATATAGCAATCATGACAACTTCATGTACGGAGCATATCTGCTCCCAAGCATACCAAAGGTTAAATACTATGAATGTGAAGACATATACTCTAATTTTATCGTAGCAATATTTAGGCCTAAGTATTTTTTACATTGAACGCACGAACGCAATGAGGATTGGTCGTGATATTAAGTTACATACCTGCGAGTATACAGAAGTTACTAAGATATCATAAATTACACTAAATGAGTATCTCAGCTGCGATGACGCGTCAGCTATGTGAGCAGACTTCTGGAGCCGCCATAGATTGTTGACTTAATTAGGCTTGGCTTAATTGGCACTCGTATGGGGCCGCTCCTTAAGGCGTCGTCACTCTGTCGAACGTGATAATCAATGCAATATTTTTAAAGTACCTATTAAATATCGATTAATTTATAGGTATTAGATATTATAAAATTAAGGTTGGTGTAAAGCTTATATGTAAATAATGCATTAGCACAAGCTTGCAAGATTTTTTTTTATTGTATTCCGATATATTATCCCAAATAGACGTCAGTTATTCGAAGGAATTATTAAACAATTCATACCCCCTATAACTTTTCCTCGTGTACACAGTTGTTTATTATTCAGTAGCGTTATAATTTGTAACAAGATATCGTTTTTAAATGCCTTGATTTCAAAGTCTATGCTTTAACGTTATTTTTTACTTAATCGTAAAAGATAATTCGTCGAGTGAGAATACGGTTGTGCCACTAGAGTGACATGAACAAAAAAAATTTCGAAAAGTTGTATATTAGGACATATTCAACTCATTTATCATTTAGGTACATATGTTTACTATTTATAATGCTATACAAATACGTAATTATACATAAACGCAATATTTCAGGGCCAAAATTGCAATTTTATTGATCTTCCATACATTTAGGACAGACTAATGTAATGTAACATTACATTACAATATCATTTTGTTAGAGGCGTTTCAATCGTCGAGTGCGAGCGTTAGACTTAATTCTCATTTCTGACCTTTGTGTTGCTTAAATGCCATTAGTCCTATATAGACATTTAATCCTCAGGAACATCAAGATCGATTAACATTATTTACAAAAAACTGTCAAGTAGCCAATTATAGCATAATTATTGTTATTTTAGGAGTCATCAAAAAATGATTTTTCTCAAAAATGGATATGGCACAAACGTATTCTCAGGCGATGAATATAGTACATTTATTATCCGAAATATAACACCTATCGTAATTTACTTATTATGTATATGTATGTATAAGCTCGTGTAAGCGCTAGCCGGGGCATCAGTCACTGGTACGAGCGATACCGCCGGAATATTTTCCGGATCGTTGTAGTGTTCCCTCACCTTAACACGGTCACGTGCCACGGTTTACACAACAAGCCCTCCCCCGCTTAACCAGACCATAGATAATGCGACACGGAATATTAATTGGGGGCTCACTTTGTTTGCGCTTTTAGGTGCTAACAAAAATAACGCCTCCACGGGACTTTTGTCGGAAGAATATTTAATAACAAAATTCAATCAAGATCTTTGTTACAATGCCTCAAGGGCCTATTTTAGATTTAAGCTGAATATAGTAACACCACTGTATATAAATATCCATGATGTATACTGTTATTGTAAATAAAATTTGTTCACCATCAAGAAAGACAACTCGACCACATCATGAATATCAGAGTCAGCCTATTATTGTCATTATTCTATGTAGGTACTCGTAATAATCATTTCGTGGTAAAACTTGAATTACATACAGAAGTGTATATATTACAAAAAAAAAGACTAAAACATATTCAAATTGTTTACCACAAAATGGGCTCGCCTCAGCATAATGCTGACATGAAGGTCAGCGCTGATCTCCCGGCGAGACCGTTTTGTGGGCCAAGATTGCAACTGTACGGCACGGCCTCGTAAAAACTGAACGCATCCACTTGCGAATAACGTTGTTGTCTATCTACCCATACATCTTGAAACAAACACCGAACGATGAAAAGGTAGGTAATTGAATTTCAACGCGAGCATAATAACAGACGGCGGCGACGCGAGGAAATTACGTGTTAACGGATCTAGATAAAAAATGTAGCTTTTCAACATAGCCTACTTACCTACCAACATCAACACTTAACTAACTATTACTGGACCTTATGTCGTCGTAATAAGGTTTACGGCTTGTCAGTGTGGACGATGGATCCTCATACTTAAGTTCATACACTTGCTTGATTTATTTTGAACTTTTTTGCCAGGTAATAAGGGTAATACCAAAAGCAGGTAGGATCCAGTGAGAGGCTACAATGCTACAATGCTCAGATGCAATTTAATTATAAGCTTTTTTATTTTTCTATATCGCGTGTACTTCAAAGAGATCTGTTCATAACATGCTCTCTATATTAGGGATGTAAGGTTTTCCACCGTTTTTCATAATTATTAATAAAGCTCCTGCCGTACTACTCGCATTGCAGGAATTTTCCCCCAGAGAAATGATCAGTATAAAATAAGCATTTATGATTGGATGCATTGCCCGAACTGTCTCAACGAATATATTGCGCAGTAGTATTTCTAGGAAAGTGTGTATAAAATTATAATATTAATTAATGACAAGTTAACAGGTAAGGTACATGCATACTTTTGTTTAGATTTTTTTTACTACCTACGATAATTTACTCTTAGTAACAATGCGTCTCTTTGTATAAGTAATCGACGTATCTATAATACGGTTGCGACAACGCAACGTAGCAAATTAATTTAAGTGCCTACACAAATGCGTTCGTAATATTAAAGCACAATCATGTCTTAGATACAAATACAATGCTTTTTAACACTAAGAACCTAAGCAGAGTGTTGTAACGTAATACCGCCTGCCTGGTTTAATATCCGCCCAGACGCTGCGCCTGACAGTTTGGGAGCTTCCGCACTGAGGACACCTTGAAGTAACTATCATCACACTGAGAAAACGTTTGAGTTTGCTTCTACACGATTTACAATTGAATGCGTTTTTCGTTTTGTGCTTCAGACATAGGAATTACGGATTACATCCCACGGAACATGGGTAGGTATAATTATATTATAATAAGCGGTTTCTTCTTTTATACTTAAAAACATACCTATACGAGTACTATATGTGGAATTTGCTTTCTAATACATACTTATTTTTTTGTATTTGCGGCAATCATTGTATTTCAAGTTTTCAATGTTTCGAAGCCTATATTGCGAAACAGTTTTAAAATATACAAATACGTTTATTTCATTACTTTTTACAGCAGTTCATAGGTATAAATGTTAGGTAGGTAAGTAGTCCATTCTAGGTACAAAGTGTAGGTAAGTATTTATCTCAACAATGTGCAACAATTTGATTGCGTAAGTAATGAAAAAGGTGCGGATACAGCTTGCTGGATTTAAACATTTTAAGCCCGCCCTTGGTCAACTAATTGGGAGGTATCAGTATTATTTAGGGAATTATACAATTGACATAAAATATAAATTCAAGAGATGATATTTGTAATGAAAACGTTGTTGAAAATATTTTTCACGTTTAGAATTAACTTTAACATGCTGCTTAAGTACCCATTGATGTTAAAGTACTAACAACACAGGACTTTTTCAAATTGCCTACGCCAAACTACATTCCATTAAAATACTTTTCGCGAAGAGAATAAACTCATTATTTGCTAATAACCCATCAGTCGTAAATATGTGGGTCACGAGCTTGTGTTCGAGTATACATAGTTGCATTATCGACTATGCAAAATGCAGCCACTTGGTATTCACTCGTCTAGAACGGTGCTAAGAGACACGCTTCTACACTCAATAACAATGAAAGCGAACATTAGAATTTTGTACAAAGTGTACCCATTTCATTTTTATTACTTATATCAGATACATTTTTAATCGAAAGAAAGGATTATAGTTTTAGCTCCATGGATATTTTTTAAGTTATTGAGCTGAATCGAATGAATGAAAAGTAAATTGTTTTATTTATGGTTTTGGTGACATAGGCTACTTTAATTTACCGACCTCCAAAGAGGAAGCAGTTCTATACAAAAAAAAACCCAGCTATTGAGTTATTGTTTTTCACACGATTTATTGTGGACGTTGTGGTTGTCCCCTACTCCTCTTAGCTATAATCTACAAGCTAGATATGTACAGACATTCTCTAACATACGAGAGAAATAAGAACGTAATTATTTATATATGAAATAAAACATGGTTAACACCTGCACGTTTATTGACGTTTAGTGAAACTTATTTACAAAAAATGTATTTTTTTATGCCGTTAATGTTTGATATGTTTTCTGGAAGAACGAAGCGTTACATATTTTTAAGATTTCATGCATATTTATTTGAAAAAAATGAGTACCGCTGAATTTTTTTTTTACGCCAGACACATCTTCTCGGGGCTGTGGTCTAGGATTAGGACCGGTGGTAGTTTCTGACATTCATACTCGTACGTGCATATGCCTAAATTGTAGAATAAAGACTTTCATTGAAAACACGCTCCTTGTGATTGTTAGTAACGCAAGTTTATTTCAAAGCCCTGTAATGAAACGTGGCGGTGACACAGATGCACAATTTAACTGTCAGGAAGCGCCAGTTTAATAAGAAGGGACGGCCATTTTTCTACCCTTTGTCAACTTGACGCTTCGGTGCCCACTGTAATTAGGGAGGACGCTTATTTTTCTAATTCCTTTTGAAATTTCGTTTCCGGTAATTTAAAGGCCGTTGTATTTGATTTGAAATAAATAAAAAGCTTAAATCTTGACTCGAATGAGGAATTTTCTACGATTTTATTTTTAATATAATTTTCGAAAAAGATGAACTTTTATCTATATGTCACTACTACTACTACTAATCATAAATTAAAAACATTGTGTAACTAATTCAAAATATATTTTTTCTCTAATAAGTCAGTAACGGCTCTAAATCTGACTTGTCGGAATGTCCCCATTCACAAAGCATAGGTATTATTTTTACAATAAAACAAAAAGGTAAGGTCTTTAATTTCCACACCGCGCGTTTCTAAAATAACATATTTGATCACCCTTGCAACCTTAATTAACATTTTAGCTTAAAATAATGAGCAAAGCGCTATATCGCTTAAAACCTACAATAACCTCGCAATCTTCTTTATTTTGCCATTTTAAAATAAGTCTTATTTCAACCGCGACAAGCACTCTACAGCGTGAAAATAGAGTAAAATATACCTGTTTGCGAAAATTACCTCGATTAATAAAGTATAATTAAAACTCCAAGCTTTTTACCGTGAGTTTGTCGAGTTGAGCATAAACAAGTCACTTATTGCTGTTACAATGTTGAAAAAAATACGTAAATGGAATTACATAATAAGGAAAAATATCCAAATGATTTTTTTCTTAAAACCTTTTCGTTGTAAAAAAGAGGACAAATATGATTAAACATGTTATAATTATTGTTGTTTTAAGTCTGAGTACCTACCTACTCCTGTTGTATCTTTCATATTATTTAAAATTAATCACTTAACATGAAGGATATGTTTCGTATACCGTTTTGAGGTATTTTTTAATCATAATCCGCTTATCGTCGAAGACCGAGTTTTAGTTTTTTTTAATGTGAGGTACTAAAAAGCTACCATGGAATCACTACTTCATAATAACGTCTAAGAAAATGACATACCTCCCTATAAAGTGACGTTTTTTAAAGTGATTTCCCAAGAACGTGACTTACTTCGCCAAAGTGCAGCTATCTATTCGATATCGACTGGGTAACCATGTACAGTCAGCGTCAAATACTTTGTAGCAGTCAAAGTGGCCAAATACCGAACTATTTGGCTACTTTGGTTGCTACAAAGTATTTGACGCTGACTGTACAAGACAATTTATAAGAACTGATAATGATAAAACACTGATACATTAGTACCTACATATTTTAGATTAACTTGTAGGGTGGCTTACAAAACCTGTAAATACGTAAATATATATATATATATATATATATGTTTATACTATTAACATATGTATATATTATATATGTATTTAGAATTTTACGAAAAATATGAGTAACATGAACGTCTTCTATTTCTAGTATTACATTTTATTTGTAGATTAAAATAAATATGGAATTGACTTTACATGAAGGTGTATTTAATGCTTCATGATGTATGCCCCGATTCGAACTTTAAAATATGTCAAATATTAGGTCTACATACGATATGGATCGAATATGTCAGCGTCTGAAGTGATGTTTCTTCAAACAAAAACGTCACTTTTGACACTGACATATCCGACCCATATCGTACCTAGACCTAATATTTGACGTATATTAAATTCTGAATTGGGCCGGTACTCTTACATCTAAAGTAAGTTCTACATATTTTCTAGTTTATTGGCATTATTACATACTCTGGTATTAATCACATTCTATTTTTCACACAACAATTAGCAATAGACGAGAAAGTTGTTAATAAATTACTACACTATTTATTCCTGAAGCTAAAACATTTCTAAACTAACATTTATGTAGTCCCAATGGGTGTTATATGGCTACAATGGAACCACTATAGAACTTGCGGATGCTTCTATCGACGGCTAAAGTCGCAAACCTCGTATCTCCTCTAAAGGAGTTAAGATGTTTGCAACTTTAGGTATTCTGGACTAAAGTTGCAAATCCTAATGTAATTGACATGGAGTTACGAGGTTTGCGGTTTTAGCCGAATTTTACTCTAATTTAAAGCTTGTAGCGCTACGCTGCAGCGCCTGCTGTACCCATTTCTATCATATCTTTTACATATTTGATACTGATGTGATACTCTTAATGCACCGTGCTCGCGTTAACAAATAAACGTGAGCTGGATGCACTAGATTTACCATCGTTAGTCTAATAGATTAGTGATAAAACAATATAATTAAAAATAATTGTATATTATATTTACACAACTTGTATTATACAAAATACATTTGAAAATTAAATGGGGAAAATTGAATTGTGGAAATATTTTATTTAAATGCCAATCTAAGTTAAATTGTGTGCACTGTATAAAATATTACCCTGTATACGTTGAACGCAGAGGCGTTCATGCTTGCATCGCTTCCGCATCCCGGTTTATCATCGTGCCACCTCGAAGCATATCTTATTGAAGCACTTAGGGGAAAAGTGACATAAAGGAGCCAGTAGCCTACCACGACTGCCTCAGCAGTGTCAAACTGACATATTCGCTAACGTCTACGTAACTTACTTTCTATACATATCGATGGTACTAATATGCGAGTACGAGCGAGATGCAGAAATCATTGTAACTTAGGGCCTTTTTCACATTGTCCAAGTAAGTTATTGGATAGCTAATTATCAAATAAATTAACTGCCAGATAAAACCTCCTGCAAAACTTAGCACTTAATATACCAGTTAAGCTTAAGTATTTGAAGATTGTGAAACGCCAACGATGACTTTATTCGTCAAATAGGTGGCAACTAGCTTATTCAGAACTTTACTTGGTCATTGTGAAACTGGCCTTTAAAATAACAAAAGTTTGTACAAAACTCGTTTCGAAACTACCAAAATAATGCAAGTAGCTCGTTCAATCCTGGCTCCTCCATGCCACTTCTCCTCTACATACTCATAGAAAAGCCAAGTATAGTCTAGTACAGGATGTCGCAACCTAGGTCATGACCTAGGGCTAGAATGTGTTCCAATTTTACTCAATCGAGATATTGACATGGTGAGATTGTTCGAAATGCCAATGGCACTTTTATGGCATCGAATTGCAGATCGAAGCGAGCGTTGGAATATAGAACAATGAATTTAGTTTGTTCTGCTAATAATTGAATGTCATTCCAATTTCCAAGGAGCAGAAAGGTTCGATATAAAAAAAATAAGTATACTGTTTTACTACCCCATTGCCCAAACAAAACCACATTCGCTCTAAAATATTTTAGATTTTCTCCTGTAATAAAATAACTTTAGGCGCGGTGTCGTAAAGTTTTTTCACACGAATAATTTATTACAATTTAGCTGTATTTGTAACTGATGTATATAAATAACATGTTTTTTTTTAAATAGTTCTTTTTCGTTTTAGTTACTTTACAGACATTAGTATCTCAGAATGGACTATGGGCATTGGTCAATATTTGAGTGACACATAACAAGGAAAATTACGTAATTGATCATCTGACCCCGACGTGAAACGAAAAATAGAGTCCTAACTAAAATCTAACTATTTATTTAAAAAGTAGTTGCATTATGTTAAATAGTCCAGCTAAGCTTAATTTGTATCGATTTCAACAGAACAAAGTGAGAAGTGTCATTATAAATGTAATACTTTCATAGAAATTTTACATTAATGATGACATTCCCACGCTGTGTTATTACAAATGTCACCCAGAATTGGTCCATCTCTAGACACGTACGTCGGTTTGTTTAGGTTTAGTAGTAGTAGTTTAATAGCTAAATAACCTAACCCAACCACAAACAAATTATCTAGCTTAATCTATGTGCGCGTACCGACGATTCAATTACAGTAGTTAATAGCAATATAGTGCATGCATCGACGTGGCACGACGCTTATCTCGCTAAACCTATAAAGCTTTATATTGGGGACTAATAAATATAAAAGACTGTCAACATCCATATAAACTCGGCTTCAAATGAAAATTATGGAGATGGAGTCTGGATGCGCGTGGCTAGGTCTTGAGCATTCTGTTCTTAGCTAACAAAATTGGTTGCACAAATGAAAGGGCATTTGGTCATCGCTTCGCTTTACCAATAGACATTTTTTTGAAGTTTATCTCATTAATTATGTTACTATGCTTAATTATAATAAAAACGTATTATTTCGTAATATGTTATTATCTGATATTATAAAATGTTTGCATAATAAGCTTGTTACAGCTGTTACCTAGTGTAAAAAAAATCATTAGTTTAAGTTAGCTTCAGTTACTTATAAGAATTGCCATGCCCTTACAGGCCTCATGTTTGAAACGTCTTATTTTATAAGAACTTATGTAAATCATGAAAATAATTAAACTACTTGAATACTATTTCTTCATTATTTTTTAAATTAAGACCAACCAAAAACGAGTTGAATGGTTTAAATATCCCATGATATTTCTGTAACTATTTACACTAGTCCCAGCAAAATGACAGATGATTGAAGATTCAGATGTTCAGAGTTTTCACATTTAGTTTATCATATTTTTTTGTAGATGGCGACACATTAGCGAGGTCTATAACTATTCCATAGATTTTGAATATACGTTGCTCTTTGTTTATAATATTGTTATAAGAGGGCTGCATTAGATGTCGTTACAGTAGTAAGCGGCGGTGAATGTTTTGAAATGTTTTTTTTTTCTTTTTATCACGATCTCACCTGATGGTAAGTGATTATGCGGTATACACCTTATAAATCAGTGACAACGCGACTTTGTATGGAAATTGACAGTCTTTAATATTTAGCAGTCTCTCCTCATATCATCTAAGCGATAAGCTGCAGTTAATCGGTTTGTTGTTACCTACGTCTACTGTAAGCGATTGTTAGATCTAAAACTACAATACATATTTAAGCGTTAACGCTGCTCTACAGCTTATGTTTACGATGTCAGCTACTTTCAATTACAATTGATAAAAAATGGCGGTATGTAGCGGAAAAGCGGTGCGGTGACGTTACATCCACTTACCTATTAAGGATGACTTTACTATAATAATTAACATAAGGGAAAATGACGAAGCCTGTTGCAGATAGCTTTATTGTTTGTGTGTAACGACGACGTTTGTTGCTGATTTATGGTTGTACCCACCTGACGAAACCTGCGTTGTGGATTAATTTGTAAAAAAAAAGATTGAATTACAGTAGCATATTCGTTAAGGATTAAAAAGACTAGTCTTACTTCTACATATGGAGTCGTATATATCGCCCGGTTCCCGATCGGTTACCAGTGAGAGGGCAAGTAAAACTTTCATTTTGACATCATAACAATATATGATGTCATTTTGTTATCATTTGCCCGTGCGGCTCGCTCGCGGCAGTACATGTACGAACAACTATGAGCGAAATGCACGCGCGAATAATAAATAAACTACTATGAAACTAGTTAAGATATCATTTTTATGTCAAGATGTTAGATCAAATTTGCTTCCAAGGCTTCATATGAATTACTTCATACAAGTTAGAACGTTACAGACGTTACAATCCTCGCACCGCTCGCGCTGTTACTGTACCATTTTTGTAGAAATTACAGCTTAAGTTGTAAACGTTGTAGTACAATGAATCTTTGATTTTTTTGAGGTCTAGCTTTGGCCCTCAGCAGACGGAGCGTAAGCGTATCGTAAAAACGTTACGAGTACGAGACGCGTAGAGTTCTGGGTACTAAGCGTCGCGTAAGCGTAATCGTTTTATAAGTGAAATCTAATTCGTTATGTAGTTGAAATCATGGCGTCACTGGCGTCAGATATCTTCGGAGGATGTATCGACGATCTTACTTTCTCGTCAGATGAAGAAGATTATTTATTGTTTGATTATGTCAGAATTTTTCTTTACGCCTGTATTACGCTACGCCTGTTGCAATGACGACAGAAATCTCATACCCTACGCTACGACGACGCTTCTTGCGCGGACTTGTTTGAAGTTGTTCGTGCTCGTAGCGCTCTCGTTCTACGCGCGTATAACGATACGCTTACGCGTCTCTTACGCTTACGCTCCGTGTGATGAGAGCCTTTGTCATTCCACCTTGTAATAAAATAAGTAATTAAGAATCACACTTTTATACTTGGACCTCACTAGGCGACTGCTAATTGTTACGGGTGTCATTTTAATATATCTTTTTGTTAAAACTTAAAACCACTCTTCCCGTTACAAGACACTTCGACTTCAACTTGAAGCAATTTCGTTTATTTCTTTTCCCGTTTAAAATTGTAACTGAATTATTATTCGCTTGTAAAGGAGCTCTATGTCAGCTTTATTAGGCGAGAGAGTACTAATTAAAGCGAATTGTGCGACTTTGGCACAAAGTAAATTAGTACAGAAAGTCCACTTCCAAGAGAAGAGTCAAGTCTGGCCAGCCAAGCGTGGCAGTGCATAATTACATACGTAATTACGGGTAACAAAGTTTATTAGTAATAATCTAGCAACGCTTATAGGTTTGATATGTAGCAATTAAGTAAATATATAAACTGCTAATTAGTAAATAAATTAAAACGCATATTTAAATCTTGCGTTTTGCGCTTATGCGAGTTTAAATACTTAATTATAAATTGACTTATGTTTAATATTCTGGAGATATCAAAGGTGATATTCCACTACTGTATCTGTCAATTTCCTTGATAAAATGGGTGAATGATTGAACGTCATAATCGCGGCAGTAATGTGCGGTGAACGTCATTCATTTTATCATTGCAATTGACAGGTCCAGCGGCGCTATAAACGCCGTAGCTATAATGTCGCAACAGTTACTATGTAGTAAAGCCATCAACAAGTTTGTACTGGCTAACTTTGATCTTATTGTATTGATTTGATTGTTTTGCAGATACATACTTTTGCCTGACCAGACTCTCTGTTGAATAATGATCCCACTGGTTCAAAATGACAGAAAGGCAGAGGCACAAGTAGAATTTAACCGTTATTGAATCAGTATCGATATTTTCGATTTCGAAATTAATAACAATGAGACTTTTAAAAGTAAGGAATGGATCGTGTGGGAAAATCATTCAATCATAATGAATCCTGACTTTAAACTAAAATATTTCAACTCTAAGAAGCGCGACTTATACTTATATCATTCGCATGTGAAAGCCTATGCTATATTATTTGCAGTGCCTATATTAACTTTTCGCTAAATGCAAATTTGAAGTGGACTTTTTGTTCAATTTAAGCTGCAAATGCACAGAAGCGTAGTGTAGCGAAAAAGTGCAGTACGTACCTACAAAGGGGCGTTTGTAATAAAGAAATTAAATAAATGATTCTACATTTATTTGCCCGGATCTACCGCTGCCGTATGTGAGCCCTTTCGTAATCTTTCACATATTACAGACGTTCTCAACGTACCGCCCCGCTTCGCTACCGCTTATGCATTTACAGCTATATCCAGTACTTCGCGTTCAACTAGAAAGACTATTGTAGAAGCATTAGTTCTATCGTAGCGTTCCCATTAAAGCGCTGTGAAATTTCTAAACACAAATAAGTTTTGCACAAATCCATTGCTGACTTACTCTCTGGTTTAAACTTCACCCGTTCTGAAATGATAAAGCGAGATGTTAATCTCCGGTCGGCATTAGTTACGACTCTCTCCTGTCTTACCTCCGTCTAGAGATGGTAAAGACTAAAAGTCTCATGAGTCAAAAACATGACTCAATTTTTCTTAACTTTTCTAGTCGTTTAGAGCTTACATTCGCAAAAGAGTCTTGTTAAAGTTTTCTAAAAAATATGTAATAAAATAGGACATATATCTAAATAATTTATTGATTTAATGTATTGATGGTGAAACTAAAGCTTTTAGGGTACATTTTGATTGAGTTCGCAAACATGTCTTGTGATACGTTAAAAATATCCTCGTGTATTAAATGCAACTTAAAAAGTTGCTTGAATTTCCGAAGAAAATTCTACAAAATTTAAATCTCTGCGTAAGACTCAAAATGTTGTCTTCGGTTACCGCAATAGCTGTTCATGAAATAAAACAATAAAACATCCCGACATTTTGAAATTATAAACAACGTCAGAAGACTCAAAGTTAAAAAGACTGACTAAATGACTAGAATCTAAAAAAACTGTGTCATGTGTTAAACTCAAAAGACTTGAGTCCTTACCAACACTTTCTCCGGCGTGGAATTTGTAACTTGTAACCAAAATCTAAACTAATTTGTAACATGTAACCAAGATCTAAACTAATTTGCTACTTAATTGACTCGGTTCTTGTTCTACAGGAATTTAAGTATTCTGCATTAATTACACGCACGGGGTTAATTTTGATTCCAGATCATGTTCTTGTTAGGTATTAAATAGTTTGAAGGTAAAGGTCGTTGACACTCGTCGAGTAAAAAGCCGGCGTATTTAGAAACGCTAAATATGATATCGATTTTACTTTAATGATTCTAATTCTAGTCTAGTCGATGCTCTAATATTGATATAATATTTTACGTTTTCAAATAAGCATATAAGGATTTACTCAACAACTGTATTACGTAACCTTTGAAATTTAACTGTGAAACCACTGTTTTGCCTTACACGGGCCGTACAGTGAAATCCATTTTTGGAAGTAAGTAGATACTACATTTATCTGTATTTTCATCTTGTAATTGTAGCAATCTAGAGAAATATAAATGAGGACAGATAATGGATCAGTCAGTATTTGGACATACGTCGGACTAAGTCTCAAACCTCTCATCGTTTTCAAAAACAGTTTAAGAAGTCTGCGATAGTCAAGGGACTGAGTTATTAAGTTTAACCTCTCCAGCTGTTTTGCGATCTGTTTCGCTACTAGTACCTTTTTATGGCCACTGGTTGCAAAACTAAGTTACTAAAGCGGATGGAGGGAAAATAACGAACATAAAGACAACGTGCAAGACAAAATTATGGCTTGACAGCAACCTTCTTAAAACACACAAGGAACCAAAATCAAAAGCAATCCCATACGCACACTGACCGTATCTATTAGGAACAAGTTATGACATGAATCAAACTCATGAACTCATAAAAGCTAGAAGCAAGTTTAATAACATAAGCTACATGGATCGTACACTTAGGGTCGGCGGTTTGGCACTCAAAGGCCCTGCTGGCTGGGATTGGATTAGACTTCAAGTGCCATCCTTGATAATAATGAAGTGGTCGGAGAAGCATAGCTGTTCTCCGATGGCCAGCTAATTGTAGTCTAAGTGCCATATACCTCAATTTATATTGTATTTACATACTCCATTGGTACAGTAGATATAAAATTAGGTAATTAAGTACTTAAAGAACCTCGCTTACCTGATTTGTGGAATTGCAGGAGTGACAAGTACATGAAACAAAACAAATACTTATTAGTTAATTGTGAGTTACTGAATTAAAACTATTTACTAGAAGTTAATAAATATGCATATCTTTTACTATGTTACAGATTACAATATAACACAAGAAAGTGTAAAACCTAGAAAATCTAAAATCAGTTGAAACATTTCAAACATTTTTTAAAGATTTAGCTGAAGTAACTAGTATAAATAAAAATACCAGCACCTGATGGAAACTAAAGACAGAGTAAGTATAAAATAAAGTTTACTGGTTCAATAACAGCCTGTTCAGTCTTAATTTGAAGAAAATCGCTTTCGTCAAGAAATACAGAAGTCTTGAGTGAATTAGAAGTGATTTCCCGACATTACTGTGCCCAAAACACATTCCACCGCTTTGTTTCATCTTCCCACAGACGAACACATTACGAATGAATTACAACAAAACATTGTTCCTTATCACTCCGTGAGGATTATCCGGCGCCTTTAAATCCCTGAAATTTGATCGCGGTATTTTTGCCGGCTGTGTCGCGCCAACGCGGCGCCCGGCGCGACCTCCACTTACCCCCCTGGAGAGATTGTACCCTAGTAGACTCCGTTGTATCTTAAATTATAAAACAAGCAATATTTAAAATTTTTTTTATTATACTCAAAGCACCTTTTCAATAGATATAGCGGAAAGTTTTTAATAAAGCCCATTGAGTAATTGGAACTCCAGTCAACGATTAAATTATTATAATCTGTTAGTGGTTGTATGTGGCCATTTTAATCTAACTCATCAGAACATTTTGTTACTATCTAATGAGTAATAGTTTTACGTGTTTCTATGAATATATACTAGTAAAATAAATAAAAAATATTTTTACATATAGGTACATATATAAATTCAAAATATTTTGCTGCTTATCTGAAGACCGGCAGTAATTTCAAACATTTTTTTTATTTGTAATAAAACAAGTACAAATCCTAGCGCTCGTTTGTATTCCACTCAGTTAAATACATAAACGACCCATATTTTTTCCTGGTACTCAGCCTTTATTGCTATATTTAATTCAATTGACCCAATAACACAACGAATGCAAATGAAAGGAGCATTTGCGACCTTATACTAAATCAGTATTAGAAGTGGCTACGTGCGCTTATTTGCGCCGTATTGGCCAAGTGATCCGTGTCGCCCTGAGCGGCACGTGTTTTGTAAGTCACAGGCGATGGCCCACTTGGCTAGGAAACATATTCAAAGTAAGGTCGTGTGGTTACACGTTCACGCAAAGTTCTAAGAAAACTATTGTGTGAACTCTGGGCACAGCCTGTATATGTGAGAAACTTTGTGTTGTTATTGTTACCTATGATTACTAGGTTATTATAAGATGCGAACGCTTTATTGTTGAAGCGAAACACAGTAAATAAATGAAACACTTCATTGGACTTGCAAAGGCTGCATGAATAAGAAAGTATGTTATTTGAATAACACGAGCATACGAGTACGTCTAGATATGTTTAAAAAAAAACTTATTATGTAAGTAGATCTTATTATTGAAACTTTAGTTGTTTTATGAAGGTGGCAATATCCCAGTTACAGATGTATAGTTCGTATCATCCACAATGACGAGCAGATTTGTCTACTTGATCTAACCCTTAATAACATGACATTACAAGTCAAGGCACGCGTTTTCGTGAATGACATAATCTATTATAGTGCTTAATCCTTTACCATCGTATTTTCACGGAAAAGTACGAACTTGTCATGCTATTTCAGTCAGTCTCAGTACCAAAAGCACTGAGGTTGACTGAAGTAGCATGACAAATACGAACGATTCGGAGAAAATACGAAGGTAAAGGATTATTCACTACATCTGTACATATCTACACCTCTTGTGCCTTAAACCTGACCTGCTGCTTCTCGAGCGAATCTCTCCCCTAAAATAAACACCCAGTTTCCATATAAATGGCGACAGCGCATCGACAATATGCCATAATTATGACACGCCGGTGACAATTATAATGTGACGTATCCGTTTACATAGTAATGACGTGTCGTCTCGGATGACGTCCTTGTACAGATTGAGATATTGATGAGGCTTTTATAATATGTATAATGCGAACGAAAAATAAATGAGAAAAATGCATGAGAAATAAAAACTCGGGTACAAATGATATTGTTTGCTACTCGGACAGGAATTTATAAACTATCACTTTAGTTAACTTAAACTTAAAAGTTAAATGATTTCAGTATTTGATTAATGTTTAGAAATGCCATAATAGCCAAATCTTTATAGGGCTGTATCAGCAAACTATAGGGCAAACTCAGTGAGAGTAGACGAGGTAAAAGTATAGGTAAGAGTTGATGTCTGAACTTCTCTTATCTTATCGTGTATATGTCGCAGTCGGATTGTATAATCCGCCGTATTACATTACGGCTAGCTGTTATCAGAAACAGGGCCGTTTTGAAATGCGGTGGTTCAACGATTAGCCAGATTGTCATTGTGATACGTTCGTCAATAAGGCGACCAACGTTTAGCCGCATTGCATCGTACTACTTTTTAGATTGTAGAGTGACCATACTTACAAAATAAAACAATGTTTAAATGAAAATCAAATTGAATAAGAAAATGCTAACGATTTTTCTTGCCAATCAAGAATTATCTTAGTTACTATATACTAAATAAAAATTGTTGTTATGTCAGACAGCGTCACGAGTGTTAAAAATGGGAATTAAAAACTGTCAAAGAGGCAACTAATGACTCGCTGTATTACGTTACGGATAACCGTGTTGAAGAACGTTTGGTGCCGTATACATTCCGGCGGATTTTTATTCAGCCGCATTCAATCCGGCTAATCGTTGAACTGCCGCATTTCAAAACGGCCCTGTTTTTGATAACGGCTAGCCATAATGTAATACGGCGGAATATACGATCCGACTGCGACATATATATACGACTGCTATAGACTTACTAAAACTCTCCAAGTTTAGTTAAAACCATACAAAGGTAGCATTTCGCATTAAGCATTACTGGCGTTTAGTTACTAATTGAAACTAGAATAGAGGATTGGACAGCAAAATTGATTAGTTATCATTATACGGCACGTCGCCTGCCAAACGTATCACTTGCACACTTGCACCGCACAGATCCAACGCTCTGTTGAACTCTAATAGGATTAAATCGGAAATTCGTGTGATATACAATGATCAACGGTCTGTAGATCAACTACAATTTATTATTATGAGCCCATATTGTCCCACTGCTGGTCAAAGGCCTCCCTCTTATTCTTCCACGTGTCTCTTTCCTCGGAAATCTCCCACCAGTCTCTGTCAAAGGCGTCAAGCTCGTCCCGCCATCTCCGACGAGGTCTATATACCGTGACGCCTTACAATTTGTGGGATCAACTACAAAAATAAAGAAATATGAAGTGAAAAGTCTGCGAGTGTCGATTCGACAAGTATTTTATCAGGACTGCAGTGCTGCATGCTGCAGGAAATGTCAAGATCGTGCTGATGTCTTGGATGGTGCACAACGACGCTTACAACTTGCGTTGCATCGACCAGCAATGCTCTTCGACCGAAATTGGTTGTTCTTTTCAATGATCAATAACGTGTGTTGAATGAAATGCAAAAGTAAAAAAAATATATATATGAGGTAGTAATTTCATTTCCATTTTCTGCAAGTGCAAATTATCCAAGGTATTCACATTGATTTTGTGTTTTTCTGCAGTATTTCAGAGTTGAATGTATATTCTAATTAATTTGTACATGTATAGTGTATAATAAGACAAACATAAAGTGTTGTAGCTTTAGACCCAGTTAACGAAAAATATAAAATAAAACATAAAAATGATGAACAGAACAATAAAGATCAACAACAGCCAACCTTTTCACATTCAAGTATGTATTTCGCTATTTAGAAGTATGTATTACCGTTAGCTTTTGTTGGTTAAAATTACCAGCCCAACTCTGAATTAAGGCTCGTTGTAATTTTCTCGCCACAACATGCCCCGAGGGGTAACGGCACACCAATAGTCAAAGCGAGCGCAATTTTACTCGGCTGTCAGACTTTATTTAAGTTTGTGGCTACAGTCGTAGACTCCAGCAAGTTTTACAGAGGAAATACACGGGAAGCCTTTACATTCCGGATGCGAACCAAAACTATACGCTCATTTAAAGGAGAATAAAACGTTTAAAACTTTTGCGTTTAAAACACAAATAGACAAAGTTAGCAATATAGTTACTTATTTACCAATAAGATCAAATTTATACACGTAAAATCTTCAATGCATGTGCATTGTCTCTTTTCTCTTTTCCCTCTCCATTGGATTGAAAAAACTCTTTATTCTCAAGACAAGTCACAAAAGGAATGTAACGTAGTGTCTAAACATAATAATGATCTCTTCAACGTACTTGTCTAAGAGTATCATGAGAATGATCTTTAAGTAGAATACTCGTAAATTATTATCATTATCGGTAGCTATAATAAATTTAGTGTGTTACCAGATCAATCGATTGATCGAATGCCATCGATCATCGATTAAATTAGTTTTCCGTATCGCCTCAGTGATACTAGGGAAAACGCGTTTTCACTTAAAACTGGTTTTTACGGTAATTTATCTTTTGAAACTAAATTAATAAATAATACAGTTTCGTTTAACCGCGTCTTCAAAAAAATAAATTTACGAAATACTGTAGCAAGCTTATAAACAGTTGGTGATACTAGATAAGAGTTGGTGATACTGTGACTCTCTTTGACCAGATAAAAGAAAAACCTTTTCATCACACTTGCTCGAAAAAGATCTTATTTCATGCAGGTGTACTGAAGGACAAAGGCTTATTTTGTTCCAGCGGGAGTTAGGGGATTGTTATAAAAGCGATAACTCCCTAGGCCCATTTTTTTATTATGTCATTTATTCATACAAACGAAGTAGCGTAAATGAGTTTTACTTTTAGAATACTGACGTTTGTAATTTAATATTTTTGTTTATGTTTAACATTATTTAATTTGATTAATTTAACAGCCGTTTAAAATATTTTTACATAATTTTCAATCATGGCTGAATGCCGGATGCCTTCGATGCCTAACCTGTCAAGAAATTACAAAATGGCCGACGAATGTTTGATATGTCACCGTATTTAAGAATTATTTCGCTTAAAATTTAGTTTTTTCTTCGCAAGTGTGATGAAAAACATTGTGTGTAACTCCGGGGGTAAGAATATTGCAAACTCGGGTCTTTAATTCTCTCGTATCCAAAACTTCACTTACCCCCCTCGTTGCACTATGTAATATTAATAATCCAACAGGAACCATGCAGCTTCCTGTAGGTAGATTTAAATGAGAGCAGTTTAAACATGCGCTCTAGTTTGTAAACTAGTACAGATCACTATCAAACTTTATTCAACGCAAATCTGTCCAAAATTTTGGCAGAATTTTACTGCTGTAGCTGCCAGTAAAAATGCTCGAACTAACTTTCTCTAGTTCGCTCTAGATAACTTTGTCTATTTAGTTGAAGTCGCAGATATGTGAAATATGGAATAAGTAGATAGATAGTGCTCTAATAACATTTTCTGTTTAGATTTTGCAAGTGCGATTGTTTCTTTTATCTTGTGCTTCAGAGCTTATTTTATATTCCATCAAACCATAAAGGTTATAACTATCTTTGTTGTTTTAGACGGGAATCCAGGCTGTGAGCAAAGCTAATACCAAGATTATCTTGAGAACTGCGGATAAATAATATATATCTGAAAGCATTATCTATTTACATGTGTTAGCTTTACATAATTAATAACAAATTATTTACATATACTTGTACTTTATTAATAATAATCTGATTTATTTAGTAAAAGAAGTGAGTGTAATGATTAAACCAAGACTTGACCGTTGGCATGTCGACCAATCAGGGCACTGCTAAAATGGTGGCGCGGCGTTCTGATTGGCCGACAGTGATGACGCTTGAAGTAGCGGGAATAGTCGCAACGGCCGTAGGGCAGTCTTGATTTAACCAGCAAAAGGAAAGGAGTTCTCAAATTAAACACTAACCTGCATATTACATAATTTGTTTACAACTACACGTTTTACGTTATAAATTGCATACGAGTAAGGCAAGCGTTTGTAATTGGTGAGTTAAATGTGTGTATAAACACAGTGATAATAAATAGTAAGTACTTAAATCCATTACGATATTTCATTTATTTACTTAAATCACATACCTTTGGCAATTTAAAACCATTAAGTCAGCCTCCTGCATTTACATCTCAGCCAGTGGGATATATAACCCATTAAAGTGATATTTATAATTTCATTTTTTTTCTCCTTATGTTTTATTCCGTTGTTTTCGTTAACTTTTACGTCCACTACCTACATTTTGAATATATACTTTTCTCCTAACCGATTACTTACAAATTTAACAAAGGTATGTAGTTGTTGTTATGGAATTACGTTCATTTATGCAAATGAATTGCTGCAAGTGTTAATTAATGAAAATATATTGTTTAATACTGACATTGCATCAGTATTTGCTGAGCTGAGCTTTTATTATTTAGATGGTTTATTTTGGAACAGCGTTGAGTAGTGTATTCTGTGCTAAAGTTAATTTTAATAGGTGCCTGCAATACCTAACCGTGTTTCCAAAATGATAAAATCTACTTATAATCTAGAGGTTTAATCACAATCGCAGTAGTAAAACTGATATTAATTTAATCCCCTTTTCGTTTCCGGTATAACTATTGCTAAAGAGATTCACATATTAAATAATAAAAATAAATTACTTATGCGCTTGACTTTAGTTAGGCTTACTTCATATCACGCCAGCTGTGATGCCTGTGATCTTCGCGAATTACTTGAACTTTCCAGGTTGTTATGGATACTGGAGCTCATGGACGGGTCCTGTATACATACTCCCACGAGTCCTACCGGTCCTACGAGAGAGGTTTCGAGGCACCAACGGTCGCGCAGCAGAGCCAGGCGACGGACGAGCAGTCGGGCACCACGGCGGTGGCGCAGCCGCACCAGTTTGTTGGCGCTCGCGTAGTCGCACCAGTCGGCGCGCACGCAGTCGCACCAGTCAGCGCGCGGAGACGTATCAGCCGCTGCTCTCCGGTCGAAGACCAGCGTCGGCGGGGCGAGAGGCGCAGCCGACGCCAGAGCAGTCGACGGTCGCGCTGCCGTCGGATGCGGAACCAACGGACGCTCAGCCGGGACTCCGGCACTCTGCAGAGCCACGTGATCGGCTGCTCCGGGGCCGTCGAAGCACCGCCCGCGTAGCCTGACACGTCGGTCACGGAGCCAGTGCAGCAGCCGATCGCGCCGCCTCGACGTAGCAACGAGCGGACACAGGCACAGGGGGCACGCAGTCGTAACGAGCCAAGAACCAAGGATACTGGTGAGCCATTGAGTAATACTAACATTGGGGACCTAGTATCAGCCTTAAAAACATTTAGTAATCCTAATGTTGGTACAGATAAACTTGGTTCTATGAATAATACTGTACCTGAATTCGATTCATGTAAAAAGGAACAGACTATGACTATTTGGCTACATAAGGTAAATGAATGCGTTAGCATCTACAACGGGTCAGAAAAGCAGATTGTACACTTTTCATTGCCAAAAGTAAAAGGTATTGCACAGAGGTGGTATGAAACTCTCCCATCTGTTCTCTTTTCATGGGCCGAATGGCAGGGAAATCTTTTATCAGCTTTTCCGTCCGAAGAAAATTATGGTAGTATGCTCACTGATATGTTAGCTAAAAGGGCCCGGTTCTCCGACTCTTTGGAAGAATATTACTATGAGAAGGTAGCGATGACAAGTACATGTAATATTTTCGGTAAGCGTGCGGTAGAATGCATTTTGCACGGCATTGATGATCGTTCCGTAAGGTTAGGTACAGAAGCACTACAATTATGCCGATCCTAATAAATTGCTTCCGTATCAGTGTACGCTATCATTAAGAAAATGTGGTAGGTGTTCGAGAATATGCCACGAAACCGAACAATGTTACGCAAAACTTCCCAATGAAACGGCAACATTGCGCGTTGTTGAGAATAGTGTTTAGAGTATTAGCTTCTGTATAGCCCCTGTCAAAAACCTAATGATAGA
This sequence comes from Cydia pomonella, assembly GCF_033807575.1. NCBI lineage: Eukaryota > Metazoa > Arthropoda > Insecta > Lepidoptera > Tortricidae > Cydia > Cydia pomonella. The sequence goes on from NC_084720.1 coordinate 6,428,415, forward strand.
TATTTTAAAACCGCTTTGGTTGATGCTATAACGGTTGTTTGCTTTGTTAATTTATTAAAAACATAAACAGTAGGTACATGACACCCTGTAAGGGCACACAATATTATTTCCTTAAGGCTAAAATTATTTACATTAACTTAACTTATTTTTATTTTATATTAGGTAAGTATACTGGGAATATTGCGAGCTAAATTTATATATTAAGTCAATATCAGCATATATATTAAAATTGAATATAACAAATTATTATATGAGGGTTGTTTAAGATATTATTATTAAGATGTCAGTGGGTAGAGGTACACAAGGTGAGTTATGATAGTGATCGGTCTTTTAAAAAATCATCTATTGAGTAGTATGCTTTTTCAAGCACAATTTCTTAATATCATTTTTAAATTGATTATCTTCGGGTTCCTGTATAATATGATCGGGTAGCTTATTAGTTATTACGATACATTGGTAGAATGGCTAACTTGTTTGGTATGGCTAACTTGATTTTACGTCTATTTCTACTATTACAGACTTGACTTTAGACAGGAAACTCTCGATAATTAATCTCTCAGAGATTATAAAGTTGTTTAATAATAAAAAAATGATTTGAAATCAATATAACTAGTGTAAAGGACCTATACTCAACTGTATCCAACAGATTTTGAAATGGGTCAGTGCAGACGTTCAGAAGGCGCAATGTTCAAATTTCGTTGGATAGTGTTGCTGCTATGTAGATACACTAGCTATCCTCGATAGTAGCATGTAATTGGACGAACCTACACAAAACAATCTCATATCGTCATGATTAAAACTAGTCGCAATTTAGATATAGTTTGGGTCGGTCAATTAGCTACTTATAATTAAAAAAAAAAAATATACACATTTATATATCATTCGGTGTAGTTCGAGTAGTATTGCAGGGATAGATCAAATAATGGAAAATGGCTCTGTTTATAATGCTTGTTGGCTAGTCAAAGATACTTTTACACGTTGCACGTGGGCGGATAGCTCAGGAAGAAACCCGTCTACGCTACATATGTTATGAATGTTACCACTCGGAACGGAGAGACCCCGGCATATCAACTCTGATTTAAAATGTGGCGAAGACCTCAATCCACATGATAGAATCCAACTTTTAGATTTACTACTTATATGAATGTAAAACTTGCTTTGCTTTGATTTATCAAAACTGGGTATCACGTCAGTAGGTTTTATGTCAAATTCAAGATGATGACTGTTTTTATAGAGTTATAAATTAGCTGGTTAGGGGACAATAAAATTGTTCGTCATTATACGTCAGCTTATGCCAGTCTAATCAATTAGATGTGTTAGTAGGCAATCAAGTTCTTTTTTATTATATGCTCTTAAACCGATGTGGCGTTTCCAGAAGATAGACCGTCCAAGCCCCAGAGGTGCGAAATTATTCGTCCTATGATCTGATAATGAATGTATACATTTTTGAGTATACCTATCGTCTATCGACTGTTACTCGATGCCTCGCATTGTTAGGCGGTGGGAGCTAATGCAAAAGTACAATTTCAACATTATGTCGCTTGGCTAAGAAGTGTCTCAAGTTGATGCGCTTAGCCGCAACCTTGCCCTGATTTATTGCCGTCAGTTAGCAGATCACACAATACTTTCAATATAATAAATTCGGATTGGTTAGTTACCATTCAGAACATAAACAGGGAGGTTCAGGGATTCATTGGCAGCCTAAATAACCCGTAACTAGTGAGATAATGTCGTTTGTATTAAGTCCATTTACAAATAAAGTATAACACGTTATTCAGAGTTGCTCCCGATAGCGACCGATGGGAAATCCCAAAAGGTCTACACTGAGAAGTAGTTCAACATAGGACACTTCAACGTGAATTAAACACAAGAAACGATAAGAGCTTCTTATTGGTATATTATGATGCGTGGTTTTGTAAAAAAAAATATGATCGCAAAATACGCCTGGTGTAAATACGGCGGAGGTATTGAAACCTGAATTATCTGAATCCAGTAAGAAGATTGATACTCGCTACATTTATTTATATAATCTTTATTGCACAAAAGAAAACCTTATAGTACAAAAGGTGGACTTAATGCCATGAGACATTCTCTACCAGTCAACCTTCAACATTCTAATCCCGTTGAATCATTTGTTCGGAGTAACGTTTACATAGTAGATTCGAATCGTCATAATAGATTCATTTAATAAATACATACTATTTAAAACCTGTCTGGAACACCAAGTCTCAAACATCTATCACTACTCTCCTCAAAATTCTCGCCGGATTATCACCGATCGTAGCACTTCAATCACTAGCGAATCCTTTAGGAAATTCTTATTAATTCCGTTTTCGCACTCAGGGCCAACGGCCTAGTGAGAGTCATGTTCTGACATAGTTGACTGACGATAGGTCACAGGAATCTCAAAATGTGTATTATGATGCTACACATTCTAATCCTAAGAAACACGAGGTTAGGAACAAGTAGTTTAAAGCTTATAGCTAAATTTCAGAGTCCATATAAAATAAATAATGAGTGTGTCCGTATAGTTAATGACAGGTGCGAAAATATGAAAATTTGAAGTTGATAAACAAACGTGGTATTGATTAGTTTGCGAATATATTGAAAATTACTTAGAGAAATATACTTTGCGGATCACATTGTGAATATATTTATCATAAATATACCCATATGGGTTTACGGTACTGATCACCGGACATTTGAGAGAAAATTTCGAGTATTTTGATATTTCACACTACTTGTACAATTTATATTGCTTTTTGGCCTTAAAATTTGAATGTCCTATTCCTATTTGTCCTTCATTTATTCCATGTATTTAATGAAATATACAGCAATTGGCCTCAATATTATTAACAAATTATAACTGATTAGTAGCTCGATGGCTTTGATTATGGTAAAATGTTGCCAGTGTTTGGAAACTGATGATAAATACTCATTTTACTGTTTTTGCCTAAACCATCCCATTACTGGTGCTAAGTCCATTTATAGGGGTGTTACTATAGCCCGATATTAATTACAATATTTTATATCAAGAATATTTCATATGTCATTTCTATTCTACAGTGTCTGCACAGGCCGTAAAATAATGTCTGTTTGCAGATACACATACTCGTAAGCTATGAAATAATGCTTGTCCACTAATAATAATTTGATTTCAGCTTGCACAGACCATGAAATAATGTCTATTTGCAAATAAATATAGGCCAGGAAATAATGCCTATCTACTAACAATTCTTTGATTTCAGCTTGCACAGACCATGAAATAATGTCTGTTTGCAAATACATATAGGCCATGAAATAATGCCTGTTTATTAATAATATTTTCATTTCAGCTTGCACAGACTATGAAATAATGTCTGTTTGCAAATACACACAGGCCATGAAATAATGCCTATTCATATATAAATCGTTACTAATAATAATTTCATTTCGGCTTGCACAGACCATGAAATAATGTCTGTTTGCAAATACACACAGGCCATGAAATAATGTCTATTCTTATATAGATCGAGGACATGACATAATGTCTGTTTACTAATAATAATTTAATTTCAGCTTGCACGGACCATGAAATAATGTCTGCTTGCAAATACTCCTAGGCTATGAAATCATGCTTATTCATATATAAATCCAGGCCATGAAATAATGCCCGTTTCTATGTACCTTGCAGGCCATGAAATAATGCCTGCTAGAATAAAATTTGTATAGTTTATCTTGTTTACCTAAATGGACTATGAAATAATGTTTGATTAAGTCAAGGCCATGAAATAATGCCTTTTATACATATAACTGATCAATTTCTTAACTATAAAGTACTTTTGATGTGCCATGAACTATTGTTTATTTCATTCAATTTTTGTTGTATTATTAGTCGTTGTTAATATTCATTCGTGTGATAACAATGATTTAGTTAAATATCCTATACACAATAAAGCCTTTTACTTTTTAACTGATCTATTATCTTAGTCAATCTATACTAAATTTTGTCTTAATAACATGTATTGTGAACTTCAACATGTTTCATATATCATTAGATTTACGAGGTCGTTGCATCAATTTGGATGGCCGACTGTTAGCTTTACATAATTAATAACAAATTATTTACATATACTTGTACTTTATTAATAATAATCTGATTTATTTAGTAAAAGAAGTGAGTGTAATGATTAAACCAAGACTTGACCGTTGGCATGTCGACCAATCAGGGCACTGCTAAAATGGTGGCGCGGCGTTCTGATTGGCCGACAGTGATGACGCTTGAAGTAGCGGGAATAGTCGCAACGGCCGTAGGGCAGTCTTGATTTAACCAGCAAAAGGAAAGGAGTTCTCAAATTAAACACTAACCTGCATATTACATAATTTGTTTACAACTACACGTTTTACGTTATAAATTGCATACGAGTAAGGCAAGCGTTTGTAATTGGTGAGTTAAATGTGTGTATAAACACAGTGATAATAAATAGTAAGTACTTAAATCCATTACGATATTTCATTTATTTACTTAAATCACATACCTTTGGCAATTTAAAACCATTAAGTCAGCCTCCTGCATTTACACATGCATAGGAATGAATGTTTCATGAAGCGCTGGTGGTCCAGCTGTAAAAACGTGCGACTTGCAATCCGGAGGTCCCGGGTTCAAACCCCGTCTCGTACCAATGAGATTTTCGGAACTTCAAAACATCATTTGATATTTACCAGTCGCTTTTCGGCGAAGGAAAACATCGTGAGTCGTGAGGAAACCGGACTAATCCCAATAAGGTCAAGTTTACCCTCGGGGTTGGAAGGTCAAATGGCAGTCGCCTTCGTAAAAACTAGTGCCTGCGCCAATTATTGGGATTATTTGCCAAGTGGACCATGAGTCGTGGCAAAATGCCGGGACAACGCTAGGAGAAGAGAGCGAGGAATTAATTTTTCATAAGTTTTTTAGGGAAGTGTCAAGAAGGACTTGTTGTTGTTGGGTCTCTAATTCGTCCTATAATTTTATTTAAAAAACAGGCCCTTGTTCCTCAATAGTTACCTAAAAGAACGCTTTAGTTATTTAAATTCCACTAGATCCTCACAAAATTTGCTTCTTTCTGTCCCTCCTTCCTCTTCCAAATTTTATAATTGCTCATTCACTTTACGGGCTGTTCGGTTATGGAACTCTCTTCCTGTCGAACTAAGACGCGCTCAATCCCTTGCTATTTTCAAATCCCATCTTACAGACTATTATCTGTCCCTTCCTTATTCTTCCTTATTTATTATCTGTCCGCGTTACACGTTACTTTTGGCAAGAATTAAATAGTATTGTATGTATGTATATATGTAGGTATAAAATTATGTAAGTAGTATATATGTATATGTATTGTCTTACTGTTGTAGACTTATATTTTAAAGGTATTTTCTCTACTGCTATTTAGTTTTAATTTAGTTTTTTTGCACCTCCAAATTAGGGAAATTAAGTTTCAGGGTTGTCTGGAAGAGATCGCTCTGTAGCGATAAGGCCGCCTGTTGTTTACCTCTATCTTCATGTATTATATGTGTTTCCAGATGTACATTTTTTCAGAGGTTGTGCAATGAAGAGGATTTGTATTGTATTGTATGTCAGCGACAATTCGCTGTACATTGCTGATCCAAGAAATATATAAGTATCGGCGCTACGTGCTGTCCTTACTGACCCGGAAATGTACAGAAAACGTAAAACGTGGTGAAATAGGTGCCGGGGGTTTAGGGTGAAAGAACTACTTTGTTTCGATAGGTACTCGTTGTCTCCGTCTCACCGCTCGTTAATTATCTTAGACCGTAATTGCTTCAGCCTAATGGACTCTAATTGTGTTGTTCGCACGGAGATACGAATTGATGCATGCCATTAGGTGGGTTCAGACACACCGCCCCTTTTGGGACCTCGAGAAACCTGAGCCCCGGCTGTCCTTTAGAAATATGTCTGTTGTCGAGTCTAACTGTCTCTTTATACGTATATTTTACAAAGAAGTTAGATTACAAACAGCAATTAGAATGTAAACATACTCGTATTTTCGAAAAGTGGCCGTACCGTCTTTGAACGACCAATGAATGCATCTTTAATCAACAGGTAGGAAACAATCAGTCAATTTTAATGGGCACATAATATCTGCTTTAAAAAAACTTAAGCAAAGCAATCTAATCTGTACTTCGTTTTATGGTTAACCTTTTACGCGGACTTCCTCCACCAATCAGGGACATTTACGCGCAGTAGAACAAAAGTAGTCTCTTTAGTTTCCAATTCAAATTAGAACCTAAATCTGTGCATGAACCGTCTTATCTCTTACGGTTGTCAGATTCAGTAGGTGTGGACCCTCACAATGGATGGCTGACATCAGGGTCATAGTGCTGTGGCACCCGTTTGTTATAATCTAATGACATTGAAACAGTGCTGAAGCTACATAATATAATATGTATTGAACTGCTTAATTGCTTGAGTTCACATTTAGCATAATTTCAATTAAGCTTCTTGTACATACTTACGTAAAAGAGGACCCAACACGAAGATTTAAATAGGTGTAGATTATTTTCAGAAAATTATAAAATTATCGGCGGAATATATTTTCTCTAATCTAACCACGTACGAATATTGTTTCACTCTAATAAATAAGTTCAAGCTACTCATCTAAATATGTGGGTAAACGTAGGAACGTAATAATTATTTTGTCTTCAACCTAAATATGTACACAATCTTATAGAGATATACCTTTTTTTATACTACGCGTTCCTCCAAAGTTAACAGTAATATAATATATACTCAACAGTAACCTTATGTCTATAAGGTTACTGGGTGAGGTTAGGTTATATTTCGACGTCAGCTTGATTTCGCAGCAATTACAAAACTCATGAAAGTATTGTTTGGTAAACTGCTATTTCATTGCATCCACTTTCTTTACGTCATTTCTGTAGGTACCGTTATACGATTGATTAACTTTTGTAACAGAGAACATCGCATTAAAGATGCCTCTTTTTAAACAAACATTTTCATTGTACACACAAATGGGACCGACTCAAGCCTCAAATTTTCCATGTAGATTAGTCTAAACACACACTTCAATTCAATACTGTAGTGATTATTCAGTGGATTATTTTTGTTTTAACTGTAAACGGTAATTTGCCGCATACGCTTATAGAATAAGCTAGCGCAAAAGCAAATACACTACGCGCGAAGTTTCGGGATGAGCGCGGTTTTCGGGAAGCAAGCAAGCGCCGCATTTTTAGATTTTATTGTTTAACGATTCGTCACCTTAAAACTGGTTTATCTCGTGAATTCATCACAGATGACCTTGACCCGTCAAAACATCGCTTAAAAAATATATCGGCATCCAAACACAGAGTCGTAATTATTTTACAGCGCGCGTGTTTTGTCTACGGAAGCGGGCGAGTGGGCGAGATAGCAGAGCTCAGAAAATTCCGGTTTTATCCGGTTCGGCAAAGTATTTAATAAATTGTTCGTTTCGGAAAATTCAAAAGGCGTTAGGTGTATAAAAATTTCACTATTTATACAGATAGCAAGCAATCACGCTAAAGTTTTATGCAAAAAAAAACCATTTTGGTACAAGATTTTATAACTGACTGTACTTTTCTTTCCACAGGCAACTCATACTCATCGAGACATTTCTATCAACCCCAAATACAATTAATTTGCGATGATTGTCACTGATTTCCCATGGCCACCTTCTGTCTCCATCATCAGATAAGCTCCATGCCATCATAATAGGTAATAATTGTCATCCAATTTACATATTATGTAAGCAAAATTTCGGCTCGATCAGAAATCGGGAACTGGGCATACTAACAGGGCAAGTTAAATAAAAATAAGTTTTGGCATAAATATCATTTATGGTACAAGCTTTTAGCGCTAACTGTATTTTTTGTATAAAAATGTCACTAATTATACAGAGAGCAAGCAATCACACAAAAGAAAAGTTTTATACAAAAAAAACCATTTTGGTACAAGATTTTATAGCTGACTGTACTTTTCTTTCCACAGGCAACTCATACTCATCGAGACAATTCTAAAAACCCCAATCACAATTAGGTTGCGTTTAATCACAGTGTTCCTATGACCACCCCTGTCTCCATCATTAGATCAGCTCAATGGTACCATAAGATTGCATTGTCATGTATGCAAATTTTCAGCTCAATCGGAAATTGGGAAGTGGGTTAAATATAGGTTCCAAGAGGTTTGACCCAAACTAACATAGGTACATACTAACAGGGCAAGTTAAATAGAAGCTTGTAAGAAACTTATGATAAATAAATAGTTATTTGTTTTATTAAGGGGGCAAAACACAAAAATGTTCACCACACCAACGCGTGAAGCGCCAAAAAAGTCAGACCAAATCAAATACAAATGAAAGAAGTAAAAATGTTCATTCATTCAAAACCATCAAATTATTATTAATAATTATTTATCTAATTTATCATTCAAAAGTCTATTCTCCCAGCTAAAATACGGAAACAACTCAAAATTTGCATGTGATTACTTTGCCCCACATGTGGATAAAATGCAACTTTCTCATTAGTTTTTGAACAATCAAGAGGGCCTTCACCAGATGGTGCGATGAAAATAATAATATAGGGATATGAGTTACGGCACCTCAATTATGGGCTATTGGCACTCGGCTAGAACAAGGACTGTGTCTTGTCGATAAAATATATACACCAATCTTTTTATAGGTGTATATACCAAGATTTTCAGTAAAAATCAAGGTTATCGCGCCTGTTTTTTGCCAAATATTTTCCTGTAACCCTCGTCTGCTACTTATTGCCCAAGCCTACACAGCTCTGTATATTTTCCTTGCATTTGAAGGTCCATTCAAAAAACTTGGTTTTCCTGTTTCTCGAGCCTGCGTCTTTCAATTGAGCGTAAACGCGATGGGCGCATGCGTGCCACCCACGCCTTGTCACGTAGCAACAGGTGGCGCCGAACCTCTGCGTAATACTCGAATAATCCTCAATGAATACATAACATTGTCTCTTTACATCCCTTTCGCAAAAATCGAACTCTTTATAAGCGGTCAATGAAAAGCGCTGTTAGCGATATTAACTTTTTTCTTCGTGGGCGTTGGAATTTTTATAGGATTTATATTTTTACTTTGAACATGTTTTACAGGGGCGCAATGCATTAAAACTTATAGCAACATATGTTTTTGAGATTTAATGGCTGGATAAAAATACATTTGGGTGTGTGTCATAGAAACATTATACAACTATATACCCCTGTCTGACTGCCGACAAAAAAGACACTAGCTATTGACTGTTTTACAAGCTTTTATTTAACTTACAATATACCTATTATGTTTGTACCGGTCAACGCTTGCAAGTTAAATTTGACGCACTTCCATCCAATGAAGCTGGAAATTTGCACACATATGTAAGTTGGGTGACAATGCAATATTATGGTACTGTAAAGTGAAACGCTTAATTGGGGTGGGAGACGAACACTCTTTGTAGTTTTCTGGCTTTATATTTTTTATATATCATTCAGCTAGATTATAGAATCAACTACCCTTGCAGATATTTATTCCTCTAGCAGAGCGATAGTTCTAAATTCAAATACATAATTGTTGCCAGTTACCTATCAAAAGACTGAAGATTTCAAATCTTCACAGTACCATCGAGCTGATCTGATGATGGAGATAGGAGGTGGCCATGGGAACTCTGTTAAAATAACGTAGCCTAATTGTGTTTGGATTTGTTAGTATTGTCTCAGCGAGTATTAGTTGCTTGTTGAAAGATAAGTACAGTAAGCGATAAAAGGTTGTATCAAAAATATTTTTTTTTGACAAAAAACTTATTCTCATTCAAGAAACTAACATGTATAATGTAGATCCCTTACTAACTATCCGCGCGTACTATTAAAGAATTTAGATCTGCTTGCTTCTTATCTAATTCTAATCAGTTGGTTGCCATAGGTGGCCTCGTCACGACATGTTATTCCGACAAGTCATAAATAATGGAAAATTACTACAAGGTCGTGATTCACTTAACTAAACGTCTTTGGCATATACACGCTTCCGGGCTGCCACTTTCCTTTTTCCATCCTTCTGTCAACAATTCTCGGAAACATTACAAATGTATTATTCTCTTTTATGTCTCGTGGACACGCCGGCCTTGAATGTCCCTGTATAAAACAGTAATGTTCGTTGGAAGTAATTTCAAATCACATACCTACTCAAAATTGATGATGCATTCATTTATTCATTACCTGTTGCAATTTTGGCCTTACGTACCAATGTTATAAGTTTAGTGTGGTGTGGTCAAGTGTAGTGTGGGCCAATTAAGCCCGACAGATTTTAAAGGTATTTTTTACTGAATTTAGAGACTATAAAGTCATACAAAGTTTCCTGAAATCGATCTTGTTTTAGAGATAATGAAAATTTTTGCAAAAAAAGATTTCTGTTATAACTTAGTGAAAATCGCATTTTTAGCTGTGACGCTGCCAGTATGTGACTTGGTTTAGACATACCTACTGATATACATTAAAGTTTTAAAGTAAACTCGCATGCAGAGCTGGGCACCGTTAATAAAAAAGTTAACTTCGTTAATCATTAATCCGTTAAATAAAAAGTTAACTTCGTTAAAGGTTACTTTTCAAAAGTTTTAACAGAAGTTAAAGTTGACCGTTAATCGTAAACTCGAAATCTTAAGTATACGCAATAGGAAATAAAACTAGTAGAAATCATCATAAATTTTGATTTTTATTAAAGACTAATCTACTAATTCACATGGTCATCAATGATGGCTAATCATTTGGTACTAATTAATAATAGCATATTCAATAAAAATATCATTCGCTAGCATCTGCCATAAGGTGCATGTTCCCCTTCATGAACATGAGAATATTAAAATTGTCGTCTGATAGCGACGCCCGTTTTGGAGAAATAATATATTTTCCCGCCGAAAACAGGCGTTCCACATCAGCACTCGAAGTTAAGTATACTAGTGTTATAATATCGGAGTAGGTACTTAGGTATCAACGATTAACGGACTTAAGGAAAGTTAACCTAAGTTAACAAGTCCGTTACAGGTTTTTAAAGTTAATCCGTTACTCGAAAATTTAACATCGTTAATTAACGTTTAACGGACTTCAGCACAGCTATGCTCGCATGTCGTATATCGTTGCCGCTCTTGCAATATGTTTGTCGTATGTCGTATGACTTTTTTTTTTCACCAGGGTGTAAAAATAAATAACGTGTCGTGTGCAGAAAACGCCTTTTTTTTGCCAAAAACAAAATTTTACTTTATACCTGCTTTTTAAGTAAGAAGAACGGTAAGAGCGTGTGATTTGCAATTCGGCTCGTACTAATGAAGTTATGTAATTTACCAGTCACTTTTCGGTGAAGGAAAACATCGTACCGGTTAAGAATAAGTTTTTGGCAAAAAATTCATTTTTGGTACAAGCTTTTATCGCTGACTGTACTTTTTTTTCCACAGGCAACTAATACTCATCGAGACAATTCTAAAAACTCCAAACACAATTAGGTTGCGTTGTTTTATCACAGAGTTCCTATGACTACCTCCTGTCTCCATCATCAGATCAGCTTGATGGAACCATAATATTGCATTGTCATCCGACTTACATATATATGCAAATTTTCAGCTTCATCGGAAACTGGAAAGTGGGTCAAATTTAACTTGCAAGATTTGTCCCATACATATATGGCATAACAGGGACATAACAGGGCAAGTTAAATAAAAGCTTGTAAAAACTGGACTAATCCCAATAAGTCTCATAGTGTTGTGTTCCTGTAGGTGAGTAAGGTTGCCAGAGAGCTCAACGAGGGTCGGCAACGCGCATGTAACATCTCTGGAGTTGCAGGCATCCATAGGCTACGGAGACTGCTTACCATCATGCGGGCCGTATGCTTGTTTGCAATCGACGTAGTATTAAAAAAAAAGGCCTAGTTTACCTTCTGGAAGGTCAAATAGCAGGCGCTTTCGTAAAAACTAGTAGTGTCTATGCCAATTCTTGGGTTTGGTTGCCAAGCGGAACCCAGGCCAAGCGGCCCATGAGCCGTGGCAAAATGCCGGGACAACGCGAGGAAGATCATGACCTGCTTTCTAATAAGTAGGTAGTGTGCTATTCAGTCGATACTAGCCTAGTTGGTAGTGATCTTGCCTAAAGACAGGAGGTCCCGGGTTCTAATCCCGGTAAGGGTGTTTATTGTCATTTTGTGTTTATTGTGAATATTTATTACGAATATGTATATCGTCGTACACAAGTACCCAAAGTACAAGCTTTCCTTAGTTTCGGGCTAGGTCAATGTGTGTAAAATAGTTCCCAAATATTTATTTATTTAAGTACCTATCCGTCGACGATGACTTAAGTAACAGGCCACCCCAAAAATTACCTACCTGTACCCAGCAGATATAAAATATTAATTAGTATCTAGTTGGATGGTCTGGTTTGCACGACGGATCTGAAATGTATGGGAAGATTCGGGTATCCGGATCCAGATCCTGATAATTTCATACATTCGGATCCGGATTGCAAACCCTGTTCGTACTCGTATCTCATCAAAGAGCATTATTAGAGGCCATTAGGCTGAAGCAATGACGGTGTAAGGTATGTAATTAAATTCATTAATAATGAGCGTTGTGTCAGAGGCGAGACTATGCAAGAAGTATCAATCGAAATAAAACGTATTTTTCCTTCCTTCCTTTATGTAGTTCCATCACTTGGGATACTCAGTCTGTATGCCGTTTGTCGTAGAGTGACCAATACTCTAAGAGCTTTCTATCGGTTTAAATATTTTCTCCCGACTTGCACCAAGCCTCTTCGAGTCCAAACCCTCCTTTTGCTCATTCTGGATTATGCTGATAAGTGTTATAGTATCTGACCTAAGCTTCCCTATCCAAGTTCGATCGGGTACTCAACAACTACATTGTCTTTGGACTCCGAAAATACGAGGTTATCTCCGCTTATCACAAAAAACTTAACTGGCTCCCTATTCGTGAACGTTTTTTTAATTTAATACATAGTTATCCTACTCGCATATATTTATCTTATTTTTGTACGTAAAATTTTGAATTTTTGTGTTAAAATCATTTCAATTTTACTCTTACTATATTGTGACCCCTTATCTTTCGGCTTAGCCGATGGTTGACTTGAGAATGCCTTCTGGCATTATGTCCGTCATTTGAACTTTTCATGTATTGTGCAATAAAGTTTAAATTAATATGCACATAAAATCCGTATAGTAGTAGTATCCTTGAAAAAGATGTATATGAAAATTGATTCGGGAGGAAAGCCAAGCTAGATACGGTGTTTGACCAGTTGATTTTCAAAATAAATTGTGTACTTAACAACGTTTCAACTGTGAGCTCTCAATCGTAAAAAAATCTGAAAGATGGTAAGGTTCTATAATAATAATGATATTTCCTCCGGTAGTAAACAGACACTCACGTCTCTCGCTTTGATGTTTTTCCTATTCGTCATGAAATAAAATAACACGAGAATAGTAAAAGCTACTTTCTGTCTCTATATCATCGGTTTATGTTCGTAAAGTAGACTTGTGTTCTAAGTGTAGGTACGAAGTACTGTCAGAGGTGTTAACCTAACTGCGAGGACGATAGTCTAAACGTATATTTTTTATAACCTTAGCTACGTTACAACTCGTCTAGTCTTAGTGGCTGCCTCTTCTGGAATGCCGGCTCGCGTGCCCGTTCCATCTGACAGCGATATCTGATTCTACATTCAAATATGTAGTATGTAACTGTTGCCAGTCATCGTCCAAAAGGCGGTAAAGCTTTACAGTACCAAGTTAACTGTTTTTTCTAGGATAAACATGTGCAGTGGGGTTAAACGAGTTGGTAATACATTTTAATCAGTAGTGATCGAAAACTTATGCTAAGTCCACATTAGTGTGCGTTCATATTTGTCTTGCGTCTCTCTCCTACGTATGCTGCGTATGCATAGCAAAGTAATAGTATAAAAAATGAACATTAACATTCAAGCGAGCAAGCGCCTCCATTTTCAATGTAGGTACTCGATGCGGGTTTTCGTTTAACTATCATGTTCATTTGAATGCTGGTCAATGTTTGTCATGTCAAGTCTAAAATATTTGTAAATATTTGTGTGGTAGGGCACAGCCAGTGGATGTCATTCCAGATCTAGAGCAGAGCCCAACTGGAGAAGTACCTCCACCTTACAGAAAACAGCAGCCAAATAACACTAGACCCTACTCATAGTGTTGTGTTCCTGCCGTTGAGTAAGGTTGCCAGAGCTCAATGAGGGGGGGCGGGTTTAGGGTCGGCAACGCGCATGTAACTCCTCTGGAGTTGCAGGCGTACATAGGCTACGGATACTGCTTACCATCAGGCGGGCCGTATGCTTGTTTGCCACCGACGTAGTATTAAAAAAAAAAAAGGTCAATGTGGCTGCGGGGTAAATGTGGCTTCACTTTGGGGCCTGTTTCACTAATCACATCATTATCAAGCAAGTGTGTTTAGTGGCAAATGTATGAACTCGCACCTGTAATACCCGTATGCCAGACTTACTCATGTTGACCTTACATAAAATTGTAATATGCACCTTATTGTGTACAGTGCGTCATGCTTGCACTTTTATCGTGAGTTCTTCTCGCTCTTACATACTTGTTAGAAATAAACGGCCACGATGATAGTCGATGTGCTACAATCTTCTGCCCTCTGTGATCTTAGTGCTTGAAGGAACGATGCAGCTAGACTGACCACTAGCCTTCATCGGGAAACTTGAAACTTACAAGTATCTAAGGCAAAAGATTTTCACCGCAGACGTTGTTTGATACTCATGTGGTGAACAAGTTAGTTATGCGTTACTATCGGTTAAGTTTGACTTTCGTTGAAGAGCATGTTATAGATTCAAGTTTCGAGAATTCTAGTCATTTTCGAACTATGTGAGCTAACGAAGCTTTGCTCGAAGCAGATTAAACTTATAATCACTTAACTTTAATTTGCGCGTTAACTAGGGAGATTAGTAGTGAAATCTTCTGAAACAAGATTTTAACGATCTTAGACAAATTAAAGTCGTGTCAATAAGTATGCGTCACACCAAACGTAATTTATATGGTGGTACGTAATATGTATGGTACTAAAAAGTCTGATGAAACAACCATTTATAAACGATTTTCACAGGTTTTTATAGAAAAGTCTCTAGTGATTTTTTTGGTCAAGTAAATTTAAGCATAATCTAGACATAAAAATATAGATACATATAATCACGCCTTTTCCCGGGAGGAGTAGGCAGAGAAAACGGATTTCCACTTGCCACAATCCTGATAAACCTCTTTCGCTTCCTTCACTTTCATACACGCTCGCCGGTTTAGGGTGCTCTTGACCTGGCCTTTCTTCAGGATTTCCCGATTTGATCAGAGAAAGTCCACCGAGGTCTACCCCTTCCAGCTCCCTCTTCTACTTCTCCCTTATACGTATACACTCCCTTTGTTAGCCTTCTTTCACTCATTCTTTCCACGTTTCTTCTATTGTCATAGAAAAATATGACGTAAGTTGTATCTGTGTCGTCGAATTTCCAGACGCAGAATCGGTTGAAGTAGGTGATATTTCATAGTCCAAACTACCTTCTTATATGGGGAATGTGGGGTTGCGTTGTCGAAGACAAGATAGATAATGGAGCATTTTCTTTACTCGATTGCTCTTAGGATATGAGAAAATCTGACTTTGACTGACTTTTTCTGCAATCGGGCATTGGCTAATGCCGTGAGATCATACCTTAACTAAAACAATACCTCATTTTGAGCTAACTCTTATTGATCGCGTTGAATGTCTGGCGAAGGCTAAGTACCTGAAGGTTGCGTCTCGTTTATTAGTCTACGCAAAAGGTTAAGATGGATTTTTATGTGAAGAGTCCAAATAATGATTTAAGTTGTATACAGCTTTAGTCTGTTTAAATAATCCTGTAATATTTCAAGACTAATATTTTTTATAAGTTAATATAATTAGATTACGTAGTATTATCTAGATCGTATGTAAACTACAGTAAAATTGATAATAGATTATAAAAAAATGTCTTTTACACTACTTTCCAATAAACACTTTCCGTGCCTATGCCGAAAATTTAAAGGGTCATATGTACTGTAAAACATTGTACAATTGTGTTTTAATTTATCACCACTCGTTGTGAATGTCCTACTCTACGCACTTGTATCGTACATAACTATTGTTCTCTCACAAAGAATTTCTTGGCGTAAACCACAAAGAACGTTACCTACCGAATAAATAAAATAAAAAGCTATCAGAAATACCAACCAACAAGATCTAGCAGCATAATACTTCAAATACCTCCTTAAAGCTTACCGCAACATTTCTTAAAAATAAACTTTTAGATAAGTATGTCTGAATTGAAGGAAGCTAAAGCCTTCAAAGGTCCAAGTCTTAAATGATTCTTAAAAGTTTAAAGTTACTCAAAGTTCTTTCTTAAACTCGAAACTTTTCAGTCAGAATCGGAACTGGGTTGTATAAATATCGAAAAAATGCTACAACAATATTTCTGCTTATTTCGAAATGAGTTTTTTAAAGGTCTTGTCAAAACTTGTAGCCAGACTGTCACGTTCTAACAAGTATGATTGTCGGTAAGTGACGTATTTCATCATTGTAATATCTGTGGTAATATTATCAGAAACAAATGTATCAGTATAGAACATATCCGAAAGTATTTTTAAAAATTCATTTATAATGTCAAATGGACCATCTCCCTCTCTTGTACCTAAGCGAGTTTAACCATAAGAACAGGCTGTAAGACATTTTTAATATTTAATAAAATAATCAGCGCTGCCTCCAAACCTTTGTTTTATTAAAACACCAAATACTACAATCATATCCGTGTACGTGTAAACCTATTTCTGTACCCCTAGTGTAAATTTGATCGACATCATAACGTGACGAACGCGTTTGCGTTAAGTCTCATTTTGTATAGGATTTTGAGTTTCCAAAACGTCCCGCTTGGCGCGCTCTTTCTAAATCCAATACAAAATGAGACTAAACGCAAACGCGTACGTCACGTTTCGAAATCGAATTTATTTACACTAGGGGTACAGATTTCCAGAGACCGGAATTAACGTGGTATTTTTGAAATATCATAGAGAGTTCTCATATATCGAATTCCAATACACATATGTATATCGATACAATGGAGAACACAAAATATTAAAAAGTTAATACATAGTTGCCTAATGGATATTTCACTGTAATATTAACCAGATAAAATGAAAAAAACGAACTTTGAACGTGAAATTGAAAAAAAAAAACACAGAACTGAAGTAATTAAATGTGAAACTATTAACTATGGAGGACCCACGCGCAATCGCCTTTTCATGTAGTCCTCATTTTTCTTTCGGGATATTAAAACTATTGAAACTATTTTGACACCATATCAACTACAGCCATGCCGATTTGTTTTTGTCGAATTTTTAATTATTATAAGAGTTAAAAAAATATGATATCTGATCTGTTTTCGCTCCTAATAATTACAATAAAAAAAAATCAATAAATGTCAAACGTATGTTAAATCTACATCAAATTATGTAAAAATATTTCCGTTATATCCTCATAAGTTTTCATTGTTTTTATTGCATATCTCTATTTCGCATTTGCAACTCCTCAAAAGTTATCTATCTATCCCCCCCCCCCCCCTCGTTGAGCTCTGGCAATCTTACTCACCGGCCAAGAACACAACACGATGAGTAGGGTCTAGTGTTATTTGGCTGCAGTTTTCTGTAAGGTGGAGGTACTTCCCCAGTTGGGCTCTGTTCTAGATCTGAGATGATATTCACAATGCCTATACCTCTCTTTTGCACGTAGTTTAAAAACGTACCCGGGTCCAAAAATTCTTGTATTCGACATTGCATCGATATATGTATATGTATATCGAAATTCGAAAAATGAAAAGTCCCTTATGACAATTCAAACGGCCACGTAAATTCGGGCCGCCGCTGATTTTACAATTTGTTTTAGTTTTTATATTGTTACATGTTATTATTACGTATATTACCTTGACACAAGTCGCAGTGCATCTCTCGCGCATCAATAAGTGCAAGCGATCATATTATTATCATATCACTCTCAAAATCTTAATAGATTTTAAAATCTGAATATTTTTACCTGTATCGGTAAAACCTATCGTTGACGTAAGCGAAAATTGAGAAACGAAGGCGCCAGGCGAATGGCCGTATATGTTCGCCCTCAGGCCTCGGGCGGTTTCCGACGCGATAGCGGATGCGACGCGTTATCAGTAACACGCTTTTATCTAAACGCGATTGATAGCAAATGCTCACAAACATGTTTGCAACAACGATATTTTTAGCGCCGCTTCCCTGTGTCGTTAGTGGTGTTAGGAAAAAAGTAAAAAAGGCCGTTTATTGTTGTGTACAAAAACTGATGGCTATGAAATGTAGGAACTTTGCGACCAGATTCCCTAAATCCATACAAGTCAAGACCTGAACGACATAATTATATGCAATGAGTTAACCGTGTTAATTAAATTTGTCATCACCTCTTTTTTTAGCAGCACAAGGCTGCACTGGTAGGGTCGCCATGTGAGGTTGGGCGTTAAAGGAGAACTACTTAGTCTTCAGTATAGATTTATCGTGTTTAAAATAACATATGTAACAGCTTATACATTAACGAATAAAATCAGGCGTTACTTTGCGAAAATCCATATTAATTAAAACACAAAATATTACTTTGCTAATCCGCGAAAACATAACATGCTAGTCAATCAGTGCTAACTCGCTATACTTACTTGCGTATTTTTACATTCAATTAATGTTCCCACCCTCCCACCGCAAAAATAAATACACAAATAAATATAAAAATCCACCACCGAAAGAATAAAACTCGACACGTGTTTCGCCTCTATACGAGGCATCCTCAGGCCTCAGGGTTTTTAGCTTATACATTAGAACGCTGTAGGGGTAAAGCGTAGCACACACTACAAATATATTGTAGTATATTTTGTTTGTAAGTATTTTTTATAAAATTGAGTGTTTTAGGTGTGAATAATAGACAACCAGACATATAGGGAGGACCTCAGTGCATATCCCAAGCTAGTAAATGGACAGGATGTAACAGTCAATTACTTCTCTATGCCAATAGTAATCACAGCAGAGCACCACGCGTCTATCCTGAAATACACACCCAAACGCCTCATGCATATTAATGCCTGCAACCATTCATGCCACGTAGCTACTGGAATATAATGTCGTAATACATTGTGTCAAGCGCATTTCACTTGTTTCCTGCCAGATTAACTGACTAAAATGGCTAATCGACTAAATTGGACGATTTTATTTCGTTGTCGCTTTTGTATAAAATTTGGCTGGTTTGAAGAGCTTATTTTGGGTGGAATAATTGTATGGAAAACATGCATGTAATTTTTCGTCAAGTTATGAAAATACCAACCATATCTGCCTGCGTAGCCAACGTGCATATCGTTCACGCTCCGTGGCCAACGAAACGCAACTGTCACAGTCGCACTAATGGGGAAGAGTGATAGAGAGCTACGGAGCGTTAACGATTGTAACGTTGGCTACGCGGCCTGGCCGTGTTCGTTCGCCACGGAGCGTGAACGATAGGCACGTTGGCTACGCCGGCTGGTCTACGTTTTCGTAATTTAGAGGAAGGTTTTTTTATAGGATAGGTATAGCGTGAAATTGTGCTTATTACTTA
Organism: Cydia pomonella; assembly: GCF_033807575.1. Lineage (NCBI taxonomy): Eukaryota > Metazoa > Arthropoda > Insecta > Lepidoptera > Tortricidae > Cydia > Cydia pomonella. Next base: position 6,448,092 of record NC_084720.1, read on the forward strand.
AGAACTCTTATCTATCCACCAATTTTTTACTGAAAAAGATGCCTTATTATGTTATTACTACAAGGGAAACCCAAAAATACGTTGACACATCATTTTTAGGCATATTTTTATAACTTACACGACCTTTACCAATATAATTAATAATTAAAACTGCAATTATTTAACTAAAAAAAAAACAGAACGAATCTTTGCTACAGACGAACATCGAAATAGTTTACATTACACGGCTTTCCTCTTTGAATACGTATTTCATATCATGATACAACACGCACCAAAATCAATATATACATATAGGTACTTTGATCGTGTTCTAAACTCACGACACAATTTTGTGCCGCGTTCCATCGTAAACACAATTTAACTGTAATATTATTACGTAGTAGTACGAGAAGGTACGCTCATCAAGGCGAAATAATACGTTATTAAACGTCAATATAGCCTTACACTAAGAATGAAACAGTAATATATACCGCATCTCTCGTAACGCATATAATTATGTCGTTGAGGTCTTGACTTGTATGGATTTAGGGAATCTTGTCGCAAAGTTCCTACATTTCATAGCCATCAGTTTTGGTACACAACAATAAATGGCCTTTTTACTTTTTTCCTAACACCACTAACGACACTGGGAAGCGGCGCTAAAATATCGTTTTTGCAAACATGTTTGTGAGCATTTGCTATCAATCGCGTTATTGGTGCATCTCTTTCAATTGTTTTAGTTTTTTAATGTGCAGTGGATTCAGACAGTGGAAGGAGGGCGATTCTTATTTAAGTAACAATTTGTTAAGGTTTTAATCCAGCAGCGCTATCATGGTCGCATTTTGCCATGCGTCACTTTCGCACATAACTACATACCTAGTCTTGCATTAATTCATCATATTAAATTTAATAATGGAATGTTTGATATACTTTTGTTTCTTGGTTATGCTTAAATAGACATGGCTATCAGAAAAAGTACATTTAGATCCAATTATCGTTTCCCTGAAGATGGATTGGGGCATCAAAGAGAATCGTCGCAGTGATGACCAATGCAACAAGCAAGTGAATGACATTTTCAAACTACTGAAACCTTTAAATATAACGAAGAAATTTATCTATCGTACTATCAAGCGATACAACGACATGGGTTTAGTCGACGACCGACCCAGAAGCGGTCAACGGTCGGACAAACAGTCGGACCACGTCAAACAAGGACACTGGCAGTGATTAAAGCGGTAGCTGAGCGAATTCGGAGAAGGCTAAGCAAGCAGAAAATCATGGCTAGGGAAATAAAAATTCCCCCTAGAACTATGTCGCGTATCATAAAACAAGACCTTAATCTTGGGGCTTATCGTCGGAGCACAGGGCAGCGTTTGACAGCGGTCCTACGGAAAATAAGAGCCAGGAGAGCTAAAGAGCAGCGGCATGCAAAGGGCGGATATCGTAATATTCTGTTCAAAGATGAAAAAAATCTTTATCGTGGAGCAAAAATTCAACCGCCAAAATAATAAAATATATGCTCACAGTTCCCAAGAAGCTTTTGAAAACTCATACATAGAATAAAGTAGGTACCTACTGCGCAGTATTGTCACTAACGCTAGCATGGAACAAAATAAATTTTATTTTTATTAACTGTATATTTTATGACACGGTCATAACCACTGCACCTGGAGCGATATTTGAATTTAAAAAACCTCTCTCTAGTAAATTCATGAAATTAAAACATAACAGATTTCAGTTTTATACAAATCGTAAAAACGTATTTCAATTTGGTACCATCATACGCATAACATCCGTTTATGATCGCAGATAAAGCGAATCCCAGGAGCGGATATAAAATGTGTTTTCAGCTGCTTATGTCAATAGAAATGTTTAATCTCGTTGCTTATGCTTAACTTCAAAAGATATAGTTATATTTTCGTCTATTTATATATAAAATCTATTACAATTAAACATGATACAAAAGATCATACTTAAACAAACATACCTATTTGAAGATTGTTACAAATTGATTACTCGAGTAATTGTTTTAATTTAAACTTCAAAAACATTTTATCCAAAATGGTAAATGTATCGGTAGATGAAATATGTTTTACGCCATGGTGCGTTCAAAAATTTTAACACCAACTTGATTTTTTATAAGTCTTATAAAATACGGGCTTGACACGCGACTTGCAATCAAACTTCCGCGCTCCTGAATGCCACTTCCAGTCAGCGTCGTTGTATTTTATCAAAGCAATGAGTTTAGTAAAATAGTCGATCCTAGATTATGGCAATACCGATTTATAACGAATGATTTGCGTTCTGCTGTTTCGTAAATTATGCTGTTCAGTGTTTTTTTTTTTTTTTTAAATATTATTTTTAATGCGACGCAAGTATGACATAACATGACATATTGTCCACATCGTTATTGACGCGCTCATCGCGGATCTGTATCATGTTGTGTCACGCGCGATAATCGAGACCAATCACATTACGTAGCTGCGCCGAAAATTACTGTTTTATATTTGTGTGGAGGACTCTATCATTTGTCACCATGCCTGTCGCGTTCTAACAAGTATGTAAGTGTAAAAGTGACGCATGGCATGACAGGTGATAAAAATGCGACCATGATACCGCTGCTGAGTAGCATAAGAGTGCGAGACGCCGAGACACGTGTCTAATCCACTAATAAATGAAAAAAACGAGACCACAATGAGCCTGAGGATAAAGCTTATGAGCGGCATCTATATATTATGAAGTTATCTATATTAATTCTTGAACTGACATTTTTAAACCTCAAGCCGCCCAGACATCAAAACTTGCGAAGACACATGCAATATTGATATGTCCAAATAAAGCTTAAAAAAGAATGGAATGGGAGACCTTTTTATAGGTCTTTGGGCGGCTAGGGAATGTGAGTGAAACACTATTTGTCAAAATATGCCACCTGAGTTAGTGCCTAGATTTCTCTCTGAATTTAAGATACAGAATAACAAACTTTCCTATTTGACACAGACGCTGCGTACCCAACTCTTGAGAGTTGAAAACTATTTCGTTTGTACAATACACTGCATTTTCTGTGAGCTAGAGCGGTTAAAAATGATTTAAAAATTCTCGTCTAAATTTTTCATGCATTGTGAACGTACACGTGGAATTATTTCTCTGGTGGTTTATTAGGGTTAGATTTTTGCAACAATACGTGAAATGCAATGTAGCATTTATTTCAGCATTATCGTACCTACTATTACTATGGTGGTTCAATATGAGGAGGGAGATGACAGCCCAGAACCTAACCCCTATGACAACCCAGGATAGAGCGTCCTGGCGCCATGGTATGACAGGTGATAAAAATGCGACAATGATACCGCTGCTGAGTAGAGTGCGAGACGCCGAGACACTTCCTCCGTTCGGCAACCTACATATTAAAAAAAAATACTTGAAAAGTTTAGCAAAATTAGTAATAGAAATGAAACATGAACATAAAAAGATAAAAAATATTTCCGTTAGTTAGTTATGCTGGGCATTTACCGCAAATCGACAACCATTGTCTATTTTGCGTGAAAACAAGGTAGCACTACTCTAGCCACCCCAGCTCCTCCACGAAACTTAGCAGTATCTTCAGGTTGCTAACTGCCTCTTTTAGGGTGCACAGAGTCCCTAGAGGTATTTTTTCCTGTATACTTCTACATGTTTACAATCTAGGAGAATATGTTTCGCTGTTTCCTCTTCTTCCAGGCACGCTCTGCACATGGGGCTGTCCGTTTTACCCATATTATGCAGGTGTTAGTTTAATATGTTATGTGCAGTAATTAATCTTACTACTGGATGTTTTCAGTAGTATTTTGGTGAGCTTGTGGTTTTGTTCCGGCAGGATTTCTTTGATCTGCTTACATGTGTTCATTTCAGCCCAGTATTTATTGTGCACTTGTTTGTGATGTTGGTCTAGCTGGTTTTGTATGTAGGATACTTGTAGGGGTATGGTGGGTTCGGGTCCATGTGCCGGTGTTTCATGTGTAAAAAGTATGAAACTTAGAGATTTTTTCCTTGTTAAATTATATAGTAGGTGCTACTGATTTTGAGAGATGAAAAAACTTTTCTGCAAAAAAGCTTCAGCACAGAACTTCGCAAAGGATTCTTTGCAATTAGGGCGCACTTTGCTCAATTTGTCATTGTACAATCATACTTAATTTACAATTCAAAGCTAAATAGGTTCCTTTTCGTCTTTGACGACTCGCAATTCTTGCATATAACAAATTATTTAAATGGAGCAGAAATAAAATATTTCGTCAGTCGGATTCTTTCTCATGAATATTCAATTCATTCGTGAGGCGCGGTCGGTTTATAAAATCTTTGATTAAGACGATCCATGCTCATTCGTCTTTTTCAAATTTGTAAAAAATTGGTCGATAAGGACTTAATAGGTATTTGAGAGAATTTAATGCAATTTCTTATAAAAAAATTACGTTAGCTTATTTTTTCGCTAGATCATCATAATAACCGTAAACCTTCCTGTGATGGACTTTAGCGGTATTATGTTATAGGTTGAGTAAGAGGTTGAGGCTGTCAACGCTGCGTACATTGTACAACAACATTGTTTAATCTACTAGATTCGGTGGACCAGACTAACCCTTAACCCTTTGACGGACTAGATCTTAAAATATTAATAATTCAAGCTTCATTGCCAATTCATAGTTATAAAAATTGCTTGAGGCAAAAATAGAGTTGTGGGGTATATGTAGTTGTTGGATTGGCAATTATTTTCTTAAAATAAATCGATTATGACCGTTAAAGGGTAAAACCTACAGCGAAAGTGAATCGCAGGTAAGATCAGACCACACTGAAATTCAAGCGTAACCGGGCCCAACCAAGTATAATCCGCCTGCCGACAATAATTAGATGTTGATATAAGAAACCACCATCAATTACGTAATGCACAACGAAAAGCGAATTTTTAAGCAAACGATCGTGCTCTCTACGATCAGGGAAGAATAAAGAAAAACGAAAATAGCTTTGAATATTTTATATTTATAATATGATTCAAAAGAAAGCTCGAAAGAAAGCATGTAGCCAACGCCATGTAGGTGTAGGATTATTTGATTTAATTATCTTTATTTGACGATAATGTACAAATGAAGTCCGTATATATGAGAATGTTGGGAATACCTACGTCTAAGTAAACGCAAAATAATTATCAGAACATTCAGAACGTCGAGAAGTTCGTTTTCCGTTGAGAAAATGCTAATGAAAAATTAGCCGACAAAGTTTTCCCATCTGTGTTTAGGCAATTTTTCGGCCTTAGTCAACTTTATTTCCCGATTGTGGTACATAAATGCGACTTGAGATTGTTATGGGCTTTAGGAGTACTCGCGGTTAAGAGTTAGAATTTTGGTTAGGATTTTAACTGAATCACAACATTTAAAAAGAGATTCGTGGGTTTATTTTAATGTATATTCTCCGTTATCGGAATACGTACATCTGGACCCATTTCGATTGTTTGGTTTAAAAGGGCATATCTTTGATAATTTGTTGGAATTCATGGAGGAATCGGGGGAAAATGGTCCAAAAACATAGTTGAGAGTGTTTTTATCTACTATTATTTCATTATATGGACACCAAGTTGAATTCCATTGCAGAATTAAAATAATCAAGTTTTAATCGAGAAGTGCACATATCATTCGCGCTCGCCCAGTGGTTAAGAACATCTGCCACGCAGCAATTCATTTACTTCCTTGGACTCTAATAAGGGTGACGACATTTTGGCTAAAATACCAATATCTCAGTTCTGCAATGGTATTCCACTTAGTGCCCATAGAAATAAAGTACATAAAAATACTAATCTAATGACCTAACTCTCGTCTCTGTTGGTTTTTGGAACAGGCTCCGTATAAAGTTGCCCATGGTCCCTTATCAAATATTATACTCACATTTACAGATGCATTTCTTTAATTACTCATCCAAACTCAGTAACAAGGGCATCTTAAGATTACGGTTCCAGTTGGTTGAAACTAAAGGTAGAATGTGTCAGAAGGGTCTATAATCGCCCACAACACGTCCCACCCGTTTGCATCAGAGGTCATAATTAAGACAGGAGATGGTAATACGACCCGAGCGCGTTGAGTGGCTCTAGGAACGTGATTACGAGGGACAACACCATAATTAAGGGAAATACCGTGTAATTAGACTTAACGCTGTACAGTATTCCGGTGAGTGGAAAGTTTGGTAAAACTATCTATTTATTTTAAAATGGATAGCCTTACTAAACATGTAAATATAATATTGTTACTGTACCTAGTCGTTTCAATATTGTAACATATATATCACTTACTGTTTAATGATAATATATTATTCAATTATCTTACGGCCCGATTCCAACTTTAAGATATATACGTCAAATATTTGACGTATCCTAAATTTCGAATCGGGCCGTTAAGCGTCTTGGCGCTGCTGTAAGCTTAGGTTATGGTACTGGAAGGAATCGATCCTTTAACTTATTCAGGTTGAAAGTGTCAACAAATATCTATGCGCCTTTTTTGGAACGCGGGGAGACCACACAAAAAGTGGATTTCCACAAAACTGCTTGGTTCAATTCTATTTCTTGATATGCCTTTTTTTCCATACTCAGTTATGTGTAGTGTAATCAGATGAAAACATAAACGATGACAAATAGACAAATACGCCTAAACGGTAATTCTCTAAGAATATGCGGTTGCATCTAATAGCCAACACTCTTTTCATACATTTTGTATGGGTCGCGGCAATTAGACCGCAGACATATTTTTTGAGAATTACCGACCCTAAAAATTAAAGTGCACACCAATGAACCGGAGAAAAATATACTTTGGGTTTAATTTGAAGTAATAAAAAAACGGTCGAAAACGAAATACTGAGTACTTTATTACGTTCGAAACTTAATGTAAAAAAAAAAAATCTGCAATTCGGTTAAGAATACATATTTTATCTATCAAATTAAAATGTACAGTCAATCTAATATGTAATGTATGTGAAAAATCTCACTCCATTATACATCTGAGTTCACCAAAATCCAAAATAATCCACACCTCAAAGGGGTTAAAAATAATAACTTTTCCATTTTAATATCGCGACATGAAATTTTTAGTCACTCTTTGCTACTTAAGTAGGGGGATAAAACGCGGTTCAGCCAAGAGCATATATCCTCATTTACTAGCGAGTGCAGGCAAGGCAACCTCGCAGATTCTGTGTTATTGGGCATATTTAACTCAGAATATTATAACTTATATATTTATAAATAAAATTAGGAATTAAATAATAGTTAGTTCCTTTTCAGTAAGAGAGGAGAGAAGACTTCCGCTGGAGTTACAGGTTATTATCTCTCTTAACTCCTTTATTGACCTGGTTGACATTAAACGTATGTGTTAAGTTTCACATACCTATCTATGTCGATGAAATGAAAATATAGGTACATCACATAACATAAATCTTTACCACTTCGTAAATGTTGTGAGTAATTAAAACTGAATCAATCAGTTGTTGAGAAAAACGACCGCCATCTTTGATGTATAAAATGGCCTTAAAGAAGGGTCTACGGCCCACTAGATTTTCTTGCCCTCGGTAAACGATTGGAACATCTGATAAAGCTGCTAAGTAACAAAGGGCCTTTATTCTTTGAATACACGTAATATGACGCCTTTTTAAACACATGAAAGTGCGTGCTTGTGTATAACTTGTGTATTATTAGTTAAAGCAGCACGTTGCCATTTTAAAAATACATTACAAATTTCAGTGCCATCCGCTTAATGTAATATATATGTGAGTGCAAATGAGACGCTCTGAGTTTTAATTCATATTAGTATTATGTATTTATAGACTTAAATATTCCTGAGGATTATGCTGCCGCCTTTATTGTGCATATTAAAGCACCTATTTATATGTTTGTATGGAATTCATTCAAAAGAGAATATTTTACGTAAAGGATATGTAAATGCGAAATGAACGTTTTCAGAACGTTTGTTTTTTATCTTCCATTGAAACTGGGAAAGATACTTCTAGTTAATTATTCGGTATCGCATTATTATGTATACGAACTGATTCAGTCAATACTTAAGTTGGTATGAACTTGACTAATATTTTACACTCGAGTCCTATAATTTAGAGTCCATCAGTCATTTTGAATACTAAACTAAGAATTGTTGTATTTAAGATTTGTACAATGTACTAGGATAGAAATCAGCGCTTGGATGTTTTTCTTCTTTCAATTTCATCTTATTCTTATAGTTGGTCCATTGCAACAAAATCGATAACTATAATCTATAAAGTTTTCAGCATTGTATAGTCAATATCATAGGTAATATGTTCTAATGTAACTTTCCAAAATGACTGTTTTTGCCAAAATAAAGAGATTTTTTTCATTGTTGCTCAGATCAGAGATCAGAGTATTGTCAGGAAAGAAGGCGAGTTCTAAAGAAAAAATTAAACTTTATACACCATTATTCTCTCGGTCATCCGGATAAGACATTTTGCAGGTACTAGTATCTTTGCAATTATTAGGGAACGTAAACCGGTTTTTAATTGTATATTAATAAATATATAAAATTCATACAAATAAAAAGTACTACAAAGTTGCATCTTAGATACCTATTTAAAGACATCGAGTATTGAGAAGATTAAAAATTCCCTATATTTTATAGATTTTGCGGAAAATATGTATTAGTTTTTGAAAATGTTATACCTGCCACTCTGAGGCACCGAGGGTGGCACACTCTGTATTACTGGCAGGAAACTGCTGTATTTTGTAAAATAAAGCCCAAGGGAAGGAATAAAGGATAACATGTTACTTAAATTAATTAATACTTAATTACTACCCACAACTACACATAATCAGTTAATTAAATGTAACACAATAACGATCATTGCCGTGTAGGTATTCTCATGGTTTGGCGTGCGCGAGCGGAATGAGTTTTTTAACGGAGCACTGTAATGGGACCTTGAGATTTTTAAGGTACCGAACCGGGCGAAAATTGTACGTGCTCACAGGCTTCGGTCCGGTCACAATCCATTAAATATGTTTGCTCATCCGATGAGAAAAGCAGAGTCGCCCAACTGCGATATTTGCGACTCTGTCGAGGATGTACATCACTTCCTAATGGAATGTGTTCGGACTCGAGACAAGAGGGCGCAACAATTTGAAGCTAGGGGTTATGCAGTAACTGATATTAGGGGTTTTCACTCGATATTGGCGGAACCTCTGTCTAAAACTGCGAAATTCGTGTAAGTACAGTTTTTTTTTGATAACTAGTAACACATTGAAACTATAATGTAGAGGCTCAACGTAGCCGACATGTCTCTTTGATAAAGCTCCTTCTAAATTGTAGATTAGAAAAAAAAACGAACAAAAAAAACCCTTATTTTTCTGGCATATTTTTTTTGTGGGGGTCGCAGTTCCAACCTAACCTAACCTACTATACTGGCAACAATTCGTTTACGTGGGGTCGCAATTCTAATCTAAACTAATCTACTTTTCTAGCAACAGTTCATTATGTGCAATCGTGCAGTTTATTAATGCGTTTTATTTATTTTATTCACAGTTAGCATTAGTTTTATATATTTCCTAGTGCAATTTCATAAAATTCCTAGGAAGTTTATACATTTCCCAGGATATAGATAGATATGTAATAGAATACTCTTTATTGGCACACCTTAGTAAAAGATACAGACAACAGGCGGTCAGGCAATTTATAAATTTCCTAAATGGCCTCGAAAAATAATAGAAAACTAGGAATTGTACACAATTCCTAGGTTTCATACAATTCCGGTAACACATACAAGGCGCGCTGTGGGTAAAACACGTCTATCGAATGCTGCTCCAGGATGCCGATTCCGCTCTAATTATTTGATACGGTTTTCACTTTATTTTGTTACGCCTTAACATTGAGTACCAATCAGCGTTCGCAGCTCATGCTAATTGGTGCTAACGATGCATTTCGCTCGCATTTATTGGTACACATGAGATGCCTAGGCTAAGGGCCTAGCCAAGATACCAATCGCTAATGCGTCTCTATCACTCTCCATATAAATGAGGCAAAGATACATTAACGTTTCGTTCGCTACGGTGCAAACGATTAGCACCTTGGCTAGGCCCCCTGATGACACGACTCGGGGCAATATTAAAATGAGGAGAAAACCATATCAATCATTATGCCGGAGCTCGCTTAACAGATGGGAATATTGGGCCTGGACGCGTGTCCGTTGTCCGTCGCTCGAGTAAACATGGAATTAAAGCGTAATGACCTAATGACTATTTAATGTACAATTACGCACATGGAATACTGTTCTCATCTATGGGCAGGGGCACCCCAGTACCAGCTTCTCCCTCTGGACCGCATCCGACGAAGAGCGACTCGAATTGTCGACTGCCAGTGTATTTCGGATCGGCTTGACTCCTTGGCGCTGCGTAGAGATGTGGCCTCGCTCTGCATTTTCTATCGCATGTACAACGGGGAGTGCTCCGAGGAATTGTTCGGATTAATCCCTGCCGCTTCTTTTCGCCATCGCCCTACGCGACAACATTTCCATCCTCATCACTTAGATGGTTGGCAGTCCTCAACTGTGCGTTTTTCCAGGAACTTTCTGCCTCGCACAGCTAAACTGTGGAATGAACTGTCGCCTGCGGTATTTCCGGACCGATACGACCTTCAAACCTTCAAGAAAAGAGCGTACTCCCATCTCAAAGGCCGGCAACGCACTTACAACCACTCTGGTGTTGCAGGTGTCCATGGGCGGCGGTAATCGCTTACCATCAGGTGATCCGTCTGCTCGTTTGCCTCCTCTACCATAAAAAAAAAAAATTTGTAAAGTGTTACTTTAACAGTAAGCTTGCGCGATCTACGACTTCTTTATTACATAAAAGTTCATTATTAGGTACGTTGTAAGTTGTAATATCTGACAATTACATACCTATTTTATGTAATCCATGTGGAATGTTATTCGTACAGGTATCAATAAATATATTGAAGTGTGTTCAGGTATTCAATAATTATGATCACGTCACTTTCAATGTTACAGTGACATAAATAATTAAATGATGTACTTACTTGCACACAGTTAGATAACCAATTTTGGTGAATAAGGCGTACACTTACCTGATTGGTTGAATTACAGGATCGATACATGAAACAACAACATAATAATTACTAGTTTATTTTAAGTTATTGATAAATAAATAAATATTATGGAACTATTTTGCACATATCGGCCTAGTCCCACAGTAATGCCCCATTCATATCTATTCTAGTAGCATCCATTCCAGATCGAATCCAGCACTGGAATGTGACTGGAATTTTCATGTAAAATGTTGTCAAGACAAAAACATAAGGCTCGCATTGTCAAAAAGTTATCAGATCTCATGTAGAGCCAATCTTCTCACGCTACAAGCCTTAACTTCTCAAACTCTACACTTTATCTACCAGTTAAGCTATTTGAAGATTATGAAAAGCCGTTTTACTAGGTATATATGTATATATTTTTTATACCACGACGGTGGCAAACAAGCATACGGCCCGCCTGATGGTAAGCAATCGCATTCGTCAGGTAAGTGAAACAGACCCTAATAATAGTAAAAAATCTAAATGCTGTCAAAGATAAATAAAATTGAATAAAGTATGTTTTTATGTCAATATCGAGAGAGGAAAATGAAGACTACGTTTGTATGGAGAAACGGTCGTCCCCTTTACTCTGTATTAGTATGGGAGCGCCGATATGGCGGTTATCACATTACATGAGATTCGCACGTCGCTCCATATTTGAGCAAAACGACGCTATACGCGTATTATGCGTCATCCCGCTCGCACATCGGAGCGACGTACGTATCGCATCTAGTGTCTCGCCTAATGCGGTGACGGCGCGTGTTCTTCCATGGTCTAGCAGATCTATTAGACTGCGGGCCAGGAGCACATTTCGTCAGCCATCGCCTCCCGGCTGATACTTTGTCAGATGATAGTTTAGATGCTGTTTTAAACTAAAAAAACCGTCAGCCGGTTCTATCGCGGTGAATGACCATCAGCTGTAAAATGAACATGTAAAAAATATGCGCCTACCATTTTATGTGCCGCAAAGTATGCGTAATGTGTAAATTGTGTAATCCGATGGCTTTTCAGGCGATTACGCCTGATGAAATGCTATATGCAAAGTTTCATGATTTGTTTTTGCTATCATAAAAGGTATAGCGATTATTTTTTACATGTTCATGCGACCAGCTGATGGTCTTACCACCGCGATATAACCGGCTGACGATTTTTTTTAATTACCAACAGCATCTGAACTATCATTTGACAAAGTATCAAACGGGAGGCGATGACATTTTTTTTACGTGTTTCGGTGCTGCCTTTCCTCAATCCACCAACGGAGCGGCAGCTGACGTCCACAAGGGTTCATTATACCTAGCCGTTAACCACTACACGAGTTTTCAGCCGCGAGGCGATTGGTCATGGAAATTGTTCCTGGCTCGCGGTCTATATTGTTTACCTACATGGTGTATCAACCGATAATTGCCAATCTTGGCGTTGTGTCCACACTAGAACTTACAATGTATCTGTTCGGTAACGGTTCTACTGACTATTAAACGTTTAGTTAATATAGAACGTATTACAAGCGTTTCAAAAAATTGGAAACAACCCTATTGTCACAGTGGTGAAATGGGGACCAGAGAAGGAGAGGGAGAGAATAAACAAAAGTGGTGGAATCATTGTGATTGTGAAAAATCAAGGTGACGTTTCATAAAAAGTAGCCACCTATTTACTTGTAACTGGTTGGTTAGTACACTACCCTATTTCGCAATGTATAGGTAACATAAAATTGGTTTGAACCCGGCAAACAGCGCTGTTAATTGCCGCGCCGGCGCCGGATGCGCCGGAACCGCCGCCGCCGTCCGGTTCGCTGCATACGTTCCGGACAATATTCGAATCTACATACCCATAGGACTAATGTACATACAATACGGGTTGTATCACAGCAATAGGCCTGTAAGAGGAAATCAGAGATAATATAAATATTGTTTTTAATTTGAATACTGATTAAATACTATTTATATAATATTATAGTACCTGGGCGACCGAGCTTTGCTCGGTTATAAGTATTTATTGTAACATGGTGGTGTATAGGTGATAATCTTAACTACATTTTTTTAACTAAATTAAACTTGTCTAAAACAATAAAAATTAAAAAAATTATATATAAACTTGAACATATAAAAAAAAAACAAAAGTTAGTCACCGGGCGAGATTCGAACCCGTAACACTCGTTTAGTAGTCCGCGTCTTAACCCGCTGGACCAGACGGACAGTGGCCGGCAACACGAAACTAGCGACCATCAAATATCAAATATCAAACATTTATTCAGCAAATAGGCCACAGGGGCACTTTTACATGTCCATTTTTACAAACAATAAATTAAAAAAAAAAACATATTCTGCGTCGAAAGAAAAACGCATGAAAACTCGAAAACACGCGTTTTCCCAAACATAAGACTAATCTAGATCGATTGTTTACCCCCAAAAACCCCCATATACCAAATTTCAGCAAAATCGTTAGAGCCGTTTCCGAGATCCCGGAAATATATGTATATATATTTAAAGGTATAAGATATATATATACAAGAATTGATCGTTTAAAGGTATAAGATATATTGTCACAGTTTTGAATGATTCACGGTTTCACTAGACTTAAATCGACCGGGATATAAACCGTGAATACCTTTTATATTGTTTTTGAGCTCCCGATATTTCGACGCAGAAATAGCAAAACCCACAAGTCGTCTAGTGCCCACAACACGAGACTTATTGAGATTTCCGTGCAACTAAGTCCAAAGTGTAATCCTGTAATATTTATTTAATTACATATAGATACAGATGTATCTGAAAAGATCTCTCCAAAGATCTTTGCCTAATCCCGCCATATACTGACGTCAGATATATCAGCCTGACAAATCTGACAAATACATATGGAGGTATGTCCTTTCCTACTTTGATAACATATAGGAACCAAAAAATATACAATGATCCGGGTTTACATAAAGTACGTGCACTCACGTTCTTCCTAAAGTACGTAGATCACAAGTACGTGGCCGTATATTTTACGTTCGCCGTAAACGCTCTTTATTCGCCGGTTAGGGCGCAATGTGCGGAGATTGGGCAAGATAAAAGATTACACTGTAACTGCTCCTGTGTGTGTATAACTGGCAAAGTTGGAGTCGACTGTCAGTTCATCATGTTCACCGACTGGGGCCTGTATGTCTGAACTTTTTTCCAAATGATTTCTGGTAAAAATGGAGTAAATACATACTGTGATATTTAGGTATGTGATCCCTACCTTGTATTTTACCAGAGTGCACTCTATGCGATCTCTTGAACCTGTATCGTATAGCAATAAGAAAAGCGACGCTACATTACGAGTATTAATATATTCATGGGTAAAATACTTTTTGTTACTGGCATAATACACATAAATGTCGAAACATATCGCTGGTTGATATTTACAGACACATTCGTAAAGTTAAACTTTAGTTTTTGTGGCATTTATTTTCCTCAAGTTTTTTGGTAGTACGTAGGTCAAAATGAAGTCAACATAATCTAACTCGGTCAATGAACAGTTAGAACTCAGAGTAAATACGAAATAAAATGATATAACATTAATTCAAATTTTGGGATGTTTTAAAACTAACAAAGGAATCTCATTATTCTTAAAATCATTCCATTTTCCAGTACTTATCTAAATTAAACAGTTTGTATGAAAGGCGCTCGTGGCATTACCTATGCGGAACCCTAAAATGTAAAAAGTTATGGTCGTATAACGAGTTTCAGTATCGTCACAGCGATATGAGTCTTAAAGAACGATAAGTACCCAGAAGAAAGACAAAAGTTTTTCCATATCAAATCAACGTATGTTATAAGGAAAATACATATAAACTTCAAAGTAATGTAGTAAGTAGGTACCTGATAATACAGACCTACCGCGTGTAGTCACATGTTTTATGAAGTTCACAGATGAAGAACTAATCCTAAGTTGAGGATATTTTTTATTGTGAATTTATTCTTCAAAATAGTGTCCTGACTTAGTTTTGAACTAGACCTTTAGGGGGCCCATTTATTACCAGTTCGCCCGACGATATCGGCCTGTCAGTTATTCGCGATTGTCAGTTTTTGTCAATAACTGACAGGCTGATATCGTCCGGCGAACTGGTAATCAGTGGGACCCTTTAATCTGTGTACCTGTGTAATTAGCCCAAGAATGGCGGCTCGATACGCATATGTACTAAACATAGGTAGGTATAGGCATATTTAGGCCAACTTTTAGTTTATCATCGATTTTTAGGGTTCCGTAGCCAAATGGCAAAAAACGGAACCCTTATAGATTCGTCATGTCCGTCTGTCTGTCCGATTATGTCACAGCCACTTTTTTCCAAAACTATAAGAGCTACACTGTTCAAACTTGGTAAGTATATGTATTCTATGAACCGCATTAAGATGTTTACACAAAAATAGAAAAAAAACGATAAATTTTGGGGGTTCCCCATACTTAGAACTGAAACTCAAAAAATCTTTTTTCATCAAACCCATACGTGTGGGATATCTATGGATAGGTCTTTAAAATGATATTGAGGTTCCTAATATCATTTTTTTCTAAACACAATAGTTTGCGCGAGAGACACTTCCAAAGTGAAAAAATGTGTGTCCCCCCCCTGTAACTTCTAAAATAACAGAATGAAAAATCTAATAAAATATATGATATACATTACCATCCAAATTTCCGCCGAAAATTGGTTTGAACGAGATCTAGTAAGTAGTTTTTTTAATACGTCATAAATCGTACGGAACCCTTCATGGGCGAGTCCGACTCGCACTTGGCCGCTTTTGATTACTGATTTGACCATGGAATCTGCTTGACTCCATTGTTTATTCGTCAGATTTGATAGTTTGGTGGATATATAGAGTTCCCTATTCTGTACAATATAAGCGCAAGTTCGACGTATGTCCAAAAAAATGTTTTGCTGAGTTACAATAAAGTGACGTACGAATATTTTCGCGTAGAAACTTACTTTTTTTTTCGGGACTATTAACGTCATAATTGTCTCTCCCAGACTGAGAAATTTTATCTTAATGAAAACATATCGGCGACAAAATAAAACTCGGCTCATTTACGGATGACATTATTGAAGTTTTTACATATCTTACGAGAACTTTTCTAGTATTCCTTAAGGCCGCGTAGGTCCATGTTCTCTCACTCTCACTGAGCGTAAGCGTGAGCGAGATGGATGTGCGTGTTCGGGACTGTGGATATCGTGATTTTGAATTTTAATTTGCTGTACGAGATGACAAAAAAAAGTCATCGATGAGCTTCGTAAAAATAAAAATTGTGCATTTTTAGAAAAATAAAAATTGTGCATTTTTAGAAGTAATTTGCATAATCACAATATTTAAATATTTGCTTTTCACGTATAAAATAGAGTTATACAAGTACAGTATACTCTAAAGTACTTGCTAAAAATTGCTTATTCTATGGTTATATATTGTTAATTAGCAAAGCAGTAAGGAAGAGCGGTATCTCTTGACACAGGTATCTTGTGTACTTAAAAAGAGACGCCAACCTGCATATTGTTAAGTTATGAAGTTACTGAATAAATTATTTTTATTTTATTTTTATTTTTTTATATGTTAGGCTAATCAGGCTATGCATTAATAGTACATTGCTGTAGAAGGAAAACGAAGATGATAATGATGATGATTGTTTTATGTCCTAATGCGATAGGTTATTCAGTGCGTAGGGTATTGAAGGGGAACAAAAATGTGATTATTTTGGCGCTACTTACGCTTTTTTCTTTCTTTTTTCCTTTTTTTTCGTTATTGTGTTTTTTTTTATTATTATTTTGGGGTTCTTAACAGGGGAACGAAAATTTGACTATTTTTACGCTACGACGCATGGTTTAGGAGATACAGCCCTATAAAGATTTCTGCATGACTGAAAAAAAAAACTTTATAGGGCTGTATCTCCTAAACCGTGCGTCGTAGCGAAAAAATAATCTAATTTTCGGTCCCCTATAGAAGACCTTGTTATGATATTTAACAAACACAAAAAAGACAAAATAACAGCATAATGGCAGAATTTTGCTTATAGGTTTTTTTATGGTTGAATGCCAAGACGTGCCATAATTTAACGTTTAAAAACAAAAGTAGATTGCCTTATTAGGGGTGTAATGCTATATGAAATTACTTTACATATCATCTTCACTCATCGCACCTGATATTTAGTATTTCCGGGCCTAATTTGAAGTAAGTCATGTCAAAATTTCATTACAACTTTGAGAAAAAGTATACGTCATTCAATAGGACGAAATTAAAATCATTACAATAATGACAATAGTAATTAATCAAGTGCATTCGCGAACAATTAATTAATGGTGTAATACGGTTTATTAGTATTAGTAACGAAGTTTTTAGCTTTTGTGCATAAATTGTTTCAAATGTTTAAAGTGCGTTTTAGACATATGTTCTTGATTTTTTTCTATCGAGCTAAAGTCAAAAAATCAGGATTCGAATCGATGAAGTCACTAGAGAAAATCCATAAGATTGCTAATTAAATTCTTGGCGATCGTATTGTGATCTAAAAAAGAGTTACGTTTTTTTCAAAAACTGCTTTCTGAACCTACGGCATCTTAAGAATGGTGTCATGGCCGCCATGACTGTTTTCGCGAGGCGGAAGCGGAAATGACCGAAATCATGGAGAGTGGAATAAAACATTCCGGGGCAGGCGAGCATGATGCCGGTCGGGAATGGATTTGTAGAAAGAACAGTAAAGTTTATTTGAAGCAAATTGTTAGTCCATATAGTAGGATATACGATATGATTATAAAGAATATCTACCTCGTCTGTTATTTATTTGTGATAAGAAATATTCATTCATTCCTTTTATTTTTATTATGGTTTCAGTCCAGTCGCACTATTTCTCCAGTATCAAGATATTAGGAGCTTTAAATACGACAAAAATTGTACGGTTAGTACAAGACAGCGTACGGTGATTTGATCAGCTCTTGCAAAGCGATAGCTGCACATGTTACAAGTTGCACGTGAACTACCAGCCTTTTTTCAGCCATTCTTCATTCCCCACATTACCACATTAGTTCACTGTATAATAAGCTATCGTTATTACAATATTAATGAGCAAAAAACGAATTAATGACGAGGCGTGACTATCAAGATGGCGCTCGAACCGGAAGTCTGATAAGAAAAATAAAATATAAATAATATTCATATTGACAAACGGGTTGCCTCGTAAAATTGCGTGCGAACAAATTTGTTTTTTTTTTTTCGGATATTATTTATTTATTTAAAATTTATTGCACACAATATATAACAATGTACAAATGGCGGACTTTATGCCAAATGGCATTCTCTACCAGTCAACTACAATCAATTATATAAAATTAAAGCTTATTTTATATATATTCTAACTGTAAGAGGTTGGCATATTAAAAATGTTGGTCCAGTCCAACCAACCACCAACTTTTTAATAAGGCAACCTATTATAGTTGGAATACATGTAAAATAAGCTTTCATTTGATATAATATACGATTAAATAACAAAATAAAAGAAAAAAAAATGTCCGTACGCAATTTATCTAGGCCATCCATTTTGAAATGTGTCAATGTGAATATTATCATCATATTTCTTATCACAAATAAATAACGGACGAGGGTAGTTATTCCTTATAACGTATCATAAACCTACAAAATTTAATCAACTCTAGTGCAGTAAGTGTTCCAACTTAAGTAACCACATCGACATACTGGATGTAAGGTCATGTGGGATAGGAGAAACATAGTTTATTTTGCTCGGGGCAAAAGAAACAGAATTAGGTTTCCCTACAAGTGTTGCTTTTGTTCCAATGTTTCTTTACCCCATATAATCTTTTAGAAAAGTAGATACTTATACTCTTTCAGAAGAGTTACCTCATATAATCTTAAGTGTTAGGGCAGTGAGTGTACATGTATTTACTTAATCTATTCCAAAACGCGCACTTTACTATGCCGGGTTGGAACACTTGGAACTATGTGGGTGTGGGGCAAATGTGTTGTGATCCCATAGAAACTGAGCTTTATAGATGGTGAGGTTTTATTGAATCTGTCAGTAACTTAAACCCTAATTTCAAAGACGCGATAGCTACACTTACTCGTAAAAATGAATTCAATGACTTTAGTTTCTAACGCCCGCCTGAAAGTTCTTCCTAATGTTTGTCCCGGCTTCAATAAGCGTGGTAATCCACGGCTCATGGTGAGCCTAGGGTCCGCTTGGCTACTAGTCCCGAGAATCAGCGTAGGCAAATTTTTTTACGAAAGCGACTGCCATCTGACCTTTCAACCGAGAGGGGAAACTAAACCATGTATGTCATAGTAAAGCTACTAATCATCATTTACGCTTTTATAGTTAATTTTACGTACATATTTTCCAATAATAATTCTAATAGAGTAATAAGTTCTAAAGCTGCATTGATTGCATTACCCTCGGAATGCAATAAAAAGCAAAATTAATATCGTTTGCTATGAAAGTAACAGTACAATATAACAAAGACGAACATCAGCCGATATTGCATCGATTATTAAAACCCAGTGCGTCATAGCCAATAACGGGAATCCATGATGCAACATTTATAGTACTACTTCTTTTTCCTCGCGTTATTACGGCCATTTTTGCCACGGCTCATGGAAGCCTGGGGTCCGCTTGACAACTAATCCCTAGAATTGGCCCAGGCTCAAGTTTTTACGAAAGCGACTGCCATCTGGCCTCCCAACCTAGAGGATAAACGAGGCTTTATTGGGATTAGTTCGGTTTCCTCACGATGTTTTCCTTCACCAGAAAGCGACTGGTAAATATCAAATGATATTTCGTACACAATTTCCAAGAAATTCATTGGTACGAGTCGGGGTTTGAACCTCTCTCCGCTAGGCCACCAGCGCTTATATAGCACTACTATCTCGAATATCTTAGCTTAAAATCTCCGATACGAGCTCTCGGAGCAGATAAAGTGGTCCAATCTATAAATGTCAACACCAAACACTTGAAGCGAACGCTTTAAGAACGGCATTCCGAGTTTTAATATCTTTTTTTCTACTCGTCGACTGTAATGGTTGAATTAAGATTGCGCATGCCAATGTATAATTGTGTACTTTTCATGTATGGGCTCTGAACTCAAATATAAGATTCATTTCAATACGCTGTAGTCAAGTATTAACAAAATTACCAATCACGTGCCGCCGCGCTCCCATAGAAACGACTAAACGGGTGCGGAGTCGCGCGTTTATCTATTTTGTACTACATTTTTGTCTACTGAAATACTTACCAATTTTAACTAATTATTAAGGTTTTATAGTAAAAAAGTATTAATAAAGATGACTCGTAGAAAAAGTATTGTATACAATTAATAGTGATATAATCAAACTTTTCAATCTCGTACCTTATTAAGGCAACTCAGCAAGCTTCGTTGCCTTCTATTATATCACGATTGTTAAAATACTAATCTTTATTTGGGAAAAAAATATTAGTTAGCCTGATTTTTTTTCTAGAACCTATAGGATGCCGATGCGATGCGAATATGTTATATCTTTGCACTGCATTAATATCTTATACAACGGTTCACAAATAAACATACGAGTATATGAAACGCTTTTAACGATCAAACATTTAAAGATACTTCTCCGTACTTCATTTTGTACCAGCGAATTTCGATGTTATATCAAATCAACATCAAATAAGCGCAAGAATTTAAAAGTTTGAATGCCGTTTCAGACATCGGCCTACGAAAACTGCGTTGTTTATTTGGGCGCCTCTAGAGTTTCCGATAAGGGAAAATGTCAGAAAATGCGGTGCAAAGGCTTTTGTAGAGGGGCTTTAAGTTGCTCGTCGATTGTTTGTATTCTGTATGTTTGCTGCCATTCTGTTCGTGTTTGTGTGACTTGCCTGTAGCCAAGATGTTTTATGTATAGAGTTTCGTAAGTTATGTATCCGTAGTATATTCAGCAGCAGAAGTTGCTATGCGGGCGAGGTGTTTAAAATCAACTGACAGGTCTTTATTGTTAAGAGACTTAGCGCCACTTGCACTCTCCCACTCACCCGAGGTTAACCGGTTAAACGTTAACCCAGTGTCAAATTGACCCAGTAACCATGGTAACTCTAGGTTTAAGAGGCAACAGGAGTGATCAATTCTCCATACAAACGAAGTTGACTATGTCCTCCGTGGTTTTTGAAGCTAGAGCAATTATTTTTTCAACACAGATTATTATTATTAATATCTGTGTCGAACTGTTTTACTTTTTCTGATATTTTTGTTTCTTACGGTACTAGCGCACTTCTAATATTCGCAAAAACGGCCTAATTTACTAGGCCGAAAAGAGAAGCATGGTATTCAAAACTAACCCCAATTAGCCTAAAAAGCAAAACAGTCCGACACAAATAATTTCATTGCCATTTAGATCTCAAAATTTCGTTACATTTGGTTAAGTTTTGAAGGGGGAAACAGTCGAGTACGAAACATCGTTTTTTGAGTTTTTTATGCAGGTTTTTTCGCCTAACCTGGCGTTGTCCTTATCGCACTAGTTTTAGGAGCGGCTTCCGTTAGCGAGACGGATATATTCACCTAAAATATCCTAAAGTATCCTCTTAACCGGATAACCCCCGGTTAGTGGGATGGTGCAAGTGGCGCTAAGAGTGTGTACCTACATTTAGAATACCTCACCCTGCTTAAGAACTTCTGCTGTTGACTGTACTTCTGTTACACCAAGTACGGCTAGTGGCTTAGTGGGTAGTGACCCTGCCTATGAAGTCGATGGTCCTGGGTTCTAATCCCGGTAAGGGCATTTATTTGTGTTATGAGCACAGATATTTGTTGCTGAGTCATGGATGTTTTTTATGTATATAAGTATTTGTATATTATATATATCGTTGTCTGAGTACCCACTGAGTACTTGGCTTACCTTGGGACTTAGTCAATTGGTGTAAAACTGTACTTATTATATTTATTTATTTAATATTTATTCAAGAATTGAGGCTGATTTAATTAAACACCACTGGAAACAATATCATATCATTTGGACACAAAGTCAAACATGAAAACTGCAGAAAATTATCGCAAAAAAATTCACATTCGTACCGAAGTCGAACCATAGAACGAACTTAAACTTCTGACCGGTAGTGTACTTAAATAAGATCTAGAATAAGTATTCTACAAAGGTACCTTTTCACGTTGTTGATATAGCAAGGAACAACAAGCGTGAAGTGTTTGTTGTATTATTCATTAATGAGCGCAAACACGGGGTAATTAGGAAGCGTACGGGGTAGCACACATACGCACACATATGTACTCTTAAACATACAGCAGTGTGCAGCATAATAGCAGTTTATTTATACTAGAGTAAATTGCGTTAGTTATTTTTTTTAATAAATCACTGGGGCCAGAGGAAAGGGGACGAAGTAAATTTTATAGTTGTAAGCATTTGTTATACTTAAGTTTTTTTAAATCTTATACCTTTAAACGAGCAATTCTTGTATATATATATATATTTCTGTGATCTAGGAAACGGCTCTAACGATTTCGCTGAAATTTGGTATATGGGGGTTTTTGGGGGTATACAATCGATCTAGATTAGTCTTATGTTTGGGAAAACGCGTGTTTTCGAGTTTTCATGCGTTTTTCTTTCAACGCAGAATATGGTCGCTAATTTCGTGTTACCGGCCACTGTCCGTCTGGTCCAGCGGGTTAAGACGCGGACAGCTAGAAACGAGTGTTACGGGTTCGAATCTCGCCCGGTGACTAACTTTTGTTTTTTTTTTAATATATGTTCAAGTTTATATATAATTTTTATTGTTATAGACAAGTTTAATTTAGTAAAAAAGTGTAGTTAAGATTATCACATATACACCACCATATTACAATAAATAGTTATAACCGAGCAAAGCTCGGTCGCCCAGGTACTTATAATATTATAAGAAGTGAAGTTCAATTCAATAAAAGAAACAATTACACTAAGGGTCTGTTTCACAATGTCCAAGTAAAGTATTGGATAGCTAATTAACAAAAATATTAACTGCCAGATAAAACTTCCTACAAAACTTAGCATTTTATCTAGAAGTTAAGCCTATTTGAAGATTGTGAAATGCCAACGATGACTTTATTCATCAAATAAGTGGCAAGTAGCTTATTCTGCGGTGGCATCATGGTTCAATTTTTATCACTTGTCACTATGCCCGTCACTTTCGCGCTTACATACTTGTTAGAACGTGACAGGCATGGTGACAAATGATAAAGAGCCGACCATCTTAGCCCTACTGGACTTTACTTGGACATTGTGAAACAGGACCTAAGAATAATCATGTTTATCGTACCATGCGGCATTAATCACGACACATTTCTTGTTATCCTTCTAAGATGCAATCTCACTACATACTACGAAATATGCTACAGGCTACCGACGTAGCTCTACGAATGTAGCTCAGTGGTGGGTAACTCTCTTGTGCCGCCTAATTCAGAACGCCTACCACGAACACAGAAGTTCGTTAATTGTGGTAATTTTTCTCTTTTACTCCAATTTAGGCGTTGTTAGAGTGACAGAAAAAAATGCTCTTTGGTGTTCGCGGTAAGCCCTCAGGTTAGACATAAGCCTCGAACTTATGTAAAAACAATTATTTGAACATACCTAAATCAAGACTCAATCTAATAAAACTTTGAAAATACAAATGATGGGTCTCACGTGCCTGGTTTTATTTTTAGAGAAAAGAACTCGATTTCAATTAGTCTCGTTCCGAGAACTCGCCCCGTCTAGTACAATAAGATACGTTGGACGAGGCCTAGATAGATCGCCTTCGGCTAGGCCTAATAGTATAGGCGGGTAAATAGTGCCGTACCGAATGTTTTATTTGCCTGACCCGATGGGACGTTTACCCACTGTTTCCAACTGGTTTTCAAACGCGAGCGAATTGATATTTAGGACGAACCAGTATACGTTGAACCAAACCCCGTTAGATATAAGTTGCAATTTATTAAAAATCTGTTGGCAAAAGTATCTACGTATAAAACATTGACCAATTAAAATATTATTGTAATAATTTTATCAAGATATATATTTTCAAGAAAAGAGCTGCGTTAAAAGAAAAATAGGTTAAAAAATCTTCCCATCCGTCTAAACTTTTTTTTCAATATGAAAATTATACTAAAACGTATTCTAAATCCTAAATGTGAATACGCCTATGAATCCCATGATACTATTTAAAGTGAAATTATGATTTAATGCTAGTTAAGGCGAAGTGATGTACTGAAGGCGAATTAAGGGCACGTATTTTTGACAACCGTTCAATCTTGATAATCGATGTTAACGACATCAACTTTTGGTTCTGACATTAAGAAATATTTACACCTCTAAATAAATTTAGATTTTTTGTATCTCTTTGTGTGTGTGTGTTTTTTAATATTATTATTATAGTAAATCGACATTAAGACTACTTTATACATTTCTAAGTAATAATATAACTTTAGTTTGCATTGATATTTTCAGTTAATTGTATTTTATAATTGTTGATTTGCTTTTATTTTGCTTGTATATAAATTCCATGTTCACGTGTAAAAGTGTCCTTGTGGCCAATTTGAAGTTGAAGAAGTTGAAGTTGCAACATTAATAATGGGGTTTGGTAAGAACACTATCAGGTTGCACGTTATTGTTCCGAATAGATCCTCAAATAAACAATGGAACGAATGATCGGCGAATATATACAACTTGGTGACCGAGCGTATTTCCTTAAGATTAATCGTAATAATGTCACTCTTGTGTGTGTATGCCATGCCTTCAGCCCTGACCCATTTTTGCGGGAAGCGGCCAGTCCTAGGGTGATCATTGGAGCTAGTTACAATGAGTACTATCGATGAAGATACGTATCAAATTAAAATTAAAAAAAAAAAAACGAAAAAAAAGAACCGATTATTATGAAGTGCAGGGCGAAGTTTGGTTTTCATATAAAACTCTTTGCAACAAATTCTGATCAGATGACTTTGCTGATAATGACATATCGCTTACTAATACCTATTAATCCTAACTTCTATGGAAGGTGAAGGTAAGGAAAGGAATCTCCATATACGCTACAATACCAAGAGTACTTGAACAAAAAAATCAAATCATAGACAGCGCACTTCACTCCGTCAATAACGCCTAGGTTTTTAACTACTCTAGCGCTACTCTGGAGAGATTTGGAACTATTATTTATAGCTGACAGCTGGATACTTTTGCAACAGTTCTATCATAAGAGATTTCTCTCGTCTTAAATCCACACTCCATACTAACTTCATTGAACTATGACCGGTTATACTGTCATTTTCGTTAGTTTTCGTTAACGTAACCTCACGTATTTCCCCGCTAAGAATTAGAGGCGTGTGTGGCACATGGATAGTTTTTGTTTTGATTGTTAGTACCTAATAGGTGGGTGATATTAAGTACAAGGCTATTGTAACTCATCTTTTTCAAATGAATTTGGGATTAATTTGGAAAACCAAAATAGAAAATTGATCAACTATGCTACGTATGACATGTTTGTCACTTCCCTTCAATGCCGTTATAAGCGGATTATACTGTACAGTAAGTACCTATTTGAAAAGTAGAAAGATAAAAGATTATTTTCTTTAAAAATCTTCGTGATGAGGCATTAAGCTCGGAGACCAGTAAAGAGCAACTCGACACTCAATCGAATCCTCAAAGACATACCTAGTTACTCATTCAACGCTCAACGTTTTCCTTCAAAGCATATACAGAATACATTCATTCGAATCAGACTACTAAAACGACATATTTGCAACTCCGAAATTTGCATACAAACGTTTTTCCAGTCTCTGATATTATGTAGCAAATTTTCTAGTTCAAGAATCACGCCTCTCTCCGTTAGTTGAAGGCCGATTATGTTAACAATTTTATATGGTTATGATGTAAAAATAGAATATCATTTAGTTCAGTAAAAGTACACAGTTATACAATATATACAGAGAAAGAGAAAAACAACTTAAGACTTAGACCTAAGTATGTTATTTTGATATGACCTTGACCGTGAGCATCGGGCAGCATTAGCGGCTCGTCCTAATTGATGCTAACGGAATAAACTTCATTTTGGCATCTCGCTCACACTTGTTGGTGAATGTGAGATGTTTATTGACACGACTCAAGGTTATAATACAACACAAAATGACGTAAAAACTATCGAATTGTTAAAACCGAAGCGGTTGGTAAAGGAATAAGCAAATAAAGAAAAAAAAAACATAACAATGCCCTATGAACGTTCAGGAAGTTCTGTCATTTCATGCGGTCGTTTATTGTGGAAATAAATTTGTTTTGGAGCCGTCCTGTTCATCGCATATGCGTGTGGCAGGTGAATTATTCACATATATGTGGGTTTAAATGTCAAGAACTATTGGCGAATGAACTGCACATACATTAGACAGTAATAGCGACTAAACTACGCTTGCATTGGAGGTTAACAGCCATTTATTTGATTTAGAGCATGCGAGTGAATTCGAGAGATATTTGGTAACGAGTTATAAACCATAATAATAGTGAATTCATTGAAACCCAATATCAGGGCGTGTATCTGTACTTAGGTGGCTCAAAAAGTCAAGATTGTTGATCATTTTGTTACTCCTTAACATATAACAGGGTGATCAGTATCCTTACCACGACTTTGACACTGACATATTCGCTAGCGAATGCATTTCCCTCATACTGACATTGGTGCAAGAGAGATACACTGCGTTTGAATTGACGGAGTTGCTAGCATTTAGGCCCCGTAAAACTCATGGTGAGGGTACTGTACTCCTTGAGAATACTGATAACCGAACTCGGTGAGTCAAATTGGTTCAAGTCGCGCAAGAGCCTTATCCTCCCGAAGAACTGTAAAATCTACCCGACTCAGTATCTGTGCCTCTAAGTATAGTCGACTGTTATAGATGAAGCTTACTTCCACGGATGTGTGCATAATGATGTACAATTACATTGAATTTGATCGATGGAAAATCTAATCGAAAATTTGACACATCGGTCTCGGCTCGCCTCACCTTAATGTAAAAACAACAAAGATTGAAGACTCCATGTTTGACGTGAGCTTCATGTGATTGATTACGCACTACGTAGCCAATAACTTCTTTAGATCTCGTCCAAAAATCTCAAAGAATGGTTCAATGATTTATTATGTCCCTCGCGTCGTAAATCACAGAATTGACACCTGAAATATAATAAACGAATAGAAGGTTTACCATTATAAAAAAAAACTCAACCAAGTTTAATATTTTTCTGACATGCAAATTAAAAGTTCAACATCCGAAGATTTACGGTTGGAATGTCTAACACTAACAATAAGCCTGAAGACACGATGTTAATTTGAGTACAAAAATGTATTTGTACTGCTAAAAACTTTCTCAATGTGAAGTATGTACACCCAGCCGCAAATTGCATAGACTTATGAATGAATTCATTCATAATTTTCAAACGGACGCAGGTAATTTAGGGACAAGGTAGTACAATCAACAAAAAATAATCTGAATCTGTCAAAAGAATGTGAACTTTCTATCAAGAAGTAAAGTCATTTAAGTGACAAATTTTAGAGGATGGATTTTTTCGTTAATTTGTTGTCAAACTACGTCCAATTTTGCAGCTCTTTGCACTTTATAGTCAGATTATGCAACTGTAACAGTGACATAGCCAGCATGAAACAAAAAAAAAATAAACAGAGGGCCGTCGACGGGTAAACATATGAGTGGCGCCTGACGTAGCACTCGTAATGGCCGCACGTTCGCGGGTACTACGTGGTACGAGGACGTGGCCGAATTTCAATGAGCTACTGATTTGACATAGTGTAAGTTTTCACATCGTTTCTCATGAGTAGTATGTCTGATAACTTCAATACGGACAGCCGAGCGCTATGAGGTTTGAAAGTTTCGAGATAAGTTCTAAACGTAAGTACCTATAACATATGAATATATTTATTTCTAATTAGCTTCTATCCGCGACTGTCTGCGTGAAATGATGGTGATGACTGATAAAAACTGTCCTAGGTCCTTCCTCAGACCCCTAACCATCACCATATAAAAATTTACTTTATTTATTTTATTGTTATTAACAAAATTTGTACAGCATTACAGTAAAACAAATTAATGTTAAAAGAAAAAGTATATACTCGGCCAAAAAATGACAAACACAAAACGCGGTTGATTCTTGAAATAATTTTAGGATTATTGTAAATCACAATATGACAATAAAGATTTCAGTACATACCTACGCATTGAAATTAAAGTATTAAAAAAGTTTCAAGTGACATTCAGAGTTTTACAGTACGCCAGACATGTCCGACATATATTTGCCCAGGAAGTTGCAAAAATATTACTTACTTAAATCAGTTGAGCGGTTTAAACCCGCCACTTGCCCGATGAGTTGATGAAGATTATTGTTGTGCCAATCATGAAGGATAAGATTGGTGACATTTCTGAGCCTTCTAATTATCGGCCAATTTCGCTTGCCACAGTAGTAGCAAAAGTGTTAGACAGTTTGCTTGACAGGCATATGGCCAGTCGCATACACTTGTTTACACGATGCACAGTTCGGCTTCCGGCCAGGTCTTTCTACCGAAAGCGCAATCTTGTCTCTCAAGCATACTGTCTATCATTATACATCTAGAAAAACACCTGTCAACGCATGCTTTCTAGACTTGTCTAGGGCATTTGATCTTGTGCCATATGACATTTTGTGGCAAAAGTTGATAGAGGAGACTGATGTAGCGGGCGAGGTTGTGTCAGTGCTTAGATATTGGTACAGTAAACAAACCAATTATGTAAGGTGGGCAGGGTCACTCTCTGATATGTATGGGTTGGAGTGCGGGGTGCGGCAGGGGGGCTTGACCTCGCCTCGTCTCTTCAATTTATACATTAATCGTCTGATTGTTGAACTTAGCAGCACCTATGAAGGCTGTCATATCGGTGGAGTATGTGTGAACGACATTAGTTATGCCGATGATGTGGTGCTGCTGACTCCATCAATCAACGCAATGATGACGCTTCTCCGCTCCGTATTTGTGTGTTTTGTATTATTTTTAGTTTGTTTTTTATTTATACCTAGGTTAAGAAAAAATGACATGTAAAATGTTTTACCAATAAATTTCTGATTCTGATTCTGATTATGCCGAGACGCATGGACTCAGATACAACGTAAAGAAGAGTGAGTGGCTTGTGTTTAAGGCTGGGACCAAATTTTATCCTGACGTACCACACCTAAGACTATGCGGGACTCCTCTAAATAAAGTCGTCAAATTTAAGTATCTGGGTCACTGGATTACGGAAGATTTGAGTGATAACTTGGACATGGAACGTGAGCGTAGGGCGTTGTCAGTCAGATGCAACATGTTGGCGCGTAGGTTGGCAAGGTGTACGAAACAAGTCAAGGCGACGCTGTTCACGGCTTACTGCCAATCTTTTTACACCTGCAGCCTATAGCTCAACTAAACGCATAAAGCTTACAACGCTCTACGCGTGCAATATAACAATGCTTACAGGTTTCTGATAGGGTTGCCTCGTTTCTGTAGCGCCTTGGAGATCTTTGCCGATGTCGGAATAGATGGATTCCATGCCATCATGCGAAAGAGGTGTGCTTCAACCCTGAGCAGGATACGGGGCAGCCCCAATAGAATCTTGAGCGTTGTCTCAGACACTGAGACAGCCCCCAATAAGACACTAGCTTTGTCTGCATACGCCAGCTCCTTATGTAACGGGTCATAGGCTAAGTTATGCCTACTCTTATGTAGTAGAAGTTAGTCGTAGGCGAAGTTAGTAGCTCAGCGGTAAGGCGCGCGATTTAAAACAGAAGGTGCGGTGGTTCGGAGTTTCGGACCCCAGCTTGTACCAATGAGTTTCTTGAAATTTAAACTACATTCATAAATATGTATAATAATCATTTGATAGTTAATAATTGCTGAAGTTTGGTGAAGCAAATCATTGTTAATACCAATAAGGCCTAGTTTCCCCTTGGGGTTGAAAGGTCAGCTGTCAGTTCGCTGTCGATAAAACCAGTGCTTGAGAAGAGTTTGATTCTTACGATTTTGCCAAAAGCGATTGATTTTTTTAGTTCACTATCAATTGTCAGATAAGTACATTTATAAGTATCTAGAGATTATCGGATGATTTACAGACTTTACTGAACTTTTATAACGCACCTCCGTATTTTCTGCTAATTTATTGGACAAAGTTATCCAAAGTAACGCTTCGTAACAAACATAATTTGGAACAAGCATAATTTATGGGAAACAGGAAATTTTAAATTGTTTCTTAATGTACAAGTACTTGGTTAAAATGTTCCTACATTAATCTTAAATTTGCCAAAGATACTCTCATCTAAGGAAGTTTAATAAGTAAAATAAATGAAGCTCATATTTTAACTAATTAAGTCTAATAGCTGGATATTTTTCGAATTCAACCAGTAACACAATAGTCAGAAAGCTATGCTAGCTTAAAATAAAGATATTTATTGCTGACATATCTACAAAGCATTCATTGTGATCAACCCGTAAGATTAGCCCGTAAAATGTTTATCAAATCAAAAACAATTTATTTCGAACAGTGTCCATATCTTGTTAGTAACATACAAATACTTAAATCTAGGGTTAGTATGACATGACATTAATACAAATTCCTACATAAAGGGGCATGTAGCTTCCCCCAGTGCTTCAGCCACGGTGAGTCCCACCGGTCGGCCAGCGGGATGCTATTCGACCCACTATGCCCACTGTGTGGTTATGCCCACTTTTAATTAATTTAAGAACTAGTTGTAGAAGGGACATGGACAATCAAATAATAAATTCATGATACTTTTTTACTGGTGCACTTAAAGATTTTTTTTTGTCATATTTTCAACGCTTCAAAGTGGCGGAGAAATATTTGCGAAGATTACTTTTTTATTGCTTAAATAATGACATAGACACGACTCTGCAAGCTGACAACACATTTCATTTTTTACGGGTGTTTAAAAACAAAATGAGTTGGTTTAAAGGTGCGTAGCCGGGAAAATTCACGAATTTCAAGTGACAACTTCTCCGCTCTGTCGCTGTTACAACTTTTTTAATTAGGTGAATAAAAGTAATTTCGGGTGGCGTTGGCAAGTTCCGAGTGGATTACTCGCTTGTCGCTGGCGTGACGAGACCTGGAGAGATTTTGGGCGGTTCCGCGAAATTGTTCATTTATTGCAGTTTGTGGAAATTCATTGTATTCACTCAGCGAGGTATAATTTCATTGGTCGGTGCATTTGGTCCTTAATCCATGTACGGTTTAAATTGATTTCATATTCCCATAAAAGCTAAGATGCTTACAAAGTACCTAAAGATTATATATATAGACTTGTTCTTTAAAGGGGACCGATTTCCGGAAAAGAGCTACTTTATGTTTTGGTTCAACTTGCAATACTTACATGCACGGTGGTGGTGAATAATTATTATGACTGACTATGTTGTGTTGTGGTTGAGGGCTTGGCTACAGTGTGCGACTTATTTGTATTGTGTTCAGTAAGAAAAACGAATGAGAATAAGAGGTGCCAAACCTTTTATTATCCGTTGCTTAGACATAATGGAATATTCCATTACGATATTGCAACTGACTATGAACTAATAAATGTAACACTGTTGAGAACTAAATCCATGAAACGTCACAAACAATAATATTTTCGCTTACGTAATCAAGGACTAACAGACAGTTTGATGTAACTACCTACAGATGTGCAAGTTGCGATAAGTTTACAAAAATGTGGAAATATTCTCGAAAAACTCCACAGGAAACAAAGGAAAGTTTCATTCCGGAAATGGAAAATTAAGTTTATACACTAAACTCACCAAATGAAATGAGCCCGCTGTTCAGCATGCTAAGCTTGATGGTGTTAGGGATGGAGACCAGACTGGTCGCCCCAGTCCTCTCGCCTCCCTTCGACTTCTTCTCGCCAGCCCTCGTCGACGACCTCGAGCGAGGCTGCCGACGCTGGCTGTTAGCTACCGACGTGCCTCGCTGTCCCGTCCGAGACGACATGATGCTTTTTTAAACTTAAGTTCACTAGACACTGGCACTTTACACTATTGCACTGTTAACACTAGATTTACGGTAATATTCATATCAAAACATTTACGTATTTATACACACATTGACGTAGTTTTAACGTTAATAGGAAGTGGGAAGGTTGGATGCTTGTGAAGCCGCTACGCGCCGGGGCATAGTTTTGGTCACCGCCTGAAACAACAAGAAAAACAATTAATAAAAAATAAGGTACACTTCCTAAAGCATATATTTTTTAAATGGTTAAATTTATAAAGCAGAAAATTTGCCAAAATATAAAAACGGTTCATAATTTTTTTCTCAATTACATAAACACTTTTAAAAAGATTACAAAGTCTAACCTTAACGATATATGTATCGAACTCGATATCTCAAATGCTTTTTAAAAATCCTATTTGTATAAGAACAATTTGACACATCCAATGCCTAAAGGCGACTGAGCAAGTGGAAGAACACTGCGCGTGCGCCTACGCACCGTCTACGTCAGCGTAAGTTTCAGGAATATTTATCGTGATCACTCGAATGAACCAGTATAAGAGAGCTACCCGATTAAGCGTCAGTTGTTATCGATCTTGAGGTTACATTACTCTGGTTTTTCCAAGAATTTGACCGGGATGGCAAACATAAATTATTCTTGGTTTGACTTTGCCCGGAGAGCATCTCCTTCGATCCCTTGTATGTTAGTGCGCGCGAGATGCGTTTGCGAGTAATAGTATCAATAATGTAGTCGGACTTGTCTCCAACTCGCACGCTCAGTTGAACCTACACCTTATTGCAAAGCCATAAGGTCCACCAATGGACTTAGAAAGTACAGTGTACACAACTACTACGCCCGGAAATCACCGAGAAAATCTTCGACACGATTATGAATGAAACAAAAATAACTCTTATGAGTAAAATAATGAATTGTTTACGCCAAGTTTGACGATCGGCATTTTGTTTTTCGTTTAGCGTGAAATTGTGTCATTGCCATAAAATGTCGGTTAGTTAGAAATATGAATTGATGATTAAAATCCTATTTTTAGCTAAGGAATAGAGTTCGATTTAGTATGTTTCTGTATTTATTATTTGTGGCTCCAATGAGTATCAAATATTGCCTGTCCAGGACCTGTCCTACCGCGTGAGGCGACAGAGAGCAAAACAGGGGCAGGGCCGTGCCCGCGCCAGATCCTATACAACCACTATCACGATCGCGGGCGCGCATCCCTCAAAAATAATCCGATATAATATGTTAAGCATGTAACTTTCCAAATTAAATATTTTTATCAAGAATCTGCATCTTTTCATCACCAACACTATCGTATTAATAATAAACCTATTTTATGCATACGAAATAAAATGACTTAGTTTTCATATTTAAGTCTGTTTTATCATTTGTAAGAATACTAATAGGATTTGGTACCTACGGAATCTCTCGCATTTCAATAATTTTAGTCATTACTACGAGTATTTCATGTTAAAATATAAAGGAAAGGCAATAAGCTACATATAGGTACGTGACCGTACTACTATTCCAAACGACTAAAGAGCACGAGCGTTTAGACGACCAAAGGGCCCTCTAATAAAACTATAATTTAAAAATTAGGAACCTGGAGCTCACGTTACACTGGTGCCCCCCGTAAACTCGCCTCGCCCAAACTCGCACAAATACTAGAACACACGGTATCTCGCTTCGGCGTTCGCTTTTGACTCCATCATGATGGACGAACTTAATTGAAAATGCAATTTCGACTCGCTGCAGTACGTATATCTACAGTACGTTTGGATGCGAGAACAGTTGATTTTAATTATGAAAATGTCATTATACGTTGCGCTATAATGGAAGAAGTTTGATGCACTGTGGTAATGGAGGTTAAAATGTTTTGCTGGGAAAAATTCTTAAACAGCGTGCACTACACCAAATGGCATTTTTTATGCAAATACTTGATTTGTTAATGAAAATACAAATTGCTGTATGCCTATATATCCTTGCCGACTTATTTATTATCACATACGACTTATATATTATAAACACACATACCCTCATTTTATACATCTGCTGTGACCTGGGTTCCGGCAGAAAACCAGTGCTTTACTCGAAAGAGTGAATAGTATCACTGAGCCGTGACCCTTTTGTCCTGCTGCAACGCACACAGTATGTAGGTAGGTACTTTTATTTTATTTTATTGTTTATTAGTTATGCCTATTTTGTTTTCTCAATTTTCTTTTGTGCTATTTTTATTTTGTTCCTGTAATAATTTGTGTTCTTTATGATGATTTAAACTTTATATTGTGTGTTTTTGCAGCTGCCAAATAAATGATTTATCTATCTATAATATTGGAGGAACGCCCCCAATTCCTTACAGTTCCCATCATCAGAACTAGACTTGTAAAAAAATGGCACCAACTTACTTGGAACTACATATACACTTTTGACCAAAAAACATTTTTCCAAATCGGTTCAGAAATTACACAGTTCTCAGAATAACATACAAAACAATTACTATCCTCCTCCGTTGTTGTAGTCGGTAAAAAACTTTCCCCCATTAACCCCAAAAATAACTCTTCAACGATGCTAATTACTATTATACATGCCAAAAACTTTTAGTACTAGGTATTTTGAAAAACTATAAGCGCAATGTCACTTTCCTCTTGTTGAAACTGCCAACTCCAAGAGGTCGATTCTAATTTAACAATTTGTTATGATTTTGGTTTTGATACGACTTTGATCGTCGACGATCGTGATTGGCTCACAACTCACGCACGACTTTCACTTGACATCGCATCCACCAATCATCGTCAGCGAGCTTTAATAGGAAAGGGGACGGCCGTTTCGCCATACAAACGTAGTCCTGGATATTGACATTATGGTAAATATGATTTATACTAACCATAGCTATGCCCTTGTGGTTTGCTTTTTTAGATTGTGTGATTATAGTAAAAATTAGGAGCGAAAAACAGATTTGATACAAATTTTTAAATGCTTCTATCTTTTATAATAATTAAAATTTCATAAAATATCAAACGGAGGGGCTTAGCTGTGGTTGATATACAATAAATTATGTCAAAATATTTTCAATAATGTTAATATCCAGAGAGGAAAATGAGGACTACGTTTGTATGAAAAGGCGATTTCACGCGGGACCTCCACTTTCCTCTTAGTCGAAATAAGACGAAAACCGTAATAATTGTTTAATCTGAGTCGAACTCCAAGATTACCGATGACGTTATTTTTAGACTTCGTTGTGCATCTGCGGTGTAAAGATGCTCACATTTTTATGAGCGCATGTTCACCATCCGTTATTACCCGTGTAGGCCGCGGATTATCAAAGCTAAATCCGCCTTAATGGCTGTCGTAAAATATAGTTAATTTTAACACAGTTCCAACGTAATTGAATTTTGGGGAGATTCTGTTAAATATCTTCGAATCGGAAGCAGGGGACGCCTGTAAATTAAACATTTACCTAATGAGATAGCAGTTCGTTGATTTCCATGTTTCAGAATATAGTCGCTATCAGATATATTGAATTAAATGATGTGCTCACAAATATCATGTGATCTATTATTGTGGTAAGGTGCACTTAAATATATTTTTGATAATTATTAGCCTGAATGCAATATGAATTAATCGCGCTAATGAGTGGTAGGTATTTAAATTATAGGTAAATCATACTCATCTCTTCACTAAATGAGATTACGCCTTCTAATGTTACTAATTACGTGCACTAATGTCCTAGACTAGATTGTTTGCCTTGCTTGTCCCTGTCAATTGGTATCATATTATTATATCGTGTAACATATTTAATTTTTATTTCTATTAATTATTTTTTGTATCGTTCAACTAACATAGTTATTAAGATACTCTGTAACTAAAAAGCTATAGATCAACTTGGTCTGAAATAAATGATTTATTTATTTACTTATATCACATAACAAGTAAGGAAGTAAATACACTTTATTGCATCACAAAAGAAAAATTCAATAAGAGAATAACAAATCCTCTTTATTGCACAACCTCTGAAAAAATTAGAGTTGTGCCCCATTGATGTAAGTAATACATCAATGTTGTGCCCGCTCGGTCTTTAAAAAGAGCGCTCCGATCTCGGTCAATCGGTCAAACGAACTAGTTCGCTCTTTTAGGTCCTTTAGTTCCTTTAGTTCAGGAGCAAATCTCGAGATCTGAATGAGGATGACTAGGTATGTGTCTTGCTCTCGCTCGCAAATAAACAGAGCGAGAGCGTGAGAGAGCGAATTTCTTGACCTTGACTCATTCCGATCATTCGCTCCCGACCGATTTGTTACTTGGTACTGAGGGCCTACCGCGAACCACGTTCGACGTGTTGCCTCTCTGTCGCACTTGTAAATTCGTACGCAAGTGTGACAGGGAGGCAACCCGCCGAACATAGTTCGCGGTAGGCCCGCTGACATACCGACTACTGAACTAAAGGACCGAGACCGATTAAGAGCGCTTAAGATGAACTAGTTCCTTTCGGTCTGTGGTGGGATTTCATTTTTTTTAGTTCTTCGGTCCTGACCGACTCAAGCCTAGAAAAAATGTACATGGAAACAATATAATACATGAAGATAGTGGTAAACAACAGGCGGCCTTATCGCTACAGAGCGATCTCTTCCAAACAGAAGAAGTAATATTACTACGTCTAATATTGAGTGGGCACATTAGATATTACCATACCAGTGTTAGGGCCACTTGCGTCATCCAGGGTTAGCCACTAACTCGGGATTAACCGGTTAAACCCGGAGTTACCAGTACAATTTAACCCTGTATTAACGGCTAACACCGAGTTAGTGGCCTACCCCGGATGGCGCAAGTGGCCCTTAATGAGAATATTTTCCGTAATGATACTTCTGTTTGGGCCTATTTCACAATGTCCAAGTAAAGTACTGGATAGCTAATTAACAAATAAATTAACTGCCATACAAAACTTCCTACATAACCTTGCACTTTATCTACCAGTTAAGCTTATTTGAAGATTGTGAAACGCCAACGATGACTTTATTCGTCGGATAAGTGGCAAGTAGCTTATTCAGGACATTACTTGGACATTGTGAAACAGGTCTTTATACAACAACAGTGATATCTAGACTGGTCCGCATTTTTTCGGTCTTATCACTATCACTACACCTTATAAAAGAAAGTCCCCTCTCGTCTGTCTGTTTGTATGTAAATTCGCGATATACTCAAAAACTACTGAACGGATTTTCATGCAGTTTTCAGCTATCTGTAGAGTGGTTCTTGAGGAAGGTTTAGGGTATAATTTATTAAGGTTTTGTGTAGCCCGTGCGTGGCCGGGGCGGATCGCTAGTTTCAATTATAAAATAAATAAGATAATTCACACAACACAACAGAGCTTGAGCTTATTGAGCTTACCGTGGGACTTAGTCAATTTGTGTAGGTCCCTATAATATATATTTTTTAATTTATTTGAATCAAAAGAAGATTACAAAAAGCCTTAAACTACTAATCTGCCAAACCTGCCAAATCTGCTTTAATTTACGTAGTAATTCATATACAATTGAAGTCACTTACTCCTTTAGGTCCCCGCAAAAATGTGTTTATATTACTATTTTATTTATTTAACCTTTATTGCACTAATGAGAACCTTAAAAGGCGGACTTAATGCCATGAGGCATTGATTGCAGAGATTGTGGGTGTTTTATGTCACAGGACAAAATTTATCTACAAAATTTTAGTCGAATTAAGGGTCCAAATATCGAGAGTCTTCTAGTGTAGTAAAGTTGGCAGTGACCCTGCCTACGAAGCAGATCAGGAGGCCTAAGGTTCGAATTTTTGTTCATATATTTGTTCCTGAGATACGGATGTTGTTTTTGTATACGTATAAGTATTTGTATATAACTATATATTATACATATCGTCGTCTATTACCCCCAACACAAGCTTTATTGAGCTTCCTCTGGGACAAGGTTGATCTGTGTAAAATTTGTCCTATAATATTTATTTATTAATGTATATACATAACACATTTTTTATCACTCACATTTAAAAAAAAATTGATATCTCGAGTACGTAGTCGGGAGTTACGCCGCAGCTCGCAGTTCATAACGCAGATATCATATCCATGTGTATGAATGGCGCAGAAATAAACAGTGAGTCAAGGAATGCCCCCACTGAGTCAAGGGCGAACTGTATTTGTTGTATGTTATATTGCTCGCGGGTGGAATTTTCCGCGGCTTACGGTTTTAACATACGAGATATTAAAGTAGGTTATTATTTATTAATGTACAGCGCAATATATGTAGTTCCGTGTGGTAAAGGTTAATTCCGCAAGAAAAATTCAGGGCTGGTTATCCCCGCGCATAGACTTAAAAAACCGGTAAGTCTTTTGGTGTAATGGGTGCTAAAATTTATTATAAAATACCCGAGCCAATCAGAACCGTTGACTCGGAATATACTTTTGTTCGTTATCTTAACTATTATTGCATAATGAAGGCTTACAATTCGATAAATGAGTTCCTGGATGAATTAAATATGTCCAAATCTCCGTTATTATATATAAATATGTTCTTTTTATAGTCTTAGGCTCACGCAAAATAGGCGCCAGTCGTCGAGTTGCGGAAAATCGCCCGAACTACAATACAATACAATAGTCTTATTCTTCTAAATGTTATTGTGATCTTCATTCTCGTCTATCTAATGTAATTGTGATATTTGTGATTATTTTTATTGTATCTAATTGTAAGTAGTTAATTTGAATTATTTTTTATTGATTTCCTAAGACAGAATTTAAAAATCTTTACGTAAATTGGAATAATTTATTGATGTTGTTTAAATTATGATAATTTTGTAACTAATTATGATTATATAACTTAATGTAACGGACAGTGTAGGATTAATGCCAAATAAAATATATCTATCAATCTATCTATAACCATGCCTTTGATTGTGATAACAATGTGCCTTTAAAAATAAAGGGTAAATTAGGTATATAAAACCGCAGTACGACTCGCCAGACTTTATAAAACCGAATGCTGGGCATCATAAAAATAACACATTCAAAAACAGTATACAACAGAGATGTGCATACTTCACTGGTCAGCTGGTGTCACCCGGAAGGATGGGATTCGTAACGAATACGTGAGAGGCAGTTTTAATATCACTCCTATTAAAGAAAAGCTTAAGGAAAAACGATTGCGCTGGTACGGTCACGTGTGCAGACGGTCTTCAGATCACATGATACGAGGAGCATTGGATCTACCAACGACGAAACGGGGCCCGTGGAAGACGTTCTGCTACTTTGACAATGGTCTAATCCAATGGTGACATGACCTGAAAAACACAAATATTGAAACCGAAACTGCAACAAATCGTCCTGTGTGGAGAAAGAGGACAAGGAGAGCCGACCCCAGATAATGGAAAAAGGCTTGGGTAGAAGAAGATTTTGAGAGAATTCAAAATAGGTAAATGTTTATTTCGTTCTAAAGTGTGCATGACAGCGGTATCTGTATCTGACCCATTATTTTTAAACACCCCGATGTATCTGAACCATTCTTTTCTAAAACCCCGATGGTGCTGTATATGCCTTCCTGCAGAAATGCGAATA
This sequence comes from Cydia pomonella, assembly GCF_033807575.1. Lineage (NCBI taxonomy): Eukaryota > Metazoa > Arthropoda > Insecta > Lepidoptera > Tortricidae > Cydia > Cydia pomonella. The sequence goes on from NC_084720.1 coordinate 6,487,733, forward strand.
CACTTGCTAATAGTGACTAGCTTTCCCAAGTCCATTAAGTTCCATTTTAGCCAATGTAAAAACCATTTACAGAAAATTGCAACTAAATCTGTCAAAAATTTAAATAATTCATTCAGATACACACACATACCCAGCCTCTGTGCCTATGGCTTAACGCATGCAGGTACTGTTTGGGGCAAGGGGGATTTCATGTACACGTTCCTTGTTCATTTTTTCATTTCGACGTCTCATTATTAATTTCACACACTCCGAGATTGTTAACATTGTTAATCCAACAAAATGGATCTCGACCACTATCAAAAATTCACTATAAGCAACCTCGGCGCAGTACCTACATTTTCATTCATACATCTGTCCAATATAAAGAGACCTGCTACTCTGGCTACATTTACCATGTTCCATATACATTTTCTGTGATTTGACAGATCAAAGTAAGCTGGGGACCGGCGCGTTGAAACAGAAGCTTACCGAGGCAAAGAACAAGGGTCGAGACAGTCGAGACCGGCGTTTTTTGATAAATCTCTATGTTCTTGTAGAGAACTTGGTATAAGCAAAATGTTAATATTTTACGATGGAGCTGCGTTGATGCCTTTCATTCTTTTGTGTTGTCTCATTTACATGGGGGAAAAGAATTCTATATTTTCTAACAAATTTTTAGAGTGAAGAGTTACAAGCAGACTTACAAATAAATATTAAAATGATTAAAAAAACAGTCAAGTGCGAGTTCGTTTTACTCGCTCACCGAGGGTTCCATACAAACATTGAAGTAGGGGGGGAGTTGGTATTTTTTCTTTAACCCTTTTTTTACTATGAAAAAAAGAAAAAAAGGTTTAGGAATGAACAATGTAAGCTCTTTCAAATACCCCACTTGACCTAGTCACTAGACTTTGAAATATTACCCCTATCCATATTTGACATTTTACACAGTTAATAATAACATAATAACTAAGTAGAAAAAAAAGAATAATAATACTTTCAATATGTCTGGGTTTAGAATTGGTCATAACTATTCCAAATTTCTAATCGATAGCTTAAGTGGTTCTCGACATATTTAGCGATGTGACGGACATACAGACAGACGGACGGACAGAGTCGCACCATAAGGGTTCCTTTTGTATTTTTTGGTACGGAACCCTAAAAAGATTTACGTTATAGAAGTTTCCTGATTGTAAATTACTTACAACGGTTAAAACCAATGATTCAAATGCATCAGGCACTGTTCTTCAGTTCACTTCAGTTTTCATTTCAGGTAAAGAGTCACACGAACATAGCCGCCTCCATGCAATGGAAGTTACGCTCTCATTTTAAAACGATATTAAATATTTATATGTAAAACTCTCGTCTGCTCGCTCTAATTACTTTGTATTCCAATTTCTAACAACGAAAACTAGTACCAGTTATAGAAAGTCGTACTCATTTATTCATAATATTCTTATAATATTACATGTCAACATCAGAAAATAAATTATTATTATCACATAATTGAGAATAATAATAATGTATGTCTGGGATCATTATGTTCATAATATCGAATTACAATTGAAATAATATGTCAAGATTAAACTACGCAAGGAAGAAGAGTACCTAAGAAATGCATGGTATTTGAAGACTTGCTTAGTCTGTGGGGTGCTGGTAGCAGTCGTTCCTTGCTTCCTAAGCGGGTGCATATGAGTTTAGTGGCAGCAAAAGTGTGTTTCTGAGTGTGTACGTGTTTAGCTTGTGTTGAATATGAATTGTGAGGGTAATGTTAGTATCTTCATGTCTGTGAATAGATGTTTGGCTGACGTACCTGGTGGAGCTCTAACTATTATTCTTAGGGCACATATCTGCAGTACAAAAACTCGATGCCACTCTGCCGCTGTGCCCCATAGTTCTAGGCCATAGCAGATTTTAGAATGATAGAGTGAGATGTAGGGTGTCCTTGTAAGGTAGTACTTGAACGTGAGCAAGCTTTCCCAGAGCAAATCAAGCACACGCAGTGCAAATGTTATTTATACGTCATAATTTCTATAGAAATTGAACGTTTAAAATAACACTTGCACTGCGTGCGCTATCAAAATCGTTGCAGACTTGTCTTGGTCTGACTCTACCTATTTTATGTATACTACGCTACTGTCTACTTTTAATTTTTTGTGGAAATAACTAAACCCCGTTATCAATGTTGTACTTGAACGAAGTTGGGCACCAACGGTGAAGTAACCTCCTTTTTATTTATTATAGCTATAGATTGCTTCTATTTTCCACTTCAACCTTTTCCCGCTAGTAAACTAATATAATTTCCGAACTGACTGAAATTCCTCATAAAGGAATTTGAATATAAATTGAGATGTTAATTTTCATTTAACTGAAGGCTGTTGTCGGTAAAAGCGATATTGTGTATTAGAACGGTATTCAAAACTACAGGCCAATTCGAGTTTTAGTTATTAAATGACATTGCAATATCCTACTTGTCTGATACTGATGTGATACTGATCGGATACTGATTAGTCAGTGTCTAAAGTGACGTTTTTGGATTCTAGTTTTAGTTATAAGATCTCATACCAATGTGATACTGATCTGATATTTATTTGTCAGTATCAATATAGTGACGTTTTTGGTCGAAGATCAGTATCACATTATATTGTTGGAATTGGCCTGCTAGACAATGTCATTTAGCTTTACTTATTCTAGTTAGGTACCATAAATACATGAAGAACCTAGGGATGGGAGGGGAGGGGAAATGGCGAGAAATCGTACGGCAAGCAACATCTGCGCCTGCGCCTGATATCAGCAGTTGATCACGACGCTCTGCAAAGAGTACAACGACAAAGAAGAAGAGGGATATCATGTGTCATGAGTACTTAGAATTTGGTTTAACAATCTATCCATCGGATATTTTGTTATGAAATATCTCTTATATTTAGTATCATTCATCACCGTTCCATTCACCATTTCATTTGCATTCTGTTACCATTTCCGTGGGAAACTAGTATTACTTACTTACTTACTGCTGTGGCGCAGCGACCCGAAGTGGATCTTGGCCTCCGACACCAAAGACCGCCATGCTTCTCTGTCCAAATCCGTTTCTATCCAGTCGACGGCGCCGAGTTCGCTAAGGTCTTTTTGTTTGGGAAACTAGTATTAAGTAAATGAATGTTATCTAAATAAAATTATTGGGAACGGTATCGAATTGACATTTAAGGCCTGATGGAAGCCACTACTATCTATAGAAAATAACTATATTCCTGTATGTGCGAACTATGTACATGACTCACCCACTATGAATAACGGGAGAGCTAAGATTACGTAAGTAAATTCACGGTTTGGAAAATATGTAGGCCCATATTTTTGTAATATTTATGTCAGAAAATGTGTAAGTAGATTGGTAGCCCACCTGGTGCCTAATCTCACTTTGTGACTTATATCGATGAAAACTGGTCCTGATGGATTGTATCAAAATTGTGGGCATATTTTTCATCAACGATCTGAACTTTTAGCACAGAAAAGATACATTAGAACCTGTAAGTTCTAATGTACGAGTATATTTTCTGTACCTATAGGAACCTATAGTTTCTAATGTATCTTATCTAAATTTATAAATTCGTACGACCCAGCTATTTGAATGCGCTATTTGGCTGTTCCGTGTTCGGTAAACAACTTTGTGACTTATATCAACGAAAAACGGTTGTGATAAATTGTATCAAAATTGTGGGCATATGTTTCATTAACGTTCTGAACTTTCAGCACAGAAAAGATACATTAGAACCTATAGGTTCCAATATATATTTTCTAAATTTATAAATTTGTACGACCCTACTATTGATTAACGATACTATTTGACCCGGATTCGGACTAAGATTCCGGGTTCGGTCAACAATGCTGTAACTCCACAGAAATAATTTAATTACATGTCCGAACTGGTCGAGTATTCCCGCTGCTAGATGGGAACGTTTTAGCTCAACTCATGGGCACCAGTGTATAAAGCATGCAGAAAGTGTTATTTGTACGCAATTTTGTTCAATGTTGCTCTTGATTTTCTTTTGGTCCATAAAAACCAGTAAAACTATATAGTTAGACTACTATACTATATGATATTGATGTATTTGATCATCTACCATATTAATAATATATTTTGATATATATAATTTTGTCTACATATATACATATATTATATTCAGACATTGCATGAATAGTTTTAGCAATCAACGGTATTTTGTCATGCTAGATGTAACGTTCTATTGTTACTAGGACAAATAAACTTGAACTTGAAACTAGATGCATAATTATACAGAATGACTCCCGCTCTCCTTCACTTGAGACTTGCGTGTCCATAGCCTAATGCTTATAGGTACTGGTGTCTAAATATTGGTGTGGCCTGTGCTCGCTTAGCAAAAGCAATGGCGCCCCTGCTGGTCAAACTCCGTCCACTGCGAGATCTCCAGGGAAATACGCCACTGGCCACGGTGGACTGGCGTTGTGTGGAACTGTAAACACTACCGAAGAGGACGATAAAATATAAGCAAGCTTGTAGTAAGGCTGGGGTGACTGGAGCATAGCCATAGCCGAGCTGATAGCAGTTATTAAGCTGGCAGTATTTCATTTTTACCATAAGCTTCTTATTTCTTGTTTTCTACGAAATATAACGTATAGGAATTCATGTCCACTGAGTAGTAGAAGAAAGACACGGCGATGATAAGGATCTGCTGGTTAAGATCACGGAAAAACATGTGATGGCACAGTTCCTTCAGTTACCTACTCCATTACAGTTAATTAATGCCAATATTAGCATAACGGATTAGCTTAAAGTAATGAGAAATCTAAGGTGAACTTTATGTTATAGGTATTATTGTGTTTGCTTATAATGTCGAATATGGTCCAGTTCGTCATTATACATATACTCCAAAAACTAATAGCTTATTATGGTCTTATTTTGTGTATTCTAAAATAAAACTTCTCAATACTTTAAGCCAACCCGTTATAACAATATTAATAATAAGGACTACACTCTCATTAATACAAGATGGACCAAATATACGTTGCCTAATAATTTTTAGGATTTTTACTTGAATTTCTTTGACAAAATAGCATTAAAACTTAAAACTACGATCATTGAACTAGAAAAAACAAAATTATCTTCTACGAGTACATGCCCTCTTTAGCTTTGATACAACAACGCACAAGTTTGTGAATATGATCATTTTTCTACTCCTCTACTGTTATCTGTCATTTATACATTCATGAACACTAATTTATAGACGTACATAATAGGTTTGAATAAACGTCTATATTGTCTATTCCTCATAACAGCAGTTGTGCTTTACAATCTCTAAATCGTTACTGCGAATAATGCCTACCAACCTAACAAAATTAAAATTAATACAGATTCCAACTAAGTGTGTTGCCAACTTACAAAATATTAAATAGGTTGTATACATAGTAGAAATAATTGCTTCATAAGTCAGAAACGCGCATGTGACACCCTTAATATAGCAACATCCAAAGACTACAAAGACCGCTTAGCGTTGCTTGTTAGTCTCCATAGGCTACTGTGGCCAAAATCGAAAAAAATCTGCCGAAAAATTGAATTTAGCAAGGAGCAAGTACCAAGGGCCTAATGATTACGAGGTGTTGCTGACCAGCCGGGCCGGGGCGCTTAAGAATGTATGCTCTTGTATCTTAGCTGTATACTTTTGGTTTGTTTACCTATAGTCCTATATGATTTTTGTTATATGATTATCCTTTTGTTGACTCGTAGAAAAAGTATTCTGTATTCTATGCAACGTTGCATAAGTAGAATTCTCGTGGCATATTCCATTACACCCATAACCCATGCCACTTCCCTTTTTGACCCTTCTTATACAACGGTTGCATAAAATATTCTAATATGTACCAGTAAAAATTCTGTGTCAACATATTTTTGGGCCAGCCTGTATTAAATCTCTCCCAACACAAAAAGCCGTGTCCAACTTAGGGATCACGTCTGTTCTGTTTTTTGTCCGGGCAAGACTTCCCCGGCGAAGTTCCTGGAACTAATGGTAACTGACACCGTGCATTTTTTATTGGGCGTCGTTGTCTCGCTAATTGGTCGCCCGAGTTGCGACATTTTGTGCAGGCAGATGAAGGCATGGAGTTCAGATTACTTGTAATTTACAGTGCTTTTAAGTTAATACTTTTGAACCAATATAGAAAAAAAAATTATGTACTTATACAAGGTGTAAGAAAAATATTGGAGATCCGTTTAAGGGTATATTCGGTTCGTGTTCTGATTAGAAAAAAGTAGAAAAAAAATTCACGTACATTTTGTTTTTCTTCTAAATTATTTAGCGAATCAAAACACGATACCAAATGAATATGCCCTATATGCCTTAAACGGATCCCCAATGTTTTTGTAACAGCCTGTATAGCATGATATAGATCGTGTCATTTAAGAAGACTCGTACTTTGAACCGTATTGTCATGTTTTTAAAGGTTAGATTTGTCAAATCTGCGCGTCATCGATTAAGTAAAACATCAAGATTTTTCACCAGTATTTTATATAGACCAAGGGAGACCCAAAGACCGCTGGATTGATGAAATATAAAGAATTGCTGGTAGAAACTGGAAGCTTAAAGCACAGGATAGGAAAAAAAATGGAAACAGATGGAGGAGGCCTTTACCCAAAGCGAGGCCATGTAAAAAAAAATACTTTTGTAAAAACCATTTGTAAATTTGCATGGAAATAAAGGGCTTTATTATTATTCTATATACCTGTCATTAACTTTTATTGTCTGACCTGATTGCTGAAATGAGAATAAAATATTGCATACACAGTGTTATTGAATTTATTGTTACTTGACAAGACAAGCGTTTAGTTATGGAGTGATTCATCGTAGCATTGAAATTCGAAATAGTGTACGTGCTTGAGCATTTTACTGTAAAATTTTATACAATGTAGGCAATGAAAGTCGTTTTTTTTCGGCTGATCGTTTAGCTTCGTCCTTTATGAATTACAAATGTGAATTCATATTCCCTTTCTTGATACACGCGCATGAAAGTGATGATAAGTCTACAGCAGGAAATTATGTCAGTTTAAGCAAATTATGAACAGTACAAGCGCAAAGAGACTTAATTTAAGTATAATTATTACTCATAGTGATAGTAAAAACTTACCTATTACTTAATAAACCATGTATTTTTGCACTTGAGTACTTACGATTTTTAGGGTTCCGTAGTCAACTAGGAACCCTTATAACTACGCCGTGTCCGTCTGTCTGTCCGTCCGCGGATTTATCCGTAATCGTTAGCGCAAAAAGCTGCAATTTGGCTAAATAAATAAATCATGCATGGCGACAAAACAGTAAAATATAAACTACATAAAATGTTTTTAGGGTAACCCATACAAAAAGTTTTTTATCTTTATTTTTTTCGCTTTAAGCCACTGGTGTGGGGTATCGTTGGATAGGTCTTTCAAAACGAAGTCGAGAACTATGTTTTGATAAAATGAATATTTTCGAAAATAATTGCTCCGAATGAAAAAAAATGTATCCCTTCAAAGCGTTGCGAAGGTACTCCCTTATGCTGGTAATGTACTTGCATGATACTTCCTATAATAGCCCCCGTTTAGCCTATACTGACAGAATGGTAACTACGGAACCCTACACTGAGCATAGCCGGACATGCGCATGGCCGATTTTTTGGGCTTAGTTTTAGTTTTTACTCGCTATGATAGCTGTGGCATACCCATTTAGCTGTGGCTAAGAGTAATTTGTGTTTTTAGGTTAATTTTGACGTTGGTTTTTATTTAAATTGTATGTTTTAGGCTACTGTTATTGATATGGCAATGTAAATTATTTTGTAGGATATGCATATCGTGAATTGTCAATTTAATTGTATTTAATTGTATAATTTTAATCACATTCAAAGGAGTTAATCATGAATCCAGTATGGTGACATGGTGAGCATTGAGCACTGAGCAGAAACTAAAAGTTTGAGAATGCGGGAGGTACGCAGCTCACAGCCTGGGCGAGGGAAGGTATCTGTTAATTAACATGAATATATGATATAGGTACGTCGTCTTTTTGACGAAATTGCCTAACCCTACCCAGTATAAAATCCTCTTTTCACCACATAAAAACCACAGCTTTTACATCACACTCGTTGACAAAAAACCAGCAATAATTTCTCTTGAAACAGCTTTGCAAAATTCCGACTCGCATACTGTGGCCGAACCTTGTGTACAATTCCATTACGCTCTCATGTAGACGAAGAATTTCAATTATCCTGCTTTGAATTTGAATATTAAAAGAGCCGAGAGCAGCCGCAGCCGGACCCGCATTCACACAAAATTCCGAATTGTTCACTCAAACTATTTTGGACTTTATCTCATAGTGATAAGGCCATGAATGTATACATTATTTTACATAAACGCTCAAGGTCAAATGAGATTCTGTAATGTTTATGTTTGTTTACGCATGTCTTTGTTATTTTGAAAGGGACCTGCCTATTCAAGAACGAGCTACTGCCGAGTTAGAGATTGTGATTCCCCTCTTCGATTGGTTCTTTACTGACTGAGGAAGCATGATTAGTAATCGTGCTGTCTCCTGGCATTGTAATGTCATGCTCACGAGTAATTTAGGAATTAGATATTAGCAATTTTGGAATTATATATGTAGGGTCTATTATTGAAGTTACTTCATATCTAGTTACCTACCTATATAATTTACGGTAATGAACTGTGAACATTAACAATTGGGAATTTTGTGTATGTGAATGAATTTGCATGTACGAAAATAATATGAAGGAATATAAATTATTTTAACACTTTTTTTAGGTACTTAATTAAAATAATTAAATATTGTACTTACATTTAGTTTAGGTAAAAATATTAAAACAAATCTTTGTTTCGTATTTGTACAAGTAAGGTGTTCTCTCGACCTACGAATAAAGTTTCTTGACGGCAGGGGATGTATAAGTAATTAATGTAATTATAATGTTCAATTCGTGTTCAAATGCAAAAACGCGTTTCTAAACTCTAGTATTTTTGACACTTAGGAGTAGGAAAGACATGTTTTATAATCATAATGTCGACTGGGAAACCTAGTTATTTATCCGTAAAACTCTTGAGCCATACAATATGGGAGCCATTGCGAGTTCGTAGTGTGTCTTAATGTACCATCGACAACACTTAACCGACTTTTCGTAAACCTTAATTCCAGGTTATAAGGTCCATCGATGATTAGATTAATATGTTGTTGTTATATGTACTAGTGCGATAAATCTTCATCATTAAAGGCCTCGTTTGACCACTGTGCACTATTATGTGGACAGTGTAATCGTGAGTGATGGACCATGAACGCTTGCATGGCATGATTATTCTGCCTCACTAATAACAACGGTACGGTTGTACGTTGCATTCGGAAAATGGTTCAATTGTTTACTGTATTCTTGCACAATAAATTATACGTTCAAAATACCTACTCAGTTTTCCTATGTCACATGCGCTTGTTATGCGTATTTAAGTTATTATGCATGTACTTATAAAACAGGGTTAAACATAATAAGACCTGAAGAAGAAAAGGATTGTTAACACGCTTGAAAAATATTTAGAGAAAACATTCATTGAATAGGCGCCCCCCGCTTGTGCTGTAGGTTCATCCAGCAGGGTTTTTGAAAATGTTTTAGATCATAATACGACTGCCAAAATAGGTATATAAATAGCAATCTTGAGACCATTCTCTAGTAAATTAATAGCCTTGATACCGGATTAAACAAGTTTAGCTTGACAGATATATATATACTCCTTCCTTGCCGTATCCGGCAATGGCGACTCCATCAACAATTCTTATCCAGATTATGAAATGCCCTTATGTGGCTCGCAAAACCAAACTTTGTTTTGAAGATGCGGTCACACGATGCGCAATGGAGTTGTCCAGTCGAGTTGCGGGTGTATGTGTAGGAGGGCTTAGGTCGCGTCTTGCGGATATGACGCTTAGCATCTAGGTCTTCCAGACGCTGCCGCTCAAATTGAGCTACTTTCTTGTGAACACTAGAACGCCATTCCGATCTTTGCAATGCAATGCCCTCCCAGCAGTAAGTCGGTATCCCGCAAGCGACGAGGTGGCGTTTGAGAACGTCTTTATGTCGCAGGTATTGGCCCCCCTGCTTCCGCTTTCCACAAGAGAGCTCCGAGTAGAAAATTGCTTTGGGCAGTCTCTCATTCTCCATACGCACGACATGGCCACACCACCTTAGCTGATGCTTCATGATCAGTGCTTCAATACCAGGCATCCCGACACGACGTAAAACTTCCGTGTTCGGTACCTTGTCTTGCCACTTTATACGTAGAATTGAGCGCAGACAACGTAGGTGGAAGGTGTCCAGTTTTTTCATATCTGATTTATAGCTGCACCACGTTTCTGAGGCATAAAGCAGAGTGGGTATGATGATAGCTTTGTAAACCATAATTTTTGTGGACAACTTCAAATCGTGCGACCTCCAAACACGGTTGCTGAGCTTGCCAAATGCAGCAGCTGCATTGGCTATGCGTGATGGTATTTCAGACGCTAAGGTATTGTCATTGCGGAGTTGGCTTCCTAAGTACCTAAAAAGGAACATAAATCTAAAACGAACCATTAAATATTTGTAACAATTTTTGCTCAAAAAACAAAAATATCAAAATTGCTTCTAGGAATGTGCAATTTTATTTTTGACCAGATCTCTCGGCGCCTTAATATTAAGCCAGTACGCTTGTCTGTTACCGTCACAAAGGTGAACTTATTTCTATGACGGTTTTCAATACGAGCGATTTTAAGTTAGGTATTATCCTTTTCAACCATTCTAAAAGATAAAATTCAATAGCTACCATAAACCACACAACGAGAATTTACCCAAAACCGTGTCAATTCAATCGGACAAACGCTCAAATTCCGTATTTCCATCAAAAGCTTTTCCAAAACGCTCCTAACTTTCAACAAATCAATCGTATCGAGGTTTCATCTCGCGCGTGTGATTTGTCAAATGGATGATCCGCCTGTCGGCCGCGGACGTATCAGCGTGATGTATCGTCCGATAGCGACATGATCGCGACATTCGTCCTAATGGCACACTTTGTTTGTGTGATTGGCTTTTTCCAACCTTGACAGGGTGAGAACATTAATTGCATGTAAAAATACGCAAGTAAGTAAAACGAGTTAGCACTGATTGACTAGCACGTTATATTTTCGCGGGTTAGCAAAGTAATATTTTTTGTTTTAATTAGTATGGATTTCCGTAAAGTAACGCCTGATTCTATTCATTATTTATTGCATTAATTTCCCGCTCAACACAATTGATTGTCATCTTTATTTTCCACTTTGCCCTGAAATCCGTTACCTCTTTTAAGTAAGTTTATATATATATATATATAAATATTATATTATATAAATAAATATAAGTAATATATTATATAAATAAGTATTTGGCAAAAATTCCATTTTTGGTACAAGCTTTTATCGCTGACTGTACTTTTCTTTCCACAGGCAACTAATACTCATCGAGCAAATTCTAAAAACCCCAAACACAATTAGGTTGCGTTGTTTTATCACAGAGTTCCTATGCCCACCTCTTGTCTCCGTCATCAGATCAGCTCGATGGTACCATAATATTGCATTGTCACCCGACTTACATATGTATGCAAATTTTCAGCTCAATCGGAAACCAGGAAGTGGATCAAATTTAACTTGCAAGATTTGATTACAAACGTGAAAGTAAAAAATAAGTAGCTTTTATCGCTGACTGTACCTTTCTTTCCACAGGCAACTAATACTCATCGAGACAATTCTAAAAACCCCAAACACAATTAGGTTGCGTTGTTTTATCACAGAGCTCCTGTGGCTACCTCCTGTCTCCATCATCAGATCAGCTCGATGGTACCATAATATTGCATTGTCACCTGACTTACATATGTATGCAAATTTCCAGCTCAATCGGACACCGGGAAGTGGATTAAATTTAACTTGCAAGATTTGATTACAAACAGACAACGGTCAGGTGAAAGTAAATAAAAGATTGTAAAAAACAGACAACGGTCAGGTGAAAGTAAATAACAGCTTGTAATAAAAGCTTGTAAAAAGTATTTACTCGTAGCCCAACAAGTTTTATAATAGTAATATAATGGTATACCTGTGGAAGTATGGAAGTTTCTGAAAGCGGATGGATGGAAGTGGCTGACTTTATTCTTTAATAAGTTGTTGCAAGAGGAGGCGATCCCTGATGAATGGTGCAACAGTTCGCTGGTGCCCATCTTTAAGAATAAGGGTGATGTACAAGATTGCAACAATTATCGGGGAATAAAGCTCATGTCACATAGTATGAAGATATGGGAAAAAGTAGTAGCGAGACGAATGAGAGAAGAAAGTGAGGTAACACAGAACCAATTTGGGTTTATGCCGGGCCCCGGGGAACTACGGACGCCATATTTGCACTTCGCCAATTGTGCGAAAAATATAGACTTGCACAAAAGAACTTACACATGGTGTTCGTGGACCTGGAAAAGGCATACGATAGAGTCCCCCGTAAGGTTCTGTGGTGGGCTATGAGAGAAAAAGGAATGCCAGAGAAGTATGTGCGGCTTATTCAGTCCATGTATGATAGAGCCAGTACTCACGTCAGGTCTGAAGCTGGAGTAACCGACAAGTTCAATGTGGCGGTAGGTTTACACCAGGGGTCAGCTTTAAGTCCGTATTTGTTCCTCCTGGTTATGGATGCTCTGACATCGAACATACAGGAGGAAGCACCCTGGTGTATGCTGTTTGCTGACGACATTGTTCTTGTCGGAGAAAATGCACTTGAGGTCCAGAGCAGACTGGGAAAATGGCAAGAAAAGCTGGAAAGTGTGGGACTGAAAATAAGCAGAACCAAAACGGAGCATATGTTCTGCGATTTCGGTGGTCTATCCAGTTTTTCCCATATTGCCTTAGACGGTGTATCCCTACCAGTCTGCTCCGATTTCCGGTACCTTGGGTCATTGATCCAAAGTGACGGCAACATCGACCGTGACGTGAAAAATAGAAAAAATGCGGGATGGATGAAATGGCGACAGGTCTCTGGAACAACTTGCGATCCACGAATGCCCCTTAAACTTAAGGGGAAAATCTACAGGACGATCGTGAGACCTGTTGTAATGTATGGATCAGAATGCTGGGCGACGAAAGTGACGGATGAAAGAAGAGTGCACGCAGAGGAAATGAGAATGTTGAGATGGATGTGTGGAGTGACGAGAAAGGATCGAATTAAGAATGAGTATATAAGGGGAAGTTTGAAAGTAGCACCGGTAGCGGAGAAGATAAGGAGTGGTAGGTTAGCGTGGTATGGGCATTTAATGAGGAGGGATGAATGCCATATAGGAAAAAGAATGTTAGGGATGAATGTTGATGGACGGAGAGCGGATGGTAGACCCAAAAAACGATGGATGGATTGTGTGAAAGAGGATATGAGAAAGAAAGGAGTGAGTGCTGAGGTGACGAAAGATAGAGGAGAATGGAAGAGAAGAACATGTTGTGCCGACCCCACATAACGTGGGATAAGGGCAGGAGGAAGAAGAAGAGTCAAAAACAAATATTTGTCTCTCTCCCTTTCTTTCTTACACATGTTCTGTCTTGGTCTGTTGCTATTCTGCTCTGTTTTAGTTTTAATTTTTAATTTTGGGTGCCCTGAAAACCAGTGCCGCGTCTAACAGACACGGCTTATGCTGAGCGGCATCCTATTTGGTCATTGTTTACTTTGTTGTTTTTATGTATGTTTTATGCCAAATAAATATTTTTCTATTCTATTTATATTGTTTTCTAAATTTGACTGATAGAGAAGCTTTATGATATTGTTCACATTTAGTGCATTTTAGTGCTCCGTACAAAACTTTGTTCACGGAGCACTCATGGGATCACTACGGTCTTGCAAATCGGCTAAATGCGTTGTTGTAGTATGCAATAAAGTTGAAATAAATAAATACTGAACAGGCTGAGCGCTTAATTTACCTCAGGGATACACGCTCCAGGGCTCGGCTCAAGGTTCAACTTGTTTGTGCCGCCAGCGCGTCGCTCAACTTTCATTGCGACACAGTCAAAAATAAAGCGTAGGCTACCTTTTTAAAAGCCGATTTATAAAAGGTTTTAATACTTTTCATTTCTCATGTTCTGAAACAGGATCATTGTTGTTCTAAAAAGTGGGCAGACAGTGGTACATTTCTGCACTAGAGCATTTTACTTTCCAAGTACGATCTTTTTCATTTTTTTACGATAAACAATTGAAAATTGGTTTTCGATTCTGATATTACCTTAATGGTAAATTAAAAAATACCCTCATGAAATGCTATAAAAAATTATACTTGGGCATGTTTTTGAAAAGCACATGTATATTACTTTCCTCGTATTGGAAATGAAAAGTAGAGTGTTTAACTGTGAAAGGCATCATGTCAGCCCCGAACTATTGGTGCTCTCACGCCACGCCACGCGCTCGAACGCCAAATTACCTCCGCAGAAATGGGTGCCTTTCATCCTTCAATCTACTATTGAATACCAGTTATCTGCATCCAACTTAAAAGGGCTTAAATATGGTTTCATGGTCGAAAGGTCGATTGAAGATGATGCGTGTTTAAATCATAAAGTACATATTTTCGCGCTTACCTGCTCCTATTTACAGGGAAAGCAGCATTTTCTTCTACATTTAAGAAATCTCTTGTACCACCACCAAAATTATGATATTAACTATCTTCACATAGCAGATCCTACCCGTACTCTTACTTTAACTATTTTTAATGTCAAACCCTTTTGTTTGCCTCGTAACACCTTATAAAATATTAAATTCAGTAAGGTGTAGGGAGCGAAGTGCGCCTACCCCTAAACATATGTATATTTTAAAGGTAGATAGATATATAGGGATATGCGCACTTAGACGGCAGGCGCACTTCGCCCCCTTAACCTTATTACACAATTTCGTATCCAAACGGACTTATTTTATTACTTTTCTGTCTTCACTGTGCCCCTACTTGTCATTCTGTGAAAAAATGTGTTTTCTCCGCCATCTATTTTCACAACTTCCGTGATTTATTACTAATGTTACATAAAAATTCCATATATCAATTAGGTTCAAGTGGGATTTGCGAAATGCTCGCCTCGCTCGTTAGAGGGCGTTAAAATGCAATTTTGTAAAATGGTTTATTATAACGCAGGTAAGACTTTATGATGTATTTGACGACGATGTCGGCGATTAAATGTATTATTTGAGGTTATTTTGAATTATGGGACCATTTAACAGGGTCGGCTAAAAGTATTATCATTGGAAAACGCTCCCTACATCTATAATGGTTTCAAATATTGTAAGCCTTAGACCTATCTAAGGCTTTTGTACCTATACAGTTGTATGTGTATATTAAATGAAAGGCAAGGATCGAAATATATAATCAATATAATTAACTCGAACCAACAAAGGTACAATTCATGTCAATAATTATCAAGACAACGTTCTCGCTCGAAGTCAAGTACAAAAGTGAGGCGCGCCGGTCTTCTCCCTTCGACCGCAACTCGGTGGCGTGAGAACCCGTCGGCCCCACTCTGCTCGCTCGGATGTGACGTCAGCCGGCGTCACCAAGTGCTGCCATCTCGCGGCGACAACATCCGGCCGTCCTACGTACGCATCTTCTACCATACTCAGTTCTACGATACACTTTATTCCCTAGCAATTCATAATTGTTAAAAATTTGCTTATGCGACTCGGCCTCGCCTGACGCTAAAATGTCTTTAATTGAACATATACAAGGATCTTGCAATTGTACTGATAATAGCCAATCAGACTCCAAAACATTGATTACCATCACACTTTCATTAACAGGGGCCGCGGAGTTACCGACTGGATTTCTGCTTAACGCGTCTACGTGTTGCATTTGAGTCCCCGGCCTATGCACAATATCAAAATTAAATTCCTGTGTCTGTAACACCCACCTACCTATACGCGAATTTATCTCTTGTTTCATAATAGTATACCTCACCGCATTGCAATCGGTCACGATTTTAAATTTATTTCCTAACAGATAATGCCTAAACTTCTTTAAACTCACAACAATAGCCAAAAACTCAAGTTCAAACGAATGGTATTTTTTTTCTTCCGTGGTTGTCTGTCGACTATAGAAATAAATTGGTTTTTCACCATTTTTAGTAACCTGTACCACGATACATGCTATTCCATCACGTGACGCATCTGTATATAAAATTATCGGTAATTTGGGGTCAAATATAGTAAGCAGCGCGTTTGTTAATAGTTCATGTTTCAATGCGTTTACAGCTTTACTTTGCTCTTCGCCCCATTCCCATGCGATACCCTTTTTCAAAAGTTTTGTCAAAGGGCTACATAAAACTGCACAGTTTTTCACAAATTTTCGAAAAAAATTCACTAAACCAAGAAATTGCCTAACTTGATGCACGTTTTCTGGTATTGGATAATCTTTGATAGCTGACAGTTTTTTCATGCCTGGTCGGACTCCATCGCCCGAAATATCATAACCAAGAAAGCTAATTTTGTTTTGAAAAAAATTGCATTTTTCTAAATTAATTGTTAACCCATTATCCTGTAAAAGACTCAAAACTGACTCCAGGCACTGTACGTTTTCCTCCAGTGTCTCCGTCGCTATTAATAAATCGTCCATATAACATATAACACGTCCAAATCTAAGTTTACCCAATACCGTGTCCATCAGTCTCTGAAAAACTGCAGGCCCATTACAAACCCCGAACGGCATTCTCAAAAATTCAAATTTTGAATCACATGTAATGAACGCAAATTTAGGAATAGAATCATCTTTAATTTTAATTTGATAATACCCAGATTTTAAATCTAATGACGTGAAATATTTACAACCGCGCATTCTATCTATCAAATCTTCTACAATCGGCATCGGGTATTTTTCCTTTACAGTTATCTTGTTTAGTTGTCTATAGTCGACACACAATCGTTTCTGACCATTGGGTTTATCGACTAATAAAACCGGACTCGCGTACGGTGAATTACTCTCACGTATAATATTATTTTTCAATAAATCGTCAATTATTTCCCGCGTAACTTTCTTTTCCGATTCCGACATACGATATGGTCGCTGACACACTGGCTTATTCGTGGTAACTTCAATATCCAGCTCAACGCATGATGTTTTCCCCAAATTGGATAAGTCATTTGCTACACACTTCGGATATTTTGTAAATATATCATTCAGAATTTCAATATGCTCTGCATTATCGGCATTGAACATTGATGTTTCAATCAAACAAATTTGTTCTTTTGTTATTGGTTGGAACATCAATGTATTGCCTACCCGGGTATACATGATGTTTTCATTTTCGGTAAAATTTCTACCTATTAGTGTGTCACATCCAGATAGCTCGTTTATAACATAAAAATCCACCTCTAACTGCACCTTATCCAATTTGAGCATCACAGACACCGCTTGCGTCACCTCACTGCATATCTCTTTTTTATACCCGGTGAGCCTAACCGGTGCGTCTAACTGCCGCGGAACTAAATTCAACTTAGCAACCAAATCTGATTCCATTAATGAGCATGCGCTGCCCATATCAATAAAAGCTTGATGTTTACAATCATTTAAATACACTTCTTTATAAAAATTTTCTTTAGCGTTAGATGTACTAATGAACTTCACTTCAGCAGACTTTTCGGTCTTTGTTTTCAGTTTAGATCTACATGCCGCCTCTAAATGTCCCGATTTCTGACAAAAGTTACATTTCAAGGAGTCTTTTTGATTACAATCAATCTTTTTGTGCCCCATTTCACCACAAGAAAAACAAGTAATTTTTGTTTGCGAATGCTCGTTACTAAACGAGCCCTGATTATTGGTTTGGTCCGTTTTCCTAAAAACAGACCCACCGTTGTTAGACCGAGAAATTTGCTGTTTAGACGGCACATTGATTGCATTATTTTTATTTAACAATTTCATTTCTACCGTCGAATATGTTTTGCCATGTAAAAATGAGGCTAATTCATCACAATATTGGAAATTACCAGCTTCGGCCGCTGTGCAAATATTTTTATCCCCAATAGTCCCGACTATAATCGAAATCACATCTTTCTCTTTAAATGATAGCCGCAGCCGATCAATCTTACTTTTTTGTTGGAAGTAGAACTCGTACAGCGACTGCCCTTCGGTGGGCTTAGCACTCATTAAATCCGATAACAACGTATACATATTTCGATTTATTTGGAACGTGTCTAACATTTCATTGCGCCAATCTTTCCAATCCCAAGAAGTCCAACACGTACGATTTTTTTGTAACGAATCATACCAAGTTTTCGCAGTATTTCGTAACTTTTGTAACGCCTGATATTTAATTATTTTATCTGACCATCCGAAAGCCCGAGCGTTAGCATCCACAACATTGAGCCACATAGATATATCGTCAATCAAAGGATCAAATTCAGGAATCACCGAAGATAATAATGCATTCTGACTCACGGTCTCAGAGCGCTTACGACTTCGCTTGTTTTTCCGCCGCTGTCGCCTGCTGTATCCCGAGCTGCTGCTGCTTGATGAGGATGACGAACTTCGAGACGTGCCTGACTCCGAGGGCGAACTGTCTTTATTCTTACGCTTTTTATGAGAATGTTTAGTTTTACTTCTACTTTTACGACTTATTTCTTTACTTTTTCTTTTTGGCGCCATGGCGCGGTTCGAACACTTCTGATATTAAATGAAAGGCAAGGATCGAAATATATAATCAATATAATTAACTCGAACCAACAAAGGTACAATTCATGTCAATAATTATCAAGACAACATTCTCGCTCGAAGTCAAGTACAAAAGTGAGGCGCGCCGGTCTTCTCCCTTCGACCGCAACTCGGTGGCGTGAGAACCCGTCGGCCCCACTCTGCTCGCTCGGATGTGACGTCAGCCGGCGTCACCAAGTGCTGCCATCTCGCGGCGACAACATGTAGGAAAGTATTTAAGCATAGGAAGAGTCAGGGAGTTTTAAATTACTATACTATTTCACTGTAAATTTGAATGTAACACTTACTTTATCAATAAATAAATAAAAAAGAAATAAAAATAAACTAATAATGTTCATTAACGACTTGTTTGGCCTAGTGGGAAGTGACCCTGTTTATGAAGCCGATGGTCCCGGATTCAAATCCTGGTGAGGACATTAATTCGTGTGATGAGCGGGGATATTTGTTCCTGAGTCATGTGTGTTTTCTATGTATTTAAGTATTTATATATTATATCATTCTCTAAGTACCCACGATACAAGCCTTTGAACTATTCTAGAACTTAGTCAATCTTTGTAATAATATCCTATAATATTTGTTTATTTATTGTAAATTTTATTGATTTTTTCGCTAATAGTTGCGCTAATAGAAAGACTGGCAGACAAAAAGATGGACAGTTGGTGATATTTTCCAATCAATTAATATTTCTCTATCAAAATTCGGTAAAAACAAATTAATAATCGAATACATGCTACCACCATTAAGAAGTCCAATATTTCGCCCGAAGTAGAAGCTTCCGGGTTAATCGACTAAATGACTCCGGAAAATCCTATCCATAACCAAGGGTGTTGTTCAAATTACTTATTGAGAATATCGCCTCGGGTTAACCAGTACAGTTATGATGGTCATAGTTGTCTAAGGGACCGATAGCACTGATAAAAGCACTGCTATTATCAGCTATATTCATGAGTCTCTTTCAGAGAGCTGATGTATGATATCGTGATAGTTGTTTTATCGCCTGGATAACACTTATACAATATACTCCTAGTTAAATACGCCTGCATTTACAAAATTCTATAAAGAAATATCAACAGTGCATTTCACTGAGATATTTATTGGCGATTTCTTCTAGTAATTCAATTAAACGTTTTGTTTAAGAGGAAAGGGGACGGCCACTTTTCCATACAAACGCAGTCCTCATTTTCCTCTGTAGATATTGACATTATGGAGACTATTTTTGCATAATTTGATGTTTATTAACCATAGCTATGCCATACATTTGACTTTTTTTCGATTTTTTATTATTGCTAAAATTAGGAGTGAAAAACTATTTTCTTACAATTTTTTAAATGGACGTAACTCTTATAATAATTGAAAATTTAAAAAAAAATTAGTGTAAGGGTATAGCAGTAGTTGATATACAACCAATTATGTCAAAATATTTTCAATAATATTAATATCCAGAGAGGAAAATGAGGACTAAGTTTGTATGAAAAGGCGATTTCACGCGGGACCTCCATTTTCGTCTGTCCTAAAAATCGAATTCATTTTATGCGGAAGGAAATGGGACCATTTTATGTTAAAGACTGACGAATCATAGCTATTATAATATACATACTCGTATTTGTATATAAATTTTATGCAAGTTACTTGTACAAAATAATGTCACGGATTTTAATTGTTGACCCAATTTACCTGTAATAAATTCGTATAGATTATTAAAGAGTTTTTTTATGAAATGCCCGTGTAAACTAAGCCCTACAAAGATTAAATACCCTAACTGTACTTACAGGTTTTTTTGAGGCGATGCACTTAAAACAATGGGAATAGCACCCAGCAGCAATAAATCAAAGGGTCTTTGGCGGACTATACAATACAGTTGGCGAAGACAAACACTCTCCATTAGTAATAATTATGTCTCCGAGGATTTGAACCGATGGCTTGTCCGGACTGTACACGCAACGCGATTTTTCTGAAGCGAGCATGGTGTCCCGAAAATAGCTAGAGTCAAACCAAGCTAAGTTGGCAACGATTTTGATAGCGCAGCCTGTGGAAGTGTTAAGTACACGTCATAATTTCATAGATCTTTGACGTTTAAAACAACACTTGTACTGTCTGGGCTGTCGAAATCTTTGCCAACTTATCTTGGTTTTACTCCACCAACTCAGTCGCGTCGAGAGAAACCTGGACATCCCTTTCATGGCTAGCAGCTGACTGTCATAACAGTATCAAATTGACATATTGACTAACGTCTGCGTTATGGAGTGTATAAGAAGGAGAAAAATCTCAGCTGTAAATAATAGTTCGAAATCTCTCCGGTGGCGCTAGGGTGGCACAAGGACATGACATGAACTTAGACTATATAATAATATAGAGATAAAATGGGGGAGGGGAAACAAATAACCCGACCAAATTACGTAGGTTGTTTTTGGTTCTGTCCCTCACGAGCTCACGCGTATTGCACATCTATATAAAATACTAGGTCTATTACATTTCATCTCGGTGTATTATGGCGCCACCTATTTAATGTTTTTTGATGGACACTTTTCATACATAGAGATTTTGCACCTTCTTATTAGTCTGCGTACTTACTTTCTATACATCTTGCTCGCACTAATGGGCGAGTACGAGCGAGATGCATAGACAGTAAGTTACGCATTCGTTGGCGAATATGTCAGCGCGAAACTGGTGGTAGCCGTACAGGAGCCCGATTCAGATTTATGACGATAGTGGACGACCACTCCTCCATATAAACGTAGTCCACATTTTACTTCCGGCATATTGAGTTAATGGAAAATATGACTACACAAATAGTATATTCTGCCCTGCTAAGGCAATTGGCGGTAACTCAAAAAAAAAGAATTTTGAGTTAAGTATTGTATCAAGTAGCCTAAGAAAATCTGTACCAGATGTAAAAATCGGATTTTTCAAATTTTCCTTAAAACCGTATCAAAAACACCTAAAATAAAATTCCCTATCTCAAAATTCCTCTGATTTACTACGACATTAGGCGGTAAATCAGTTTTTTTTAAGCGAAATAGCGGTATAGCCGTAAAACTGCCAAACGGCTTATTAAAAATATTTATTTGCATGTGAAATATTCGAAAGCAATTGGCGGTAAGTCATCATTTCTAAGATGTTTGGCGGTATCTCATTGAGATACCGCTCACTGGCGTAGTACATTCGTTAAATAAACCCTACTCATTAGAAGTGGGTTGTTCAACGTGCAAGGCAATTTATGCAACTACCTGACCTATATCATACTGACAAAATTGAAAATTAGCGTACCTAAATAATAAGTTTATAAATTGTGCAGTGTTAATATTTGACTGATTAAGGACAAGGTAAGTTGAAATTGTAGCGGTATGTAGTATTTTAATAAAAAAGGTATGATCTGACTTATAAAACTGATTTCAGCGAAGACCCTATAACAGTTTCTCGATCAGGTCACGTCTTACGAATTTTCAATCTGTCGAATCTGTCGGTCACGTGATCTGTCGCGAATTTAATTTTTATGTCTTCAAGAAGTTTTCACTTCCAAAAATAACATTATTAAATCATTTAAAAGTATTATTCCTACTAACAGGATGAAATTTTACACACACATATTTAGGATACATTTTGTTTAAGGACTATAATAACGTAGAAAGAGATAAATTTAGTTTGTTATTTCATTAAATCTAGCTGTTACCATTTGTAAATAAAATAAATCACAATTAAAATGTGTATTTTTTTGGATATTTATATTGTTTTTTTAAACACTTTTTAGCACCCGATTTTAGTATGAGACTTTATATGAGAGTACTAAGAGAAATAGCAGTAACTCAAAAAACTGAGCTACGAATCCTAAGCGTAATGGCCGTATCTCAAATAAAAATCTAAAACTCATTTTATTTTTAAATCAAAGCCTGTC
This sequence comes from Cydia pomonella, assembly GCF_033807575.1. NCBI lineage: Eukaryota > Metazoa > Arthropoda > Insecta > Lepidoptera > Tortricidae > Cydia > Cydia pomonella. Next base: position 6,510,346 of record NC_084720.1, read on the forward strand.
ATAAGTAAATATGGATACCTAATACGAACAATACACTTTGACTTTTAAAATTAAGACTTTCAGAGTGAACGCGAAATCGCATTTCACGTTTTCTCAATTTGCTCGAAATCTCTAAAAATGAGATACCGCCAATTGCCTTAGCAGGGCAGTATTAACCATATAGCTATGCCCCTCCGTATGACTTTTTTTATATTTTTTTATTATTATAAATATACTATATTTTTATTATTAATATTATTATACATATACTATTTGTTCATCAGTTCAAAGCCGTAATAAGGTATTACACCCGAATCGGGCTCCTGAGGGTCTGCCGTGAACCACGTTCGACGTGTTGCCTCCCTGTTACACTTATGTACCAATTTACAAGTGCGACATAGAGGCAATGTGTCGAACGTGGTTCGCGGTAGGCTTTCAGAGCTGCAAGGCAGTTACTTCCGTCGCTTAAAATCCACTAGTAAGTTGCTATTTATATGCCACTATCCTATCTTATTACTCATAGCACATCGCATTTGCACCCAAAAACTAGTACCAGCACGCACGTGCGAGGGTGCCAGAGCAACCACGGACGAATAATAGCAGAATTATATTAACGCTGCATTTCTACCAGAGATGTGCGAGGTAGCTGAGCGGTGCGAGAATGTGTAGCGACGGTTTGTTTGTAGCGGGCTCTTTTCAAATAACCGAGCGCGCGCACTGGCCGTTGCTTACGTCTCGCAACACATCCATCGCAACAACACATCCTTCGCAACACATTCCTCGCACACTTCATTGCCCTGTTTTGTGTGTACGAAAAGTTTGTTCCTCTGAACTGTTGCCGTTAAGCTGCGCTGAGCGAGGATAGATAAATGAAGTGTCTCTATTGGTTCATGAAAAACACATCCCTCGCTACGCAACCTCGCACATCTCTGGTGGAAACGCCGCTTAAATTGGCATCAATATATAAGTTCGAATCGGCTTCCAGATCTACGAGGCCACACAATGACGTGGCAATCGCGCGATATGTGACCCGGAAAAGAAAAAGTTGGAATAAACTAATTTGGGTGGGAAGCGGTATGAAAACATACCCTTAATCCATCAAAAACTCTTGCCCTTCCGGCGTTGGCGTTGTAGGCACTTATAATTAACTATAGGGAATGGGTACAAGATTGACCAGAATCTAAGTAATGATACAATAAAATCATTTTTTAACACATTCAACGCTGAGCTACGGTCATAGCGCTACGCCGTAGCCTAAATGCGTAAATGCTTCGTAGAGGCAAAACGACAACGTGTCGTGATTAGCGCAGAATGGGTTAGAGATCTTTTTAGATCCCAAATATTACAAGTAGAGAGACAGTCATTGAAATAAACAGATGCATCTATGTACAGCATTATTTTTGTCAGATATAAGTAGACCCCCCCCCCCACCCCGTCCTGCATAGAAATTTGTTTGTAGGGGGGTCAAATATCTCTGCAGCTGACTACATACTTATACAAGTAACTTGTTACTTTTTTAAATAAATAAGGATATAATGTGAAAGTACAGCCTGAAGGTAACCACTAGGCCACTAGGATCTCGGTGATAACAGACGAAATTTCTTGAGTAAAGTATATGCACTCTTGTCAAAAGCAAAGGCCATAACGAAACTGCTTTTTGTCATGGCGTCTGCCGCGACTGTAGAAAATGCAGGATCAAACCCAGTCCTGAGCACTGGATACCTTGGTAATTTTTAGTGTTTACAAAACTTTGTTCACGGAACACTTATGGGATCACTTCGGTCTTGCAAATCAGTAAAATGTTTTTTTTTTTTTTCATTCGTAAGTAGGTACATATTTAGTTTGTAATTTACACATATAGGTAGTTTTTATATAGTATTTAAGAGAATAATTTGATTTGTTCCCTAGTTATAAGTAAATTCAATCTGGCAGAACACATATGTACCTACGCCTTCAATTTATGTACTGATAGATAGTATGCAGATTAAATTAATTAAACAGCACAAAAGCTTGGGTGAGGTGAATGCGAGCGCGCTGAATAGTGTTTTAAATGATGTATTTTCTATTCGCTTCATCCGTTTAATATATAGTTTTGTTGGAAATAGAAATTGTAGCCATGCTAGGATTTCATAATGTATTGTATTTATTAAGTATGACGTTTAACATTAATTCATGATTTTATCAACATATGTTCAAGTTCAAATAATATTTGAAGTATATTATACTTTATTCGTGTAGGTCTAGTAACAAGCACTTATGAAAAGTAAAAGTACCTACTACATATAGTAGTAGTAACTTTCAGAGCAATTTATTTATGTTGATATTATAATCATAACCACAGACATTTATTTCGTTGCAATCATATAATAATATTGCATAATAATATTGTATTATTATACAGATCAAATTGAATACTACGAATTTCAATCATAAAGCATTGTATAAAATTACTAGTATAGAATGTTTCTAGAATAAAATCTAAATATCATTTAAAAAAAAGAAGTCCATACATTGAAATATTCATTTCATAATAAATCATTTCGAATCACAATTAATCCCACGTTATTTTATCATATAATTTATGTCTCTCTCATCTTGTGTGGTATAATAATCGTTAGAAATAATAATATTTAAATTGAATTGATGTATATTACACACTTATACAGTTGTATTCATAAAAAGTTAGACCATAGATCAACAACTGCTGCTGATAACCGAATAGCTCTAAACACACCACAGTACTGACGGTACCAAGATGACAAACGTAAATCGACAAACGCCGATGATGACAGACACAAACATCATGTGATCGTACCATATATTATTTACTTTCGACTGGTATTTTCTATCTACCATTGTCACTTGGCTGTACATCACGAGTTGCTGATGCTGTATCAAATTTAAAGAGAGATATCAAAATAATGCAACACGAACGATAGTGTCACATCTACAACTGGCCAGTGCAAACATTTTTTTTACGCAGTGAACTAGAATCGAGCCGCGTTACACTTCTAGGTGGCTAACTAAAATAATTATCATTGAGAGAAAACGTCAATCTCTTAGAAGAATCAATACTATTCGTAATTCTTAGTAACCTGAACTTACAACAAGAAAAGAAAACGCTCAAATATCATTCCGAATATGCCGCCAGGTGGTTTACGCTGGGAAGAGAGTCGCTGTGTGCGAATGCGGCTGGGTGTTGATTACCTTGTTTTCTTATAACAATTGTCTTTTTACTTCGTATAATACGTACCTGAAACAAAATATGACATTAAGACCACAACACAAATAACACAATTAGCTTAATTTTATAAGTAAATAAATATTATAGGACATACTTACACATACCTATAAACTAAGACCCACCATAAAGCTGAATGAGGCTTGTCTGATACCTAGTACTTAGGCAACGATTATATATAACAGTTTTGAATGATCTCCAGTTACCCGTGAACAAGTTGCATGTAACTGCGTGAAATCGTCGCGTCGTCGTCGGGAGCCCAAAAACAATATAAAAGGTAATCACAGTTTATATCCCGGTCGATTAAAGTCTAACGATTATTATATATTAATTAATTATACATATATAGATTTACATTATTGATGTCGTGGCCAGATCTTAGCATTGACATTATTTTATTACATGATCCACGCCATGAAAAAGTCAAACCTAACCTAACCATATTATGAAGTTTTCCTACTCCTCTACTGTTATCTGTCATTTATGCATTCATTAACACGAATATAAGAACATACATAAAAGATTTCAAGAAAAGTCTATATTGTCTATTCCTCATAAAAGCTCTTGTGCTTTTATAAGCTATAATGTTACTGCGATTAATGGCTACCAACCTAACAAAACCAAAACGAATACAGTTTTAAACTAAGTGCATTGCTGCCAACGTACAAAATATTCATTTGGTTGCATAGTAAAAATAATTACTTCATAAGTCAGAAACACGCATGTGACACCCGTAATATAGCAACACCCATAGACTACGAAGACCGCTTAGCGTTGCTTGTTAGTCTCCGTAGGCTACGGTGGCCAAAATTCAGAAAAAACTGTCCAAAAAAATAATTTAGCAAGTAGCAAGTACCAGGGCCTCATGAGTTACGAGGAGGTGTCGCCGACCGGCCGGCCGCGGCCCGGGGCGGGCCGGGCGCGTCACAAGGTATGCTCGCGCGTCTTGGCTATATACTTTTGCTGTAATTTGTTTACCTAAATTAAGATTTATTTTTGTTGACTCGTAGGAAAAATATTGTATGCAACGTTGTATAAGTAGGTCAAAAAATTCTCGTGGCGTATTCCTTTACAATGTTCGCCTACGCCTTCGGTCCGGCTCACATTGTAACTCACGCCACTCGCCTTTTTTGACCCTTCTTATACAACTGTTGCATAAAATACTATATCAATTCTAAGATGGCGATCAAATTATATGGTCTGGCCACGACATACTTATACCTACATAGAAAACATCCACGACTCGAGAACAATAAATGCTCTTACCGGGATTTGAGCCCATGACCACCGGCTTTATAGGGTCACAACACTCACTACCGACTAGGCCAGGGGTTCCCAAACTGTGCATCGTGGCACACGGGTACGCTATAAACAGGAACGAGGAGCGTCGTGAGGCAATCTAAGATAATATTTATTTTTAACTGTACTACTACCTATTTCAAATACCTAGGTTAGCTATGTTAGGGCGGGCGCCGAGATAAAATTTTAAATTTGCAAGTGCACCGCGGACCGGAAAAGATTAGGAACCCCTGACTTAGGCCAAAGCGGTCGTGATAAATAAGTCACATTTATTTTTAAAGTATTGAAAACTAAGTTATTACAACGCGGCGAGCGTGATGGGCACCTTTGCGTCTGGGAGGGCTCGGGACGAGTTGTTTGATTAGTTTTTGTATTTGTGTCTTTCTTTTTGTTTACTTTTACTTCTATTTAGTTTATAGTCCATTTTAATGTTTTTAGGGTTCCGTAGCCAAATGGCAAAAAACGGAACCCTTATAGATTCGTCATATCCGTCTGTCTGTCCGATTATGTCACAGCCACTTTTTTCCGAAACTATAAGAGCTATACTGTTCAAACTTGGTACGTAGATGTATTCTATGAACCGCATTAAGATGTTTATACAAAAATAGAAAAAAAAAACAATAAATTTTGGGGGTTCCCCATACTTAGAACTGAAACTCAAAAAATCTTTTTTCATCAAACTCATACGTGTGGGGTATCTATGGGTCTTTAAAAATGATATTGTGGTTTCTAATATCATTTTTTTCTAAACTGAATAGTTTGCGCGAGAGACTCTTCCAAAGTGGTAAAATGTGTCCCCCCCCCCCCCCCGTAACTTCTAAAATAACAGAATGAAAAATCTAAAAGAAAATTATGTATATTGTTATTGTCAATAAATAGAATAATAAAACTATTCAGAATAGGTTCATAACATTTACTGTCCATAAACTAAAAGGTTTACGATAAAAAAAATATATGATATACATTGCCATGCAAACTTCCACCGAAAATTGGTTTGAACGAGATCTAGTAAGTAGTTTTTTTAGTAATACTTCAGAAAATTAAAAAAAAATTTTTTTTTTTCATCAAACCCATACGTGTGGGGTATGGATAGGTCTTCAAAAATGATATTTAGATTTCTAATATCATTTTTTTCTAAACTGAATAGTTTGCGCGAGAGACACTTCCAAAGTGAAAAAATGTGTTCGTTTATGGATCGGATCTAGCGTCCCCACTTTTGTTCCCTAATGTGAGTTAGTGGACTTATATAAAAATGAAAATCGCTTGAAACAAACACTAATAGTATCCGCAATGAAAACCCGATTTCCTGTCAGCTGAGTGGTTCATCTATCACTGTCCCCGTAACATCTCTTCCTTATCTGACCTACATGGCTAAATGCCGTGAAGATAAAGTTTTTATAAAAAGGAAATACTTCACAATTCTAAGAAGTCTTTGTGCAAGATGAAAACAATATTGTGTGCAATTGTCTTATTAACAGATGGATGAATCAATGCCTGTATTGTGCCACTGTTAACATTTACTCATGGACGTATAATTTTTTATATTTAGTTTGTTAAACTAAATGGATGTTTGCCGAAACCAAAACTTTCATTCAGTAACTTTGTCGCCTTTTGTAACGGGGTTCGTTTGCGTCAAATCCGGTAGTTCTGATTTTTTGCAGACTAGTTTACGGCTCATAATTTAAGCTCTTAACTATATATTAATATGTACCTGTTGCCTATAATATTATTATAGAAAAGCAGATTGGGCACGAACTCTTGTAAGCCCGGCTTAGAGACGGAACAAGCGCAACACTCAAAATGTGCTTAAATTAAAGCATAACAAAACATGTTATTTTTAAACTGCGGCGTACAGTCGAGTTCCTAAATATGTATACATTCCTTCACCTTAATCCATTGAAAAAATGTATACATATTTATAAACTCGACTGTACTTCAAGCCGAGAGTAATCGAAAGCAACAGCTCTTGTGCGTTATTCATGCTAACCACCGCCCGCGACTTTGCCCACTTAAAGCTTGTCAATGGTACTACGCTACGTAATTTCATATCCTTAAGGAAATTTTTGGGATAAAATTTATTTCTTATTTTTAAACAACTTATTCACCACTGAGTGCCTTTCATACAAATCTGTTCAGTAATTTCTACACGATTTACATTTGTATCAATGTAAAATGCTAATGGAATTGGCTACCACTGTTTGTATTTTATTTTGTGTACAAAAATCGTGTTTACTTTAAAGCTAAAGAGGATGGTCTGATCTGATGCCATTCTTCAATATAACAGCCCGAGGTCTCTACAAAATGTGAAGTTTTTCGCCGACTATAAGGAAAAAGGATTTTCCGCCAGCGTAGCGTACAGTAATGGCTACTTTAGGGCCTGTAAGTTCTTTAGAACTCACACATTAATCATAGTTAGAAAGAATTCACAGTTTTAAAGGAAAAAGGGGATGTAGTAGGTAACACATTAATTTATCGAGTAAGTAGCTTCGGAAACTAGGTCTCGAACCTAATATCGAAAATCGCAAATATACCTATAGAACCACTTCAAGCAATATACATTGTATATAACTACATATGAAGGGTTTATAGTGTAAGCAGATATACTTTATATTTTCGGAATAATTCCATTTCCAATGTTACCCCAATGTAGCCCATTTGTTTAGCACGTGACAGCCGTCAACTTATACCAATTGCACCAATTACAATCCTCAATAATGGTCGCGACAAATGACAGAACACGCTACGCGACAAAATCGCCACTTAGTCGTCGCACAATCGCTATTTCTGTTCATTTAACAGGCCCATTAGCGATTCTATTTACGCATAAAGGTCTCGTTGGGATGGACAACATTATTTCCATTTACAACAGTATTAGCTGCTTATTTGTTACGTAGACTTTTTAATTACGTATGTAATGCACGTATACAACTTCAGTACCCCTAGTGTAAATAAATTCGATTTCCAAACATGACGTACGCGTTTGCGTTTAGTCTCATTTTGTATTGGATTTCGAAAGAGCGCGCCAAGCGGGACGTTTTGGAAACTCAAAATCCTATACAAAATGACACTTAACGCAAACGCGTTCGTCACGTTATGATGTCGATCAAAGTTACACTAGGGGTACTGATTTTTCAAATAACATTTATGCTAAAAGTTACGCAATTAAATGTGTTTAGCAATTTCTTCTGGACCAAATTTCCGAACTAATAAATAATTGCTGGCCAACCTTTCAGACTGAAGGTCGCGGGTCCGTACTCGGTTTCGTCTCAATTTAATAAGTTTCTTGGAACTTTCGTACCTACATAATTAACGATATTTACCGATAGATTTTCGGTAAATGAAAACATCGTGAAAAAAATGAACTCATCTGAATAAGACAGTTTCTTATAAGTTGGAAAGTTACGCAGCGGCTTACGTGAGCGAATAACTCGCGAATGCGACGCGGCGCGGCGACCTGACGGCATTCGCGTTCAAAACGAGATCGCCCACGTACGACACTTCCATAGATATCAAAGGATTGAATTCACCCGCGCCTCTTCTCGTTCGCGAGTTATTCGTTCACGTAAGACGCTGCGTTAGACGGCAATCACTGTCATTCAATCAAAGTATTTACTTAGTCACAAGTGATTTGCCTATTTTCTTAGACAACCGGAAAAAAGCTAAGTTAAGGAAGAGGAAGCATTGATACTTCACTACCTACTTATATTGCAACATTACACCTATACCGCTATGCAGATACCTACTTACTACACCAGCTGGTAAATGTTCTCTTGATTGTTCAAAAACTGGTGAGAAAGTTGCATTTTATCCACATGTGGGGCAAAGTAAGCTGATGCAAATTTCGAAATGTTTCCTTATGTTAGCTGGTAGAATGGATTTTAAAATGATGATTTTGAGTAATAAATATTTAAAGACGTTCATTTAGATTTGATTTTGATTGATATCTTACAATTAATATCTTCTGTGGTGAAAAATTTTATGTTTCATTCGGGGGCATTTGTAAAACCCTCTCAACGATTAAAATTCCATTTACATGTATACATAGTAATAACAGATTGTTGAGGATAGGCAATTTTGGTCTAACATCAAATTTAATATTGGAAAGTACTTTCTGTTCAGTTTACGAGCATGCTAAATTATTGATCCAGTGATAGGCTATCTCGTCTGGGTGCGTAGCCAACGTGCCAATCGTTAACGCTCAGTAGCGAACGAAACGCGACCGTCACTGTCGCACTAATATGAAAGAGTGAGAGATGACTACGCTACGCTACGGAGCGTTAATGATTGGCACGTTGACTAAGCACCCTGATCCGAATACTCGTAGCATTAGTGCATCGATAAACACGGCGGGTCTAAAAGCATTAATAAAGCCTAACCCACTCGAACGACAAGCCACAAATGATAATAGCATCAAACAAACCGAAATTTATGCAATCCGATAACAAGTTTTTATATTATTAGTGTTAAGAGGGAGGGAAGAAGATAGCACGTGATCGTCCATACAAAAAGAAGAGAATTTTTTTCCACTTCTAAATATTTTCCATTCTCCATGATTTTTACTTTTTTACTGACGCAATAAAAAATAGGTTTACTTATAGGTTTTCCTTTGTTTTTAAATTTGCACAAAAATAATTTTCAAATAGCGAATCCCTTATAGAATATATTACGCTGAAGCGATCGACATCAAAATCAAAGTGATTTGTTAAGATTTAGTTAGTGGAAACCGTTTTCTCCCGAAATGGAATTTCATAGAAAAAGTACCGTTATTTCGTTAGGATTGCAAAGCTATTCTTTCCTCTTAAGTTATTTTTAGTGAAATTAGTTTGTAAATTAATTTTAATGTATTTTGTGAGATGCCTTATCTTCATAAAACTGTCCTAAGTTTATAATTATATTTGAATGTTTATACAAGCTTACTTTTGGTGGAAATGACCCAAAAACCGTTTTGAAAAACTCAGCTTCTAAATTACTTTTTATTTTAAATGGTAATAAAAAACTGCTCTGTTAAAGAGAAAAGACATGTAGGTACTGACTATGTTGCAAGCCTAGACATGCGTGTCAATGGCGAAGAGAAAATCTGAAGAAATTGAAAAGCGAACCCTAGACCAGTGGACACCGATTTATACCGTGTAGTCCAACTTTGAACAAGAAAAAGCGAATCTTGGGTAAAAATAAGTGATGACGCCACATATTTAAGCAGGATTAAGCATGATTGGTTGGCGGTCAAATGCGTCCGAGATTTTGATTTTCGAACGAGGATCATAAAACGTTCGAAGTTGGACTACTGGGTCACCTGAGGCACCTTCCTTATACTGCACCTGGACTCTAAAGACGCAACTTGGATCAATGCTAAGACGAAAGCCAGATAATAGAATCCGGCCTGCATAAAAGAGTCGACCAAGGTCTTATCAATGCGAGCAGTCAATGCTCAAAGAATATCGGCTTAATGCTAAAATATGAGAGAATATTCATTTTAACTGAATGCGGTAGAAATTAATTGATTTTAAACTTTTCGCCGCAAAATCATTACCATTAGCTTGAATAGAATGGTGTTTTTTTTTTTTTTTTTTTGCATAATAATTCGAGGTATACCTATTGAAAATGTTGGATTTTTACTAGGTAGTATTTTTTACTATGACACAGAAGTTTTCAGTTAAGTAATTAATTCCGATTTAGGTAAGAAGCACAAACATTGATTATTTGCACAGTATGACGTACAAACAATTTTTTACCTAAGCCCAAGGTTATTATTAATCAGCTTACCCTCCCATGAAAGCCATCCATACCTATATTCCCTGTGTTTTACCACAATAAGCCATACATTTTCTTATAGACCATGGCCAAAAATATGTTTCGTGGGTGGAAGTAATTTATTTCACTGAACTAATATTTTATTCGAATACTCAAGTTCTTCTGGCACATCTCCCGCAATAAGGACTCTATGGAACGACTGGTGGTGCAAAGGAAAGTCGAGGGCAAAAGATCTCGTGGGCGCTCTCCAACGCGATGGACAGACCTCATAAACCTAGACATGACCACGACTACTTTGCCAAGAGTGAAAACCGTGGAGTCCGTGGACTAGGGGCCTGTGGAAAAGGAAAGCCGAGCGGAGTTTCATTTAATTTTCTCGGATTTCATATGCAAACTGCAGGAATCGTATCGTGACACAATGTAACCAATTTTTCCTACGATATCACCAAGCTGTTCTAAATTGTCGCCTTTTCTAGTTTGCATATTGTGCAACTAGTTTGCATACAGATGGGCGTTGGAAGTCATTGCAAAATGGAAATCACCAGCTTGCATTTTTGCGGCGAGGCACAGCGTTTCTTTTGTTTAGCGAAACGGTATCATATAATAAAATATTATATACCAGTTTACAGACTGACTCAGTAGGTTTTAGAAAACCGTAGTAAATAATGTTTAAAAAAATATGTATTCTTACCTAAAATGTTACTGCTCAAATCAAAACGCGTGCCTAATAACAAATTATTGAGAAACTCATGAGTTAACATCAAAAGAACCTTCAACTAATCATGCAAAGTCAATCTGTGACGTCACTGAGCATTAACTGATTGCAATTATGCGTAAACACCGGGAAAATGGGGACTAATTCGGCAATTTGTCTTGATTAGCCCCAGTCGTAACCGTGTCGGGCGAGAGTAGTAAACAGCGTAATTAAAAAGTTTAAGCGCTTGCTTGATACAACCTTTTGTAGTCGTGATTTAAGAAGTCAAAGATCTGTGTAATTGGCCTGTTTGTGTGTCAGACTGAGGGAAAAGCCTTCCCTATCCGTGTAACCCTGACCATTATAATAGTTGGTTGTTATTTTGGCTCTTTTGTTATGCAGACATGTCGAGCCAAGTCACATTTTACTCTGGGAAGGATTTCATTTCTACATGAACAGTTTGGATTTCGGAACGAATTTCTATATTCCTCGCCGTATCTATTCTTCGAACAACCCGTTTACTAAATTCAATCACCTTAAGCAAAAAAAAACTTGTTATAAAAAATAAAATGAACAGTATCTCGTTATATTTAAATCGATGGCTCAGCAAGATTTACGCAGGTCGCTTAAGGGTAGATTGAGTTATAAATAGGACTACACTGCACACCTGGGATCACATTCACAATACTGACAGACTACAGACGAACCAGCATAAGTTCGACCTCGGATTACGTAAATTTACTACAAATTTAAGGGTCAAGTAAGAAGGAGTTTAAGAGATTAGAAGAGACGTTTGTAAATCGCACACTTGGGTTATGGTTCGAAGGCAAGATGGATATCGCGGGCTACTTACGCAATTCAGATGTTCAGAGGTTATTTAGGTGTGTAAAATTTGACATCAATTTGAGATCGCCTTCCACCTCAGTAGGTATTGTCACAGTATTTTGTTTTCAGTTGAGTCCAGACCAGATATTTTAAATGCATCGCATGATCTCTTTGTGAAAGACTTGCTAATTAACTATTTAGGTAGTTCTCAAACTCTAGATCGCCCTATACCTACGCATTTCTATCTCCATCAGAAATGGGATTTTCACACTTGTAGATCAAATATTGACGATAAAAACATTCCCCTACTAAATACAAAAATCTTTTTGTGTTGCTCTTACAGCCACGTATATTGTACTTATTTTATCACTTCTGTAATGTATGTGAACGTTCCATCTTTATGTCGTTTATATAGGGCTTTGGGAGGAAAAATCGATGCGAGTTAATAAACGCGGTCGGCCAGGCGAGAACTCGCTGAGCGACAGCTTGCCACTCAGCCTAGGGCTGACGAGATACAAAATCAAACTACATATATTCGTATTGGATACACTGACAGTTGTCGTATTTATTGTCAGTGAGGGCCTTATTCGAGATGCACAACTGTCAAATTTCGCGTCCACATCAAATCAACACTTGATTCTATCGCATGTTGATTGTATCAAGTGTTGATTCTATCAACTGTGGATATTATCATTTGGAACAATCAAAACTCATTCATAAAAAAAATAATCAAACAAAAATCAACTTTGTTTATTACTACTATATAGTTTGAAATGGCTCTGAACTCGAAGTGGCTCGGTTTGATTTGATTGTCACCTGACTGTGGATTGCTAATGTCAAATTTTGACAAGTGTTGATTTTATTGCTAGACTTTTTTGTCCATGGGCTTGGGCACCATCTTGGATTTTTTGACGTACGACAGGGAATACCCTTCCTTTCCTACAATATATGGCATAGAGTAAAGCGTCTTTTTTTTTTAAACATAAGTTTACAGGAATCAGCGACATCTTGTATTCGATAGGATAAGTAATGCGCTATGAACAATGCGGCGGCGAGTAGTGAAACTGTACCTGACAACGTCAATCAATTAAAAAGTGACCACACAGTTGATGGTCGATAAAGGCGATTATTAATTGAATTTTAACGACAATAAGGAACTATTGACATGCGATCTTTTTGTTGAACCCACACCTACACGTCGAATAATGCTCGCTCCACATATTCTCCTATAAACGCACAAAATTGTAAAAAAAATTGTTGCAATTTACTCCGCACCCAGTCTCAAGTTGCTTCTAAACCACGTTCACGAACCAAGTTGTAACCTAACACATCTGTAAATATAAGGCATATGATTTAGAGATAAAGTCCGTTTTTTTTAAATTACGAGATGGTTCATGAATAACCTTTATTACTATAAAAATAATACTACATTTGTCAAAAAAAATGTCTGTATTGCGCTATTACATAATGCATAAAATTGATATAAAGATAGGTACCATAGTAGCTCGCTCACTTGGTCTATCAACAACTATTTTAATGCTCTTTGTACTCGTATACGCGACCCCATTGTATGTACAGTCACCATCAGATATATCGGAACGCATGTATGAGATCTCAAATTATTAAGATAAGACCTACTGTACTGTCTATATTACTTACCAAGACCTAAGTACCTATTATTTATATGTACCTACACAAAGAGAATTCCTATGTTAAAAGGAGATTAAATACTTTGTTATTCAACTACAAATAAAATAAAATTTATCTTTTTCAGTTAACACATTTTTTTACCGATTTCTGTAATAAAATAAAGCATTAAAGTATTATGTGACTATATTTCATTGTCTTCGGTGTAGATTATTTACTGATGTTCCAATTTCCTGTATCAGTTTGGTACCAGGAAATATAAAAACTACACCTCTTCAAAAATTTTGCTGGTAGTTCGACATCTGTAAGTTTAAATATAAAACATGATAAAAACACTTAAGTCAAAAACGTATACATAAAATATTTGCCCTATATTCTGGTCGCTCGGTAGGGTGCTCAGAAGGCTGGGTGCATTTCCGCGCTGGTTAACAATGCTGATCCTCTGGTCACCAGAAGCCTATATAAGGCGCTCTAATTGAGCCACGCTAGTGCCCTAGAGTTTCAAATTCAACCCCAAGTGCCACAAATATGTAGTTGAGGGTTTAAATTCTGGATCAAGAACATGGAATACTGTTCGCTAGTAAGGCCATAGGTATTAGAAAAAAATAATAGTAGGAGACGGCCGTGGTCATGGTAGGTGGTACAGGTGGGCCAGGCAAGCTCTGAAATTATGCACCTATTTTACTATAACTTTGTTCACCTGTGTATATTTACTGTTTCCATGATAATCATTTTTAATATGTAGCCCGTGTAATCGGGCTGTATCATTGGTCTCATATTTTTTAACACAAAATCATAATTTTAATTCAATAATTAATGGTGTTTTACATATTAATCATTAATGTACCTATTTTGCAAAATTTTCTTGCATAATTATAATAATACCTATTGTTTACTTCAATTGACGTGTTTATTATTTTCGTTACTATGTCAACGTTAATACTTAAAAAATTATAACGTGAAGGTTGAGTCCGCAGTACAGTTACAGTTTACGTACATAGTGGCATTAGCACAGTCGGATTAGGACCAAACTCGAAATGTCTGAACAGTCATGAAATTTGGTATGTATATACGTTAAAGGCCCCTTTTTCATGCCCACACCATTTGACATTTGGGGACCTCGAGGAACCGCAGCCATCTTGGAAAATGTGGACCATCCAGGAGAAATTCGCGTTTTACTCTAAATCTACGTTCTTTATTCAATAATCGTGTAAGGCAACATTCAAGCTTATAAAATTCTACATAAAATAGTTTTAGACATCTTAGCGAAAAAAAATGATCTTGCTTTAAAAAATACTTGCTAAACCCAGATTTAGCCCTTATACCCTTTCATGGGATATTCTCTTAATAGGAAACTTGGAAGAATAAAAATTCCACTTTTAACTATACATTTGTACATAATCTACCCCAATATCAATATTTTACTTGACTGCAACTTAACCAGAAAGTAGGGTTATGGGTATAAGTACTGAGGATTCAGGACAGCCTGTAGCTTAGGATACTGGAAGGATTTTTTAAATGACGTATTATTTAGCCCTAAACTTTTTTCTTCCGTTAATTTTAGTAACTTTGTATTGCATAGCACTTGTATACTAACTGTGGATCTACTGATGTCTGTTTTACTGTACTCCGCTCAATAGTTTAGGCGCTAGAAGAAAAAATATGATTTAATATTCGGAGTCCTCTCAAGGCGGCTGTATTGATTTTTCTTTAATAGAACAAGTAAAAGTAGATTGTGAATGGCAAGAGGAATCTAACGATATGTCATTTAAAAAAATCCGTCCAGTATCCTAATACCTAGCTACTGGGTGTACTGAAACATCAGTACTTACACTCATAACCCTTCTTTCTGGTTTAGTCGCAGTAGAGTAAAATGTTAATATTGGGGTAGACCACGTACAAATGTATAGTTAAAAATAGAATTCATATTCCTCCGAGTTTCCTTTTAAGAGAATGTCCCCTGGAAGTGTATAAGCGTTAAACTTAGATTCAGCAAGTATTCTCTATAACAAGATGTATTGTATAGAGAATACTTGCCGCAAAGATATCGAGGACTTTTTTGTGTAGAATTTAATAAGTTTTAATGTTGACTGTTGTGTTGATGGTACACATTTTCCAAGATGGCTCGGATTCCTCGAGGTCCCCAAATGTTAAATGGTTTGGGCATGAAAAAGGGGCCGTTAATTTATATACATAATAAATTTCATGACTGTTACAGAGATTTCGAGGTTGGTCCTAATCCGATTATGCTACATTGTGCGTCCGCAGCAAATTCGGTTTTCCATACAAATGTAGTTTCGCTCTCATTTTAAATCGGCTAGCTAGATTGCTCTGAAACTTTGTACTTACAATAGGATATGGTATGTCTATGCCTATAATTAATTTAAAACATAAATGTGAAATAAGAGCCAATTAAGTTCAATATTAAGAATATGTGTCGTTGTTGACTCGCCGACAACGGAATTGAGATCTATTGAGTGCTGTGTAGAAAATCCTGAAATTATAAAGGATTTGTCTTGGCTAGTTTTTACGTATAGCGTAGCCTATCACCGAAACGTCACAAACACCACGAAGGTTCGGCTTGTACGGGCCCTCGTTTTTCCTATATTCTTATACGCTGCGGAGACCTGGACTATCCGAAAGACAGAGGAGAAGACGATAGACGCCCTAGAAATATGGTGCTGGAGGAAAATGCTGGGGATATCCTGGACCGAGTTTCGGACTAATGTCTCCATCCTTAAAGAACTGCGTATCAAGCAGCGCCTTCCGACTCTCGTAAAGACCCGCATACTCAGTTTTTTCGGTCACGTCTCGAGGAGGAACAACGACTCCATAGAGCGTCTAGTGGTGCAGGGTAGAGCAAACGGAAAAAGACCGCGCAAAAGGCCACCTATGCGATGGACTGACCAAATCAAATCTGCCATGAAGAGTCCCCTGAACGCATTTGCCAGAATGGCCCCCAACCGCGAAAAATTGCGAGAAATCGTACGGCAAGCAACATCTGCGCCTGATATCAGCAGTTGACCACGACGCTCTGCAAAGAGTACAACGACAAAGAAGAAGAAGACGTATCATATTTGTCTAAAATTTGGTTTGTTGGTACACACACAAGGGATAGTCTCTAGCTAGGTACGGGGTGCCACACTCGTCAGCGCGACGGCGATATTTTTTACCTTTTACCTAAAAATCTCAAATTTGTGTACGGGCTCAGCTCCTGTTTCGTCTTAAGCCTAAATTTAACAGATTCTGACTCACAGGGGGCTTTGAGCATGCTGTTGCGTTCGTTTTCAAATTTAGAAAAAAAAAAACTAGCCTAACAACACAATAAATGCTTGTTTTTCCGCATTCTTCACTATATCTCCCTGTCTCACTACTATCTGACCTTCTAACCCAGAGGGGAAAATATACCTTATTGGGGATACTCCATCTTCCTCATGAGAATATATTTTACTTTACTGAAAAGCAATCGGTACATGTTACAAGATGCACATTGTTAAGAGCCGGGGTTAGAACCCACGACCATTGGTTTTAAAATGAAGCTTTGTATATAATTTGTATTTTTATAATAAATCTGTTTTCTTGTTGACATTTTGTGGTATTGTATTGCTTTATGTTAATTGTCAAGATATTTTTTCATCCTGGACAATTGTCACATGCGTCACATGTACGTTTTTATGATAGATCTACATCGACGCAACTGCATGTCATTGTCAAAGAGCATATAATCACTACGTTTTAAGAGACGGGATTTCCATACTAGCGAGTGGAATCAGTTTGTTTCGCAAATCATTACCAAAATGTACGACAAAGAACTGTCAAAGAACCATAGTACCAACATAAGCGATTTAAATAGTGTAGTACGCTACACGCTTACGATTCTTATCGATATCGATAAAATGGGGAGGGTTGAAACATAGGCTCCTGTCTACAAATTTTGTACTCGAAATCAGGTTAGCATCGAGTTCACATTTAAGTTGTATGTTATATAGTGGATAGTTCTTAATTGGACTACTATCTGGTCGGGCTTAATGTGGACTCGAATTATTTTAATAGTTTTTAAGTCGTGTTTTTTATTTTATTAAATGCTTGATTTTCATAATGATGTGCACTTACATGTTTGAATAAATGTAACTTTTCTATGGGAAGATGTATCAGGTCTTCGTTCCCAACAAATTTGGCCCACTGCCTGCATCTGAAAATGTATGCCTTGGAAAAACATGACTTTATCTACAGTTTATATTCCATGTGTTTGCTAATGAGATGATCAACTGATTATTTCGCGCTAATATGCATCTATAAATTATGTTTTTCGGCATCCAGTTATCAACAACCCTTTATCAATGCTTTAACTTTTTATGTATTTATATGTCTGTTAATCATGAGAACGGGTCTGGCCTTGTTGGCAGCGACCCTGCCTATGCAGCTGATGGTCCCAGGTTCAAATCCTGGAACGGGCATTTATTAGTGTGATGAGCATGAATATTTGTTCCTGAGACATGGGTATTTTCTATGTATTTATAAATACTTATAAATTAGGTCTATGTACATATATATATACATTATTACACAAACTGACTTAGTACTAAAGTATGAATGGCATGTGTTGTGGGTATATATATATATATATTGTTGTCTAAGTACCCACAACACATGCCATTCATACTTTAGTACTAAGTCAGTTTGTGTAATAATGTCCTATAATATTTCTTTATTTATCATAAAAACAGAGATTAATTTTCTTACATTTTAGGTTAATATATTAAATAATCCCTAGATAAAAAAATATGTTAACTAATGACCATTAATGCATAAGTAATAGATAATTTATGCATTATTAATCTTCGACGAATTAATTATGGTCATATTGCATGCTAGTTCTAAGGAAATTTCACATATTTAATTTAATTATTTACACTGATATACAAATAAAACTACAGTTATCGATAGTTATAGTACATCCCTAGTTCACAACGAAAAATAATGTAAAATATCTAATTTTCGATGTGTTTATAGCCTGCTGACCCAAAATAAGGTCAAAAGTATCTAAAGCAATACTTACCAGTCTTCATCCAAGGGAAATTTCGCCATAAAATCCCTTTTTTCGTGATTTTCTCGAGTGGCTCGCTTGCCACATATTTCACACTTAGTAAACCGTTTTCTCGCTGGCATTGTAACAAACTCGCTCTTTACTGTGATCACGGTTGACTATTTTCGATTTTTTCACTAAATAATAAAGAAATTACACGAAATACCCGAACAAAACATTGAAGCCTTCAAAACAAACAAAGCAATTAGGCTGACAGTAGACTTGATGTAAACTTGACAGAATAAATAGCACTGACGTTTTCTTTTTCTTCGTTGGCAATGATTTGCGAAACAAATTCCATACAAAACTTTTTTCTTCCTAGTTGCGTCAGCCTGATCGGAATTTGGTAGCTAACTCCATCTTGCGTCCAGTAGAAGAATCAAAATCGTACAGAAAAAACTGCTCTCTGCCTTAGGATCCCCTTTTAAATGTCATAAATCCAAACATGGCAGCCATACCCATCGACAAAAAAGTCTACCGTTGATCTAATTTCATTTGACAGTTAACTAATACGTATTCGACACGCTTATATTTGACAACTAGAATCCTGACTAGAGCTGGGACTGCGTACCAAAAGTACGTCTCTGTTACTCGTACCAAAAGTACGTCTAAAATACCAGTTTTACGAGTATGACCCCCAATAGGCAGTTTACGTATTTGCCGTGCTTAGGCGTCTTACAAATAAGGATTATTTATACAAATATCGACTTATTATTTCGGTAAGGGTCGGAAATATGGTGACGTTTTGAGTGAAGGCTATGAATCTATTGTCATATTTTTGTTATATATTATTACATTATTTTTAGATACAACAGACACCCAGACGACCATCTGTTAACAAAATTTTATTTTACCTAAAGTAACGGTAAGAATGGAGGTACGAGGTGATAAAAGTTTCATATTTGTTTTATTTCAGAAATCAAAGTCCGTACTTTTAAATACTCGACAAGCTAAAAGTAGTCTATTACAAATAACCTGTTCCAAAAACTATTCCGGTACAACGCCCCGCCTCTAGTGTGGATATTGTTCACTGACAGGTGGTGATAATAGCAATTCGACAAGTCACAATATTTCTCACATCAAATGGAAATCAACACGAAACGTCAATTTTAGCATGTCGAATAAGGGCCCAGGCAGGTATTCTGCCAGTTAAAAATAGGTTATAACGTGTATCAACGTTATTTGTGATATGATACTGTGACGTACCTACCTATAAGCAATTACGTCGCATGTTATGGTATCACAGTAGTATAATGCGAATAAAAGGTAGGCTTATATAGTAGCGGTGATGATAACGACCGGTATGTAGAATTGTAGATAACTAGTTGCGTATATCCTGCAGACGAGGAAGATAAATCGATGCTAGTCGTAGTAAACGCAGTCGGCCAGGGGCCTAGCCAATATGACTGTCGTTTGCGCCGTAGCGAACGAAACGCCTCTCTCTTTGACTAATATGGAAGAGTGATAGAGAGGACCCGGGTACGTCCTTAAACTATGTCCAAAAGAGAGGTATGGGCATCGTGAAAGTCATCTCGCTTTGTGTGGTAGGGCACAGCCAGTGGATGTCATTCCAGATCTAGAGCAGAGCCCAACTGGGGAAGTACCTTACAGAAAACAGCAGCCAAATAACACTAGACCCTACTCATAGTGTTGTGTTCCTGCCGGTGAGTAAGGTTGCCAGAGTTAAACTAGGGGGGGCGGGTTTAGGGTCGGCAACGCGCATGTAACTCCTCTGGAGTTGCAGGCGTACATAGGCTACGGAGACTGCTTACCATCAGGCAGGCCGTATGCTTCTTTGCCACCGACGTAGTATAAAAAAAAGAGACATTAGTGTTTCGTCACCCCCAGGCGAGTACTCGCTGAGTGACAGCTTGCCAGTCAGCCTAGGGCCGCCAAGACACAAAATTGGACCTACATACTATGTATCGATATAATTCTTACTCGTAGTGGGTACACAGATAGTTGGCCATTTTTTCCAGGAATCAGTACTGATATATTAGGAGTTAGAAATAGATTTACTTAGAAATAGAGTTTTTTTAGAAATAGAGTTAGAACAAATTATATGTATATTATTGACCCAAATTTATTTAGAAATAGAGTTAGAACAAATTATATGTATATTATTGACCCTTTATGTAACTTGTTAAATGTTAATGTATGTAATAATAATAAAAAAAAAAAAAAAAAAAAAAAAAAAAAAACTTGACGCCGTCAACGTCAGACGCGTTTTATACTAAATTTTCCTTTTATTTTTGATCAAATATGTTTTTAGTGGCTTTTTTACATTTTATTTGTACTGTTTTTTGCGGAGAGTTACCTTCACATTGATACGACACTTGGCAAAAGGATACGTTACCGCTAAAATATAACTAAGTACAAAAATAGCCGACGAACAATGGTCAAATGACAGAAGAAGGAAAAATGATTACACGTAGTAAAACGCGTTCACAAGCGTCTACCACATCCAACGCACGCCCACCACCCTCGCCCGCCTCGTTTGTCTCCTTGCTATCGTCGTCGGGCGATGAATTCGCCACCGCGCCCGACACCAGCGAGTCGAGCGACGAGTGCGGGCCGCCGCCGCCGCCGCCACGACCACCTGCGCGACGAGGGCGGCCACCGCTGCCGGCACGCTTGGGGCCTGCGGGACATCCTGCCCCGCCCACGGCTCCCGCTGCCGGTGGTGTAGTGCGTCGCATGCGATGGTCTCAATCCATGAATGAGAACGTCATGCGCGCCTACTATGGGGCTACAGAGGGAGGAACTAACCTATGCGCGTATCGTGTCCGGATTCTGCCTCTGTTTCAGGCTCTTGAACCGACCATCGAACTGACTGCGCAACGATTATCGGATCAGGTGCGAGTCATCCAGCGGCGAAAGCGGTTGGATGACTCTACACTTGATCGGCTCCGCCTGGAGGCTCTTTCTGCTCGCTCAACCTCCGCCTCGGCGCGAGACCCGCCCGCCACGTCGCCAGATCCGGTGCCGGCACCCGACCAGGCACCGGGGGCGCCGCGGGTGGATCTCAGTGCCGACGAGGAGGAGCAGTTCGCGCAGAGAGTGAGTAGTACAGCCAATGAGCAACTGAGGAGGACTCTGGAAGAGGTGATTACGCAGTATCGGTCCACACCCAACACTAGGCCACGATTACCACGTTTGCCTATGAATAGACGCAATCTAGCGCTAATGGGAGCCCTAAACGCTTTACTAGAGCCATATCTGCAGACTAGTAAAGATTTAGATGATACGCACGCGATCATGTATTGCGGAGCCATCGCGGCGTGCCGTGTTGCACGAGTCAAGTTTCCGGACGCTGAACGTGCACCTAGGACCGCCGGAGGTGCCCCCGCATGGCAAATACGGATCGAGCGACGTATCAACTCGTTTAGGACTCTCATTGCAAAGCTGATCTGCTTCAGGGGGGGCAACCACCGCCCCCGAGTAATGCGCTTTGTGAATCAGGCGTTCGCGGGGACGGGTATTGAGCCCCGCGACTATATTGCCAATCTCACGGAGCGCATCGACTTTCTTAAGCAGAAAGTATATGCATGGGCAAACCGTATTCGCCGCTACAGAAAGCGTGTGGATCGATTCCAGCAGAATCGTCTTTTTCAGAGTGATCAAAGGAAGGTATACCGAAAGTGGGAGGAAGCCAACCTTCGTGCGTCCGACGCGCGGTCGCCGGATGCTACTGCCATGACTGATTTCTGGCGTAGCATCTGGTCAGTGCCTGTCGAACACACCGAGGGTGGTTGGATGAGTGTTGTCGAGCGTGAGTGCGAGTCCATCGAACCTATGGGGGCAATCACCATCAGCCCCGATGACGTAAGTTGTGCCATCCGCACGGCCCAGAACTGGAAGAGCCCTGGGCCGGATGGATTGCACAACTTCTGGCTAAAATGGTTCCGATGCTCGCACTCACGATTGGCAGCACAATTTCAACAAGCCCTCGAGCTTGGTTCTCTCCCATCTTCCTTAACAACTGGTGTCACCTTCCTGCTCTATAAGTCCGGTAGTACCACGGAAGCAAAGAACTACAGACCCATCACGTGCTTGCCTACACTCTACAAGCTCCTTACATCCATTTTGAGATCAAAAATAAACGCGCACATTGTCGCTAACAACATTTTGGCCTCCGCTCAAAATGGATGTAGGGTTGGGTCCCGTGGTACTAAAGAGCTCCTCCTCATAGACATGACCATTTGCCAACAAATCCGGCGGAATAAGGGGGCCCTCTCTGCCGCTTGGATTGACTACAAGAAGGCCTATGATTCGGTACCTCACTCATGGCTGGGGAGGGTCTTAGAGCTGTATAAAGTTGATACAGCTTTAAGAGCCTTCCTAAGCGCGTGTATGAGGCAGTGGACCACAGTCCTTCGTCAACCAGGAGGCGGGGATGACCGCCCTGGCCCGCAGGATTTTATAAGGATTGAGCGAGGAATATTCCAGGGTGATAGTCTGAGTCCCCTGTGGTTCTGCCTAGCTCTGAATCCCCTCAGCACCCTGCTGAAGGATTCGGGACTAGGTTGCCGGCTTCGGAGAGAGGGTGAAGTCATTTCTCACCTTCTGTACATGGATGACCTCAAATTATTTGCACCAAATAGCCAAGACTTGTTGGAGCTACTGAAAACCACTGAAGTTTTCAGTAGTGCCATCAACATGGAGTTTGGTGTCGATAAATGTGCGGTAATGCATGTGCAGCGGGGGAAGGTTGTAAATTCAACAAATTTACAACTATCTGAGGCAATGTCTTTCAGATCTATCTCTGAATCAGAAACCTACAAATACCTTGGTATGGCTCAGTCGTTGGGTATTGAGGACGAGGGTATTAGACAGTCGGTGAAGGAGCGCTTTTTCAGTCGGCTCACAAAAGTCCTTAACAGCCTTTTGTCAGGAGGCAACAAAGTGCGCGCCTTCAACGCCTGGGTAATGCCCCTACTCACATACTCCTTTGGCATACTAAGGTGGACTCAGACCGAGCTGGACGCCCTGGATCGGAGGGTCCGACTACTGCTCACCACACACCGTATGCTACACCCACGCTCGTCTGTTATGAGATTGTACATCCCACGGAAGTGTGGAGGTCGAGGCTTCCTAAACGCCAAAGATCTCCACAACCGCGAGGTGTGCAATCTCAGGAATTATTTCCTTAACAACGAGTGTGGGATGCATCGTGACGTGGTGGCAGTAGACAGGAACCTCACGCCGCTCTCCTTGGCAAACGAGAACTGGCGCAAACCTGTGGTACTAAGTACTGCGGATCGCAAGGCGGCATGGGAGAGTAAGGTGCTACACGGGCGGTTCTACAAGGCCCTCACGGGACCTGACGTGGACCTGCTCGCGTCGGTGAACTGGTTACGATTCGGGGACCTCTTCGGAGAAACCGAGGGTTTTGCCTGTGCAATTGCGGACGAAGTTATGATGACGAACAACTATCGGAAATATATCCTGAAGGACGGTACGGTCGACATTTGTCGGGCATGCCGCCGTCCCGGAGAGTCACTCAGGCATATCATTTCCGGTTGTTCTCATCTTGCTAACGGCGAGTACTTGCACAGACATAATCTCGTAGCCAGAATTATTCACCAGCAACTTGCTCTTCTATACCGCCTTGTGGACCGCGAAGTACCGTACTACAAGTACTCACCTGCTCCAGTTCTTGAAAATGGTCGTGCCACGCTCTATTGGGATCGATCTATTATCACTGACAGGACTATTGTAGCCAATAAGCCTGACATCGTGATAATAGATCGATCGCAACGCCGGACCGTGCTCGTCGACATCACCATCCCCCATGATGAAAATCTCGTGAAAGCCGAGAAGGACAAGTCCAGTAAGTACCTAGACTTGGCTCACGAGATAACCGCCATGTGGGATGTTGATTCGACGATCATTGTCCCGATAGTCGTTTCAGCGAACGGTCTCATAGCGAAGAGTCTCGACCAACACCTAGAGAGACTCTCGCTAGGTGGCTGGATCAAGGGTCAGATGCAGAAGGCAGTAATTTTGGACACGGCGCGTATAGTACGTCGGTTCCTCTCTCTGCGGCCCTGACCACCGGCAGCTTGGGCCCTGCCCCGCTGCTGGCGGCACCCTAGGTTAGGTTTTTTATAATGTGTTTATATCTTTTGTATTGTTTTGTAAGTGTTTTTATATTTTACTTTTATATCCATATTATAAAAAATCCTAACCTAAGATATTAAATGAATAAAGGATAAAATAATATAATAATAGAATTCTTTATTGCACACTACATAAAAAACAGATACAGAAATTGATTACATATACACATTGGTAGGTAACAACAGGCGGACTTATCGCTAAACAGCGATCTCTTCCAGACAACCTTCAGATAGTGAGATGGCGAACGAAGTTAACGGGTGGTGCAAAAAAATAAAAATAAAGAAAAAAAGTAGTAAAAATACAATATAATACATATACTACACATATAAAGTTAAGATAGACTACATTATTACTATATACAAAAAATATATACATATATATATATATATATATATACATATACATATATAAATGACAAAGGAAGCCATAACAACGACAACGAGTTTAAAAGAATACGAGTATAGGACCTTCATGAAATAGACAAATAATGTTCTTTTAATAGGTTTTTAAAAATGGGAAGTGATTTAGCACGTCTAATATCAATGGGTAGATTATTCCACAGCCGGACAGCACGGAAACTGAAAGAGTTGTTGTAGAATTTTGAAGAGGAAGGAGGGATGTAGTGAATAGAAAAAAAATATGCGAAAATTAAACGTCGTCGACCAGATGAGTACTCTCTGAGCGACAGAAGAAAAGTGTGTTGCTAAACAATTTACAATTTATATTACAAGCGGAAGGAGTTGAAAATAGCTGAAATCTGATTTAATATTAGCTGAAAATGGTATTAAACTTTTCATTCGTTGCGTCGTCAGTGTTATTAGTCTTTATATACTACAGAACCCTTTATAACCTAGAATCGCACAATAATATTTACTTCTATTCACCCGGAACCAATCTTTACTCAAATAAACCATTCCGTAACCCTGTTGGAATAAATCATAGCGGAAACCTTCGCACGAATGCCCCGCATCCTTTCTATTCATGTTACTGTTAGTATTGTTACGCACAATAAGTGACAACCCTAGTGCTTAGTAGGCACAATGCGCGTACCTTCTGTGCTGAATAACTATATTCCCATACAGATTTCTGTATACAAGCTGGTGCAAACTGGAGTTATGAGTCTTTATTCAATTGTGGCAGAACCAATAGGAAGGGTTATGAGTTAACATGTCTAACCGTCTATGTATGTATGCATCCAAAATCTTAGGCATGTAGTGTCAAAAACTGTGCTTAATCAAGTTTACGTATCGCTGGCTCAATCCGTCATCACATACTGTATCTCTGTATGGGGTGGTGCCACAAAGACTAAGTTTCTTGAGCTTGAGAGAGCTCAAAGAGCATTGCTAAAAGTCATGCACCGAAAGCCGTTCAGATTCCCAACTAACGAACTCTATTCACTCTGCAATTTATTGTCTGTGAGAAAATTGTACATTCTAAATCTTATTCTAAAAACACATAAGCGAACTACATACAAAACAAACAATACATGCACACGTAGGAAAAATATTAACGTAATTAAAACCCATACAGTGAAAACGGCATTTGCCAGAAGACAGCAACAGGCACAATCTTGCAATCTGTATAATCGGATCAACAAACACATTGACATTTATTCCTGCACTACATACGAGTGTAAGAATAGGTTAACTAAATGGCTAAAAACTAAAAGCTACAACGCAATAGAAAACTTAATTCAAAATAAGTATAGCGAACATTGATATAGACCCAAACAAACACGCACACACACACACATACACACACACGCGCGCGCGCACACACACACACACACACACACACACACACACACACACACACACACACACACACACACACACACACACACACACGCACGCACGCACGCACACACATACACATACACACACACACACACACACACGTCTATTTTATATTAAGTACCCAATGCATCTCTTGTATCATAATAGTGTCTTGATAAAAATTTTGTAAATGAAAAAATGTTGTTAGGTATCTGTTACTTTTCTATAGTTTAACATACTTTCTACATCTAAGTTACTGTAAATTAACCGCGTGGAAGAGCGGTGCTCTCTTAGCACAAGTGTTTTCTCACTTAAAAAGAGGCACCAGCGCAGATATTGTAATTTGTTTTTTAAGCTACTGAATAAAAATATTTTATTATTATTTTATTTATTATTTTTATGCATGTCGGCTGAAACTATCCCTTACTAATATAATAATAATAGTATACTATAAGCATCCGTTTTTAATGTCAAACAGCGGTTTGTGACGGAAGTTCTTATGTTCGGTAGTTTAGTACTACAGCATGTATTCTATGATGTCGTTCAGGGAAAGTAACGGATTATCTATCGGTCCGAGAGTCCCGGAATTATCATACCTACTTGGATGTTTTACGTAAAGTATAAAGCGCATGAAATAAGGTTATTAATAAGTTATAAGAACCTAGCCTCTTTCACATACATTATTTTTTCTACTCGTTGACTTTAAAGGTTAAATTAAGACTTTCGTATTTTAATTAATTTAATTTGCCACGATTGGTCATAAAACTTAAAGGACAAAAGAGTGGCTAAGCACGCCCCATCCATATAGTTGGAATAACTAGTTATGATATTTTGTGTTTCTGGGGTGTATTTGGGAATATCGATAAGGTATTATGTAAATATAACTTTTTTCAATACGAATCGTATTTACATAACCTTTTCAACGCTTTCTCCCTCGCATCAAAATGTGGCATACACGCCAATATGTCAACTATTGAGAAACGAATTTAAACCTTATCTGTCAACAGTAAAATTGCTTTGACAGCGTCTGCCATGACCTCTTTAGTGGTCGTTGGCGTGGTAGGCACGACAGCACACGACCACTTCAGTGGCTCTTGGCGTTATATGCATGTGCTGTCATTACTCCTCAACGTGTTATTTAATCCCGCATCCCCTACGTATCTATCAGAAAGATTTAGTTTTCTGGCTACTGTTAGCAGTCACCGTATCAGCGATATCATTAATCATAATATTTCGTCAACTATACCAAACTATAATCGCATAGGTATACTTTTCACTATGGGCGCCCGTCTGAACTATAAAGACTTCATTACCAAACGCTTTACTGAACTAAATATAATTAATTTGACCAATCACATTACGCTGCGGTCAAGAGGACAAAACCAAAGGCCAGAAAAAATCCATTAACGTGCTTGTTTCTAATGAAGAAGAAGTTCGTTGTGTTTTTATTATATCCTTTTATCTACTGAGATACCTAATTTTGTTTAATGATTTAGGTTGTATAGTAGCATAAGGTATTATTTAAGTTGATTCATAGAAAAATTATTGTACACAATAGTGATATAATGAAGCTTTTCAATCTCATATCTTACTTAGGCCACTCAGCAAGATTCGTGCTTTGAACACGATTATCGACTTAAAAGCTCTCCATTATATCATAATTGTATAAAATACTATTTCGCACGCATAACACAACAATTTCATAACGGAAGATAAATTGTGTCATTGTTTACCACCGGACCATTATTTCTTCAAAAACTTCCAAGGTATTTCGCTAACTTCATTACAAAGCGAGCTCAGAGGCTCCAGTAAAAGTTGGAGCAATCGAAACTTCGCTAGCAATAATAGAAAATGACGGTATATCTTGGCCTTTGGGACGCGGTTGTCCATCAACTGTATATTGCCGTGTATTATTATTGTAGTTTTTGCGCGAACAAGTGTAATGTGCCCTAAAAACATTCAAGTCTAGTTCTAGCCCGGTTCTGAGCGGCACGATCCGAATGTAAAGACTTGAATGATCCTGACGGCCTACCGCGAACCACGTTCGACGTGTTACCTCCCTGTCACACTTACGTACGAATTCACAAGTGCGACATAGAGGCAACACGTCGAACGTGGTTCGCGGTAGGCCCTCAGTTTTGGACGACACCGGCGGTGGCTTGCTGCGCCGTCCACCGCGCCGCTTGCCGCGCCGCGCTTCGTGCGTCCAGTTCGCGGCCTCAAACCACGAAGTAGATTGCCGAGGGTGGCGTAACAAACGTGTTACCAAAAAGGTGCTAGCTAAGTGCTATTTTTTTTTTCTATTATATTACTCGAAATACAGGTATCTTTACACTTCCTCCTTTAAGTTATTACCAGGGAACTGTGAGTAACATCAAATCAATAAAAATAAACTTCAATCTAATTTTTAAAACACGAATGCCGAATGCGCTATCAAGAGGTAGCGATAAAGCCGCCAGCCCTAGTTAAACTATTGAAGCGACCATTTTACTTTGCCTACAAAAAGTTTAACCAAAAGCAGGTACCAACAGTTTTACCCGAATAACATTTAATCTAAATTACCCTGCATAAAAGTTACCGTAGTAAATAACTAGAATAAACCAATACCTACGAACGGGTTTTTCGAGTTTATACTAGCAAGGGAAAAGTTTATTGATTAGGTTACCACAAAATCCATTTTAACGGTTTGAATGAATACTGATAAAGAGTAAGAGTAGGTAAAGGTTTTTAATAAAATTAGTAATGTAAAGATTCGATTATAACTCAATAAACCGTACCAGTACCGGGAAATAAAGATGTAAATAAATAAAGATTTTCGAAACAAACCGAATAAATAAAAATTCTTACACCAATACATGTTATAAAATTCCTTTGAGTGATGAATTTTTGTTTATACGTTTTTGGTACCTGTCGGTATTCATTAAAACTTGGGAATTGGGAAGTTGTATGGTACGTACTACTTTACAAAATATTAATTACCTACGCAAAGAAAGAACGTGCGACAGAGTAGGTATTTTTCAATGCATTATTTCTTAATTTATGATAGATTTGAGTTTCATATTCCATATGTTAAGTAACTGTTTTTAAATTATTAAGTAACTACATAGAGAAATATACGTAAAGAAAGAGTGGTAACTCCATATATCAGTCTTCTTTCCAAAACGCGAGTTATTTGGTAGTCGACATCTAACGTCAAGTAGTGAATTTATCAGTACCGCTTTTTGACACCAGATGTCACAAGTATTCCGACTGACAAAAAATGTATTGTCATACAATTTACAACTAATATTACAAGCAGAAGGAGTTGAAAATAGAGTTCCGGTTAATCCGAGTATTAAAGTTTTCGTTTGTCGCGACATCTATTGTCAGCTAATAGTACTAATTAATTCTGCTACTTGACGCTAGATGTTTACTACGAAATAACTCGCGTTTTGGTAAGAAAACTATGTATGGAGTTATCACTCTTTCTTTACCTATATTTCTCTATGGTAACTAGGCGTTACTCTTTATAACGTTGGATTTATGGAAGGTAGAGGCAAGGAACAAAATCTCCATATACCAAAAAGTGTCCGACAGAAAACCATAAATAGGTGGCGCTACAATACCTAGAATACTTGAGAAAAAAATCAAATCATAGACAGCGTACTTCACTCCGTCAATAACACCCAGGTTCGTAGCTACTCTAGCGCTACTCTGGAGAGATTTGGAACTATTATTTATAGCTGACAGCTGGACACTTTTGCAACAATTCTGCCTAAGGAGTTTCTGTTCCTTGCCTCTACCTTCCCTAGTTGGATTTATCATAAATGTATGGCACCGCCGTCTGCTGTTAAGTTTGCGGCTATAATTATTTGAACAAATTTACAGTCAGATCAAGATGACTCTGCATGGCATTTTCAATGACAGTGTGGCAATGTCAACGTTAATGTCAAATTTCTGTGAAAGTAATGACGTTTATAACGATACTCTCACTTTGTTCTATTACCTTACTTATCTACACGCGCACAGTTAGCTTAGACAGACTACGCATCTGTATTTTTCTATACTACGTACACAGACGTACGTAATAGACAGTGTTTGCCACCGTGTAAACAAGCATACGGTCTACCTGATGGTAAGCAGTCACCGTAGCCTTTTGACGCCTGTAACTGCAGAAATGTTACATGCGCGTTGACGACCCTAACACTCCGCACCCTCGTTGAGCTCTGGCAGCCTTACTCACCGGCAGGAACACAACACTGTGAGTAGAGTCTAGTGTTATTTGGCTGCGGTTTTCTGTAAGGTGGAGGTACGTCCCCAGTTGGGCTCTGCTCTAGATCTGGAATGACATCCGCTGTGCTGTGCCCTACCATACGAATACCTCTCTTGGACGTAGTTTAAGGACATATCATTACTTTGTCTATGCCTATAAGTACACACTACACACTGAGCATCGACCTTACCCATTTGACGTCTTAATATTTTGCAATCTTCATTGTACCGTTTGGGGCTATTTAAAAATCTTCTTCTTCACGTGCCATCTCCGTCCAGGAGGTTGGCGACCATATGTCTATATATCTCTCTATGTTCAGTCATGCGAATTAGTCCATCTATGCTCTTCACTTTTAACCAGTCTCTTATATTTTTAGTCCATGATGTGCGCCTTCTACCACGACCACGCTTCCCTTAAATTTTTCCTTCAATTATTAATTTCAGTAGGTTGTATTTATTGTTTCTATATATATGTCCAAAATACGCTGCTTTTATTTTCTTAATTGTTGATTCTACTTCTAGATCTTTTTTCATGATTTCCAATACTCTGATATTAGTTATTCTATCAGTCCGTTTTATTTTGAGCATCCTTCGATAAATCCACATTTCAAAAGCCCTTAGCTTGTTGACTAAATTCTTTTTCAAGGTCCAGCTTTCGGAACCACACATAAGAATTGGGATGATGTAACAGTTAACCATTCGCCACCTCAAATTTTAGGTTTATTTTTCTGTTAGTTAAAAGTTTCCTCATTTTCTGAAATGTGTTTCTGGCTATTTCAATTCTCGCCCGAATTTCCTTCTCTGATTCCCAGTTTTCATTTAACCAACAACCCAGGTACTTATAGGTTTTTACTCTGTCTATTATTTTGTTATATAAGGATAGTGGTCTTAGTGTTTCTGAAATTGGTGTTTTACTAACAATCAATATTTAAAAATAGAAATTGATTAAACTGAAATATAAAACCTTCCAGTGGGATTCGAACTGCAACTTTGATTTTTGGGATGCTAGTCCAGTCACTATTGAACCAACTGAGCTAACGATGTTTTGATTAAATGAATTGATTGCATTTTGAAAAGCCTCTATATATTTTAGAAAGGAAAATAACAAAATTTAATGTAAAAGTAAATCTTATATCTCAATTGGCTGATAAAGACCCCTATCGCTAAAAATATTTGGTAAAATTAATATTTCCAACAATAAATAACTCTGGAACCCCAAAGAACACAATATTTTGACAATAGCAACGAGATGAAACGATATTATTTCTCGGCCTTCATTTTTACGACCACTGTCAACCATCTTTGCAATCAAATAAACTCATCCTAGCGGTAAAATTGCTTCCGTCTTCGATTCGCCTAACGCAGAAAATCAAATGAAAATTATGTCTCGTCTTATAATCAAGAGGACCATAATTTAGGATCGTCTTATGGAATTCCCTCGAAATCAGAAAGTAATAAAATCTCAAGGAGTCATAATGACTTCTTTACGAAAGCAAAATTGCCTTCGTTCACTTAGTTGACAAGATATTATGAGTATTATTAATATCTATTGAATGAGAAAAGTCAGCTAGGCGGAAGTATTATCGTGTATATCGGTGAAGCTAACGGGAAAATATAATAAAGATAATGTAGGTACGACATTATATCTAACATAACAAAAGATGATGAGAACTTATTTTATGTTATTAACAAATTATTTACTTAAATATATTTGATTTGATCACAGAGGGTTTCTTATCTGATTATTTCTGAAGCTTATTTATTTTAGTTGGTTTGATTTAAAGGCTACCCCAAACTAGCGTCTTTTGAGTGTCGGCGTCTAGGCGGTGTTCTGGAAAATGGCGTCGCTGCGCAGTTGCGCCAACGTTGCGTCGAGCAGCAGCCATAGAGTTGACCAGACACCGACGCTCGGGAGACGATAGTGTTGGCTCTAAAAGCTACTGCATTTTTTTCGTTTTAGTTCGTAACCTGAAAAGCCAGGTAGGTATAAGTTTTTGAATGGGTACGTTGCCTAAGGTCGATTCTGCTTGCGTACCTCGGTTTGTCATTTAGAAACAATTATAAATTAATTTTACAGTACATATGGTGCTACTTTTCCGCACGGGTGCGGGAATGAGCACTTTCCGTGCATATAGGTATGTAACTTTAAAGAGCCATATGTACTGTAAAACGTTATACGATACACGTGCGAATAGGTAATTCGCAACTCGTGTCGATTTAAAATACTCCCTTCGATCGTGTTTTAATGTATTACCACTCGTTGCGAATTCCCTATTTTCTGCACTTGTATCGTAAATAACTATTCACCACACCAATTAGTAAAGACTCACTTGTTTGTTCAAAAACTAATGAGAAAGTTGTATTTTATCCACATGTGGGGCAAAGTAATCAGATGCAAATTTTGAGTTGATTCCTTATGTTAACTGGTAGAATTGACTTTTAAATAATGATTTTGAATGACTTTCATTTGGATTTGATTTGGATAGATTTTATTGGTATTTCATAGTTAGTATTTTCCTCGCGTTAGTGTGGTAAAAAATTTGTGTTTCACTCAGAGGCAAAGTATGTTTAACCCTCGTGCATAGAAACCCTCGCAACGTTCAAGATTCCACTTTTTGATCAACTCGCTACGCTTCTGGTTTAATTTTGGAATCTTTCGTTTGCTCGGGTATAATATTAGGACGAGCGGTTAAACAATAACTTTGCCCCCTTGTAAAACAAATAGCTGTTGTTGGATAGATTTTTTTTTTTTTACAAAGCTTCTAAACTCTTCACTATTAGATACGTAATAAGTAGGTACATCGCTAATTTACAGACAATCCTTTAAATTTCAAAAGCATAGTTCAGCGACGCATAAAGACAGATTGGACCGCGAACTAAACTAATTAATATTGAAAGCCTTTTATCTAATAATTCGCTTCAATTTAATACATCAGTAGCGGCATTTGAGCTTTACAAATTGATCATAATATCATCATGTACATAAATATTATTTTGACTGAACTCCAAGACATTTGGCCCTGAATATCAAAATGAGATCAAACAGAAATCAATCTGCAAAGTATGAGTGTTCTAAAGTCCTGTATTGTCGACAGTAGCCGTTGCTAAGGGAAAGCGGTGTTCATGATTTAGAGCTAATACGCACTGTCGACTGTTGACGGCGACTGTGACTTTCTATAGTTTATATAGGCGTGTACGCACATAATCGCCGGTCGCCCGGGCGACTCAGCGACTCGCTGCATAGTGGCGACGCCAAGCGACTGCTGGTCGCCGGCGGATCGTTCAAATGAAAGCGTTCACACTGCGAAGAACAAAACATATTTTAGTGATTTTTGGCGTTCGGCTTGGTCTCCTGGCACGCACAACAATTCGCCGGCGACTAGTCGACAGTGCGCAACGGCTCTTAAATGATTTGTTCATGAATAACAAGCAAAAGACGTGCAAATTAGACCAACTGGCCGAATGTGATTTAACAATGTTTTAAGGATTTCATCTCTCTCGTGTGCACCAAAAGCGCGTGCGACATGACTGCGCATGTGCTGTTGTGCTCTGATTGCATTTCGCAAACACAAATCAGTGTAAGCGATCGTCGAGATCGTATCAAAACAATACAGGTACCATCACAAATTGTGAAATTAAAATCGGCCTCCATCAAATCAAATTAGGAAAGTAGCTTAGACAGGTTCGAAATTGGAAGAAATTACTTACTTATGTCCATCTATGAAAAAGGATTTATATCAGATTATGAATTCAATTTTGACCAAACTGATGTGAGTGATGTGGTTTATAAACAAAATACTAATAAAATCTCTAAACGAATAACAAACATAACTTCAGACATCTTAAAACCTGAAACTTCGCAATCGTTATAAAGACGATCGTTACCGCGCGACGAAATGAGGAGCATGCTAATTGGGACTATTCTCGGCTTGCCTTTGCCTCGTGCTCTCAAACATAATAGGATGCTGTAATCAGAAGTCTTCCAACACTTGCACGGTTTTTCAATGATATTATTAAGTAAAGACAGAGTCCGTCTAAGTAAAAACTGCGCCGACTTTGATAGGACCTTGAACTATTAAAGATAAAGGCGCCTAGCTACACCAGAGAATTAGGGGCGGGTACCGCCGTAGCCGGGTGATCTAGTGGTCAGGTTGTTAGCCGCGTAAACTGATCGGGTTCGATTCCCGTCTCGGCCACCGGTGGACTTGGTTGGTTTTTCTTTATCGTATGATATCTATTTCAGTTTATAAGATAAAGATAGTTTATTTTTCAAGTAGGTATTCATACGCGTTGGTCGCGCTCAACTTGACAAATATGTTGACTTTCGTGGTCTAAATGTTCATTGTTTTTTTATATAGTACGTCGAGGGCAAACAAACATACGCATAAGCATACGGCTCATTGTTTGACATTTGTGTCCAAAGCAAAGAGAGAGGGATCTACTTGGTGTCATAAGGTGACGAATTCTAGCGTACTGCGTGACAGTTTTCGAAGTACCATCTTAAATGCAAAATATAATATTTTAAGCTAAGTCATATATGTAAATAATCTGAAATCATTAGATATTCTGCGTTACCTTCCTGTAGCTTGGTAACCAGTGTCATAACAGGCCATGGATAATTTAACAAAATTTATTTAATCCGGATCTTACAGACATTCCTCTATGTCGTGATTGAATGGAGATAGAAGAAACAGCCTCTCATGTGGTGCTAGAATGTACCAAAATAGCTCCATACTGGGCTAAACATCTCGGATCTCCGACTTCTCCGAGACATCTCCCCGAAGAAGTAGTAGGACTACTCAATATCAAAGTTTTGACAAGATTCCTTGACGAGTTAGGCTGTGGCACTAGTCGTCGAAGAAACCTGCTCATTCTACAATCCAATACATACCCTTTTAATCTCCAAAATAAAGGTGCCATTTTGGCGCTGCATCAGTAATAGTAACAAAGCATGTATTCTTGACTAAAAGTAGCGATGACACAATATAACAAATTAGAAATAAATATCAAAACGGATAAACTGTTCACTGGAAAATTTCAAACTAAATCTGTGTTGTTGTTTCCAAAACCATCGGCAAATACTAATAGTTTAATTAGCGATACAGTCACTCTCGTCTAAAAATAGTGGCAGCTAAATTCGGCTGCCAAAACTAATTGAGAATTGAAAAACAAACGAAGTGTCAGTGGCATCAGTTAGCAGATTTAAATTAAGAACGAAACTCATACATGTGCGGTCTTCTAACAAAGTTGAATATACTACTAGTATATACACACTTGCATGGGATTATAGGTAGATACCTTTTTTGACATATAAGAGGAGGCAAATGAGCAGACGGATACCTACATAGATATATAGAAAAGTGATAGAAAAATACCATGTATATTATAACTACATAAATAAAGCTTCACACACTGTATTGAGTCGAAATGAAAAGAAAGCGAGCATCTGGTAGTTTGAAAATAAATATCTTAGTCATTGAATTTCGCTTCCAAATATAATATTAACCGTTGTGTTATTCAAAATTTTATATTTATTAACATATATTTTACTTAGTTGCTTACATAATACCTTTGCTGATTATGTTTAAGAATGGCAGAAGTTTTTCTCTGAAATGTATCGATACCTTCTAATGCCGCGAATGTGTACAAGCGCGACGGACACTCAAATCATCGGACTTAAACGTTTTGTATCGTAAACAACTACTAATACATTCAATTTTTAATTATGTACAATTAATAATAACAATAATAGTATTCCTTTAACCATACCGACAACATACAATAGATTCATATCAACTAATTAATTTCAATTCATTTATTTTGCCTGAACATACACAGTTATTTTTTACTACATCGGTTGCAAACAAACATACGGCCCGCCTGGTGGTAAGCAGTCTCCGAAGCCTATGGACGCCTGCAACTTCAGAGGTACTTGCGCGTTGCCGACCCTAACACTCCGCACCGTCGTTGAGCTCTGGCAACCTTACTCACCGGCAGGAACACAACACTATGACAAAACTGTGGGTACATGTCATCGGGGTGTTAAAGGTTGCTAGGTTTAGGCCCTAACCTTAAACCATTAAGCAACACAAATATTATTTGAATAAATTGTTCAAAGTTGGCGAAATATAGGGGCTGATATAAACTTCAATGGTAATGTCAAATAATCAGGTTAAATATTTGCTAATGCCCAATTTCACCGACAAATTATTTAGAAACGTTGGGTAATAATAACAACATGAAGGCAAACTAAAATTGTAATTGTAAAATTGTACATTTTCTGCTTTTTTTTGTGCAACTATAATTTTTACATAAATTCCTTCGTGTGCTTATAAACATTCTTAAATGATTTTGCGGAATATAACAGCTTTTATCCCGCTTATATTAAAACCAAAGAATAAAAAAAAATGCTTACGTTTCGTACATTATCAGCTTTCTCGTAATACTGAAAATTACAACGGTCCAATTTGACCGACAATATTCTAAACATTGGTTAATAAAAACTATAAAAGCCGTGTAAATTATATTTTTTGGGACAATTTTACACAGATCGATCTAGCTCCAAACTAAGCAAAGCATGTACTATGGGTACTAGGCGGCGATACACATACTTAAATAAATAAGTACATATAGATAGAAACAAATGTCCGTGCTCATCACACAAATAAATGTCCTTATTCGAACCCGGGACCATCGGCTTCATAGGTAGGGTAACTAGACCAGACAAGTCAATGTCGGCTATTGCTGGCTAACCTGTCAGGTTTAGGGCGACATAGTCCACTAATTATTCAAAAGTATTGAACCACAGTCCACAATCCTTACAGGTGTAGCGGAATGAAAGCTGATAAAAATTAAAATTTTACAATTGCCCAATTTGACCGACTCTTCTAAACACCGGATAATAAAGCTGCAAAAGCTCTGTAAATTGTCGGCTAATCGCTGTATACCTGTCAGGTTTAGGGCGGCATGGCCCAATTGCGCAGTGGTTCGTTCCGGGCGAGCGCGCGGCCGGGCGGGCGCAGCGGCGCGTGAACGTGAGCGCAGACGCGCGCGGGACAAATGGACTTGTTGGGCCAGAAGAATGCTATTTAACCATTATAAATAGGTACCTTGATAATAAAAAATCATTTGTATAGACATCGTTTTGGGAGCTTATATATGTCGAGTATGCTGATATAAGTAAAAGGCAGCGCGGAAATGCGCGCGGGACAAACGTACCTTCTGGGCCAGAAGAATTGTTGTTTAATTATTCGAGTTAATTATGTTAAAAGAATTCCATGACTTTTAAAGACTCTAGCAATAATATAAAATACCCAGCAGTGCATAACGTGACCGAAGACGCGGGCGGGTCAGACGGGCGTACTGGGCCAAAAGAATTGCTATTTAATCGTTCTGGTTCCTTTGTTAGCAAAAAAAAAGAAATATCGTTTATATAGACTGCATTTAGAGACAAACGGACCAGCTGGGCTATTACATTATTATGCAAAAAAAAACGTGGACTTTGTATCTTCAGCAATAATGTAAATAGCGCAGCAGGGCATAATACGCTGACATATACGCGGTCGGGACAAACAGGCATGCTGACCCAGACGAATTTCTGCTTAATCATTCGGGTTCCTTGCAGTAAAAAAAGGAAATGCTCTGTATCTTAGACATCGTATGTGTACTGAATGGAAAAGGAAAATAATAATATAAACAGCATCCTGTTCGAGAAAAAGAAACGGTCTGAGCCATAAGAACTGGTAATCATTCGAGTTTTCTTGGTACTAATGAAAAAAAGGGCCTTGAACTTTATGACTTCAGCAATTAAGCAGCAGTACATACATGTGATGGTTTGGCCTGAAAAATTGCTAATATGTACAGTCAACCAATTTGATTCCTAGGCCACTATGGAACCATATATGCCATAATGACTTCTACGACAGTGCTTATTAAGTCATGCGTGTCAAGTATCTAGTAGTTAAAACGATAAAGTTCTATAGTGGCCTAGGATTCAAGTTGGTTGACTGTACATGGAATATTGTACGAACTTGATAGAGATGATTTAGCTTTTTTGAAAATTCAGCTTGTTTTTGCTAGCTCTTCATTGAATAAAAAAAAACAGATTGTAGAACTCTTGGCATAAATAAATTATTTGATTTCATTTGGCTCTGACTTTGACTTCAAATATTTTCTAATACACTCTTACATATTCCGTACCAGTTCACGTGAAATGACCTATAACAGCATTAAACCTTGTAAAGTAATATGGTGGAGATACTTTGCACACAGCCTCCGTCATGGCGGCGCCTGAATCATTCCAATGTCGTACCGAGCGCATTGCTTACTTTTTTAATACTTGGTTATAAAAGGGAATACCAAGGACGATTTTGAATGTAAACGTACAGTTGGCGCGCTGCTACACTATTGCAGTAACGCTAGTGTAGTTTGAAATGTTTGAATCTGAATGGTACCTACAAAAACTTTTTCCTATTACTAATTTGACAGTATAAGTAAAAACTATCCAAAAGTACCATCAAACACCAACCAAAACCATCATAATTGGCGTCCACTGCTAAACATATGGCGTCCCCATAAAATCTCTGTTACGATCGGACGTAAAAGTAAAGTAAAAAAAAGTAAAAATTGTTTATTTCAAAAAATATTCACTTGGATACAGTTTTTACTGACCTCCACACTAGGCTTTGCCTGTCCCGTGGAGGAGAGAATGATAACCCTAAATATCTAGTAATACAATAATGCTAATAACGAATAACAAGTTTAAATGAAATTATTAGACAAAATAGTATTAGAGAATTGAACAATGGGTAGGTACATTTGTTATTACAGGGAAGACTAAATTGTAAAACTAGACGATATATATTTAATATAGTGAAAGAAGATAGAGAAATAGAGATAAAGATAAAGTAAAATAAAATTGTTGCCTTCTATTAACTTAATAAAGTAAAATATTAGGATAGAATAAGAGTTGTGCTTGTGTGTGTGTGTGTGTGTGTGTGTGTGTTTGTGTGCGAGTGTGTGTGTGGGACTGGGATGCATAGGAGTGCATATGTTTGTGTTCATATGAGTATGCAAGTGTGTATCAGTATTGTATCCTTATGAGGTTCTCTGTCTCTGAATAGGATAGGTGCATCATGCACTTTATTAGTAGCTTTTTTGCTTCAATTACTGAGTGTTCCTGAAATTTATAAAGCCTGATTAATCGGTTGTAGATACGGGGATACAAGAAAATTGCAAAGCGGTGTGAAAATGAAGTGTTGACGGAAGTGACAGGTACTTTGAATATTCTGCTTGTAAGTAATGTCTTATATTCGGGGAGGTTTAAGGCTTTTTTATGTACATGTAATGCAACCCTTATTATATATAGCTTTCGAACACTGAGCACTTGAGCGTCATGGTATAAAGTAGATGTGGGATATCTCATTGGCTTTCGCAAGGCTACTTTTAGAACAGCTCTTTGCGCTCGTTCAAGTTTTATAAGGTTGGTAGTTGTTGTGCCTCCCCAGGCAAGAATACAATAGTTTATTATTGACTGACCAAGGGCCAAATAAACTGTTTTAAGTAAGGAAAGGTTAGCGGACTCTCGGAGCATTTTCATTGTGTAAATTAATTTTCTTATTCTTCCTGAGACAGCAATCATATGCTCCCTGAAGGTGAGTTTATCATCAATTTGAATTCCTAGGTACTTGATTGAACTGGCTCTCGTCATGGTGTCACAATTGCATAGTTGGGCTCGAGCGAAAGGGGTAAAACAATTAGGGATATGGATTTTAAGATTACTTAGAGATCTTGGAGATGAAGCAGATGTTTTATGGAAACAAAGAAACATAGTTTTTGATGTGTTCAAGGTAAGAAGATTCTGTTTCAGCCACTTTGATACTAGCGAGATTCCGTGTTCGGCGGTATCTTGGACAACCTCCCAAGAAGAACCGTGGAAAACTATTGCAGTATCGTCGGCGTAACACAAGATGTCAGCATTTTTTATTGATACAAGCGAGATATCGTTTATATATAAGAGAAATAGAGAAGGTCCTAAAATGCTGCCTTGTGGTACACCGAACGATATTGGTTTAATGTCACTAAGGTATTTGCCAATTTTGATGCATTGAGTTCTATTTGTCAGGTAGCTATTGAACCAATGCAGTATTTTACCTCGAATACCGTATGCTTCCAATTTCTTCAGCAGGATGGGAATGGAAACTGTGTCGAAAGCCTTTGCTAAATCAAGAAAGACTCCGACACAGGCCCGTCCCTCATCCAAATGCTTTGAAATTGTTTTTGTAAGAGTCGATACCGCATCTTCTGTCGATAGACCTTTGCGAAAGCCAAATTGTCTATTCGTTAAGAGTAAATTTGTTTCGAGATAAGCCACTAATCTTTTATTCACGATACGCTCTAAAATCTTTGAAATAGATCCTAATAGAGATCTAACGTGCGCTGCTAAAGGGGCTTTCTTTTTGTGCGCCTTTCAATTAGGTAACTGTTACCACCAAGGAACCTTCCTCGTCCGCTATTGATTCCACGAAAAACCCGCCTTGATTTATACCATAAAAAAAATTGTTTAACCTCATGACCTTTCATAACCTTTTCATAACCACTCATACCCTTTTGAACTATATCAACGAATTATTTATTGACTAAGACGAGACAAGAGGTAAAGCATATGAATAATCATTGAAAATTACTTAGCTCAGACGTTTCAGTTAATAATAACGTATAAAAATCGTGACAGTTTCAATCAGTGTTATATCCAGTGTTAGCCGAACGTTAATTGCAATTGACCAGTAACCATTACAAATTGAACCGTAAACCGTAACGGACGGTTACAGTTTACGGTTCAATTTCTAATGGTTAATGGTAAATTGCATGAACGTTTTGGCTAACACTGGTTATATCGACCATTTTATATGGAAATCTTCAGTTTTAGTTGCATTGGGCACCTGCTGCAGTCACGAATGTATAGTTAGGTTGGTTATGGGTCCGATTTCTATCATATCACTAAATCACTAAGCCCCTCAGTATCCAACCCTAGTGCGTGATAGTTCCTACGATGAATCTGAGGTCACTTAAACTGGTCCTTTGAGGCAAAGTGCGCGGTGCGTGTCAAATATAGCCCCGAGGCTGCGACCACGTTTCCAATATGCAAATGACATTTCCTTAGGTACTCTGGGATTAAATTTCAGTGTCAATTACGACCTTGTCACTGCAATACATGTATGTAGGCAAATAGTTCGTATTCTTATAATCAAGCATAGTCTAACTATTTCTAATGTATGTAATGCTCTTAGAAAATAAATAACTCTAAATCTAATTTAAACAGCAGATATTTTAATAACATAACTTCCTTGAGAGACAGGTATATATTAAAACGACTCACCTACGGAGCGGAACCTGTCGAGCAATCTTCGGCTTAAAATCAAAATAAAAGCTACTAGGGATCCAATTCCTTTGCCATATTAGGCAGATATTATATTTGCTAGTAGGGTGAATTTAAAAAAAAAATTACATAATTAAGGAGCTGTAAGTTGATTGACTCCATTGTGTGTGTTGCGACAGTTAGGCTGTTTCTATTTAAGTTACACGCATGAAAGTGAGCTAGTTAGTTGATATGGTAGTTGGTAGACAATACAATACAATTATCATGCTTAATTTTCGTAACACAATGGAATCAATTAACTTAAGACTAATTACAGCTCCTTAACTATGCTAAACTACGTAAAAAAAAATTGCGATTCACCCAGTTAACTTTAACATCCTAACAGAAAATTTTAAGAGCTTTTGTTATATTGATCAGTTCTCATTTTGTAGCTTTAATTAAAATAGAGGAATTAATCACTATACCTAACTTTGGAAAGCTTTGATGACACTTGCGTAAGTGTCATCAAACCTTTGACAGTAATTAAACCTCTTTCATAAAGCTTTTGCTAATTAAAGATGATTGAAGAAGACAGGACTCTTCTCAGTCAAAGCTTAGAGCTTAAACGTTCAAACCGTGCTGAAATTAGTCTCACTAAAAACCGTATTTAGAGCTTGTGCTAATAAAAGTTAAATTAATTTCTTGTTGACTTAATAAAACTCAATTAAGTACCTAGAATGGGGCTGGGTTATGAATTATAATGGTTTGCTTTACCAGGTTAGTTCAATTATGAAGTTGAATGTGAATCGGTTTTTTGTACGTTTACATACTGTACAGCTCAATAATATTTTGTTCACTACTCCAGCTCTTAAAGGCTCTCTTGATTGTTCAAAAACTTATGGAAAAGTTGCATTTTATCCATAAGAGGGGCAAAGTAATTTGATACTGTTATTCCCTTATGTTGGCTGGTAGAATTGACTTTTAAATGATGTTTTTGAATGATAAATATTTAATAACGTCCATAAAAATTTCATTTGGATTGATTTTTATAGGTAAGTAGTATTTTTCTCGCGTTGGTGTGGTGAAAAGATTTGTGTTTCACTCGGAGGCAAAGTTTGTTTAACCCTCGTGCATTGAAACCCTCGCAACGCTCA
This sequence comes from Cydia pomonella, assembly GCF_033807575.1. NCBI lineage: Eukaryota > Metazoa > Arthropoda > Insecta > Lepidoptera > Tortricidae > Cydia > Cydia pomonella. Next base: position 6,553,527 of record NC_084720.1, read on the forward strand.
ATATTCCACTTCTCGAAGTACTTGATACGCTTGTGGTTCTATTTTGAAATCTTTCGCTCGCTCAGATATCAATATTAGCACGAGCGGAAAAACAACAACTTTGCCCCCTTGTCAAACAAATAACGAAATCGTTTCTCACGTTTCGTTTTAAAATAGTTTATATTTCGTTTTCGTAGTTTTAACCGATTATTCAATACTCCATAATAAACGTTATTTTACCTACTTAATTGTTTGAAATTCTACCTAGGTACCTACTATAAGTTGTATAATATAACGGGTGGCAAACAAGCGTGCAGTCCGCCTGCTGTTAAAAAGCCACCCAGCGACGGATCTAGGAAGATGGCTGAGGGTTCAAGTTTGTTTATCAAACCCTCATAGTTTCGGTTTGGATAACAATTTATTTTCTGAGAACCTTAATTTTATAACGAGGTCCGTAATGCATAAAGTACCATGCATTTAATAGACAGAATCTTTTTCACACATCCGCTGACTTTAGGTACATACATACATAATTATCTGATTATACAATACGTATATAGAAAGACCGAATATCTTTAAAAAAACGCTAAATATTAGGTCGCGCATTTGCATTTCCTTTTTTTTTGTTTTAATGAATATGGATTTCCGCAAAGTAACGCCCAATTCTATCAATGACATCCCTAAAACCTCTGCGATCAGAAACTCAACATCCAGTATAATACTAATAGAATAGAATGAACTTTCCCGGTCACGCTTCTTATAAATAAGTCCATAATAATAAATCTTCCGTATTGCATCAGTCAGCTGATTTATTACACGCTAGTTTAATCTTATCCGCCCTACTTTCAGTGCCCTATTTACCTAAGTTTTATTCGCCCTGTTTGTCACTCCGATTTTCCTTATAGAAGACATGCAAATAATAAAGATAAGTATCCATTAGTAACATCAACGAGGGGGGTAAATGAAATTTTGGATACAAGAGTGGTAATTCCCGGCAGCCGCAGGCTGGAAGCAATTAAAGACCCAATTTTTAATTTTTTTATTTCAAGATTACTTCAAGAATATTCTTACCCCCGGAGTTACAGACAATGTTTTTCATTAAACTTGCGAAGAAAACATATCTAACATTCGTCCAACAACAGGTTCAAAACTGTCGTAGACCGCCTTTCCTCTTCGAACTGTCAAACTATCGACGAAGCCACTTCTGACATCGAAGAAATGTGGAGTGCGGCGCGCCTCGGATGTGGGTCGGAAATATAACGGCGCATAATATCTCGCGTGCATTTCGCAAATCAATTTTATTATATTTGTGATACATGGAAATATTGTATTGGACTGGCTGAAATGTGTCTTATATACTAAATCTATATGCTGTGGGCTGGTAAAACCCGACAGATTTTAATAGTACATACGTACGAAATTTTGGATACGAGGGCGGTAATTCCCAACAGCCGCAGGCTGGAGGAAATTAAAGACCCGAGTTTGCAATATTCTTACCCCCGGAGTTACACACAATGTTTTCATCACACTTGCGAAGAAACTAAATTTTAAACGAAATAATTCTTAAATACGTTGACCTATTAAACATTTGTCCGCCATTTTGTAATTTCTTGACAGATTAGGCATCGAAGGCACAGACCTATTCGGCATTCAGCCACGATGGAAAATTATGTAAAAATATTATAAACGGCTGTTAAATTAATTTAATTAAATAATTTTAATCATAAACAAAAATATTAAATTATAAACGTCAGTATTTTAAAAGTAAAACTCATTTATGTTACTTGGTTTGTGTGAATAAGTAACATAATAAAAAAAAATAAGCATTTTATCACAATCCATAACTCTCACAGGAACAAAATGGGTCTTTGTCCTTCAGTACACCTGCATGAATTACGATCTTTATAGAGCAAGTGTTATAAAAATAATTTATATGGGCAACACTGAAAGGTGTTAGAAAAAGTTACTTTATAACAAAAAAGGGGCATATAATTTGTGAAAATATAACTATATTATAGATCCTATTAATGTACAACCTATTAATGTAAAAATGACATGTAATATTATAAATATTGTGAATAAATAATATGAATATGAATATGAATATGATCTACGCAGCTTTTTATTAGTTTTGTTAACTGCTAATAGTGCTAATTGTTTCAAGTACCCGAAAATATGTATAAAAACACAAAAGTCAAAAATCTACACGTGCAAGACTCGCTCGGTGGCTCAAGATGGTGCCATGTACGTAGAATAATGACAATGAATAAGATTTCGTACTTAGATTGACAGTCTTTAATTTTTAATAGTCTTCGGTTGTATCAAATATTCCATAACACGACTTGAGAGGATGTGTATTTTAGTTGCCATTCAATGTTATTTAGGATAACAACTTCTATTTAGAAATCAAAAGATTCGTATTTACGAAAATTATTTGAAACTTTATGAGCGAAGTTTTAAGAACCAGATGTTTGTTGACTTAGACTAATTTAGTGCGTTTTAAGGCACAAACATAATACACACTTGAGACCGTTCTCATAGGCAATGGTATGACCCAGATGGGCAATGCATATTTTTAATTTAACCGATTTCGGATAATCTTCTAAATTTTGGCTTATTTTTTATCACTTCACAATAGGGTTGGCCCGTCGAAGTATTGGTTGGAAGTATAGATGGCGCCAGTATAGGTTTTACCTATCAGTCCTACCATAGATATATATGTAAAACTCCGTAAGATAAATAAAGTCTAAAAAAAACGACATAAAAAATGAAATCCCTCTATTAAGAGTCCCCAGTAAGCTCGGCCGAATTTCACCTTCCCATACAAGCGGAGTTTCGTTCACATTTTTAAATCTACGTATTAGATTGTAATGAAACTTTGCACATACAATGGCATGAGGTATATCTAGCCCTATAATTAGTTGATATAGCTCCAATTTATAAAACCAACGAAATAGAGTAAAAACAAGTTTTATAATAAATAAAAAAAATCCCTACAAAAACATAACATGCTCTTTACTGTCCCACAATCTTTGAAAAATAGACCGAAAAAGGGATTTACCCATAATTCGAGCCCCGATTTTCCCAAGAAGATTAAACTGCCAAGTAATAAAATCGGTTATATTTTAATACCGTCATCGCAATATTGAATAGAATGAAGTGCCACCTTTCAGGAGAGCTATCCGGCCTGGAGGCGCAATGTGGGAGGGGCGATCAGAGACTGGGGGCAACATTCTAATTGCTAAACAAGTAGAGGCAAATCAAAACTTAGCACAGTTAATAATACCCCTAGTTGGTTACGTTTATCACACTTATTTATTATACTCGAAGCCTAATCTCTAAAAATGCCAGAAGTCCTGCCTTGAAATTTGCCAGTGACCTAGAGTGCAGCTTATTACTTATTAAGAAATCGGAACTGTGACCTCAAAGGAGACGTGTACGGGTATCCGCCAAGCTTAGATGGGATTGTGATTAGTCTGCGGAATGCTCCCAGAACGATGGATAAAACTTAATCAGTGTTGTCTTATTTTAAATTAATGTTTGCTGTACCTACTAACCCCTTAGTTTTGTAAGTTCTACTAATAAAAATGTGTCCATTTGTTACATGAAATAAAAATATTCATTCATTCATTCATTATAAAATTTACTACGAAATTGGCTTTGCAAGATGGTGACAAAACTATAAGCACTCAGTGCCTCTGCGTCCGACGGTGCCGGTCCTTTTGTTAGCCGCCCGAAAAACGTGGTTGGTATTGTCATGCCATTAACTGTTAGATTTGTTAAATTCGCGCGTCATCGTGAATGACACGATCTATACACGACGTTCTGATTCTGACTGCTATGCGCTAAAAGGACCGGCTACGTCAGTAGCAGCGGCATAAATCTGGTGCTTCGACTGTCTTTCTTACTTTACCTTGTCTAAGGCAAATGTATAAGTATGTATAAACCACGTACGTATGTAATATGTCAAGTCAAGTCAAAATATTCTTTATTCAAATAGGCCTGGCAACAAGCACTTTTAAATCGTCAAATTTTACAAATATCATCTTAATCTAAATATCAGAGCAATTTATTGATGCAGTTATTATTGTTCTAAAAAAAACATTGTACTATTATAGATATGGTAAACTTAATAATAAGAATTTCACAAAAGGATCGTCAAACATCAAAATTGTATAAAAATACTAGTCTAGAACCTTTCTAGAATAAAATCTAAATGTCAAATAATACGGTATATATATACATTGAATTATCAATTTCATCATTAATAACATAACAATAAATAATTCATTCTTTACAATCACACTTAATCCCACGGTGTTTCATCATTCATGTAGTCTTGTGTGCTATAATAGGCTTTAGAGATAAGCTTACGTTTTACATAATTTTTAAATTTACTAACAGACAATTCAGTTATAATATTAGGAAGTTTATTGTAAAATCTTACACAATTACCCATGAATGATTTCTTAATTTTATGGAGCCTAGTGAAGGGCACTGCGAGCTTATGCTTATTTCTAGTATTAATATTATGTATTTCACAGTTTTTCTTAAAAATGTCAATGTTTTTATGTACATACAGAATATTCTCATAAATATATTGACAGTGCACTGTCATTATGTTAATGTCCTTAAACTTATCTCTAAGTGTGTCTCTATGGTACATTTTATATATTGCACGAATAGCCCTCTTCTGCAGAACAAAAATGGTATTTATCTCTGAAGCACTGCCCCATAGTAAAATACCATATGACATAATGCTATGAAAGTAACTAAAGTAAACTAATCGAGCTGTTTTCACGTCTGTTAACTGACGGATCTTGCTCACTGCAAAAGCTGCAGAACTCAGTCTATTCGAGAGATTAGCAATATGGGGACCCCATTGTAGTTTAGAATCTAAAGTTATACCAAGAAAAACTGTGCTATCTACTAGTTCCAATTCCTCATCCTTGACAATGACACTTGTTTGCTCATTCCTTATGTGACTTGTAACAAACTTAATGCACTTAGTCTTTTTCTCATTTAACAATAAATTATTAACATTAAACCAATTTACTACTTTAGAAATAGCATTGTTTACATCACTGCAAGCTTGTTGCTGTCGTTTGACTTTGAAAATAAGTGAGGTATCGTCTGCAAACAATACTATGTCATGGTGGGTCTTTACAAGGTAAGGCAGGTCATTAATGTAGATAAGGAACAGGAACGGCCCCAATATTGATCCCTGCGGTACACCCATAGAGACCAATGACCCCGGTGATCGCTGTCCACTCACATCAACCCTTTGTATTCTACCGTGTAAGTAAGACTTTATTAAATTCAGTGCCGAGCCTCTTACTCCATAATAGTGCAGTTTCCTGATCAATGTTTCATGACAGACGCAATCGAAGGCCTTAGATAAGTCACAGAAGATACCTAAAGCATCCTGTGACTCCTCCCAGGCATCGAAGATCTGTTTAATTAGCTCAACACCAGCGTCGGTTGTTGAGCGACCCCGTGTAAAACCAAATTGTTTGTTGTGCATTAGATTATTAATGTTAAAATGTTTCAATAACTGACTCAAAACTATTTTTTCAAAAATTTTGCTGAATGTTGGTAACACTGATATCGGTCTAAAGTTAGTGGGGTCGGATGTGCTACCTGATTTAAATAAAGGAGTGACTTTACTATGTTTCATTAGATCAGGAAACTCACCGCAGTCAACACTGTTATTAAATATAACTACCAGGTCAGGCGCTACAACTTCTATTAAGGATTTGACAGTATGAACGGAGACTCCCCAAAGGTCACTAGTTTTTTTTACATTAATTGATTTAAACGCCTTTAATATATCTGAGGCACTCACATGTTCAAAATTAAGGTTTCTATTACATTCTGGGACATTCTCTTCTAACAGTGTAACGGCAGGATGGATCTTATAGTCACGTTACAATCTCGCCCGAGCTTGGCAAGCAATGAGAATGATTGGTTTGATGTGCCGGTTCATTACCTCGCCTTTTGAGACCTCTCTCGGCCAATATTGTGTTAATCGACTGGCTTGTAAAAATCCAATTAAGTCTAAACAGGGATCAAAGTAGGTATAGGTAAACTAAGAAAAAAAAAATACACTTAAAAGTACCTAATGAAACATACACGTGCATAGATCGATTGTATACAGGGGGACGGATAGGACGTCGATGTGATATTTATCTCATGAGGTAAGTCATCATAACCGAAAGACAACAATCCATTATGCCTTTAAATATTTTGGCGCATAATTCACGTCAGTCGAAAAGAAATAAAACTATTTAAACATATTATATCGCGTATAGGTTATTAATTGAAATCCCGACGTTTTGAACCCTCTACAGCGTTCGTGGTCAATGGGAGGTCGAGGAAAAATATAGGTATTGCCCTCTGTCAAAATTACAAACTGCAAAACTACTTATATACAAAAATAATGGACAAAATTATTCAGTTTAAAGCTAGTTATGCATGATTATAACTATCGCGATAATGAATATTAACTATCCCGATAACCGAAGGTATTATTTAGTTGGAAAAAAATTCTACAAGAATTTATAGGCATTTCTCTAACTTAACCTTTTCTGTACGGGTGACAACCAGAGTTGCCAATTAGGCATCATCACTGTAGTACGGGTGTCAACTATAGTTGATCGAAACAAGGACGAAGTATGAAATTTTTTTTCAACCAACTTAGACCTTCTATTTAGTAGTAGCATTAGTATAGAATCAAAAAAAAAATGGCAAAACATTCTGGTAGATGGCGTTAAAACAAATATTTATTTAAAAATCCCGCATTTTTTCTGTCAACTGGGGTTGACACCCGTACGCCACGAGTGCACAAAAAGTAAATCAATATGGCGGCAAATAGTGTTGTTTTATATTTCATCGAGTTTTAGTAGTTAGGCTAGTTGCAAGTGTTATAGTTGTAAATTTCGTGATTTATAGAATAATTATAAAAAAAAGTTATAAAATTGGATTATATTACAGTGTATGGTAATAAATAATAATAATATGTTCTTAAGATTAAAATATTAATGATCTCTGCTACACTTTTTTATTTTTACCCTTGAGCTGTAGCTGTACAGATAAATATCGACAACTGTATCGATAGGCGCACATCACTATTTTATTCAAATGGCAGCCGTGTTTTTATGTTGCGTTAAAACGGTTGATATTTTTGCATTTTGTTAATAATTATTATCATTTCAAGGCCTTGTTCTATTCAAAATATCATAAACTAATATTTACAAAACTAACAATAGTTAAAATCGCTTGTAGTAACTTACATTTATACTTTTTTTAGTGAGAGATATTACGCGTGAAATATGAAGTACTAGTGATTATAAGTGCAATAAGTGAGTAGTTATCAAAAGTGCATAATGTTTCTAATGTGTGTACAAAATTTCAACCGCACAGCTGTTATATTTCAGAAAATACACGTAAGTGAAAATATGTCTAACCGCCGACTCTCGCAAAGACATGCCCGTATTGAGGCGGTGCTAGGCGTTCCAAGTCCCCGTACAGAAAGGGTTAACATCTAAGTATTAGTTTCAAGCATGATGTAAAAAGAAATGAGAATATGACATGAATATTTTCACATGTAAGGTGATGTGTTTGTTTCGTTACCGTAATAGTACCAGTTGGGGGAAACTGCAGCGTTCGGGGGTTCTCGGCTCCGTGCGGTTAAGCATTGCTACGAGCAATTATTAGCCGAATTGACGTTCCTTTGCGTGAACAACCACAGATAATCACTTGAATTTTGACAACCCTAAATAGCCGAAAGGGATAGTGCCATACATTAGAAAGGAACAACATGGATCGTCCATGAAATGCTGTCAAACGTCGGTTTTGTATGAAGTTTCCTTTCTGTACTATTATTTATTCTGTGCCAATACCTACGTATATGTTCGGAATTGTCTACGTGACAAGCATAACAATGATAATGTCAGTGCCTGTCTCTTATCTTACAGTTGCCTGGTACAAAAAGTGTCGATCATTTGATCACATGGATAATGCCATCCATCATACGCCTGCTGAAGGAAGCGGTTAGTTTATAGGAAAACTGAGTGATGGTCATATAAAATTGCTCACGAGTTGAGAAAGTCAAAATATGTATCAAGCCGATCTGGGTTCGAATCCCGATAAGGGCATTTATTTGTGTAATGATCACATACATTTGATCATTACACAAATAAATGCTGCAAAATAGATTTATTTGTTCCTGAGTCATGAGTTTCTACTATGTATATACCTATAAGTATGTATTTATGTATACAAGTATGTCTATATTGTCGCCTAGTACCCATAGTGCTTAGTTTGAGGCTAGGTTAATCTGTGTAAGATGTCCCCTCATATTTTGATATTTAGGTAAAGTACAATAGGCAATAAAATTTATAGGTAGGTTCGGGAAAACTAGCATCTTTTCTGTAGACACTATATAAGCAGTATCATATGGCCTTTAAAAAGAAGAACAGTTACAGGTTTCAGGAAGATAATTCGGCTTTAAATTCCATTAATTTTAAGATGTCCTCAGAAAAACGCATTTCATTAAAACTCATACAAGAAAGTTTTTGAACCGTATACATAACTCGCTTTCAAACTGATTTATATGCAATTATATTATATAACTATAGATAGATTATTCTCATAAGGAGCACAAACATTCTTTTATATTTCTTTCACTATCTACGAAAAAATCTGTTTTTGTTGATTAATATCATTCATCTTTGTTACAGTCGTTGTTCAACATAAGCTTGTCTCTTTCTGTTTCGCGGAGCCCGTTTGCGCGTTAGCACGTGCACACATGACATAAAAATGCACACTTGGTCTCCCGTTTTAATACCAATGTGTCTATGTAGGTACACGGAAAAACAAAAGAAATCACTCCCTCAGTTTTTTTTAAAGGTTCCGTAGCTCGATCGAGGTGATACCGATATCGCAAAGGCAAAGCATTGGTTACATTAACATAAAACCTATTAAGGCACATCAAAGAATAGACTCGTGAAGAATTCTCAAAGAGATTCGTTTCCATTTTAAACGTGTTGGAGTAGTTATGCAAAGGGCTTGAACTATGTTAGTAGGACAAACTTATTTATGCATTATACTTGTTAGTTGAATTATAATAGACGAAAATGAAAAATGATAGATAGGGAGGAACATTTTTTTTATAATTTCAGTTCAATTTTCAATCTCTGTTTGGTGTCATAATAAGTCCAAGTGTCATGCTCATAAACTACCATCGACTCGTAAAGACAAACCTCCGTAACAAAATGCTTCAAGTAAACTGCTTTTAATGAGCACATAAATAGCTTAGTGCACTGGCGCCTTTGGAGCGGGAACCGAGTGCCCTAATGGAACGCCATTGATGGCTCACTTTGCAGTATTGGGGCACGGGATTAGGTGGCTGCCGGGTGTCCCAGGTTACGAAAGTGCCTCTCGAGGCTAAAAGCCTTGGCACTTGAGGGTGCAAAGTGAACTTTACTGGAGAAGGACACTGTTTTACTGTCAGTTTTTCCACTGTTATTGACGGAATATTTTCAATCTCTGTTTGAAGACGTAGTTAATTGATAGAGATCTTCGCCCTAAATTAAATGTTTGCATAGTAAAATGACATATTTACAGCGAGGGCGTACGATGAATCATGAGCGTAGTGAGGGATTCAAGTGTTAACGCCTAAGGTGGAAATAATTTCGCTAACATGTGACACATACTGGTTTTCACATCACCTATGAGAACATTATTATTTTTCAACAAATTAACTAAGCTAAAATATATTGAAAAAAAATCGGTCCTAGCAAAGAAAAGTGCCACTTTGGTACCTCCTAGGAGTTAAGAAAAGTGCCACTTTGGTCCCTTGTCCCTTCTAATAGCAGAGAAAAAGCCCTTTTCCAAATGGGTGATGTGAAAAATAATTTCCACCACACCAACTGGTAAAGGCCCTCTTCATTGTTCAAAAACGAATGAGAAACTTGAATTTGTTCCACATGTGGGGCAAAGTAATCAGATGCAAATTTTGAGTTGTTTCCCTATGTTAGCTAGTAGAATTTACTTTTAAATGATGATTTTGAATGATAATTTTTGTATTAAGTTCATTTTGATTTGATTTGATTTGATTTAAATTTTTTGGTCTTACATAGTAGTTTCCTCGCGTTGGTGATGTGAATTTTTTTTTGTTTCCCCTCGTGCCTTGAAACCCTTGCAACGCTGAAGATTTTAAATCTTTCGCTTGCTCGAGTATCAATAATAGCACGAGCGCTTAAACAAGAACTTTGCCCCCTTATAAAACAAATAACTATTTCTCTTCTCTAATGTGTCAACTTCGCCAGCCTTACCTCGGCCAGTAAATAAAAATGTCTCAGATCATATGTAATTTTCGGCGAAGCCGAGGCACATCTTTCCATGCTTGCATTTCCATGCAAAAGCTTACCATACATACTACTACGCAGGCATACCCATGCGCAGTTTTATCAACTGCGCAGGTAAAACGGTGTGTGTGTGGCATTCGACTGTGCAGTTTTCTATACAGCTTTGCCTGTTCAGTTGAACTGTACAGGCAAAACTGCGCAGGCATACCCCAGTGTGCGTGGTGTAGGTAAAAATATACTATTATTTATCCGAATTGCAACAATGCCTCTGCCTACATGAATTAATTTATGTACCTTTTAAGACTTTGTCAAACTCAGTTATATTATACAAAGTCTCTCACGCCGAATTATTATCCTTAAGCTTTAACGAATCTGACAGCAATATATTGTTTTTTAAGATTAAGATCTCAGGTGATGCATCAAGGGATTCCGAGATAAAGTGCTGTTCAAAACACGCATTATTCTTACAGACAGATTATTAGAATTTGACAGAAGCTTACATTTTAACTTAAAACAGAAATGTAGGTAAATTTGAATCGTTCGCAAAGTTCTACACTCAATCAAACAATCATTTATTATTTCGTCATCATAGGTGTAAAATACATTTAGTACAGGTGATAGGGTGTTTTACATGTAGCAGCTATGATGTACAGTCAGCGTCAAATACTTCGTAGCAGTCAAAGTGGCCAAATAGTTCGGTACACCATACTAAATATATGGTGTACCGAACTATTTGGCTACTTTGGTTGCTACAAAGTATTTGACGCTGACTGTACCTTTCCGGCGCACGACATTTTAAAACATAAATAAATTAATTTACAATTAAAATACATGTTACAAACAGAAAAAATCGGCCAAGTGCGAGTCGGACTCGCCCATGACTACACTAATGTTTCCATCCATTTAGCAGAGTCTGTAGGGCTAAGATGTTCGGCTCTTTCTCATTTGTCACCATGCCTGTCACGTTCTAACAAGTATGTAAGCGCGAAAGTGACGGGCATAGTGACAAGTGATAGAAATGGAACCATGCTGCCACTGCACTGCTGTGTCTATGTACCTTTATAAGTCATGATTTAATGCGATTATAGAGTCAAAATTTTATTCAGACTTTATGTTACATATTAAGTGGGTCTTAAGGGCATAGAGCGAAGAGTTGTAGGTATATACAATCAATGCAATCCAAGTGCTGAATGGAGGCGTGATAACATGATAAGACAAATATACATAGCCGCTATGTATATGCGCACAGAACAAAATATTAAAAAGTCTAATTCGAATCGATTATGTCCACCATCTACAATGTACCATAGTTATTTCTAGCAAATAAAAAACTATGACTATGATTATGACGTAGAAAAATGAGCTGAATACAAAAATGAGCTGAAACCTTGGGCGTAAGATGGTCGCGGATACTGTCGTAATCGCGCGATAAATACGGCCTCTGTCTTTTTCAACCTCACAGTGTTAAAATACTGTTGATAACCACCGAATTCATCATTGGTTTCCGGTTGGTACAATAATTTAGATTCAGCAGAGTGGTGGGAGGTTGCGTTCTTACCTGTGCGCTTTTCTTCTAGTTTAGTGCATTAAGAGTCCACAGAAAACTCGATTATCCATACAAAAGTAGTTACTCTCTCAGTTTAACAGGTCTAGCCTAAAATAAACCTTGAAACCCTGAAACCTTGCCCTTACAATAGGATAAGGTATATATAGATATAGGCTGTAATTAGTTTATGTAGCTTCAGTAACCGTAGTTAAAAAATACAGCCAATTTAAGTTTTTCATACAAAACTTGTTTTTGTTCTATTTCGTTGGTTTTATGGACTGGAGCTATATTAACAAATTATAGGACTATCTGGTCCTATAACTCGTTTACAACAAACGGAAATACAAACGGAGTACAAAGACACACAACTCTTTTTCTTTTCGTGCTGTTCGGTTGTGGAATGCTTTGCCATTAGACATTAGACGTGCTAAATCCCTTCCCGTTTTCAAAAATCTTTTGAAGACTCATTACCTTTCGCTGCCTTAACTTGCCTTTCTTTATGATTGTATAATATAATAATATAATGCATGTATGTATATATGTATTTATTTTATTAGTATGTAGGTATGTATTATATTGTTTGCGTCTTCTTTTTGTTGAATTATATGTATATCGGCACTACCCGTTCAATGTTGTAAGTTAATAGTTTCCTGCTACCCAAAAGTTGTCTGGAAGAGATCGCTTCTTAGCGATAAGACCGCCTGTTGTTACCTAACTTTTATGTGTTTTTTCATTTCCTGTCTATTTTTAACTGTATGGTGCACAATAAATAATATTTACTTACTTACACACAAAGTTTTATTACAATCTAACACGTATGTATGTACCTAGGAACTGTATTTTTTTTACAACGGATTCACTCACTACGCTACAATGAGTGCTCACCCTTATTTCGTTTGTTTCATTTGTTTATTCGGACGCATAGTTGTAAACTGTTTCAACCCGGTGAGCCGACTTGTACAAATGAACGAACCGTATTGTAATAAGTTCGTATTCAATTACTCCGACCCGCACTTATGTAACGCTCAAAGGTCGACAAACCTCGAAAGCCAAACATTTAGGTTAGGTTTTGTTAGTCTGATATTTCTCACAATGACAGTTTACATTGATGAAAATTAATAAATTGTGAATTATGCACAAAAGCAAAAAATAATGCTTCTAAACCCTTTTAATTATTTCAACGCACAAAACATTAAAATCAAAAAACATGATATCTGCGCTCCCAGTCACACACTTCCATCTCGCTCACGCTTACGTTCAGTAAGAGTGAGAGAAGAATACGAACTTGCTATTTAGGATCACGACCTCAAAATTAACCAGTAAGTAAATTTATTCCCCAAGCATTAAAGCGTGACTGACCGTAAACATTATCGTCCCAATAATACTATACAATTGGACTCGCCAGAACTACTTGAGGGCTCTAATTGTTTCAACAATACGAAGTTTCCCACTTTGATTGGCAATAACCCCCCCCAAGGCCATAGTCCGAGAATCGACAGTCAGCAGCAGAAGCTAAGCGCTCGACGTGTTCTAAATTATCTTTAAGCACTTTCTACTCACTGAAATAAATGTTTTCATAACAGCACTTAAGAACATATTTTACAGAACATATGGTGTTACTTTCCCGCACGCGAGCGGGAATGAGCACTTTCCATGCATATGTCGAAACTTTAAAGAGCCATATGTACTGTAAAACGTTATACGATACAAGTGCGTATTTCCTATTTTCTGCATTTGCATCGTAAATAACTATTTCATTTCTCACGCTCCGAAAGTGGGTAGTTGTTGTTCTAAAAATTGTACAGAAAATGATATGTTTCTACAGTAGAGCATTTTGATTTCCCAGTACGTTTTTTGTGTTAAAATGTTATGTTGTGCAATTTCCATTCTAATAATTAACTCCCCATTCTATAAAACACGATACTTTTACTTAAATTGTTAATTGAAAGTCCCCTCAAGAAATACTATAAAAGTTTATACATAGTCATGTTTTTTTAAATACACATGTATTTTACTTTCCTCGTATTCGAGAAGAAAAGTGGATTGTTTAAAGGTTTGAAAGCCACTATTTCATCCCTTGGTTAACATTCTATTATTATTGTTACTAGTTACATAAGAATTGGGACTTGCGAATTATGTGTTACACCGGCCAACAAGTCCGTTTGTAACAACAAAATTGGCTTTCCGATATTGTTAATAATTTATTTTTTTATTGCTTAGGTCGGTTATTTTCCGGCGGGGGTGAACCTTACTGTGGACGGTATTTTTCCACTAAATGCCATTGGGCTCCGACCAAGGTCAGGGTGACCTTGGACTGTCAGAACTCTGTTCGATCGCCGTCTTTGTAAAGGTAATTTTGAACACCACGCCCGCATAGCTACTTCTGCTGCTGACTTTACATAGCTATCTTAATAAGGGAGTCTTTGACTTAAGTCGAAATGCAGCAATCAGATTAAAAAAAAAACTTATGGATTTGATATTTATATTATTATGATAGTCGGTGAAAACCAGAGTGTACCCATTGTGTACAGATATGCAACTAGCGGAAAGTTTCAAAAAGTTGGAAAAGTTCTAAGAAGTTTCATAGAAAATCAAGGACTTTCATTTTGGAAACGGAAAATTTGTATCCCTACAGAAAAATAGGAGAAATTTCCGAAGTTTTTTAATGTGGAATATTCGCAATTTTGGAAACTTTGCGACTGCAAATTAGTACCACTGTGACATTTGAGCGTAAACGATATATATATATATATATATACTTAATATATAAATATTTATAAATACTTAAATACATAGGAAACACCCATAACTCAGGAACAAATATCCATGCTCATCACACGAATAAATGCCCTTACCGGGATTTGAACCTGGGACCATCGGCTTCATAGGCAGGGTCACTACCCACTAGGCCAGATCGGTGGTCAAAACAATTATATGAGCAAAATAATAATTAAATTAATACTACATTTAATATATGCAAGTCAATCCATTTTTATATAAGTTTATATAAAAAGAACTAAGATAAAATAATTTAAACATAATTTCATGATACCAAAATTTCCAAACATTACAGTACACGATAATATCGCTTCGCTGTTAAATTGACTTAGGCTACTAGACCTCTATCAACTCAATCCAATACAATTTACTCTCGCCATACACTTGTTTGAACAATACGAAGTTTTCCACTTACATTGGCAATAACCCCCAAGGCCACGGTCCGAGTCCTCGGAGATTCCTGCCCTATTACATATCTTAATACCCCGCGACGTGCCGTACGTGCGGAGACGTTAATACCAGCGATATACTCGAGGCGTTGACTACTTCGCGTAGACACTGATTTTTTTTTGTCAGTACTGACACAGAAATTAGGACTTGTGAACTATGTGTTTCGCTGGCCAACAGTACCCCTAGTGTAAATTTATTCGATAGCGAAACGTGACGAACGCGTTTGCGTTAAGACTTATTTGGTATGGGATTTAGAAGCAGCGCGCTAAGCGAGACGTTTTGGAAACGCAAAATTCGATACAAAATGAGACATAACGCAAACGCGTTCGTCACGTTTCGCTCGAATAAATTTACACTAGGGATACTGGTCCGTTTATAATAACAAAATTGGTTGTAGGTTATTTATTGAATTTTTTTTCTTTATTACTTAACACGTTCGTGGACACTCAGTCACACCAGTTGGACACCTAAATTTTTTATGGAAATTTTGGACTGATATAGCATTCCTGCTACTACAAACATATCGATGTGTGATCGGATTGCGACTTTAGGTGTTAACCTAAAGTCGCAATCCGTGTCTATATGAAGTAGGTATATTTTTTATACGCTATGTGACAACAAATGCTCTACAATTCGGATGCATAACTATGTCTGTCACATGACGCAGTCAAGATGTGATCTTATAGATATATATGACACCGCTGTTTATAGGATTCATTCGTCTTGCTTTCAGGCTGATACTTATGAGTCTTAGAGGCGAGTTTTTTGCTTACCTTAACGTAGTAATACATGAGTATGTATAGGTTGTAAACGTAAACAACATACATGAGACCCTGTCGGTTCAATACATTTCGTATCTAAAACGTCACTCTCTGATAAAATGTATGAATGAAAATTACAAATGGAGTACGTGTATGCGTGTATACATGATAACCGTAGTTCCCTATCTAACGAGTAAGTAATCTGAGACTCGATGTATTTATTATGCTATCTTCACACTTATAAAAGTGTTTTTGCGTTTGAGTAACCTCTGTATGTTACGCCCTTTAGTTCTAAGCAGCTGGAGGAAGCTCATATATAAATTAATTTGTAAGTTCTGGGGAAAAGTCGGGGAAAGTTTGTCTTGCTGGGACTTCACTACAGAAGCCTACAGGCACTTGTATAATCACGATTAGGTACCATGAACCGGGGTGAAAAGGGATGGATGGGGTAAATAGCGACAAACCTTAAAATGTGTTTTATCTGACAATTTCTTAAAAAATATCCACACAAATTGCATTTATATAGATTTATAGTAGATTTATGTCGAGATATTTTTTAAGAAATTCACATTTTAAATTTTGATTCTTGTCACCCCAGCTATCCGTATTCACCCCGGTTGACAGTATACAGTATTATTATGTAACGCGTGATGAATTATTTTCAGAAACCAATGATACTTGAATGTTTCAAACTTGAGACTTTTAAAGAAAAGGTCCTGATTTTAAGAACGAAACTTCCCTGAGTCAGACAAAAGAAAACGGGTCACTCACATTTATAAGTCGAAAATCGCTCGATAAGTTTTGCTCCAAAACGTGAAGCTTCAACTAGAGTACGCGTTGGTTGACCGACGCAGACAATTTTATTGAAGTTCCTCGCTATGGAGCGAAACATGTCAAAAAATTTTCGACTTACAACGTGAGTGACCCGTTTTAATCTATTTAAAAGATCCTGAGTTAGAAAATAGTCAATTTTTATATCTTAGAGGCGGGTGTTATCTGTATCTTTTTTTTCGTGTTTCGTGGGCGTAGGGTACGAGAAGTTTGTAAACCGCAGGAGTTTGAGGCAGACTAATGAGATTCACTATCGCGATGAATTTCGTGACGTATCAAAGCGAAAGTTCATTGCAAACATAAATTATGTTTTACAGAAAAGTGCCCAGAGGGTGCGATGGTCTTTTTCTTTTATTCCAATGAAGGTGTCATTAGAGTGACAGAGAAAGGTGCCCAAGTCGCGAACTTCGATTTTCGCGTTTATAGCCCAGCTATCAGCTGTATTAAAAGAAACATTATCATTAACCTGTAGGTTACTTCGTAATATTTTCTCATCGACAAAAGAATATCCTTGTTCGAACCTTCACAATGGCTCTCAAATAATATATTTTCGTAGGCTTCATCAATATTTGACAAAGCGTTGAATGATTTCGAAATGCCTTGCATGAAAAGATAAATATCTACAACAAAACTGAAACAATATTACTTTTTATATAACACAACGGGAAAATGGACGTAAAAACTTTTTTCAATCGGTGATTGAGTGGCGATGGCGCCTGCTGAATGGCTTTTAAGGCCTTAGTCACTGTCTGTTTTTTTTTACATTTTCTGACTTTTTGCACGAAACTACCATTGTGTTACTGTTGGAAGAATATTGAATGATGGATGCTTTTTGTAAATTAAAATTAGAGATGGGTCCCGATGCATTTCTGTGTTATATTTTTTGGGGTGCTAAGAGGTGAGGAAAGCAGTCCATTAATTATCTGAAAATACATATTTTATCTTCTCCTTTATTCTTTTATTAATAGCTCTCACAATCTTGATAATTAAAAATAGAGGATACAGTTTTTATATGAACGGAAGAAAAACTACACTGGTTTTCTAGGCATGTTCCATTTTACAAATAACAAATCAACTCCATTTCACCCGCTTGCGATTCGAATCGAATCGATTTAAACTTGAATTTGGCTTCTACCGCGTACCGGATTCGCAATATGGCGGACGAAAGGGTATTATTGTGTTTTAAATATGCAAGACAGATAAAGCGCAAGACCCGATCCGAGGGACATTGCTGGACTGGATGTTATTATCGTCTTACTGAACGCAATCGTTCGTTTCTAGTGAATTGCTATGTGAAACTGACGGTATTTCTACCATTACCACCAACTTAAAGTGATGTTTGCATTTGGCGTAGCGAAAATGTGAACATTGGAGGGGCATCATTCTTTTTTAGATCTATAGAATGTGCCAAATAGCCGTAAACACGAGCCGGCTATCGCTCCTAGAATCCTAGCTACTAGTATAGTCAAGTTAAGAAAAAGTATGGAAGTAAGTCGTGTAGTCGTGCTTTTTTTGGATTTGTTAGATGGCGCAACTAGATTGTTTCCCCCGAGTTGCACCGTTTCTATTATGTACGGAAGACCGTTAAATTTTAGGTATAAACTATAAAGTGCCGTAATTTTGGAGTAAATTAAAAGCTATTAGGTTCAAGCTAAGTAGTGTATAGAGAACACCTTGGTGCATAGTATATCTTAATTAAATAGATGTGCAATGTATGATACCCTAAAAAAAAAATTATTTTTCGATTGCGGCTCGAGGATAAGTCAGTCGATTGGTGCAATCTCAAGTTAAGCTTTTTAAAGCATTATAAACATTCAGTTAACTTTGCACGCCTGGGCAAATTATGGAACATGTATTTTTAATTATTTTGTACATTGTGCTTCGGGGGAAATTAAGAGAGACGTGAAAATTTTAAAAACGGTACTTATCTAAAGACACTACATTTGCACTAAATAAAAAATAGATTTTTTTTACCGGAAGTTTGTCAAAAAGTAAATAGAATTAATCGCAACGAACTACAAGCGAAGGTGGTTGGCAGCACGCGGCGCGGGGCGCGCGGGGCGGGGAGATAGCGCAGCGCGCAGCTAGGGTTTGCAATATCCGACAATTTTTCGGATCCGGATACATAGAAATAGGATATCAAGAACGACTGTCAAACTTCAAAAGTGCGACCAAAAATGAAATGCAAGTTTGTGCGTAAATTGTCTATGTGAGATCAAAAATAGTGATGTCATGTTACAACTTATTAATAATCTCTCGGTGTTTGACTGCTTTATCGACTACTTATTCAAATGTGTTTGATTGTATAAAAAATGTTATACGAGTAGGTATGAAGTCGCTACCCTTATGGTCATATAGGGCCCAAAAGGTGCCTTTGATGAAACCAGCATCATATTTTAGTATGTTGTTAAGCATGTTATTCTGACTAAAAAACCATCGAGAGACAGTTTCTAACGTGGTTAAGTCACCAGTTATGACGTTATCAAAATGGCCGGTGCCGTGTTCAGAATATTGCGTATACCACAGCAAGTATATCACATGTAAGCTTGTGTGGGGTGTCATAAAAAGCAAAATTAAATGCGCTACAATATCGTTTATACATTTGACCTTGTAAATACCATAGTTTGCGAGAAATTTTAAGTTTTATTTAAATTTTCCCGAAAAAAATCCGTTTATTGTTTTCATCAACTTTACTAGTAACTTTACAGGAAGACATTGTATCAAGATATGAATGCTACATTAATAAGCTATAAAATTCCATAAAAATTTTGAAAATCGGTTTATAAACAAGCAAATTACACTATTTTTGTTCCATACCGGATGACACCACCAAGAGTCGGATGGCTGTTTCAATACAATTTGCAAGGCAAATGATGTTTAAGTAAAGGTAACTTGCTGAACGATATTTATAGTAAAGTAATATTTTCGATAAAAGTATTATTATGAAAATTAAGAATACTGAGATCGTTTTATTGTAATTTACTCCGGATCTAGCTAATTAAAGTTACACACTAATTAAACAAAAATATTTATTTTTTTACGTATTATTTTGTCCCAGAGCATGCACCTTCGCATGCGCAAAGCATAGTGTATTTAAATCCGTGTTTTACTCACCCACACCCTGTACAGCGTTCTTTGCACTTGCAAGACAATAGCTCCTTGCAGAGGTGTACGCTGGTCCATCATTTTTCTTTCGCCAAGCCTAGTTGCAAGAATCTAGCATTTGTGGGTCGCTATTCAGGTAAATTGGTCCCAATGTGGGTCTGTTAAGCCCTTTTTATATGCTGTAGGAGAGCATCCTGTTGAAGGAATATACTCGATCGCTCTGGTTTTTCCTAAACAAGATCCTCCTCGCAGTATTTACATTACCTATTTGTGTCCCTACTGGGAAGTTATATGTAGGGTTTGCAATTAGAATATTGTGATATTCTAATTATTCGAATATCCACCAAAATAAATATCCGAATAAACTGATTTAGATAACACAGAAATAACGTTTTTAACTATGTCTTAATACAATGATATCACCCCAACTAATTTTAAATGATTACTTGATTACTATAATAGCTAACATAATGTTATCTCTAAAACCGTACTTAATAAGGAGGGTTTATATCTGGATTAGCTGGTGCATAGTTGGAAATACATCCAATGCCTCACCTCGTGTTCATTCGTCATGAAATACTAACTATGAAGTGACCCAAAAAGAATCTTGGCCTTTGACACAAGAACAACGTCACTCTGCTCTATTCTGCACCACTCCACGCTAGTTGGATACTCCGAGGGCGTTTTAGGGCTACATCGCTCCTGCGGTATATCTTTTCACAGCCCGATTCTCTCCCGTCCACTCCAAGTGACCAAGCCTGCGAAGTCGTGCGGCTATAATCTCGCTAATTATATTGGGTGCCGCAACTAGCTACTCTAGCTCCCTATTTTTCCTACGCTTTCATCTTCTCTATCTTCATCTCTGATAGGTCCCAGAATATTCCGCCAGAATTTCGTCTTCTTCACTAAGAACTTGTTTTTTTTTTTCTGATTCAGAGTCCAAGTGTAATACTTACCGATGTCATTCATCAAAATCTAATTATTGTCTTATAGACTTGAATCATGGACAGTCTACTGATCAGCTTGGACACTAGAACTCGGCGAAGCGCTGCTGAGCATCATAGGGCATTTTGGATTCGAACATCTATCTCCTCTTCCCGATTACTTTAGGTAGGTCTTTTCTTTTCGATCTGCGGTGGCAGCATGGTTCTATTTTTATCACTTGTCACTATGCCCTTCATGACAAATGATAAAGAGCCGACCATCTTAGCCCTATTCATTTGGAGATATTCTAGTGGTTGATTATCAGACCAATTTTCTCTCCTTCCTACTCTACTATCCTAGCGTTGGCCTTCAGGTTGCTTTTGTTTTGAGCCTATAGCCCCAAGTCATCAGGATATCCAATGATCTAATGTTTGCATTAAGCAACATTCGCATTCATTGTATAAAGTTACTGCATGACATGATGTACCTATCAAAATTGATGTGCTGTTAGTATTTGAATTGATTAAATATATGAAAATACTATATTTAAATGACAAAATGGTATGAAATTATTCATAAATTTCATTAGAAAATTGTTCCGGTTATAGGTCAATAACCATATTTAACGGATCCGTAATATCCGGATCTTATGACCCGATATCCGGATATTTCGGATATCCGGATCTCAAACCCTACGCGCAGCGATTGTTCCGAGACAGTTTGTTTGACACTTTTGACGGGCAACGAGCACAAATCTTTCTTAAAACGGAACTATTGTTTTAAACAATCATTGAGTGAACTAAGTAGTCTAACGTTTTCGTAAGTATATGGAAAAACGCGATTTTTCGAATTTAACAAACATTGAGCGTACCTGTATTTAATTTGTTGACTGTCTGTCTGCATACTCAGAAACCCTGGAATGAGCTACCTGCCGAGGTTTTCCCGAGGGTCTACAGTATGAGGTTCTTCAAAAAAGGAGTGTACAGATTTTTAAAGGGTCGGCAACGCGCATGTAACACCTCTGGAGTTGCAGGCGTCCATAGGCTACCGTGACTGCTTACCATCAGGCGGGCCGTATGCTTGCTTGCCACCGTCGTGGTATATAAAAAAAAACCCTACTATTTTTGCAGTACATGCCACTACTCGTGCCTCAAGAGCCGTGCTTCGTCGGTGCATCTACGCGCGTTCCTTCTCTTGCCACTAATCACGCGCTTGTCGCTTCTGTGTATTTATTGCTATACGTTTTTGGTACTTGATTACAAAACTGCATGTTCCGTATAAAAATGCCAATTTTTTATGGGGTGCGAATGTAAACAAAATCAAATGAATATGATTGCATCAATTTCCAATAGTATTAAAATTTCCCCCGAAGTACAACGACAGTAAAACATGAAAAACTACTTTCCGGGTGTCGCACCATGGTGCGAATTTGACATTGGATTTAGATATTTTTTCTAATTATTTACTCAATTTGCACCGAGTACATTACTTTCCCCAGACCCGCAATGGCCAAAATAGATTTTTTTTAATGTTGTTTTTTTTTTTACCTGTTCCGTAGCTTAAATTAACATAAATAACACGTGCGAATTTAGATATAAGTGTTGTAAAACGTACGCCAAATTACACCAAGTACACCTTTTTTCTCTTCTTAGTTATAACCATTACATTATTTTCAGCCGATTTCACCCCTTTCCGGGGGGGTGAATTTAGTAACGATTGTATAAAGTTCGATTTTTAGCCCATACAAAACAATCCGTAGTGATTTTATTAGTCCTTAGAATTAGTTCCTGACTTTAGTGAAATTTGAGTTAATTTGACCGTACTATACCTACGTGTCGTGTTATAGTAAGTATGTACTAATAATGTTAATGCAAATGTTGTTTAAATCTTTGGAGTCCTTACCTTGAAGGTCCGATTCCGATTTTTATCATTTTAGACAAGTTTTTTTCAACTTGTCCAAAAATACAGACGCGGCGTTAGGCGTGGGCGATGTGGGCCACCGCCTACGGCCTCGCAGTACCACCTTGCACATTAGATAAGTAAAATGTTGGTTACTTCTTGCGCCACCAGAGGGCCTCGCTAAATATATCTTGCCCATATCAAATTTTGGTCTTGTGCCGCCACTGAATACAAACTTATTCTAGTTCTTTGGAGTCCGAGGGAATAACAGCAGATAATATCGCCGCGCAGGAAATGTGCAAATGTTTTGTTATTATTTGTTAGCGATGTTAAAAGAAACTCTTTGCTGCTTATCTGTGGCAAACATTGCAACAATAGGAAAGCAGAAAGCTTTTACAATTCCTAACTATTGCAACTGTATGTACTGCGCAACTTTCACAACAAGACGTTTATTTGAATTCTTATTTTTAAAATTATTATTTTTATGCTCCTGATTTATTTTAATTTACCTTTGCTCATAATAACATAATTATGTAAATTACTATATATGACACAAAAATTACACAGTAGGTAAGTAGGTTTAAGCACAGACGTCGAAGATCTGTTTATAGCACAAAAAAAAATGCGTGCGCGTTATAGCCAATATCCGACAACCAGAAAGCTGCCGACCACACTTTATTAACCTAAAGCTTCTTACCTTGCCATGCATTTACATACTGGAGGTTGGATTATTTGTAAGAAAACACATATCTAACTTCCAATATGTTAAAAGCGCGCGTCGAAATAGACAACTAGCACTTCCAGAACCTAAATTAACTATTTATAAAAACGGGCCCTATTACCAGTCAATAAAAATATATAATAAAATCCCAGATTCTATTAAATTTGTTGAAAGCTATAATATATTTCGAAATAAACTCAAATCGTGGTTAAGGTGGTTCGACTAGGTTACCCAAAGCTTAAACCTCACTAGATGGCGCCACAATTGCAAATTTTGAGTTTTAATTTTTTTGTGGAGTAGTCTTGGTATTTCTATACTGTAAATTATATTTAGCGCACTCTTTAAATAAATATTGAACTATTACAACAAACATTGAACACTTCATTGTACAAAAACTACCCCTTAATGTCGACAGAATGTTTCTTGACTCTATTTCTAAGTATCACTCACACATTGAAACAGTCTTACTGGGATCCATGTAGTAGACAATTTGGCACAGCGTGAGTAAGCTTCAATGGCGTTGCGGTATGTACGTGGAAATACATGCAATAGGATGTGGGTTCGAGACTCATTAGAAATTTTTTTGTTATCAGTATTATCAAGTACCTATTATTATTAAATTATTTTATGAGAAATATGAGCGTTTTCCATGAAAATATTAAAAATCTGATTCTCACACATCATGATATTTTTGGGTTCTTCCAACTCAGAATCACTAGCATAATCAATCCTCGTGCTAAAAAAACCCGAAAATTTGTATTGAAATTTTAGTTTTACATTGTAATTTCTTTCACACTAAAATGTGACGTAATGGTATGGATATTTTAGGATATCTTTTTTTAATGCTAGGGTGGAGAAGATTCTAAGTAGAATGAACCTAAGAAAGTCTAAATTTGTAAGTCAGATTTTCCGGTATTTTTTTTTAAAAAAAACGCTGTTTTGTTCTAAAATTAAAGCAATCCCTTACTGCCCAGCCTTTAAAAAAGTAGGTACTATTTTACAGTAGAATAATTAAAACATTTTTTTACGATACATTAAATTAAATTACAGTGAGTTACATAATTGCATGGCCTTCTATTTATAACCATTATAAAAAGAAATGAGATATTTACCATGTTTGTTTATATTATTGATTTCCCGATATTTTGACACAACTAGAAGTTTCACACAATGCCTAGAGATAGAAAATTATTTATTTATTTTATTTATTGTCAATTTCATTCAACGGATCACATCATATCCAATTTATTTTCTACCTAGTTGGTTATTAAATTCTGTTACTGCAATAATCTTTATCTACATAAAATATACCAACGAAAGTTTAAAAAAGTATATATTAAAATGAAGTACACAAAATCAGGAATTACATATGACAATATCATTCAAAATCGCCTCCTCTGGCTTTGACACAGGCCCTCAAACGACGAGGCCAGTCATCAATAGCGGCGCGCACGATTGTCATGTCTAATTCCGTCACTGTCTTAACTATGGCCCGCTTGAGGGAGTTAAGATTTGTGTGGGGTTTAGCACAGGCTTTCTCCTCAATAACCTGCTATATGGCATAATCCAGGGGTTTAAGGTCCGGGCTGGAGGACGGCCAGTCTTCGTGGGCAATAAAGTCAATTTTGTTCCTTCGAAACCAGGCTTGAGTTGTTTTTGCCTTATGTGCAGGAGCTGAGTCCTGTTCAAAGATCCATGGCTGGTTTTGAAATAGGGTGTGGCTTAAGGGCTTCACTATTGGTTCAAGAACGGTTTCCAGTTTCCGGTTTTCACACTTTTTTCACAGAAATGAATCTGTGTTAGCCCTGAGTATGACACACCCAAAATCATGTTTGGCGGGTGCCCACATTTGTGCAACGCAATAGGGTTGTTTCCATCTACAAATCTTAGGGCATAATTGTATCCCAACAAATTCTTTTGGATTATAAGAACATGTTAAACTGCTTTTAGGGGACCTGTAATGACCATATTTTTATAAAAATTGAATTTAAAATAACTTTTGGCACACATCACGTGACCAAACTCGAAACGTCATTGAAGATTCTGATGACGTCAAAACTCTCGGATTGACACTGTTGACAGTTAGGCGATTAATAACAAATGACAAATATCAGTTGACAGTTCGTATCTTCTACGTATATATGTAGTTATGTGTCAAACCATAAACTGTGACGTCAACAATTTTCAAAGAGCGTCTTGGGCGCGAAAGCATCTGTCAAAATATATTTTGTTAATTTGACATATTTAAAGCCGTTTTTAGTATAAAAGCTGAATTTTAAGGCAACTTTTAGTTAATATAGAAAGTAATACAAGCGTTTCAAAAAATTGGAATACGATTCTCTTTTAGGCCCCAATTCATTATAGATACGACGAGATAAGCGTTATGTGTGGTATATAATTATAGCTCACAAATCCACCACATTATGTCATTTTTTATTTTTTCGGTAGCATTTGTTTTAACGGAAATAAAGAGGTTGCAACTCGAGTAACAGAACTTCAGAACAGATATCATTTGATATTTACCAGTCGCTTTTCGGTGAAGGAAAACATCGTGAGGAAACTGGACTAATCCCAAAAAGGCTTAGTTTTACCCTCTGGGTTGGAAGGTCAGATGGCAGTGGCTTTCGTAAAAACTAGTGCCTACGCCAAATCTTGGGATTAGTTGTCAAAACGGACCCCAAGCTCCATTGAGCCGTGGCAATATGCTAGGACAACGCTAGGAAGAAAGAAAGAAATCGAGTAACAGAACTTAGTAACCAACTAAGTATAATAGTTATGATGTAAATGTCCATATCATGTTGGAGTCATATATGTATTAGCCAACTAATTATTCAAGATCAATACACTTAGCTCCCTTAGGTATTCGCCTAAGTACAATCTCGGGCAAAATTGAGTTTTATAAAAGTGAACTAGTTTCTAGGTCATATTTTCTATGAATTGGTCATTTTTTTAGACTCCAATTACAGTTACACTTTTCCTGGTTTTTCGCGGACCAGAATATCGATGATTTTTGTAACTTGATTTAGACGTTGCTATCATTTTCAATCCAAAAACACATAAAATCACAATTCAGAACATGCGGCAGCGTTGTTTTCTATCAAGTACCTCAAGCACCAGAGCGGCTACCGGGAAAATCGAAATTCGTCAATTTCGGGCATTTTTCTCTGTCACTCTAATTACGTCTTAGTGAGAGTAAAAGAAAGGTCCCCGCAATTTGCGAATTTAGGTTTTCGCGGTAGGCCCCCAAGTCCTGTCAAGTTTCAGCAGTGTTGCCAGGTGAGCGGAAGAGAATTATCGTACTTGAGTGTCAATATTATTGTACCGTTGAAAAAAATATCGTACGCCAATCAAAAAGGCAGCCCCTAAAAATGTCTAGCAAAATAAGCTTAAATTTCCAATTAATAATAAAAAAAAAGACAATTTTCGTCTAAATTGCGCAAAAAATCTGTTTATGTTTGTGTATTTTTGGGATAGACTCAAACGGTATACAGGAAATTGTGACATTTTAAACTTTAAACTTACACCAAGGAGCCGAACACCCAAAAGATACTAATTTTAGCCTATTTCTGAGAGAAAGTGTCATATTTTGCTTCAAATTACTAGAGTTTTAAGGTGGCATCATCCAAGGGCTGAAAGTATAGTACTTTAGTGTACGATAATGCTCTTTGGAACATTACGTCATACCGGGGCCCAAATTATCGTACATGTACGACAATTATCGTACGCCTGGTCACACTGAGTGTCAGTGTCGACAAAGTCAGCTATAAACGCGTCAAACATAGCAACGTCGCGCCGATGGCCGGCCGAGGCATGGAGTGGCAACGCCGCAATGTATTTGTACACGACATTTGTCACACACACATGAGTAAAATTTATAAAAATATAACGTTGATTATTGCATGATTTCTGTATGAAACAAAGTTTTTCTATTAATTTAGCGCAAATGAATATTCGAAAGTAGATAGATGCGCAACTATTTATGTAATAATATTGTGTAATTAATTAATTAATAGCGATTGTTTTTTGTATGAAAATCGAACCACCTTAATTAGGAAATCATTCTATTCATATCAAGAATTTATGACATCTGATAACGAAAAAGTATAAATTTCAATTTTTTTTTTTTTTATCTTTTACCTTTGTCTCAATGTAATGGAATGATTTAATGAATTGACATTATTATTATTTAGCTAATTACACGCTAGTTATTATTAGAAATTAGTGTTAGTAAGACTCACGACATTTTAAATTCGATTATTATTATGATATGTTTATTGACATCCCTGCATTTTTTTTATATATTTTAATCCGTATTATTATTATTAGTATAGTTATTTACATTGAATAACTACAATTAAAACGAATTATTGTAATATATTTTAAATTATTTTCGAAATTATTATACGTAGACTACTACTAAATTTAGATATTAGGCAATTGGTAATAATAATAATATGTTTTATTAGGTAATTTTAAGTATTTAGTTTGTCATGAACATGACATGTAACTTGGCGTTATAAATAATTTGTATTTGTATTTTTGTATTTAATAAGGTTAACTTGCAATACCCTACTCTGTACTGTAAAAATTTAATTTAAGATAACATCTGTATGTACCATGGAATGCAATTAATAAATGAAATATGAAATAAGATGTTGAGAATAACCCCATATGATAAAACTAAGTAGGTACAAATTTTGTTCTGCAATAATCACGGGAATCATTTTGAATAGTAAGGTTTTTTAACGGCAGCGAAAATATAGTGGGTAAAATTTTTCGTGAAAATATTTTATCCCGTATGCGGTTTTTAATAGATGTTGTGAACTTGTTATTAACTTAGTTTTTTGCAGATTTCAACTGGTATTTAAATCATTCAAACGGAATGCTCTCGTTAGTTTTAGTAATTATTTTTATTCCCAAGCAACGGATTGACAGGTTTCGTGAAAATATGTTTAATTCTTTGCCTTTGTTTCGCCATCTCGGTTTTGGATAATCCTTTAACGGGAAAATTGTGGTACAAAGTGAGATAAAAGTGTAAAGCCATTGTTTGATTCCTTTTGCTTAGATATTTATTTTGCGAGTAGCGCGAAGAAAATTCAGTAAAATAAATATAAATATTTTAGGGACATTCTTACACAAATACATAGAAAACATCCATGACTCGGGAGCAAATATCTGTGTTCATCGATTCGAGCCCAGGACCATCAGCTTCACTATCATAGCCAGGCAGGGTCACTATCATAGGCCAGACTGGTCGTCAAATAAGTAATTATTATGGGAAACTCTTACATACTTGAAGTCGCACTAGATGTATGAAGTCGCACCCGAGAACGCCAGTCATGCTAAAAGGCCTATTACTGATTATTCTGTAAGTTGAAATGTGTGACAGTGTTTAAGGCATTGGAATTTTTCCGAAAGCGACCGCCATCTGGCTTTCCAAATCCGGAGGAATTAGGCCTTGTTGGGATTAAATCAGCAACCCGGCAATTTTTTATTTATCCGTAAAGCCTCTGGGATTGCGCTGTTGTGGGATTACGTTTTAAGTACAGTGTGTAAATTCAATACGTACGAATATTTAAACGATGGCTAGCATTGGACCTAAGAAGTATATTGAGACAGATTTTGCCTAGAAATACAATTGAATTGTTAACCATACAAAATAATTCGGCCCGCAATGTAAAGCAATTTTTTGAATAATGATGATGAAATGGATATTCCAATGCATGTATTTCCTTTGTTGTTTTTATTATATTTGTTTGACATTTAGAATTTATTCTAGAAACAATCTAGACTAGTATTTTTTATAAATTTTTTTTGTATGACTATATTTTGTGAAAGTTTTAGTATAAAATTTGATCTATGAATTATATTCATTAGTATTATATATGGAATAATATTTACAACATCAATAAATTGCTCTGATAATTAGATTAAGATAATTATATGTAATACTGTCTTACTATTCATAAGTGCTTGTTGCTAGGCTGACATGAATAAAGTATATTTGAATTGAATTGCAACACTAAGTTTCGAGATATGAATATTTCAAAGCTTGATTATGTCACTATTGTATACAACACTTTTTCTATACAATACGAGTCATATGAAATAATACTTTTTTTTACTATAAAACCTAATTAAATAACGAAAATTGTTAAATATCTCAGTAAACAAAACTGTAGATATAAACGCGCGCCTCCCGCCCGCCATGCGCCCGTTTAGACTTTTCAATGGGAACGCGCCGTTGCACGTGATTGGTCTTTTTTTCAGTTGACTACAGCTTATCGAAATGAATCTTATAGTTGAGTGGGAGCCCATACATAAAAATACGCAATTAGAGTTTGATATACGAAATATCAATTCAACCATTACAATCGAAGAATAGAAAAAAATATTAAAAATCATATGTGAAAAATACACTAGTTTCAAAGTAGATACTCTTACTTTTTAGTCACTCCAAACAATATAGAAAAATATATCACACGAAGCGCGCGCACTCGTAATGTCGTAACGTACATTTGCGACGACATCCTAGTGAAAGCAAAGTCTGGTAGTGATTCATCACTCATACGCTGACAGCGGTAGGGACAACTGACACTACATAGTAACAGTAATCCTGTGCAATAATCTATGTAAAAGGTGTCACAAAGGACTAAAAACCTGATACTTTAGAATAGATTAGACTCGATTTTTTTTAATGCAGGTTATGTTGCATACAAGTTTTAGATTTGTAATTATTGATACAGAATATTTTCAAATAAAGGATACAAAAATCAAATAAATTTGTAAGACATTGTAACTTAATGCTATTATATAGTAAAACGGCATACGAAGCAGGAGGGCCGAACGCATCCCTCCTGCTTCGTATGGACGTGGAAGTGGATTTCTTTGTGACTACCAAAAATATTTATTCCTGAGTCTATATTATATCTAAGTATGTATTTATCTGTATAAGTATGTACATCGTCGGATCGTTGCCTTGTTCCCATAGTCATAGTTTGGGGCTAGGTCAATCTGTGTAAGATTGAACCCAAATATTTATTTATGTATTATATATTTTATTTCAACCTCATAGATTTAAAAATGTAGGCGGTGAATAAAATCATGAGATCGATACTACGACATACACTAGGTGTTGCGACTGCAACTTAATATTATATAAAAATCAATGCAGTAGCTAAACGCAGCCGTCGGGCTCGGCTATTATTCGGAGGCTTTTTAAAAGCACCAATAGGAGCGCTCCACATAATCTGTATCGCGGCCAATTGGAAGCATTTAAATGTAAACCTTTTGTACTGATCAAGTAAAATATGGCAAATCACTCTTGCATCATCCTCCATACTTTCAACACCTATTTTCTACATTGAACCGTTTTGGCAAGAACCCTTGTAAACCAGTACCTTTGGGAAGATTATACTTCACTTCATTATAAATCGAAGTTTTATTTAAGTCGTCGAGGCCCTGACCTGCACGGCGGCTACACTAGGCGGATAGAGGAGTCAGAGAAAATAAAAACTTTTCAATAAAATAAGTTACATGGGGAAATAATCTTATTAATAAACTTGTCTTTTATTAGAAAACGTTGCTAAGGTTTGCTGCAACTTACGATTCGGTTTGGGATATTCATTTTCTACCCTAAATCAAGTATTTTATTATATTACTATATATTTATATTACAAGATAATAGTATTTTATATAATCGTGATATAATAGAGAGCTTTTCAGTCAAGTACTACGGTACAACGAAGCTTGCTGAGTTGCCTAAGTAAGGTACGAGATTGAAAAGCTTAATTATATCACTATTTTACAATAATTTTTCTACGAGTCATCTAAAATAATACTTGATAATAAATGACTTGACTCGACAAAACGCGCGACTATCGCCCCACGCCCCGCGCCCGTTTAGTATTTTCTATGGGAGCTACACCGTATAGAAATGAAATCTTATAGTTGAGTGGGACCCATACATGATAAGTACGCAATTATACTTTGGTATACGAAATCCTAATTCAACCATTACAGTCGACGAGTAGAAAAATAGTTTTAATGGTTACTTACATAGCGTAAATATATAAATTTAAATACATACGCGTTTAATCCTCTAATTCGAACGAATTTGATCAATTCCACGACACTTTCACGTAAATGATTTGAAACTGAGTTGCGGTGTTTTTTGTGTACGAGTAGGTAGTTTAGTTGTTTTATATTGCTTTTTCAGGATCCAATCTAGACCTCTAAATGAAACATAACAGAAAAATCCAAAAGATACATTTTCGACTGCTGCAAGTGTGAGTATTATTCTAGCTGGCTCACGGGCCAAATAACACGTCCACGCAATCTCAATCAGAACTGAGCGGATCGGCTCCGAGCCACATGCAAACAGTTGCAATATTTTCATCCGCTGTCCGTGTATTTTGTGGTTTACGCGCCAAAATGTCAAAAGAACTGAAATAACTGGATAAAATCGGGTCCAAACAGAGCGTCGCCATTCTTTTCGCCATTCGCAAGTTGATCTATTTTAACTATACTTTTGCCTAGGCTAGAAATACATATGTAAAATTGTATATTCCTCCGGCTGAAGAAGAATATGTTCCCTGCCTCTCAAGAAACTTCAGTATGGGGTTCTTCAAAAATGTCTTCACAAGGAGGCGTATTCCGATTGTAATAACAGGTTATGACTTTGATCTAGATTAGTTCTGAATAGGTATAATCTGTCAGTGACATAAGTGACATTACTTTAACCAGAAACGTCACATTTGACACTGACAGATCATATCCATAACTTATACAGCTATATAACCTGTTTTCAACCAAAATACTTGCACGCGGCGCACGACTCAAGGGCTCAACGTTTTCGAACGCCTGCAACACAATCCCCTGGAGTTGCAACCGTCTATGGGCTACAGTATGGAAGGTAGAGGTAAGGAGAACAATCTCTTATGGGAGAACTGTTGCTAAAGTGTCACGCGGGCAGCTGTAAATAATAGTTTGAAATCTCTCCGACGGCGCTATGGTAGCAGAAGGACATGACGTGGACTTAGACGTTATTGATGGAGTGAAGTGCGCTGTCAACATATTTTAATTTTTTTATCGAAGTCGAAAATTTGTTCGAGATGTATTCTGGCGCCACCTGTTTAAGGATTTTTGATGAACACTTTTCATACACATAGATTGTTCTCCTTAGGCTACAGTAAACTCCAGCCATCAACCGTGTTGTAAACTTGTTTCCCAAAGACATAGAAAGGGTTCCATTTTGCTGCACGTTTTGTGTGTGTAACATTCGGTACCACAATTTTTCCTGAGCGAGGCCCTCGCTTATCTTTTTTTGTACGGTTTCCGTTTCGCACGTTCGCTTCCCGCCAACAAAACGCGTTACGCAAATTTGATAAAAGCAGAAACAATGCCTGAAATGTATTACCTAAAAGGGTTGACCCAAAAATGACGGAATGTGGGCTTATTGTGTGAACACGTCTGGAAATAGGTAAGTCATTTTAGTTGGAGAAGTTTATTTTTACATGGTTATCTATTACAAATACCTACATGTTATTGAATACAGACACCTTAAATCTATTACTTCGTTCGTATTATTATTATCCAAAAGATAAAAGTACGGTAAACTACCAAATTAATGAGCCCTACTTTTCACTACTACTACCTTAAATAAAGCTCGATGGGGCCAATCACTGGAGGAGTATAGTTGTCCCTATGTGTTATCCCTATGTCTTATGTCTTATAGCGTGTAGAAAGGGTATACACTATAGTGGTGTTGGATGGCTTATGGCGCAGCGGGATGGCTATGATATGGCCACAGTGTCGGTTTTTCGTCCGCACATCAAAGGTAATGGGCCAGTGATGGTGCGTCCACATCTACATGTGGCCCATTCCATAGTGCATGCTCTCAACCATCGCATGGCCATCTCGTTGGTCCAGCGCTGGGCCATCGTGTAGAGGAGCCATCACTAATATCACCATCGCATTCCCATTTCGCTTATCTGGCGGTGTTCCATCGTGTAGCGGAGCCATTATACTTACTTACAATCTACTATAGCAAGCTTTTTACCGTACCTGACAGGCCACGGTATTGTGTAGTACAAAAGTGCCGCAAAAGTTAGAGTTTAATAGTTCCCATCCAAAGTTAACGCCATAAACAGCCTTTCAAAGTGAAACGAGGCGAAACTTACTCTTTCAGAGAAATAACGACACCGCAGGGTTGGATTTAGCTTACTTTAATGTAAACATAACTTTTTAACTTTTTTTTAATAAACAAATAAAAAATCTTCCAAAGAAGTGAAAAATCTTTAAAAGTATGTAGAGTTAAAAGTTCATCCTGACGACATATTTTATTTGTCGGTAGATATATACATACTTAATAACTATTAATTGCATGTATACAATAATAATAATTAAGATTCTTTGCACCATTTTTGATAAAAGCATATTTATAGAACTCGGTGGGAATAGGATTTGCAGGTGTTAGATATGTATGCATGTGTGAGTGCGCGCCGCTGTGTTTGTAACCTGTTCTGGAATGCATTATAATAAATCAGTGTTAAACTGGCTCGCTTGTTTGATGGTCGTGCACCCTCCCGTAGCACCCCCTTGCGCAGATCTAACACGTGGCGACGTTCGGACTCGCGTTTAAAAAATAATTATGGCCACGGGAGCAACGTTTGGCGTTCTTTCGACATTTGATCACATTTCGCAGGACTGGATCAGCTACAAATCTCGGCTAAGTCAATGGTTTATTGCCAACGACATACATGAGCAGACCGACAAGTCCGCGGTCAAGCGAAGAGCGATTTTGTTAAGTGCATTAAGTGAATCATCGTTTAAGTTAGCTAGTGACCTGGCATTGCCCAATAAAGTGGAGGAATTGGAGTACGCAAAAATAATTAAAATCCTCGATGACCACTTTACTCCAAAGCGACTCAGCTTCGCGGAGAAATCTACCTTTTATTCGGCAACGCAACGGCCAGGTGAAAGTCACACTCAATGGGCAGCCAGGATTAGAGGGTTGGCGGCACATTGCGGGTTTAAGAATTTGGAAGAAGCTTTGCTAGATAAATTTATCATGGGCATGGCGGCGGGACACGAAAAGGATAAGCTGTTCGCACAGAATCAACAGGAGCTGACCCTGGCCAAGGCTATCGACTTGGCAGAGAGCGTACGGTGCGCGCGCCGCGCCACCGCCGCGCAGGCTCCGGGGGCGAGCGCAGCGGGCGCCGGCGCTGACGTGGCGGTGGCGGGCCCGGACTCCGTGTTCAATATCTCCAAAAAAGAGAAGTGCAATGTTTGCGGGTTTACCAATCATAAATCTAATCAATGCGGCTACAAAAACTATAAGTGCAAAAAATGTAATAGAAAGGGACATTTACGTAAAATGTGCACGTTCAAGGACGCAGTGAAATTCGTCGAAGAAGGGTATGAGGACGAAGGAGACGACGGTAAGCAATTTTTCAATATTCGGTGCGTAAAGGGCAGGCCCATGACGGAGCGGGTCCGGGTCGGTGATCTGTTTTTGGAGTTCGAAATAGATAGTGGGGCAGCGGTAAGCGTTATAACTGAAAGTTTTTATAATTCCCATTTTAAAGAATTGCCATTGTCGAACTCAAGCAAAAAATTATTTAATTATTCGGGCCATATTATTAGAACGTTAGGTGTTATTACAGTACCTATTTCGTATATCGAAGAAACACATTTGATATCCATATATGTGGTTAGGAATGGGGGGCCACCTATTCTTGGCAGGAATTTTATTCGCGCATTTAACTTGGAGCTGGCGCGGGCGAACCGCGCCATGCATGCCGTGAACGCCATAGCCGCGCCGCTTGGGCACAATGAGCAACATTGTGACCAAGACATTATTGAAGAATTGTCGTTAAAGTTCCCTCAGGTCTTTTCAGGCAATCTAGGGAGATTTAATAAGTATACCGTCGATTTGCACCTAAAACCGGACGCTAAACCGATCTTCTTCAAAGCTAGACAGGTGCCCTATGCTTTAAAGGAAAAGATAGATAAAGAGTTAGATAGGTTAATTGGGTTAGGAATTTTAGAACCCGTTCAACACTCAGAATATGCGTCACCGATTGTACCAGCTTTGAAGAAAGACGGTAGCATAAGGTTATGTGCTGACTACTCCGTCACTATTAATAAACAATTATTAATAGATCAATATCCTTTGCCTTCTGTTAACGATTTATTATCCAAACTACACGGGGGCGTCCAATTTAGTAAGATAGATTTATCTATGGCGTATAACCAATTCGTCCTTGGCGAAAAGTCTCAGGGTCTGACATGTATTAATACACACCGCGGGTTATTTAAATATACCAGGTTAGTTTTTGGGTTGGCTTGTGCACCTGCTATATTCCAGCGCGCCATGGAATGCGTACTGGCGGGTATAGATGGAATAATTTTTTTATTGGATGATATCCTAATTACGGGCACGAATAAAACCCAGCATAAAGAAAGGTTAACCGCGGTGTTACAACGTTTAGAAGACGCGCAATTAACTGTCCAAATGAGCAAGTGCGAATTCTTCAAGGACGAAGTTGCTTATCTGGGGCACGTCATAGATAAACACGGGGTAAGGAAGTCCCCGGATAAGGTTAAGGCTATTTTAGAGGCGCCTAAACCCTTGAACGTAGCTCAGCTACAATCTTTCTTAGGTCTAGCCAATTATTACCGCAATTTTGTACCGTCGGCATCTTCAGTTTTAAGTCCATTGTACGAATTATTAAAAAAGAATGCAAAATGGGACTGGACGTCTATCCATGATAGCGCGTTTAATAAAGTAAAAAATATTCTTTCCTCAGATAGTACTTTAGCCCATTTTGACCCCAATGCTACTTTGATTTTGACGGTAGACGCATCACCTGTGGGCTTGGGGTCCATTCTTTCACAATTTGGTCCCGACGGAGTGGAAAGGCCAATATCATACGCTTCCCGAACGCTTACGTCAGCAGAAAAAAAGTATGCGCAAATTCAGAAGGAAGCCACTGCCATTATTTTTGGAATAAGGCGTTTCCACCAGTACTTATATGGTCGGTCAGTTCCGTTTGTATTGCGAACGGACCACAAACCACTACTCTCAATATTCGGTCCCCATAAAGGGATCCCCGAAATATCCGCTAACAGACTGCAACGCTATGCGATATTTTTATCAGCCTATAATTATACTATTGAATATATAACGAGTAAACAAAACAGTGCTGATTATCTGTCGCGAGCGTGCCTTCCGACGCGGACGGCGGCAGGGGCGGGGGAAACAGGGGAGGCGGGCCAAGCCGATACTGAGGAATGTGAGGTAAGAACCGCTTACGTCAATTTCGTAGTAGAGGGTAGCTTGCCCGTGACGCTGGCCGACCTGCAGCGCGAAACCGATCGCGATAAGGTACTTAGCACGGTCAAGCGTTATGTTATGAATGGCTGGCCTAGGAAGACAAATTATAAAGAATTAAAACCATATTTTTATTGTCGATCTCAGTTATCGTACGAAAATGGATGTTTAATGCGAGGGCATAAGGTTGTCATTCCTTCGTCATTAAGGGTTGGTATTTGTAATGAATTACACAGCTCTCACTTCGGTATAGTGAAGATGAAAGCCGAGGCGCGTAAGAGACTGTGGTTCCCTGGCGTGGATGCTGCGCTGGAGCGGCTGG
The DNA here is from genome assembly GCF_033807575.1 of Cydia pomonella. Classification (NCBI taxonomy): domain Eukaryota; kingdom Metazoa; phylum Arthropoda; class Insecta; order Lepidoptera; family Tortricidae; genus Cydia; species Cydia pomonella. The sequence continues at coordinate 6,590,552 of NC_084720.1, forward strand.
CGGGCGCGTGCGCCGTGTGCGCCGCGCTACGCGGCGCGCCGCCGCACGCACCGCTGGCGAGCTGGCCGGTGCCCCCGCACCCATTTTATCGAGTTCATATTGATTTTTTGGGGCCGTTCAATAATCACGTTTACCTAGTTGTTGTTGACGCGTATAGCAAATGGGTTGAATGTTACAATATGTTTTCGTCACATGGGACGAAAGCGGTTATTGAGCGGCTATGTGATTTTATGTCACGATTTGGCATACCTCACACACTAGTGAGCGACAATGGCACTTCTTTTACTTCGCAAGACTTCAAATTGTTTTGCGCCGTTAACGGTATTAAACATGTGTTATCACCTGTTTATCATGCATCGAGCAATGGGCAAGCGGAATCTTTTGTTAAAATAGTCAAAAAGGGTCTTAAAGGTATTATGTTAAGCAGTCAAAATAATAAACCTATACAGGGAAAAATATGCAAATTTTTATTTGATTACAGGAACTCCAAAAATAGTACCACAGGTAAATCACCCGCGGAGTTAGTATACGGCCGAGAGTTACGATCGAGGCTAGATTTGATTAATCCGTTCGACGAACGTTCGTTAATCGGAGGTCCGACGACACCAACTGTGGACTACGTCGCTAGGCGACGATATGCAATCAGCCCTCAGTTCGCCACTCCTCCCCAAGTGCAGGATTCTAATTATGATACCGAGTAATTAGATTTAGGTTAAGGTCATTGTAATTGTACTACGGTATATTTCTAGCTATAAGAGGGAGGGATGTTAGATATGTATGCATGTGTGAGTGCGCGCCGCTGTGTTTGTAACCTGTTCTGGAATGCATTATAATAAATCAGTGTTAAACTGGCTCGCTTGTTTGATGGTCGTGCACCCTCCCGTAGCACCCCCTTGCGCAGATCTAACAGCAGGCTTCGTGTAAAATTTTCTCCTCCCAAGATCTCCCAGCTCGCCGGTTGAAACTTTACTCTCAGTCCTGCTAATCTCATATCTCAGTCATAGTTTTAAAAATGTTGCTTCGCCCTATTAGGGTCCATGTTCATTTCGTACTGACTACTTAATTATAAAAACAACTTGTAATACCATGGTTGCAACGAATAAATGAAAAAAATTACAAAATGCGAGCATTCCTTAACTCGACAGTACTGTACTTCCCCAAGTGTGCCTAGGTAGGTACTTCCCATATTGCTCCAAAAGTGTCTATTTTCATATAACTTGGCGTCAAGGATTAATGAAAATTATCCTCACGCTCGAACTCGAACACAATTAGCATACCTAATACACTGGAAAGTTACACACACGACATCAAAATTCTCTCCGGCGACCCGCACCGCTCAGTACATTTCGACATTTCACGACACGACACCGTGATAATTTGCTGTCTTAGAGTATTTTTACACTACCTGTGCGACATGAAATCACTAGAGTACATACATTGTCCCTGACTTATAATGAATATTATAGTTGCGTTGGGAGCCCATACATGAAAAGTACCCAGTTACAGTTTGGTACCTATACGAAATTTTAATTCAACCATTACAGTCGACGAGTAGAAAATATATTTTTTTTACTTTGAATTATAAATAAAGGCTTTTAAATAAAATTATGAAGGATAAATTTCTCGGAAAATAAGTTATATAATTTTAGATGACCGCGCTTGACCGCTTCCCCGTACAAACCTCCAAATATTTTTCTCCGTGGATATGATTTATTATAGAAAATAATTTTGAATATAGTAAACACCCCTATAATGGAACAGGCACCAGTAGGTAATGGGATGGTATAGATTTATCCTATAAAACAAGTATTTACGATCAGTTTTTAATCGCTGGCAACATTTTACCATAAACAAGAGCCAAAGAGCTGCTTAAATTTAATTTTTCATTGTATTTTGTTAGTTTTTAAATTAATGGCGCCATACATCCCATGACTGGAGCAATACCATACCATAGTTTTAATTGGTTAATATTATTGAAACCAATTGCAGAAGCTTTCATTAAATACATAGAAAACACAAAAGACGGATTGGGCATTCATGTTTTAAAGCATAAAGCGGAAGAAATTTTACAGATGTCAATGAAAAACCAATAATACTCCAAATTTTTTCTTAAATTTCCCATGATTGGTGGCGGTAACATAATTTGACATATATTATCTACAGCTATGCCCTTTCGTTTTATATAATTATATTACTTAGGAGCTTTAAAAAATCGATCAAACGAAGTCAGTTAAGTCAAGCCTAACGAAGGGGCATAGCTATGGTTAACACATATAAATTATGTAAAAATATTTTCCATAATGGTAATATATACAGAGGGGAAAATGGGGACTACGTTTGTATGGAGCAGCGAACATCCACTATCATGTTAAGTGACAATTTTAAAACAAATAAAAAAGGGCTACTTTAAACAATATTGCTATTGTCACTTAAATAACATCTTCGAAAGCAAAGCAGTTCTATTATTGTACTAAAATTTGAAGTTATTTCATGACCTCAAACAATCATCACATATATCGGGGGGCATCGAAACTGATATTGGACAAAACAGAGAGAAAAGTAGACACAGGCAAGGACCGGAAAACCCCTCTTTAGGCTTAAGCCTATCATTTCGGTAACCCAATCAATTTGGTTTCCAAATGATAAGGTAACCTTATTAAAGGGTTACCATATTAGAATGGTAAGCTTATTGAAATGGTAACCTTAACTGTTAACTAAGTTAACTCCAAAACCCTATCGCGATAGGGTTTTACTAACTGGTTTTCATTAAGTTATGGTAACTTTTATACGTTGCTTATTGTTTTCCTACATTTTACTATTTTGCTATAGAGCTCTGATCGTAGTTACATTGCTGTGTGTCACACAGGCCCAGATAACAACTTTGTTGACTGTATCTAAGGCCTGTTTACACGCTGATTAGTGTTAAGGACGTGTTCATACATTTGCTACGAGGCACAAGTAGCAAATACGAACTCACACTAAACACTAATCAGTGTTTAAACAGGCGCTAACCAACCACTTCACGCCTAATACCTATATAAACACATGGATTGCCAGGAACAAGGGACAAAAATGCTATTATGTAATAAGAGAGATAAATACTTGTGTCCGCTTCATTGTTAGTTCCTTACGTTTGTGTATTATCTTGTTATTTCCTTGAGTTTTTTTTTTTTTTTTTTTTTTCTATGTATGGACTTGAAGGCGGTGTTGCCCATAGCCAACGTCAAGTAAAAGGGTGGGAAATAAACGCGGAAAGGAATAAAGGATATTCGGAATTTGGAAAAAGTGGTCAGGTCAGGTATGTTTAATAAAAAAAATACAATGTGATAAATATACTTAATATTATAAAATACTATACTTTAATGTTATTACGGAAGATGAACCAAGCTAAGATGTTATATAAATCGGGGTTAATAAGCAAGGAAGGAATGTCTATTGGAAAGGGAATATGTTTAGATTGTAAAGTTTCCATAAAAACAGTGCGATCGTATAAGGGACAAGAAAAGAATATATGGTTAATATCAGCCTCATCAGCACCACAGTCACATTTAGGGTCATTTATAAATTGAAATCTAGCAAGATCAGAAGGAGCAGATGTATGGCCCAATCTCATGCGTGTTAAACATGATATTTCACGTCTTTTAAAGTTTTTATTGTAAAACCACGGCTTTATAGGGATGTCGCTTTGAATCTTAAAGTAATAACTTCCTGATTCCAGGCTGCTCCAAAACCAAAAGAACTCCCAGGCTAGCCTGAGATATCTTTTGGGGAGCAACAGAAGATCATGGCAATAGTTTTTATACGGAAATATATCACCAGAAGCAACAGCATCTACGGCCAGACGATCAGCCTTCTCATTTCCGGGAATTCCACAATGACTTGGCACCCATACAAAGTTTACAGTAAGCCCTTTCTTTTCGCATTTTAACAAGAGTTCTCGGATATCATATAACAAAGGGAAATTATATGCCATTTTAAAAGGTGACTTTAATATAAGTTGGAGGCAACTTTTAGAATCTGAAAAAATTACACATTTATTTAAATTAAACATGCAAACGTACTCAACAGCTTTATAAATACCAAATAGTTCTCCAGTAAATACCGAAGACTCTGGAGGGAGTTTAATTTTTTCTACAACATTATACTGGTGATGAAATACACCAACCCCAACACAACTATTTGTAGAAAGTTTTGATGCATCTGTGTATATGTGATGCCAACCAGACCAATTTTCGCCCACTAAGTTGTTAAATACAGGTTTTGCACTTATTATATGCTTAATAATATTGGAGTCTAGAATAACTTGTGGAGAGATAGTCAAAGAGTCAAAGTCTTTCTCGTATATAGGAAGGGAAATATATCTGACAGTAGGAGAAGACAGAGACTTAAATTTAAGGTAGCTATTAATTATACAAGGAGGAGTTCTATTACGCCAATATGGAGATGTCTGTATGTGATCATAAAGAGTCAATAATTTTGTGATCAGAGGATGTGATGAAAATTGCATAGTCCTAAAAATGAATCTGTCAGATAAAAATTGACGTCTTAAATGCGTAGGTGGGTCAACACACTCCACTTGCATAGCATTAGCAGGACTGGTTCGCATAGCACCAAGGATTGTCCTAAGTGACTTATTCTGTATGACATTGAATGCTTTAAAGGCTTCTTCTGTACCCGGTGTTAAAAGAAAAGAACCGTAATCAACAACGCTTCTTATAACTGAATTATAAATAAGCTTCAAATAGAAAGGATGACTACCCCACCATACACCAGCTAAGCATCTCAATATGTTTAATGAGCGTTCGCATCTACCTTTAACATAATTGGAATGACCCTTGGTGGACAAATTGTAGTCTAAAACAATTCCTAAGTATTTAACTTCTTCGCAAAAGGAGATTGCAGATCCACCATAAGATACATTTTCATGAACAGTTTTTTTTCTTGGAGAAAATAGAATCGCCGAGGTTTTCGGAACTGAAAGGTCTAACCCATTATTATTTAAAAATACATTCAGTTCCTTTAAACTAGCATTTATATGCTCGCAGGCCTTCTGTACTGATCTATTTCTAGAGTAAAGAACTATGTCATCGGCGTATTGTATAATAGATATATAATCTGGCAAATTAGAACTAAGGTCGTATGTATATACATTAAAAAGTAAGGGGCTTAACACAGAGCCCTGTGGTAGTCCTTTCCAAACTGTCCTGTATAATACTTTATCATCTAAATCTAACTTGATCGACCGTTCATAAAACATAGCAGCAATAATATTGCATAAGCGTTCAGGCACTCCCAAGAGGAACAATTTATTTACAAGAATTGATATATTTACATTATCGTAGGCAGAATTGATATCTATAAAACAAGCTACTACATATTCGCGTTTTGAAAAGGCTAAAAGAATATCAGAAACTAATAAACTAACACAGTCTAATGTGCTTCTACTTTTGCGAAAACCATATTGAATATCAGGTAATAATTTCTTACTTTCAATAAACCACTCCAACCTATTTTTAACTAAATGTTCTAAAATCTTAATTAAAACGGAAGATAACGCAATTGGACGATAAGAGTTTGGATCATTACGGGGTTTATTCGGTTTGAGAAAGGGTAACACTAACTGTATTTTCCAATTTGGTGGAATGTCGCCTGTCAAAAATATTGAGTTGATAATATTAAGAAAGTAACCTAAAATATTGTCACTAGAATGGGTCAAAAAGGAATATGGAATACCGTCGCATCCTGGTGCAGAATCCTTCACATAAGATAGCACATTCTTTAGTTCCGACAATGAGAACGGACTGTTAAAACGCTGCAAGTTATCGTTATCAGTATTAGACGAGGGAGACTGTTCCAGACACACGGGAAATGGGGCAAATGGAGGAGCTAGTCTATCTAAAAAAAATTCAGCTACTGCATGATCAAGTTTGATGCCACTATTTTCTACAAAAGCTCCTCTAAACATTCTAACTTTCCTCCAAACTTCTGACGGGTGAGTACTGGGGCTTAAGGATGCACAAAAAGACCTCCAACTGTCAACTTTCTTCTTCTTCAAAAACTGCTTTGTTTCTTTTGAAGTAACTAAGAAGGAATTAAAGTTCTCTTCGCTCATGTTATTATTATACATTAACTCAATTTGTTTTCTCTTTTTAACAGCTTCTGAACATTCGGAATCCCACCATGGGGGACTGGGAATGTTAAATTTAGAGGGCTTCTTACGTGGAAATACTTCATCAGCTACATTAATTATAAATTTAGCAAAAGCATCAGAAGATTTGAACAAATGTTGCCGAGATACATTGGGCAATTCTCCCAACCTCTCATCCATATGTTTGCGAAACTTATCCCAATCTGCATTTTGAAGTTTATATGCCAACAGTGGAGATCTTTTAAGTAATGGTTTGTTTTTGAAAGGAAAAGATATGACAATTGGAAAATGATCACTACCATAGGAGAGTGGAAGTACCTCCCACAGTAAAGAGTGTGCAATGGAAGAGCTACAAATGGATAAATCTAAGGCACTAGGATTCTCATTGGGAGCAGACCGACGAGTAGGAACACCAGTATTCAATATGCACAAATTATAATAATCAGCTATGTCTATTATTTCCTCTCCTAAATTGCTTGAGTTGTAACACCCCCAAGCAGGGTGATGGCAATTAAAATCTCCTAATATTAAACATGGAGTAGGAAGAGATGATATGATATTTCTTACTTCACTAAGTATGGTGAGTGAGGGATGAGGTATGTACACTGAAACTATGCAAATGTTATCTACAAGTGCCGAAATTATGGAAAAATCATGATTATGTGCTAATGGAACATGAGTGAAATGAAATGATTTTTTAACAAGTATGGCTACACCACCGTGCCCATCCGACCTATCTTCACGGAGGCATGCATAGCCAGGAATTCTGAAACATGACTCAGACCGAAGCCATGTTTCAGATAGGGTAATAACAAATGGATCATATTTCTTAATTAAATGTATTAAATCACTTTTTTTATTGTTGATACTGCGACAATTCCATTGCAGGATTTTGGAATTGTTGGCCATTATTGGAGGAAACATGAGAAGGACTGGTAATGTGTGCAGCGTTGGACGGTTCTGAATGATTTTTATGAAGATTAATGCTTAATAGTTGAATAAGTTCTAATATGAGGTCATTGGTAGTTTTATTGTTAGATTGTGGCACAATGGCACAACCATTTCCGGAGGGAGATGGCATGTTATAATCTTTAACTAAATTGTAATGTGAGGCAGTGTCAAAACCTTTTTGGGATTTTGGCAAGCTGCGAGGCTTCAGAAAGACTGTTTTTTTATATGAATGAGTAGTTGTGCCTGTATTATTATTATTTCTAGTTGTCTGGGTCAGTAGAGATGTTGGAGTGGTTATAACCACATCTGCATAAGGTTTCGTCACAGGAGGATGCAATTTTATCGCTTCTGTATATGAAATAGCACTTGTGGCCATAGTAAGCTTTATATTTTTCTGTCTTTCATATTCCGGACAGCGAGACTTATTTGTAGCAAAGTGAAGGCCAGAGCATAGGCAACAAGAAGCACAATCCTCTTCAATAGTGCAAGAGGACCCAGTATGACTCTGTCCACACTTGTAACACCGGGGTTTAGATCTGCATTGAGCCTGTGTGTGACCAAACCGGCAACAGTTGAAGCACTGGATGGTTGGATATACATATAAATCTACTGGCAGAGCGTTATAACACATAAAAATGCGTTTTGGGAGAACCTGGCCATCAAATGTTAGAACAACTGTTTGTGATGGCTTCCAGACTGGAGAACCATCCACCATGACTTTATAATTAATCCTCCTCAACTTTAAGACTTCACCACAACCTACTGGAACACTGATGTTTTCCTTCACCTCATCCAAAGACATTTCAGATGGAACACCTTTAACTACACCCATTTTAATAACATTAAAGGATGGAATGAATGCTTTATATCTATTCTCATTCAGTCGACTGTCTTGCAGAAATTGGTTGGCATCCTCATATTTTGAAAATGATAGTGAGACTCTATTGCGACCTATACGCTTAACACTGCCATTTACAATGTTTTTAAAATGATTGCGTTTTAAAAAGTTGCCAAAAGCAACTGAATGTATAGAAGTGCCATCGCTGGGAGATTCTTGTTGCTTCTGTACATGTACAATGTATGGTGAACAATCTGAATTAATATATTGTTTCCTAGCTGTGGGCTGTGAGGTGATAACATCAGCAGGAATCGCGGCTGGGGCCGGGGCCGGGGCCGGAGCAGGAGCAGGGGCAGGAGCTGTAAGTGGAGCGTGAGAATGTCTACTATCATTATTATGGTTTATGGAAACCTGACAATCGCAATCATCTTTGATAGATTCCCTATCCCTATTTTTATCTTTATTATGTCGCTTTTTTTTATTGCAATGACGACATATCTTCCTTGATGCTGTCCTTCGTTTCCTAGCCACAGAGGATATAGAGCTATCTGTATCCACGCTGTGATATTCCATCATTTCTTTATCAGATTTATTATTGTAGTCGATCGTGATTGTATGGGAAACCGGAGGACAACCTCCCCCTGGGTCATGCGGATCATCGTCGTCACCGCTCATGGCGGTGAAAAATGTACAAATAACTTACCTAGGTGATGAATGTATATATACAAAATATAATAAACTAACTACTAATGATATTTACAAAGTATTTACACAGAGTGGACCACTATTAACACAAAAATTATTTAAAATTTGTTAAATGTAAAAAAAGACGCGCGCACACGTCGAAGTTTCCCGCCCTTTTCCTTTCCTTGAGTTAGTATTTAGAGTACGTACCTGAAACAAAAGAATAACATAATTATAGCAAATACCAAATTCTATAGATACAATAGCCTCATGTCTTTAGTATAGCAAACCCGCGTTGTCAGTGGAAAAAGGCGCGAAGTTCAAACTTTTACAACCCTTCGCGCCTACCTTTTTAAATTTGCCGCCTTTTTCTAATGAAAATGACTTGCCAAACTATATTTAGCTACACAGATTTTCTTATAGAGGCATTCATTCTAGAATTACCTTACCGTATAATTATACCTTTTATTTTATAAGTATAACAATAGTGTAGCCGATATCATCTTGGATAATGAGGAATGACTCAAAAACGTGACGAAAAAACTTATGCTAAGCTCCGAGTTTTATATTAAAATGTTCATGCTCCATACTTTGCTAGATAAATATTCTCTGAGAGGAAGAAATGACCTCAGATTTCATTAAGCCCGCCTGCTTTTACGACGCCAGAAAACCACGCACATAATCTAGCGTAACTTAATAAAACGGTTTTAAAACGAAGTCGTGGATGCAGAAATAGCTAGCTATGGTATTCTATTGGACAACAAAGTGCTAAAATTATATATGTACAAGTATTTAGTCGTACAGCAGCTTTTTTACTTGAAGTATAGTATCTTAAACTGCGCTTTTCTTTCAAAACGAATCAGTTGGTCGCAAGATAAAAAGACTGTGTTAACTGGCAAACGCTACTTAAGTTATAATCGTATCCACAGCTAAATATGTACATGTTTCATTTCGTAAATGGGCCACTAAAGACAGCTACCAGATTCCGAGATAGTACGTGAAGTAGGTCTTACAAGACTTTCCCTAACTTTTTAAATAAGGACGTTTGTTATTTACAGATTTTGGAAAACGTACAGTCAGGGACAAAATCGTTAATTTTACAAAAAAAATGGATGTCTATTGATTTCATTTCTATTAAGGATCAAAAGCTTCTTAAAAACTAACCCAGTTCATGGCACTAGAAAAGACAGAAATTAAAAGTATAGTTTTTCATACAGTATGAAAAACCTTAAATTCATTTCATGCTTAATTTACGCCCCCAAAGGTTAAACTAGGCCTTATTAGGCTGCAATTACTTAGACTATTATAATTGAATTTGCTTAGACTATCATAGAAATGTTCATGTATATGGAATCCTATTTGAAAGCAATCCTACAATTATGATCAGGTAAGCCATATTTGTTAAAAATCATAGGTTAATTAAATAACATTTTTAATAAATTTTGCGTATATGATCATAATTGTAAATGTTTTCATCACCCCAAACATGATTATTTCTATGATAGTGCCTTATTGAAAACTATTCAGATTTCCTAACAACCTTCACTATCGAGTAACCAGTGTCACAATCGCCAACGTTCACGTAATAATCGAAATCCAACAAAATCACCCTTCCAACGTAAACCGCAAAATCTCCTCCTTTCACTCTATGCCTGATCGCATTTGAAAATGGAAACCAGTGGCGGTTTCTTTTCGTCGGACCAACTTGGGCAAAGAGAGCTTCCGCAACAAAGGAACACATCCGCATAACCTGTCCCACGTGACGCTCAATGAGAACTAAAGAATGGAAGAGATTCTGAGGGCTGAATTCAGAAATGGAAATACGAGGTAAGCTTGAAAACCTAAACTTCGGGCAGTGTATGTTATACACATATAAACTTACTGACTCTCTTTTGATCTGTTTCTCAATAAGAATATAAGGGTTTAGCGTCGCGTTTGGTGGATGCCACGGGTGACCAAACGGCTGGTCAGTATTTTGCCCAAAGAATTAGCATCGCAATTCAACGGGGAAATGCGGCCAGCCTGCTGGGCACACTGCCTGCTGGTGGCGAGTTAGAGGATGCTTTTTATTTGTAGGGTTTTTTTAACGTATATTTTTAGAGTAAGTTGACGAAGCCTGTTGCAGATTTTACCGTTGTATTGTATTGTAACGACGCTTGCAGCTGATTATGAGTTTGTGTTCACATGACGAAGCCTGCGTTGCGGATATAGAATTATGGTCCCTGAATAAATATAAATACCTATATGTGACCGTCTGTGAGAAAAGAGTCGTTATGGCAGTTTCTAGTTACGGATAAGAATATTAGGCATGAAGGAGGCTTGAACTCATTATACAAAGTTTTTTGATTTGATTATCAGCGTATTTTAAAAGATTTTGTTAAGATTGCATGTACAACTGTGCCGAAATATCGGAAGTGCATAAAAAATACTAATTAGAGTAAGTAGCTAAATAATAATTTTGTACTAGTTAACACTTAATGGGACTTGTGTCTGAAATAAATAATTTATACTCGTATAGTATTAGTCAGTCGGTATTATGTCTAAAAGTCTTCTATAAATCGATTTTCGCTCAAGTCATCTCGGATATGGGTATATTTGGTATCAATGCATTCACTATAATGTCCTGAAGACAAATGTATGAGTTGACAAGCGCGATAATGGTGGGGGTAGTAACTATGACGTCATAAATTCGGCGGTACAAAAAATCTTTTAAAGATACCATGAGCTTTGTGAGTAGATAACATACTATAACATTTTCACTACTTGGTTTAACAAATTAATTAAATAAACTCCCAAAAAATTCACAAGACAGCTGCTGCTCTAGATTGAAAACGACTGAATGAATTTTTCCAAAACGCATACCAAGTGACTGTGAATATCCTCTATATAATATTTAATTCATCGGAACAAGGAGTGTATAGGTTTTTAAAGGGTCGGCAACGCGCATGTAACACCTCTGGAGTTGCAGGCGTCCATAGGCTGCGGTGACTGCTTACAATCAGGCGGGCCGTATGCTTGTTTGCCAATTTGAATAACAGTATAATTTTCTGTTACAGGGAACTACTAAAATTTTTTTTTTTTACTGAAACAAGAGATTTCAGATTGAGCGAGCACTATATTGTTTTTCTATTAGTGTAAACAGGCACCGATTGATAAGTAGGTAAGGAAAATGTTCCATTCTTTCACCTTCACGCACATCTGCATATGCTTTACATCATTTTTATACGCCAAAATTTTGTTTGAGAATGAAGCTTCAGTTCCGAAAGCTGAAGAATGGGAGCGATGCTAGTTTCCATTGTGGGAAAAAAGATGACAGCAGATGTCTAAACGTCACAACGGATATGTAATACTTGTCTTGCACGCTGGGGAAAATATGCTTTTATGGGGGTCTTTGATGTTGACTTGTGTTATTGTTATTACATTTTTTCCTTTCAGAAAAGTCGTGATGGCAGTAACTTGAAATAAACTAGTACATAATCAATATTTATTACCGCCGACGTATATCTACATTATACATTTGCTTATTTACTCAAGTAAAAACATCATGGTCATTTTACTTTAAAAATCGGACCCTTTAAAAAACTACATATTTGGTGATCCCTAGCCTGTATTATATTTCTTTCATACATAGTTTAAAGTCCTACATTAGATCGGTTAAAATAGACTTCATACTTACACTTGACAAATAGTACCTTCCTTCCTCCGTAGCTTAGATAAAAAATAATCTGGTCCTAGTTACACCCATTTTACAGATATGCAAGGTGCAGAAAATGCACTAAATCAATCGCTACTTGTTTATACTAATAGAATTACAGTACTATAGTGCTCGCTCAACCCGAGATCTTAATTTATACTTCCCATTTCTATATTTAACGCCAAACTAACTCGATGGCTATCGCCTCGAATCTCCACTCACACTTTTCCTTTTATCTTTCGACCAGCAATGATATTTATTAAGGTAGAAGTCTCATTGTGTCGCTGAACTATTTATAAGAAAGATGGGTTCATTCAATTACGATTAATTTTCTTTTGACGTGAAAAAAGTCGTCTTATTCTGTTCTGAAAGAATATTTTGTAATGGAAAGGAAAAATAAGATGGACTGATGTATTTACACGATCTTTTAGATAAAACAGACTATTAAGGCCAGAAGGAGGTCTTTTTGTATTTACTTAGATATATAATAAGAGTTTAATGTGGATTAAAGCAAAGATAATTAAGAAGACCAAGAGTGCTCACTACATACAACGGTTCCGCTAATATTATAACCAGAGTAACCGGAACTCTATTTTCAACTCCTACGCTTACTCTGGTTATAATAAATAAATATTATAGGACATTATTACACAAATTGACTAAGTCCCACAGTAAGCTCAATAAAACATCGCCCACCGAGGGTTCCGTACTTTTTAGTATTTTGTTGTTATAGCGGTAACAGAAATACATCATCTGTGAAAATTTCAACTGTCTAGCTATCACGGTTCATGAGATACAGCCTGGTGACAGACGGACGGACGGACGGGCAGCGGAGTCTTAGTAATAGGGTCCCGTTTTACCGTTTTGATACGGAACCCTAAAAAGGACCTAGCCTTGTTTAGGCTGCACTCTTTAGAGACAATGGCGGCGAGACTTCTCGACCAGACCATATGTGTAACTAGTCGATAACACATATGCAAGTTTTTCCTGTAATTCCATCTTACGCACCTGGTCGATTATTAAATCAATACAGGGAGCCTAACTAAAATGAAAATCGTTGGTAGAAAACGCCGATCGAACGTGACTATTTGTAGCATCTATTATACCGATACATTTTTTCTATTCGTTAAGCATTTGTCAATGTTCGTATGTCATTTTGACTAGGACCCTAGTCCTTAATATAGTTCCTTGGGAAGACAAACCACCGAAAGATGTATCAATATCATGTGTTACCCAATAACAATAGTACAATACCATGTTTAATGTAAATAAATGAAATGAAATGAACGCACTTAAAAAAATTGAAACTAAGAACATTGTCATGCATATCTGTAATCCATTTTACCACAACGAACCTAAGCGAAAGGGGTTTACGAGCAAGACTTGCACGACTCCTAAAAGATACGACCACTCTAGTTTTATGTCACTGTAAAACCAAACTAACTGAAGAAATCTCGGAACGGACTCGTTTTGGCCTCAAATGCAATCACCGCGTACTTTGATACATAGTACGAAGTCGAACCCGAACGGCAGTTGTCCATCGGATGTGGCAGTGACTTGACGATCCTTAAAATCATTAAACTTTAATCTTCAGCTCAGGATAGGTACTTAATAGTAGGTACTAGACTACAGCTTCTCGCTTAATGACGGCAATTAAGTAGCTACCGGGTTTAGGTAGTTTTTATTTCAAATACGCCTACACTAGGACTTCCAATGTGCTACAGAATACAAAACGATTAAGAAAAATTCTTCGACTTCTAATATTTTATGTGACGGGTGTGTGCAAGCCCTGACAGGTTAGATCCAACTACTTGGGTCATATACTTGAAGCAATACAACATACAAAGCGGAGTACCATATGCCTGAAAGCGTTAAAATTATTGCGTTACAATAATAAATATACAAAATTAATTCAATATTAATTTAAAACAAAATAAAAAAAATACAGTCAAATTAAATCGAGTAATTTATGCAGTCGAATTACTAAAAATATAATTCAATTAGGTTTATAATCAATTATCATCATTAAAAAATCCTTTACAGAGTAGGTAATAACATTTTTCTATTAATATTTTTTTATAATGTATGGAATTAGTCACGTGACTTTTTGTAGCATCCGCCATCCCAACATATTTTTAGGGTTCTGTACCAAAAAGGTACATAAGGAACCCTTATGGTGCGACTCCGTCCGTCCGTCTGTCTGTCTGTCACATTGCTAAATATCTCGAGAACCACTTAAGATATGGATTTGAAATAGTTATGAACAGTGCTAAACCCCCCCCCCCCCCCTTATCTCGACATTGACATTAATATATCTTGTTAACTTTTTTTTTATTTACAAAAAACATTTCCGAATTCAGTTTGCAATTTAACCAACTTTACGTGCGTTTATTACATTTGAAATTTCTATGAGATAATATTAAAGGCATCCTTTTTTAATAAAAGAACAATTTTTGGAATCAGTTCACATGATAGAGAATTATCCTCGAAAAACCAACATACATGCATTAAATGACGCAAATTAGTTAGACCGATAGATGGCACTGTACACAATTATACTTAGTGTAGGTATTTCTGATCAAAAGTCTTTCGCCTTTGTAGTTACACAATATAATTCAAAGGTTGTACGGAACCCTCGGTGCGCGAGAAAATCGAACTCGCACTTAATCGGTTTTTATTTCTTTCGGTTCGTCCATGTAATTGGCTTAATTCAAGATATACATAATAACACACACAAGACCAAAAAAATAAAAAAAATTGTGTTTATCAAGTACAGGTGCGCGCCCGAGTTGATTATCAACAACTCGCGTAAACTATACCTATTCCTTATACTTATTTTTATTTCCTTCATTTTAGATAGCTAAGAAACCTGAAAATGTAAACGAGCGACAATGGCGGCAGATAAACCGTACGCTGTTTTCGCTCGCTGTTTATACAATGGAAAGTAGTTTTTAAGTGTTTTTAGATAAATAAAATATATAAATGTACAAATATTACAAATACAAATCGTTACACATTATATAACCTCTGAAACTTAAAATCTAAATCTAAAAATAAATAAAATTAATCTTAAAATAAATAATTAAAAATTATCCCCCTGAGGCATTGGTGCCGTAGATGCTGGCAGCATTTCCTCGTTGTATCGCAATACTTATTCTCTGTGCGAGGAAGCTGCCAGCTCTACGATCACCGGTGGCGTCTGCTATTTTTTTAGCTAAATTCTTGAATAGTGTAGACGCATTCGGACCCCACGGGCCAAGAGTCTCGACGCCAAAAGGTACGAAATCGTATTCGGGGCCGAAATCAAATATAGGGGATATTTGATCTTTTTTTATTTTTCGGCCGCCTCTGCCGCCGCGGCGGCTTTTGCAGTTGTGCTAAATACAAATTATGTACAAATATTTTCCATGATGTCAATATCCAAAGAGGAAAATGAAGACTACGATTGTATGGAGAAGCGGCCGTCCCCTTTCGTCTTAAGTAAATCTCGACTACACCTTCCAGTTATCTGTCCTGTGACACAATCCAGGCAATCCGTGTGACCCAAATATTGTAGCTAGTTGTGAGGACTGTGGTTGAGATCGATCGGGGACTTGAGAGCGATCATTCGCCCTTATATGTACCTAGAGTATGTATTGTGAAGGTTGGAAACCCACAGACTCGTGGTAGATAACTGGCAACGATTATTTGAATTCAGAAACTATCGCCCTGCTGAAGGAATAAAGATCTGCAGGCGATTCATTCCGATAATAAACTTATCATAGACATTAATTATTTTACAGTACTCAAATAGCTTTGTTTTAATCAGGCTTAGCTGTAGTTTATATATATATTATCTAGTTAAGTATTATAAGTTCTGCCGTAACTACTTAAACTGTAACTAATAACAGATTTGGCTAATGACATATACATTCTACGGGTACTAAAGAGCATTTTGCATTTCAAAAGGGATAAATTGGATAATATGGATCTCAGTTTATTACAGACATAATTAACCATACTGCCCCCACGTTTGACTTTTTTAGATTTTTTGATTATTGTAAAAATTAGGAAATGAAAAACAGATTTCATACAAAATTTTAAATGGTCCTAACTTTTAATAAATAAAAATTGGAAAAAATCTAACGTAGGAGCATAGCTGTGGTTTATTTTCAACTTTTCTTAAAATATTTTCAATTGTTAACGTTAATATCCAGAGAGGAAACGTTGTCCGTTTGTATGAAAAGGCGATTTCGCACGGGTCCTCCACTTTCGTCTTAAGGTCGTTCGCCGACCTGTCTAGTGTCTGGCCTATATACCATCGTCGACACTCGTTGAATACTCGTGAACCTTATTGCAATGGTTTAAGGTCTACAAATAATAACATGTGTTGCCGTTAGCAGGAGTAGTCGGTCGTCACTACCCGGTTGCCTTCCCTATGTCCGTGTCCCCTTCTATATGGGCTGTTTCCAACTGAAATGCTTTAAATGTAAGGGCCAGTTCTGATACTAAAACTAATCTGCTTTGATGTGTGATATTCATTAAACTTCAAAACGTAGTCGAGCATGTGGTAACAGGTACTTAGGTCGTTATTGTTTGTTGATATTAAAATTATACCTTTTAAGATACTTGAAACTTATTTTGATATATAAACAACACCCCCACTATATCAAAATAAGAAATAAACTAATATTTAACAGGTATAAACCAGTGAAACTATCTTTCATTAAAAAAAAATTTTGTCTCTACAGGCATATAAAATAAAAGATGAAGTAATTACACTATTCAAGTGAATATAAAAAAATGATTTAGTGATAACAGAAATTAAATAATAAAATCATTTCTGAACCACACCAAGTGTTTTCATAAACCTGTAATGTTTCACCTCTGGTAAACCTTTTGTTAACAGGTCAGCGGGCATGTTAGCGGTTGGCAAATATTTTGTTTCAACAATATCATTATCAATCACTTCCCTAATGAAATTATATCTAACATCAATATGTTTAGAACGCTTATGTGACTGATGATTATTTGCCAGCTTCAATGCGCTTTGACTGTCATTGTATACAACAATTTTATTGCTAAAACCCATCAGTTCCACTTCAAGGTTTTTCAAGTAAATGGCTTCACGGCAAGCTTCTGATAAAGCCATGTACTCACTCTCACATGAGCTCAAAGCAACAGTCCTTTGCTTTTTGCTCTCCCAAGAAATAGCAGAACCAGACTTCATAAAACAAAAACCTGTATATGACCGTCTGTCAATGGTATCACTCGCCCAATCTGCATCTACAAAACCTACCAGTTCTGCTTTTCCTTTGGAATATTTCAAACAATAGTCTTTTGTTCTCAATAAATATCTTAAAATTCTTTTAGCATAGTTCCAATGAACATAAGAATAAGAATTATTAAATTGACTCAAGTAACTAGTAGCATAAGATATATCAGGCCGAGTTAATACTGATAAATACATCAAGCTACCTATAAGTTTTTGATATGGCAGGTTTTCTTCACAAAGATTTGTTTTTTCAACATTCAATTTACATTCTATAGGAGTTTCAACAGGGTTGCAATCTTCCATATCAAATTTTTTTAACAATGTCTCTATATAATTCTCCTGATCTATAGTAATGAAATTTTCATCTTTATTTATATTAATTCTCATGCCTAAGTATTGTTTTACTTGACCCAAATTTTTTAATTTAAACTTTTGACTCAGTGCCTTTACAAGATTATCTTTTTCTGTACTATGATTTGAAAATATCAAAAAATCATCAACATAAACACCAACAATAGTTTTCTTATTATTGTTATGATTTTTAACAAATACACAAGGCTCAAGTTTACTCTTAGTATATCCTAAGTTACACAAAGTTTCATCAACCTTTTTATACCAAGCAAGTGATGATTGCTTTAAGCCATAAACAGCCTTTTTTAATTTTAACACTTTATTTGAATCAATGACAGGAAAACCTTCTGGCAAATGCATAAAAATGCTTTCTTTAAGCTGGCCATTAAGAAAGGCTGTTGTGACATCTAAATGAGTGATATCCATATCTAACTGCACACTCAAAGCAAACAGTAACCGCAAAGTTGAGTGCCTAATTACAGGGGAAAAGGTTTCTTGATAGTCCACACCAAGCTTTTGTGTGAAACCTTTAGCTACTAGCCGCGCACGATATCTCACTCTATTGTCACAATCACGTTTCTTTTTTAAGACCCACTTACACTGCACAACACTCGCGTTATCTGGGGCATCGACAACTTCCCATACCTCGTTGTCCTCAAAAGACTGCAGTTCATCTGCCATCGCCTGCAACCACTGTTGTTTCTCAGGTCCACTGATAGCGTCTGCATATGTCATCTCGTCTTCTCCCACATAGGTGCTGGTGCATGTATTTGCAAAACCATAACGTTCAGGTTTCTTCCTCAATCGTTCAGGTTTCTTGGTCAATCTTTCTGTGACGTCCACTCTTCTTGGTGAAGCATTTTCTGAAGACAATTGCTGATTTTCAGATGTCAATTGTGACAGAGCATCTATTCTATGAGGTACACCTTCTGAAGACTGCTGCTGTCCTTCCTCTTCATGTTGATCACCATCATCCACTTCGAGGTACTCTGATTCAGAGTCACTGGAGTTAGGCTGGTTAATTGGCTCTAATTTAACCACAGATTCCTCTGTCAACTCCCCCACTGAATCTGTGTTTTCTATACATACTGTGACTGTATCCTCATTCTTTTTCTTCTCTAGAATCACTACATCTCGACTTGTTGTGATCTGATTCTTTACTGGATCATAAACTCTGTAGCCTTTTATGTTCTCAGGAAATCCTACAAGTATGTGCTTCTTGGACTTTTTGTCCCATTTCGTCCTTTTTTCTTTCGGGATGTGTACCATGACAGGGCTACCAAAGATGCGCAAACCTTCTAAATTAGGCTTTCTTCCTGTCCACATCTCGTAAGGAGTTTTATCTATCCCCGATGCTACTGATCGGTTCTTTATGTATACGGCAGTATTAGCAGCTTCTGCCCAGAATTTCTTGTCTAGGCCGGCTTCAAACAAAAGACACCTTGCTCGTTCCACGATTGTACGGTTGCTTCGTTCACTGAGACCATTCTGCTCTGCTGTGTAGGGGTTGGTTTTCTGGTGCACTATACCTTCATTCTTTAAGAAATCTTCAAATTCTTTACTACAGTACTCACGGCCTTGGTCCGTTCTTAAAAATTTTATTTTCTTGTTCTGACTGTTTTCCACCATTGACTTGAACTCCTTAAAATAACTTAATGCTTCACTTTTTGCTTTAAGGAAATAAATGAAAGTCATTCTGGTAAAATCATCAACAAAAATGATGAAAAATCTTGCACCACCAATTGAGTTTTTTTCCATAGGACCACAGATGTCACTATGAACAACTTGAAGGATCTCTGTGGCTCTTGTGCCTGTTGAGAAGGGTAACCTTGACTGTTTTCCTTCACAGCACACTTCACAGTTTAATTTACTACCCGTGAATGTTCCAGGGAAATCTATTCCGTCCACTAATCCGCGCTTCATCCTGTTTAAATCACTGGCATTTATATGACCCAGACGGCTGTGCCACGTCTGACCATCAGCTGTTGACGAAGATAGCATACAGCTTGGTGTTGTTTTTAGTTTTAACTTGTAAACACCATTGACTAGGTCTGCTTCTGCAACTAAATCGCCTAGTTTGTTGCGAATCAAACATTTTTTACGACCAAAATGTACACTATTTCCATTTTTGGTCAATTCACTGACCGATAGTAGGTTAGTCGTAAGGTCTGGCACGCACAGGACATTTTTCACGTTCACTTCGTATCCGTGACTTGTCGTAATTTCCATATCTCCGGAACACAAAACAGGTACTTTCGTATTATTTGCTACAATTATGTCTGGAATATCCGGCGAAAACTCTTTATTTTGCAGCCAAGCTTCATTCGCCGTAAAGTGCTGACTCGCACCGGAATCCACATAAAAATCGCTTTTATTGAAGTCTCCACTAAGAAAAACAACGCTAAACGCGTTAGTCTGCTTTTTCTTTTCTGTTTTTTCATTTAACAGTGGACATTGGCTTCGATAATGGCCTGCGTTTTTACATTTATAACAGGTTATGTTCTTCGTGTTTACATTTGAGTTTGACGTTTGAGAGGTTTGTTGTCTATGCTTGCTAGTGTTGCTGTACTTCTTCTTCAAATAACTTTTTGCAACTAATGCTGAATTGCATTCCGTTTCACTTACTTGACTTGATTCCATATCGAGTAATTTGGTTTTAATTGAATCTGCCGTTATACTGATTCCAGAGTGCTCGATAGCCATAATCATAGGCATAAATCGTTCTGGTAAACCAGCAAGCATCAATGAACCTACCCACTCATCATTGATTTCGAAACCTGTACCGGATAATCTCTGCGAGGTTTCAACTATTTGTGTCACATAATTCGTCATATTATCACAGTTTTCCAGTCTGATGGATATTAAATGACGAAGCAAAGTAATCCTCCGCGAAAATCCTGAATCGTCGAACAAAGTCTTCAACGTTGTCCACAATTGCTTCGTGGTCTTTGCATTCTTTATATGCACAAATAACGATGAATCAATCGTCAAAATCAGTTTCGCTCGTGCTTTTGCGTCTGCAGTGTCTGCTGCTGCTGTTATTGCAGTCCCGTCTGCTGGAGGTTCTTCCTTCAGATACTTGTTCGCGCCTTCAAGTATCAGCAAATTTTCTACTGCGAACGCCCAATCGTCGTAATTTTCGCGACCCTTAAGCTTTGGCACGTTCGTCAGAAAATTAGAACTCATTTTCACGCAATAAACACGAAAAAACACTAACAATTACTGATATTTTTTATTAAAAATACGGGAAAACGCCCATAACCTCTAAAGAAAGTAATGAAACACACGGATGACGGTTGACAAGTAACGGGATTTTATTTCATAAGAACAGATATTACCATAGACATATGTTGTTACATGCCTGTACTAGATGGCGCTAGGAACTATATTTTAAACTTATTTTGATATATAAACAACAATTGAAAATGTTGTCTTCGGGTCACTTTTGTAGACTTATTAGCGAGCATATCTCATAAAGCATTAGGACAGGTAAAATTAAAAATCATAAAAGTAAAATTTAATTCCGGTGAAATAAAAAATATACAAATTATAGAACCTACAAGGAAACTTAATTATTTGTTTTGCACATTTAAATGTATGGAACATTAAATTTTATGCACCGACTACAGATGCCTCTCTTTTAAAAAAGTGAAACATGATAGCAACACTTTATTAAAAACTACTCTTCAAAACTGTCGTAGACCGCCTTTCCTCTTCGAACTGTCAAACTATCGACGAAGCCACTTCTGACACTTCTGACATCGAAGAAATGTGGAGTGCGGTGCGCCTCGGATGTGGGTCGGAAATATAACGGCGCATAACATATCGCGTGCATTTCGCGAATCAATTTTATTATATTTGTGATACATGGAAATATTGTATTGGACTGGCTGAAAATGTGTATGATATACTAAATCTATACACTGTGGGCTGGTAAAAGTCGACAGATTTTAAAGGTGTATTCTTGTTCTTTCATAATTCGTAATGAATAATTAAAATTTTCGGAAATCGGTCTTAAGAGATAATGACAATTCTTGTGAAAATGTGTTCCTGTAATAACTTAGTGAAAAACGCCTTTTTGGCTGTGATGCTGCCACTATGTGGCTTGGTATAGACATACTTTCTAACTGACATTAAAGTTTTAAAGGAAACTCGCAATTTTTATCTGAAAATAATAAAACTTGGCCTGTATCTTGGGACCCACCGAGCCGGTTCTACATAAACATTTTACCCAATTATATACTAGGATGTATAACAAATTATCAGAAGTTAAATTAAATTACATTTAAAGTAAATTACAAGTACATTTAACATTATTAGGTTGGTTAAAGTAAATTACATTTTACATTATAAGGTTGAGAGCTAGGGTAAATACAGGGTAGAACAAAAAAATAAAAAAAAATGAAAAGGAGTACTTATTCTATGCTAACGATAAAAATTGGAATCTTACAGCTTAGACATATTTGTGTAGTGTATGTATGTGTATGTGTGTGTGTGTGTGCGTGTGTGTGTATGTGTGTGTGTGTGTGTGTGTGTGTGTGTGTGTGTGTGTGTGTGTGTGTGTGAGTTATACCCACTAACATAGCTTTAAATTCGCATAATATCTTCCGTGTCGTTGTATGAGAGGGAAGCAAACCAGTTCCTTAACTTCTTTTTTACTTTGTGCAAGGTGCACTCTTTTAGGTCACAGTTTTTGCATACGGCATTGTAAACGAATGGATGCATGTAAGAAGCAGAACGTTTAGCGTGTGCAGATTTAGCTGGAGGTAACGGGACTCTGTATACACGTCTATTCATGATGAGATCTTTCAATGGCGTTCTACCAATACTTTTATGGACTCTTATAACCGCACTCATTATATATAATTGCCTGACTCTGAGATACCCTGTGCCTTTGTACAGTTTATCTGTAGGGAATCGAAAAGGTTTCCTCTGCATAACCTTTAGGACTGCAACATATACATCTACAACATTTTTTGCCCCTTATGACGTCATCAGGGATGCATGATTAAAATTTGCTAGATTTTACCAGCCCACGCCCATGGTGTATAATAAATAGTCCCGTTACATATATATTGACACACAACGCACCGTTAACATATATTTTCAAGAAATTTATAAAGAGTCAATTACATATTGACTGATTGGGTGGCTGAATACGTCTTGACATACAAAAAATTCACCAAGAGGCTGTCGGCAGGCACTGTTAAAGAAAAACACTCGACATGTTTCCCACAATTCTTCGCCAGTCGTAGGTGACGACGAACAGTGATAAGGGTTTCTATACTTTCTATTTAACGTTGCAAATTCTTCTTGGGGTTTCGTACCCTAAGAGTGTCAAGGGAACACCTTATGTCCGTTGCGTTCTGTGATATTGAAATGGCTGTATTTTAATGATAGTAGCAGCTACGCTATAGTTAAACATAAATAAATTATAAATTAGGACAAGTGCTTAACGTGATTGTGTATTTATTGTTCCTCAAGGACAGTAAAAGATATGAATATCTAACTTGTTTTTTTTTCTCATTTAAAATATAATCTGCAGCTGTATTTTGAATGTATGTCGTGCGTATATATATATATATATATCTATAATCGTATGTATATCGTCGCCTATAACCTTTAGTACAAGCTTTGCTTAGTTTGGGACTAGGTCGATCTGTGTAAGATTGTCCCCAAATACTTAATCATTTAATTGAATAATAATCTGGTGGCTAAAAAGCCTGTTAAATAGTACATTACGATACAAGTGCGAAAAATAGGAAATTCGAAACGAGTGGCGATAAATTAAAACACGACCGAAGGGAGTGTTTTAAATCGACACGAGTTGCGAATTACCTATTCGCACATGTATCGTACAACGTTTTACAGTACATATGGCCCTTTAAATGTTCGACACAGTAACGTAATATGCTACTTCTCGCACTAGTGCTATAAAGTAGCCCCATATGTACTGTAAAAACTGTTTTAAAACTTACATATAATATTCATTTAATAAATAATTTCCTTAATGAATTTTTCTCAACCAGTTTTCTTGATGGCTATTTAATAGGTCTTCGAAAACATCAAAGTCCGATTACCCGTCGCAAAACTCTTTTAGTCCGTGTTTCCTGAATAATAAATTTCTAACTCATAAGTTTTTGCAGTAGGTTTTTGTTCGAAGAAAAGTCATTTTTGACACTGACATATCCGATACATATGACGTATCTTAAATTCCGAATCGGGCCGTTACCTTTACTTTTTACGAGTATTAAGGTGAGGCGGGCCGAAGCCGTTATCATAACTTTTCTATTCGATTTTCTATGAAACTTACATTATGTACGTAGGTAACAATATAACTTTGTCACCTGCCTGCCTGTCGAAAAGTACAGCCCTTTTTGCTCAAATCTAGGGAGGTATATTTTGAACAAAGTTCTATCTAAATTTTCCTAATTTTTTTCTCAATTTCTGATGTTAGATTAGTTGTTTTACGTCAAATTCTGAAAAAAAGCGACCGATTAATGGATTTTTTTGGTTTCATTCTCAATATCATTTTCTCTCTCGACCTTGTATTGCATAAAAAGAGATCAATACAATATGATATTCTATGAGAAGACTTTACACGTCGTTTGGAATAAGCTCTTGCGGGGTTGTAGGCACTAGGCACCTACTATTAGTACCTAAACTAAATTATGTTTCGGCGATCATGAACCGTTTTACCGAAACACCTACACAGAAATAAGATGTTGGCAAAAATAACATTTTTGGTGCAAGTTTTTATCGCTGACTGTACATTTCATTCCATACGCAACTTATACTCATCGAGACAATTCTGAAAACCCCTAACACAATGAGGTTGCGTTGTTTTATCATAGAGTTCCTATGGCTACCGCCTGTCTCCATCATCAGATCAGCTCGATGATACCATAATATTGCATTGTCACCCATCTTACATATGTATGCAAATTTTCAGCTGCATTAAAATTCGGAAAATGGGTCAAAATTAACTTGTAACAATTGACCCGTACAAACATAGACGGCCGTCGTTTCTTCTAACAATAAAACCGGCCAAGCGCGAGTCGGACTCGCACAGGAAGGTTGCCGTATAAAAACGGTCACCCATCCAAGTACTAACCCCGCCCGCCGTTGCTTAACTTCGGTGATTGGATGAGAACCTCGAGATTGGAAAGAAATATTTATTTTATTCTGTTTTTATTATTTTTTGTTATAGCGACAACAGAAATACAAATAATCTGTAGAAATTTCAACTGGCTAACTATCATGGTTCATGAGATACAGCCTGGTGACAGACGGGCGGATGGACGAACGGACGGACATTTGACCCTTTGGGTACGGAACCCTAAAAACGTCATTTTTGACACTGACATATCCAATCCATATCGTATCTTATCCTAGGAAATTTTTGACGTATCTGAATGTTAGAAATGTTAGAATCGAGCCGAGTTACATATCATGCATTGCAACTTAAATAAAATCTTGTAAAAATAAGGTCAAATATCAAGCTTCCAATGTTTTTCAAATTAGTAAAATTCATATGAAAGAAGCGGATTCCTCATAATATTTGGGCCGTCACTGGTTCCAAATTTAAGTAAAACCATTCTGACGTTTCACAAAGAGTAAAATTTTATTCATTCTTAAAGTAGCCAAATTATCTCAAACACTTCAGTTGGATGAAATACGAGTTTGAGAGAGTAAGCAGCCGATTTTCCGTTTCTGAATTCGTTGAACTCAGCTGTTCAATACGTCACACATTTATTGGCAGAGACGCAAGATCAACATACTACACATGCTTGTGCCGTACGTACAAGTAGCTAGGTAGAATGGCGAGAGTCGCCAATTGTTTTAGAAATTGTCTGAGTGTCGTAATGAGTTTCCTTTTCAATCAATGCCGACTCGAAATGGCGCGCCGACCTTTTATACAATATACATAGTATAACGTATAAATTGTGTAACAGTACGAGATTATTAATATGTGATGAATGTGTTCTTACAGCGAAGTCGCTTTGTATTGACATATACCTATATTATATTACGAATTCTGATGTGAGAAATGAAATGAAAAATAATTCAAAGTAGACTGTTCGGCTGTTTTCCTCTACGGGTCGCATTTATCAACCGATTCTCTTGATTTTTTTGTCTATTCAGTTTTTTGTTTTTTTTATGGGGAAGGCATGGTGGTTCTCAAAATGTACAGTTCACAGAGTCACTAGTCTATTTTACCTATTTATTCTAGATCAACGATTTGTTTACATGGCTTTAAGGCTATTTAATATCAATAATATCCTTAACCAAGTCAACAACAGACAAAGATAAGGCAGCGATTTTCATAGCCCAGTCGGTGCAAGTGTTAAGTAAACGACCGGTTTGGCCTAGTCGGTAGTGACCCTGCCTACGAAGCTGATGGTCCCGGGTTCAAATCCTGGTAAGGGCATTTATTTGTGTGATGAGCATGGATATTTGTTCCTAAGTCATGGGTGTTTTGTATGTATTTAAGTATTTATAAATATTTATAATAATAAATAATAAATTCTTTTATTTCAGATACATGCGATCCATAATTACACAATCATTAATATTATAGCAATTTTGATAAAATTAGCTAGACAAAATATAAATTAATAAGAACAAATATACATTAAAATTACAATACTTACTTAATTACTTGTACACATAAAATTAAAAATTAAAACGAATAACATTGATACAATTGACAATTGATAAAAACTAATAAATCAGTTAGATAGAGAGGATTTATATATTATATATATCGTTGTCTAAGTACCCTCAACACAAGCCTTATTGAGCTTACTGTGGGACTTAGTCAATTTGTGTAATAATGTCTTGTAATATAAAAAAAAAAAAAAAAAAACGTCATAACTTAATAGAAGTTTGACATTTAAAATAACACGTGCCACGTCTGGGCTATCAAAATCGCTGTGAACTTAACTTGGTCCGACTCTAATATGTAGCTGTAAATTAAGCGTCAAAAAGGTATATTTTAACTAAAATTAAATGAATTAATGTAGCAAAACCGTAAAGTAACTGAACCGCAATGTCAGACATTTCAATTAGGGAGATCTTTGATTGCTGGCGCAAACCGACCGCAATCCTCGATAAGGCAAAGCCACGTAGAAGCCAGGGGCCTAATTCAGATATAACAATTTGTTAAGGTTTTAAACTGGTTTTGAAACGACATTGACGATCGTATGGGTGATTGGCCTACTGGGCCACGTCTAAAAAGGTAGTAGATCACAATAAGATACAATGGGCACTATCAACATTTCAGTCATACAAAGCCCCGGGCCAGATGGAATCTACCCCATACTACTACAAGAGGGTGCCAATGTACTAATACCACACTTAGGTCGACTGTACAGAGCGTGCATAGCTTTTGGACACGAGCCACGTGTCTGGAAGATGGTAAAAGTGCCTAAACCAGGCAAGGCAGATTACGCAGAAGCCAAATCGAACAGGCCGATAAATCTGTCATCATTTTTCCTTAAAACACTAGAGAAACTGGTAGACAGACACATAAGGGATGGTCCTCTTAAGAGACATCCACTGCACCAATTGCAGTGTGCGTACCAGCCAAGTAAATCAACTGAAAGAGCACTACACCTGGTGACAGCCAGAGCGGAACAGGCAGTAGAAAATAAGAAACTATGCCTAGCCACTTTTCTAGACGTGGAGGGGGCTTTTGACCGCACCACGTATCAGGCAATCAATACTGCAGCATCTAAACATGGCATAGAACCGACAATCTGTAGATGGATCGGTACTATGCTAAAAAGCCGACTAATAAAATCTTCCCTTATGGGAGATGAAATATTAGCAACGGCCACGAAGGGTTGCCCACAAGGTGGAGTTCTCTCACCGAACATATGGAGTCTGGTAGTGAACTCACTGGTGGAAGAAATTAACAAAGGCCCAACATACACGGTGGGGTATGCAGATGATTTAGTGATTCTTGTAAACGGGAAATTCCCGGGAGCAGTATCAGAAATCATGAATACAGCACTGAAGCAAGTGGAGAGATGGTGCAACAGCCATGAACTCTCCATCAACCCAGGCAAAACAGTGGTAATACCGTTTACCAGGAAAAAGACCCTTAATGGCATGGAGCAACTGAAGCTTTATGGAAGGGTACTGGAAATGTCCGATGAAGTGAAATATCTAGGTATAACACTAGATAAAGAACTGAACTGGAAGAAGCATGTTGAGCTTACCACAACCAAGGCGCTGAGAGTGTTTGGAATGTGTAGAACGGCATATGGGAAAACATGGGGTTTAATTAAACTAATATGGATCTATACCATGATGGTAAGACCTATCATTTTGTACGGATGCCTGGCATGGTGGCCAAGGACACTAAAGAGCACATGCAGGGAAGCCCTTATGAAAATGCAGGGAAGCCCTTAGGAAGATACAGAGAACAGCATGCATGGCTATTACCGGAGCGTTTAGAATAACGCCAACAGCGGCGATGGAGGTACTTCTGGAACTCCCGCCGCTACATCTGGTGATACAATCTGAGGCGCGGAAATCGCTACATAGGCTGGCTCTAACAGGTCTATGGAGCGATAGCAAGCCAAAAACTAAACACTCAAACATGGAATGTGACAATTTCATGGAAAAGATAACGAATATGGGCTGCGATAAGATGCAACCCAAGTTTGAGATCCGTAAGAATTTTGAAGTTAAGGTTCCAACAAGGGCAATGCCATCCAACCAATTTAAAAAAAATGGGGTCAAAGGAGTCTTGGCCAGGATGAGACACTCCGACAACACCGATTGTCGAATGTGTGGTGAAAGGAAGAGACAGTAACACACCTAATGTGTGAATGTCACGCCCTCGCCAGACAAAGAATGAAGGACTTTGGAGCAGGCTATCTGGAACCAAAGGAATTCAAAAGGCTACCCATAAGCTCCATAATCCGGCACATGGAGATGGTCAAAAAAGATCTTGAGTAGCTAATGGATCTTTCCTTAGGAGGCAACTACACAAAAGATCCCTGTGGGTCGAAGTGTATTCGCAAGGGCCCCCGAAAATTAGAAGATAAGATAAGATAAGAACATGGGTGCACCTCAAGCACGACTTTGACTTCATTTCACATACGTCAATTATCTTGAGCAATCTTCAAGATCAAAACCTTGATAAGTTGTTAAATCTGAATCGCGGTCCAGGAGGCCGATTCTGGTCTAAGACTACGTAGGCTCTTTTGTCCCTCTCACTGAGAGTAAACGTGAGCGAGATGGATGTGCGTGTTCGGAACCGCGGATATCTTGTTGAATTTTAATTTGCTGTAAGTTTTAAAAACGAAAAAAATAATCGCTGAGTTCCCTCAAAGCGCAGTTTTAGAAGCAATTTTTATATTTAAAGCTTTAGTGCATACATCTTGAAAATATTTTAAAGCGTGATATTTGTCTATCGAAAGAAAGTCAAAAAATCTGTATTCGAATCGCTGAAGTCTCTAAAGATTTTCTCTCAAGATAGGTACTTCATTGAATTTTTGGCATCCGTATTGTTATCTAAAAAAGGGTTTTTTTTAAACTCCGCTCTCTGAACATAGCGTACCTTAATATGTTGATATGGTCTTAATTTTTTTTGACAC
Organism: Cydia pomonella; assembly: GCF_033807575.1. Classification (NCBI taxonomy): domain Eukaryota; kingdom Metazoa; phylum Arthropoda; class Insecta; order Lepidoptera; family Tortricidae; genus Cydia; species Cydia pomonella. Next base: position 6,620,084 of record NC_084720.1, read on the forward strand.
GATCTTGACAGTCGTGTCATCAAGCATCTCACGCGGACCAATAAGAGCAAGCGACATGCATGACAGGAGACTCGCGATTACATCTCGTGAGCACCAATCAGCGTGAGCCACTACGTATCAAAATAAGATGAAAAGCAAAATCAAAATATTTAAATAGAATCGACCTGCAGATCAATTATCCGTTTCTTCGTGTCTCTTCAATTAACCATTTTTCACAAAGAGAAAGGAAATTCATTCCGTTTAAAAATAGGTAATATCCTTCTCATGCTACCTGTTACTTGCAAAAGACTAATTAAATAAACTGGTTGTGATTTCAGCTGTAAAAACAAACACAGATGATGTTGATGCAGCCCTTAAATGTCCTTTAAGGCAGGGATCGAATACCGGTATATTTTTCATACAAATTAACCGGTATTCGATTATGGTATCTCGATTATTTATTTATATTTTTGCATTTCACTTAGGTAATTTGATAATTTATTGTCCTTACCTAAACACCATTCTAGAATATCAAAGACATATTTTGAATGTAGGTAGGTAATGTAGGTATTTTTCTGATTTTTAGGTTTTTTTTATACCACGTCGGTGGCAATACGGCTCGCCTGATGGTAAGCAGTCACCGTAGCCTTTGGACGCCTGCAACTCCAGACCCTCTAATTATACCGGTAACGATCCCTGCTTTTAGGGGCGTTCTTTTTAATTTAGGTAATAAATATTAAATATGTATTATCTAAAAAAGCACCCTAGTTTCTTATTACGATGTGTATGGATGATAAACTGATAGAATTCAAAGCACGCGTTGACCCAAGTTAGATAAGAATATTGTGACACGCTTAATAACATAGTAAAATTAATAAATAACATAAATGCACTAACTACCGTCACCGTCCACCTACTACTACCTTTCTACCCTAGTGTCAGGAAGCGTGTAAAATAACAGAAATATTTTTAAATATAAAGATACTACGTCCACAGTTGCTCAAATCATTTTCAATCAGGCGCTCCTTTAATTAGGTACTCAAAGCGACCGCAGTCTTCAATGAAGCAGCGGCCGAATGACAAGCCGAGCCTTCGGCTAATTAGTCGCTCACTACTGTTCCAATCTTTTGCTTTTAGGGCCGCTCTGAAGCTTTTGTGTAATTTAACCAAGCCTTAGGTAACTTTGAACCAAGCCTTACTATCGGAAACTATTTGTTTCGGTAAAACATTACCTATTAATATCTATTAAAATTTTTCTGGATTTATTTTTTTCAATTTCTCATGTTAGATATGTTGCTTTATGTAAAATTCAGAAAAAAACCACCATTTAATTTACCACCTTTTAAGGTAAGGTATTGAAAATATTTCTTTTAGGTCTCGAATTCGGACTTTTAAGTTCCCTAGATTACTTTCAATCTGCTCCTTTAATTAGGTACTCGAAGCGACCGCAGTCTTCAAATGAAGCAGCGGCGGATGACAAACTAAGCTTTCATCCAATTATTTGCTCGCTGCCATTCTAATCTTTTGCTTTTAGAATAGCTCTAAACCTTTTACTGAAGCTGCTTTGGTCCACTTTGGTCTTTTGGGTTGTAACTTTATGTTATTAAACCTTTATAAGGCAGAGGGAATATATTTCCCACATGATTTTGCATAAGTTGTAACACCCTTATGCCTTGCAAAGGAATGCTAATTTAAATTTCCTATATAAAATGATTTAATGAACCAAGTATGACAGCGAAAACTTAATGCGTTTTACAAAAATCAAATCATTCTTGTTTTTACCCAGATTCATACATTCTCAAAGAGACTGCGGTCTCTAAAGGGGCTGGTACTCGTAGGCCGAGGCCTGGGCCAATTAGTCGCTCGCTATCAATCCGATCTCTTGCTTTTAGGGCAGCTTTGAACCTTTTCTTCTGCAAAAGGTTTTTATCAACTTTGGTCTTTATGGGTCATGAGCATTCTATATTATTAAAAGCATTGCTCACTAAAATTTCCTATACTAATACCTAAAAGAGAACAAATATTATAACTATTAAACTACATACGTATATTATGCTCAGGTTTACCTATTTTTAATCCCGAAATTTTCACGATGATGTCATATAGTTTAACTTACTAATAGGTACCTATGTTGTTTTTCTTCCTTACCTCATTATTTTCTTCAGTTTATGTTTAAATGTTTATTAGTCGTGAAATATATCTTGTTAAAATTTTCGATAGTCACTTCATACATTTTTATGACCACAAATAGAGTAAATTGTCATGTCAGAAGAACAGTTTGCATTAATTGTACTAACTTCCCTGCCAATGGTTTGTTAAGTTGCCAATAGTCGACTGTGGGTGGCAACCGAACATTAAAAGTCTGAACTTGATTTGATATTGAACTCACATTACTCCCAGTGCATTTCGAATGCTTTTATACAGGGCAAATTGGTTATGTCTGACCATAAAGGTTGATATGTAGCACATACATATATGCACATATATCATATAGGTCGCGTTATCGGGGTTGCCCCCACAGTAAGTATAAGTGGTTCAGTATAACATAATGTAATTTATTTCAGACATAACTAAATATACAGGATATTCCTGCAAGCGACTTGCACAGAGAGTAATGTCAAATCAATATCAGATTCTTAAACTTCAAATGGCTCTCCCGGTAGCCGCAAGTTGTCGATTGTGGGGAAAGTTTCAATCGAATGGCTAATTCAGACGGGTTTGAAAATAAATGAGACGCCGATGGCTACGCTGAGCAATGGCGACTGCGAAGTTGCAAAGTTGAATCTTAAATCTGTTCGCCGTCTGTCACTACCAGTCAATTTGTTAAAAGTATATAAAGAGAACTTATCGCTTTAGGAGATTTCTCTCTTAGAGAGACGAGTTCGGAGCTTTTTGTTATTTTACGATCATTAACCGTTAAATTAGTGGAGACTTATGCTGAAACAATTCATGTTCAAAATCAAATGTAGTGTTAATAGAAATAACAAACCATAAAAGGATAAATTGTAAAATACTTAATTTTACATTTAAAAATGAAACCACAAAGTCCAAGTAAATGCTTCAAATGATAAGCTTTAATGAAGTAAAAGATAAACTCAACTAGAAAGTCGTGACTTCTTAACTATCGCTTAAATTAACATCTTAAGCTAAAACATGTTCCGCTCCGTTCACCCCGTAGTCTAAAATATAGGCCGTAACGCAGCGAGCCAAAGGCAAATTACGCTTACACTGCCGGCTCACCGGAGCCGGACACGATTCAATGACTTTGATAAAATTCAACGGACTCTAAAGCGTGCGCAAGCTAATAAGTTCTCGTCTTTACTGTGACCTGTAATATCCCACAGGGGACGCTCTGAACAGAAATTCCACAAATTGTTTGCCAAGTCCTACTAAAACCAGCCACTCCTCATTATGCGGCTAAGGTACTCCGACGAAACATTTCCAAAACGCATTGTTTTGTCACAACCCGTTTGTGCCGTTATTCGGGAGTTTATTCTGTCCGAAATTATTCATTCCTCGCGAGTTTGCTTTGAAATGTTTTTCAAATTGGCTTTGTTATTAAAATATGTCCCGTCGGAATATCTGAGAGATAACACACGTTACAGTTTACACGGACATTTTTCACATAAACTGACGGTATCAAAAAATGGAGGGCGGGATGGAAACCGACGTTTATGCTGGTTTAGATAAAAGCGTTCTTTAAATATTCATGGATTGACTGTTACAAAGAAAACGCTTATCTAATTGATCAAAACAAGCTCTTTGATTTATAAACACTAGAAATAGTCATAAATCTTATGAAACGGACAAACAACTACTCAATAATTGATAGCGCTAATGCTACATCTTATAAATTACGATCCATCCTTTCATTAAAGTGTCCTATAAACGTTTTGCCCAGAAGTCTGTACAATAAATTTCAGTTACAAGGCAATGGCTGTTCGTGAGGATTAGACCGAGTTTATTTTAAACCAGCATGTGCCTGTCAAATTTCAAGGCGCATGTAATTGTTTGCTTGTAGCTAGGAAAGAACTCGATATTAAATATCACTCATACTGAACATAGATATTTATTCCTGAGTCATGTGTGTTTTCTATGTAGGTATATAAGAATGTATTTATCTATATACGTATAGATATCGTCGCTAGTAGCCATAGTACAAGCTTTAATTAGTTTGGTCTGTGTAAATTTGCTCGAAATTTGATTCTGAGAATTTTCGACAAGCTTGGCTAAGTTGTGTTTGATAAACAAAAAGGAATCTCAGATTCCTACATTAAGTATATAACATACGCCCTCTAACAAAATATATATTTTACGTTAAAAACATGCAATCAAAGTTTTATTTCTTTCTCTCACCATTTTTTTTGTGATCCTCACATTACTATAACTTTTTTAATAAAAAGCAGAGTAATATTTCTGATTTTTGAGAAATAGGGATGAAGGGGGTGGCGTCCGACTAAGGGTTGCAGAAATAACACACGTCCGTTCGTTACAGTATTTAATCGAGACAAAGAAATCTAGTGCTACCCACTTATATGTTAGCTAATATAATATATTTGGCTAAGTACCCACATACATCACACCTCCCCACTTAATCATGAACTACATATACACTATAGCATTTATATAATACTACAAGTACCTTAAACTAATTATAACTAATCTATCTCTAGTCTATGTCTACGACTTGGCAACGGCCTAAGCGCCACCGGCGATCGCGCTGGTAGCTGAGGACGTGGGGAAGGATTAGCCGTAACAATTTCATCTGACGTTTTACTAGGTTCCTCCTCTCTTACTGTCTCGGTCCCTTCCTCCCCCAGTTCCACCAAACCACCCTGTTGCACCTTGGGACTCTCTAATTGTTCAGCCTGCTCATCACCGTCGGCCCCCCGCTCCGTAGGACACGGAATGCTTGATAAAGCTGATCTACGCCTTATTTGGTCTACATGTCTAACTAGAAGTCGGCCGTCTCCGTTATCTAGGGTATACCGACGTGAACCCTCCTTGCCTACCACAGTACCTTTAATCCATTTATCGGCGCCGGTATAATTTCGCGCCCAAACGGTATCTCCCGTTGCCAAGTTCCGCTCCGAGATGGCGCTCTGAGCGGCCTGCACCTGGCGGCGCTGCGCGTCACGTACCCGGTCTTCCAGCCCGCGATCACTACGTAATAAGTCTAACCTCGACCGTAAATTTCGTTTTTGTAGCAGCATCGCTGGGGTTTCTCCCGTGGTACTATGCACGCTATTCCTGTACGCAAGCAGGTAAGTTTGTAATGCCATGTCTACATCTACCCCGTCTCTAAACGCTTTCTTTATCGCCCGTTTACACAACTTTACCGCTTGCTCCGCAGCTCCATTGGACGCCGGGTGGTACACGGGTGAAAAAGCCTGTTCAATTCCATTTTGAGTTAAGAATTGTTTGAACTCTGCGCTTGTAAAAGGCGGTCCTTGATCTGAAACCACGACTGACGGTAATCCAAAGCGAGCGAAAGTTGCCCTCAGTTCCCTAATTACGGCGGACGAGTTTGTGCGTGACATCTCAAACACCTCGATCCATTTTGAGCTCGAGTCAGTGAGTATTAAATAAGTCCTACCTTTGTATTGTAAAAAATCTACATGAATCCTAGTCCAGGGCTGCGTAACGTACATCCATGGACTTGGCGTAGCCCGTGGCGGTGCGGCGGCCTCCGCTGCGCATGTCTCGCACGCCCTACACAACGCCTCCACATCCGCGTCTATGTTAGGCCACCATACATAACTACGCGCCTGTGATTTCATTTTAACAATACCCATATGACTAGTATGCAACTGCTTAAGGATCTTTTCTCGCAACGCATTGGGAATAGTCATCCGATATCCCCACATCAAGCATCCGCGGTCAACATATAACTCGTTCCTTCTTATAAAGTACGGCTCCATCTCCTCGTCTGGGCAACTAGCCGGCCACCCCGACTGCGCGTATGTGATCACCCTACTCACTATCCTATCTCTGGCTGTCGAAACACGTACGTCATTATTAGTTACCGGTAGAAAGCTTTCCACGAAATTTACGTAAGTGACTTCCTCTTGTCTGTTCAATCCTCCCTCTTTTCCCTGAGGTAACCGCGATAGCGCGTCCGCACAGTTCCTTTTCGAGGTAACATATTCTATTTGATAGTCGTACCCGGATAAAAGAACCGCCCATCGTTGTATGCGCGAAGCTGCCATTACCGGGATCCCGACCTTATCTCCAAAAATGTACGTAAGCGGCTTGTGATCAGTCCGTAATATAAACTTGCGACCGTACAGGTACTGGTGAAATTTACGAATTCCGTAGACAATTGCTAGCGCCTCCCGGTCTATTTGTGCGTACGCGCGCTCCGCCGCTGAAAGCGTGCGCGAGGCATACGCCACGGGCCGCTCCCCGTGCTCCGTGGCGTGCGATATCACCGAGGCCACCCCTACTCCAGACGCATCACATGTCAAAATCAGTGGTAATTTTTCTGAATAATGCGTTAGCACTTGGCTCGACCCGAGCGCCCTCTTGATTTCTTGGAAAGCCGCCTGACACTCCCTATCCCACACGAACTTAACTCCACTTTTTAATAAATTATATAATGGTGCCATTATACTACTTACATTACCGACAAATTTCGCGTAATACATAACCATTCCTATAAAGGCCCTTAATTCGGATACATTACGTGGCGCCGGCGCGGCCTCGATGGCCTTTACTTTTTCTGGGCAAGTATGTATACCGTCTTCACTAATAACGTGCCCTAGATAATTAATCGATTTAGCAAAGAAAGCGCATTTATCTTTTTTTACTCGCAACCCGTAAGCTTGCAACCGCTCGAAAACCTTGACTAAATTGTCAATATGCGATTCCGTATCGCTGCCCGTGATAATCACGTCGTCGAGGAATACTCCTACATGTGGCAAATCTGCAAACATTTGTTCCAAGCGCCTCTGAAATATACCTGGGCTCGAGGACAATCCATACACAAGACGATTATAACGAAATAACCCCTTATGAGTATTAATCACGGTGTATTTCCGAGAATCGTCCAGTTCAAATTGTGCGTAGGCCTGGGATAAATCGATCTTACTAAATCGCTTCCCTCCGTACAGGCGCGCCAACAAATCTTCTACCCTAGGTAACGGATATCGATCGACTTCTAGCATTCTATTTAAAGTTAGTTTGTAATCAGCGCAAATTCTTACATTACCGTCCTTCTTTACAACCGGGACTATGGGGGTAGCCCAGTCGGAGCGGTCGACGGGGGTGAGTACGCCGTCGCGCACCAGCTGCTCCAGCGCGCGCTCCACCGGCGCGCGCAGCGCGTACGCCAGGGGCCGCGCGCGCAGGAACACCGGCCGCGCCCCTTCCCGCAGGTGGATGCTCACGCGACCGCCGGTAAACCGCCCCAGACCATCCGCGAACACGTCACAAAATCTGGAACTGAAATGCGCCAAGTTAAACTCATTGTCATTTACCTCAGTACTATTCACACTGCGCGGTCTGCATGGCGTAGGTATTGGTATATTTAATTCCGCCAGCCATTGTCTACCTATCAATATGGATTTAGCATTTTCGATTACATACATCTCCAAATATTCCTGCCTATCTTTATATTTTACCAGTGGTTTCACTACACCCACCGGTTTTACAAGCTCTCCAGTATAATAACGTAATCTAACATTACTATCCTCTAGTATTAACTGAGAAAACAACTGTTCGTAAACTTTTTTGCTAACGCATGATATCGCACTGCCTGTATCACATTCCATGTCAAGGTCAATGCCCTGCACAATTATTTTCATAAAAATGGGTTTGTAATCCTCTGCCCTTAAGTTATTAACATGTATGATAATTACCTCGTCACTCATGTCACTGTTCTCACTATATGTTTCCCGCTGACTGGCCATGTTCATCACGTCCACGCTGTGAGTATCCACCATTAATGGACACACCCGCTGTAAGTGTCCCTGCTTGTTGCACACCTTGCACACGTAACGGGTAAATCGGCAGGTTTCCGTGCCGTGCGTCCCGCCGCAAGCGTTACAGTGTGTGTCACGCCGTTTTCCCGCCGACGCCGCCGCCTGCCAGCCGCTGGCGCGAGCACCACGACCAGCGCTGGCGCCTCGCTCTGCGCCCCGCGGTTGCCATGCTCCCCGCGCCGCCTCGCTCCTGCGTCGTGACGAACTCGCCGATATCGCTTGACAAGACGCCGCCGCACTTGTCCCGTCGCTAGCAGGCTTTCGCGACCCCTCGACCATAGCGGCGTCCTTCTCAGCCGCTTCCATACTAACTGCCAGATTAAAAGCTTTAGTGAAATCTAGCTTATCTTCAGCAAAAAGCCTTTGTCGAATGGTCTCGCTGTGAATTCCACATACAAACTGATCCCTTAAACTTTCTTCGAGCCACGCCCCAAAATCACACGTCTTAGACATTCTTTTCAAAACTGCCACGTAATTAGACATCGATTCACTGTCTCCTTGTTTTCTATGCCTAAATTTATAACGTTCTGCAAGAACACTGGGTTTCGGTTGCAGATGTTTTTCTAAAATGGTAGTTAGTTCGGCGAATGTTTTTGAAGTAGGTTTATCCGGTGTACATAAGTTGACTAGGAGCTCATAACACTCGGCACCAATCACGGTCACTAACGTAGGCACTTGCAACTCAGCTTTAATGTTGTTACACAAGAAATACTGTTCAAGTCGTTCTACATATAACCGCCAATTGTCCGACGCGATCTTAAACTCGCCTATTTTGCCGATTGACATTGTTATTTTTTTTTTTCACCAACACAACACGCACAGTACACGCACAAAAGGTCCGAACGACTCGTCGCCACTGAGAAATAGGGATGAAGGGGGTGGCGTCCGACTAAGGGTTGCAGAAATAACACACGTCCGTTCGTTACAGTATTTAATCGAGACAAAGAAATCTAGTGCTACCCACTTATATGTTAGCTAATATAATATATTTGGCTAAGTACCCACATACATCACAATTTTTTTTTACTAAAAATGGAGTAAAGGTGAACTGAAAGAAAATATTTTCAATTTCGACTGATAACTATTATTATACTTGCGAACACACGAACTACTTAGCAGTTAATTGTGTAAGTGATACATACATTGTATCATATACACAGGTTTATTTATCATAACAACATGCTTAATGAAATATACTCTCAAATAGATACTGACTGAGTAGCTGTCACACTTATGTCTGGCCCATTTCACAAAGCTCAAGTATAACCTGAGGTCACTTGTATCTCATCACTTCAGTAGACAATAGCCATCACTTTCATCAATCATGTTTGTCAAAGTTAATAAGTATATATACAATAGCCATCACTTTCATCAATCATGTTTGTCAAAGTTAATAAGTATATATACAATAGCCATCACTTTCATCAATCATGTTTGTCAAAGTTAATAAGTATATATACAATAGCCATCACTTTCATCAATCATGTTTGTCAAAGTTAATAAGTATATATACAATAGCCATCACTTTCATCAATCATGTTTGTCAAAGTTAATAAGTATATATACAATAACCATCACTTTCATCAATCATGTTTGTCAAAGTTAATAAGTATATATACAATAGCCATCACTTTCATCAATCATGTTTGTCAAAGTTATCAGTATATATACAATAGCCATCACTTTCATCAATCATGTTTGTCAAAGTTAATAAGTATATATACAATAGCCATCACTTTCATCAATCATGTTTGTCAAAGTTATCAGTATATATACAATAGCCATCACTTTCATCAATCATGTTTGTCAAAGTTAATAAGTATATATACAATAGCCATCACTTTCATCAATCATGTTTGTCAAAGTTAATAAGTATATATACAATAGCCATCAATTTCATCAATCATATTTGTCAAAGTCATCAGTATAATATATACATGATTATAACTTTTCATTATGTATCTTAAGATGCAGTAGGTTCAGATAACGGAGTTTTTTTAAAGTTGTAGCGCTTTTTTGGATTACAATACGGCTGCCATTAATTTAATTAGCAATCTTGAAGCCTTTCTCAAGACATTGTATTGATTCGAATCCTGAGTTTTTGACTTTCGATCGAAATCACGAGCATGGGTTTAAAATGCACTTTAAAAATTTGTGTGCTTTTAAAAATCGGTAATATCATATTTGAGGGTTGACCCATACCTTTTTTTTAATTTAAACGTACAAAAAATTAAAAAGATCTCCGCGCTCTCGCTCACACTTAAGCTTAGTGATAGTGAGAGAAGAACACGAACTTACTGGACCTTATATTAACGTCACCAATTATGGGACATTTAAGAGAAATTTGGAGTATTTTTGATATTTCACCGACATCTGTACATTTTTTTACCGCTTTATGCTTCAAAACTTGAATGTCCAATGCGTCCTCTATGTTTTCTATGTATTTAATGAAAGCTACTGCAATTGGTTTTAATATTATTAACCAATTAAAACAATAGTTTTTTGCTCCAGTCATGGGATGTATGGCGTCATTAATTTTCAAACTAACAAATATTAATGAAAAATTAAACTTAAGCAGCTCTTTGGCTCTTGTTTATGGTAAAATGTTGTCAGCGTTTAAAAACTGATGGTAAATACTTGTTTTACAGGATTTGTCTATACCATCCCATTACTGGTGCCTGTTCCATTATAGGGGTGTTTACTATAATGCAATCATTGCTTAAAAATTGTACTTATGTTTATTTAGTGGTAATCATTAAACAAATTGAAAGACAAAGTCTATTCTGACCGAACCCTGTAGAGACATAATCATTTTGATTTAACTTAGTTTGTATTCCACCAAAGGCAAATAATAACAACGGGTTGACATCAAATAATATTCGCTTCTAGACAATAATTAATTCAAGGAAGCTTGGCGCGATGGCAATCAGCCGTAGGCGTAAAGATAATAGTTTATTTTAAATATATTCCGTAGGTATTGAAAACTCTTCCACCTTTTTCATCGTTGTATGCAATAATTTTATGTAGGCGATTCGAAATAATCCTATATTTGGCCAAACAGTATTATTCCCACGGAATGAATGGCAAGTAACCGGCCCACTTTGTTGTAAATTCTACAATTTGCGGCACTGCATATAATTACTAAATACAAAAAGTCTTGTGCAAAAGCGCTGGTGGCGGTAAGAACGTGCGACTTACAATCCGAAGGTCACGGGTTCAAACCCCGGTTCGTACCAATGAGGTTTTGGGGTCTTATGTACGAAATATCATTTATGTGACATAATTTACGCAGTAGTTTAAATCATACATTTAAAAAAAATTGTCGACATGGGTCCTAGAAATTTTATACCCATAAAAATCACTCATCGCTGTAACCAAATTGAGTAGTCTAAAGTAACCGCCAAGGGCTTAAGCTTGCTAAACTTCAACCGTTCACAATCGTGAAATTAATTTTAAGCAGTAATTTAATGACCATAGGGCTGAGGTCGGAAACGACGTCGGAAGCAATTTCCGGTGCAGGGCCATTTCCGGTCAGCCAATAACCGCGGGTTTAAGGGCCTGTCTAACCCGCATCGCGCTTATCTGATTAGAGATTCCCGGATCCATGGCCGTTTTTCTGATGTATCTTTTAAACGTTTTTTCCATAGCTAATGCTGTATATGATATTTTGCACGGCGATAACTCCTGAAACTTTGCTTGTTGCTTATGCATTTTAGCGAGTGCCTTTTATGCAACTAGAAAAACCATAGAAGTCTGATTAGTGCTCAAAAATTACCGCCGCAAGATGTTTGACATCGTGTGAGAACGTACTTTCATATAAAATAGTTTACTAAATAACACGTTAGATGGCGCTATACCGGGAGCGGCGATTTCTACATCGCACTAATTAAATGTTTATTGGGATTATATATAGTGCTTTCATTCACCTCTCATAAAAATATTTGCCGATATTAATAATATCAAAACGTTTCATTTTATTCGATTAAGGAACATTAATAAGCAGATTAGCGAGTATACTTAAGTTTGTATAAATTTAATCTTGTTTTATTAGAAAATGCCATATCATATCGCTTTTACAATTAGTAGCTATGGCATAGTACATGATGATGAAATTTAATATTAAAACGGCAGCCATGGAGCCGTGTATTAAAAATACATATTTAGAGAATATTTTCAATAAATTTTCATAGTAGAAATATGTGGTGATTCAACGAGAAAACTTAAGTGGACCCTTTATATTAATGAATAGGATATTGATACACTAAATTAGCGACACAGAATAATCTACTGAGCTTTACGGATTAGTACAAATAAAGTAATTTACCATTTGTGTACTACTTTCAAAGTTTTAAAACAAAACATGCAAGACAGCTAAACCTGCCATTAATTCATTATACATGTACTGGAAGAGATCCCTTATAGGGATAAGTTCGCCTTTGCACATTGCCAGCATTATAATTTTTTCCTTTTATTGTATAACGTATCTTTACCTGTCCCTTATGTACAATATAGTGTTTACATACATACATACTTATATGTATGTAGACAAATACGAATAGTTATCACCTAAATACTAACGAAATAAGTATTTGCCGTAAAAAGCCCAATATAATGAGTGACCGTCTATGAATCCGGTCGCAAAGTCCATTATAATAAAAGAATCCCAAACCCTTATATAATAATCCCAATAAACATTTTATTAGCGCGATGTAGAAATCGCCGCTCCCGGTACAGCGCCATCTAACTTGTTATTTAGTAAAACCGCACAATCAAAGTGCAAACAGAGGAGTTTCAACTTTTTCATATTTTGCTGGCCTAATAAATTCTCTAACTATGTGACCTTACGCTTACAGAGCCGTCAAAACAGTCCGCATGCATCACAATGTTGCTAATTTCACGCTTATTTCCTTCTTCGATTTATACGATCTAAGATTAGAACTCCAATCATAACACAATTACTCCTTACCATAACACTTAACACTCACATAAATAATTGATAGATTTCAACAGTTTATTTAGATTAATTTAGTAAAACTAAGTAATCGTAATAACAAAAAATGTGGCCAAGACCAGTTCTAATCAAATAAGTATTTTATTGTGCGGTTTACGGTAAACAATTAATTGATAGTGTATAATAACCTTAGATAATGATATTACTACGGACGTGTAGTGACGTGGAATGAAACTACAAATATTTGAAACGAAACTGGAAACTTTAAAAAAATCACAAAAAAGGAAAATTCCATTTTGGAAATGGAAAAATTAATTTCCCATACAACAATGAGAAGATTCCATTAAATATTCCTAATGAAAATTTCGCCACTTTGGTAACTTTCCGAAGGCACTTATTTATTTATTTATTTATTTTTACACAAATTGACTAAGACCAACAGTAAGCTCAAGAAGGCTTGTATACATCGGTAAATGAAACGAGATAACGAAAAAAATATTAATACTCATGTCATTTACTGAGTGTCTGAACCACAATAAGCGTATATGATAGTCACTCTTATCCACGTGATAGAGCGATCGTAACTTTTTAACACCGCACGATAGAAAGAGTCAGATACTGTTATTATCAAGCTACCACGTCTATAACACAACCATCCAATCTGTATAACAGTCACGTAATAAAAGTCTGACTAAAACACTATATTTCACTATTAATGTAAGTCTTCGTGTACAAAGCGAGTCTCCGATGTTTGCGGAACGCTCGTGCACTCCTAATAGTACCACTCAGTACATCTGTGGGGAAACTAATGCAATATACGCTGTCTGTTCTGCGTCTAAGCTCTCACATTATTATTTTTTATGCTAAGGGAGGATAATTCTGCCTTACAACGGTACTACAGTAAGGTATAGAAAATATCGTAAAGATTACCAACCGGTAAAGGCCAACCAACAGTTGTTCAAAAAGTAATGAGTAATGAGAAAGTTGCATTTTATCCACGTGTGGGCCAAAGTAATCAGATGCAAAGTTTGAGCTGTTTCCTTATGATAGCTAGTAGAATTGACTTATAAATAATGATTTTGAATAATAATTATTTAATAACGTTTATTTGGATTTAATTTGGTTTGATTTTGTTTGATATTTTACAGTTACAATTTTCCTCGTTGGTATGGTGAAAAATTTTGTTTTTCACTCGGTGGCAAAATTTGTTTAACACTCGTGCCTTTTAACCCTCGCAACGCTCAAGACTCTAATTTTCGACCACTCGCTCGTGGTTCAATTTTGGAATCTTTCGCTTGCTCGGGTATCAACCTATTGGCCCTCGTCATAAATTTTCGAATGTTACCTACGGTTGTTTTAAAATTCTGGTTGAATGCTTTTTTTTGTTACGCCGGCTAGCCGGGCCGGGCACTTATAAGTTTGTCTACAAATTATGTGTAAAACATGTCTACGCGATAACTTTTAAAAATGATCATCATTGTTAGGACGTTGTTGGAAACTATGAGCAAAATACATAACTACCTATATATGTTATCCTTTTATTTAGGAACAACAGACAATCAACCATGTTTATACGAGATATGATCAAAGTATGATCGTTGTGCCATAGATGGATTTAATTTAGAGCTTTGTAATAAATAAATATTATCGGACAATCTTACACAAACCGACCTAGCCCCTTAGTACGCTTGTTTTGTGGGTACTAGACGACAATATAACCACATATATCGTCGTTATCATAAATACTTAAATACATACAAAACATTCATAACACAGGTATATCTGTAATGAACACACAATAGTATGTATTTGTCAATCGTCTTTACTGGATTGTTTGTTTCTCCTTGCACCATCTTTTAGTGTTTCTATGTTTGTACATAATTGTATATCTTTGTGCATTATAATTTAAATGAATAAATAAACGCAAGGGTGCAGACGCTGGAGGTCCCGGATTATAATCTTGGTCCTTACCAAGATTATAATCCGGGACCTCCAGCGTCTGTCTGTAGCACGACCGCATTTTTATCAGTTGTCGCTATGCCTGACGCTTTCGCACTTACATACTTGTTAGAATATTTCAGGCATGGTGACAAATGATAAAGAGCCGACCATCTTAGCCCTACTGCTTCGCGAAAGGCACTACCGACTAGGCTAGTATGCCTTTGTGAAAAACAAAAACAAGTAACATACTCAAAAGTAAACATAACTCTTAATACTTCATTTTTTCTCAACAGACAGCCGAGCGTTGTGTAAATAAAATATATCTTTCGTTTATAATTAACACGCGTGCAGACAGACAAATCATTAACATCGGATTGCAAAATACAAGCAGAAATAACTGAATTTGCTCTTAACGTTGCCAATACAATGGTGTTGTATTATTTATACAGGATATATGTAGGTAACATTGTGAATCGAAAATATTTATATACTCCCTACCTTTTCCAAACAATTATTTAAGACCTGTAGCCAGATTTTTATTTTTATTTCTTGTTCTAATACTGATATGATTTATGAATATGAGATAATATGAGATATAATCCATCAGCTGTTAACAATTACTTTTTTTAATAAGAATACATCGGCAACTTATGCGTAAAGAAAAATGTTTAAGTGCTACATATGAGAATGTAAAGGATACGTCTTATTTTACCCTTCAAGCAATGTCATTTCATTTATGATGTTATTTCTATTTCAAACATAAATATTTTTTCAGTAATATTTTGTGAATAGTCTATATATAGTTCGTGTCATTCACAATGACGCGCAGTTTTGTCAAATCTAACCTTAATAACATGAGTCGTGACAACACGAGTCAAGCCACGCGTCTTCGTGAACGACACGATCTATAAAACCTAACTCAGTGTGACACTCATTAACGGCATTCATATTAGTGCTAGCGTTACGCCTATAAACGCTGCAAATTGTGTTAAAAGCTTGAAAATCGGCACGATTGATTGTTAGACCATTTGAATCAATTTGACCCGTAGCACCAAAAAAAAATGAGGAGTTATGACGTCTTTTTTTGTATGGATTTTTTTTTGTTCAGATATCTATCGTGTGTGGTATTAAATGAAAAGGCATTGAGCCGGTTCAAAAAATATGTAACATCATTACATTTCAGTCATTTGTATTAAATTAAAATACTTTTCAAAACATACCAAGTTTGAGCTCCTCCAAATACAATACCATTGAATTATTTTTTGTAAAATATACCTCAAATAATACTTAACATTCTTATATCTAACCCCAATAACGGAATTTTGAAAATATTTAGATGACATTGTTTTTTTTTTTCATTATTATAAATAGTGATTGTGGTTGTCTATGCTGCTTAAAGGCCACCAAGCGGGTCGTATACTTATTTGCCACCGACGTAGTATATAAAAAAAAATACGTGAGCGGGACCAAGCCTACGCAATTAGGAAATGTTAATGAACAAATTGGATTATCTACAATCATGGACACCCTACAACAATTAACAAAGATAAAACCTTTTTAACCGTTATTACAGCACTTGGATTATGAAGAAAATAAAATGTCACACTTGAGTGAGATACAATTTTTCAAAAGTACCCAGACTCCGAGGACATTCAATTTGTCACTTGTTATGGATAAAACAAAGAGGGTGACCAAAAATGTCGTAAATAAAATAAAATAAATATTTGAACAGAAAAAAATAAATTAACGTTAATCTCACAAATACAGGTACGAAACAGTTACTGACAACTTACTGAGTACGCAGTCTTGATCCTGCTCACGTCTCCTGAATCATCCTGTATAAGTAATAAATAATTGAGCGCAAAACTGTAATACGGTAATTAATCTAACCTAGCGTAAGGAACATTCGAGATCACGTGAAAACATGCGTTAGAGAAAGTCTAGAAAACACGGCAGGAAAATGGAAAATATATGAAGCGAACGAAAATGTGGGTACAAATAACAAAATACAAGTCTATCAAAAATTAAATGATTGATTTATTTATTTTATTGCCGATTATATGTACCTTTTGTTCCTTTCTCTCAAATACTTCTTGATACGTTTCAAATCAGTTGAAACTTGATTATTTGGTTGTGTTTTTCACTACTATAGAAATATTCCAAATTATTCGAGATTGATCAACCACCAATAAAGAGGGTTTTTTCTTAAAATATATAAACAAATAAATACTTAAATAAAAACATGTATCTACAAATAATGTTCGTTACATTTCGCTTGCAATTAAATTACACTATTTAATTGGGAAATTGCATGAAATATTTTCAAAAGCAGATATTTTCAAGATCGAATTACATTCATTAGTGATGAGATATAAACATAGATATCAAAATAGGCAGTTTGATCATGCTCCCAACGCTCCACATCGGTAGGTAGGTACTATAAGTAGGGTACATAAAGAAAAAGTCATAAAAAATTCTATAGTCGCGGTCTCGTAATACGCAAATAGCGGTTTGATGCGAAGCCATTTTGGTTTATTTGGGCTGTCAACGCAGTTTATGCCCATGCCGTGACGGAAGGAAAGTACGACTGTTAAGAAAAACTTACGTTTAGAGGTCATAGGTTCAGCCCCAACCTAATAAACGTCTAGAAGCTTTTACGTCTTAGCATTAATGCAGTTATTTAAATATGGAGTATTTCTGCATACATTTTCCTCATTTCTTATGCAAGTTTTTTGTGGTACTTGAGTTACTCGCTCTTCATGTTTTCATTAATTAAAAACCTCATGAAACATTGGACGAAAAGAGTGTACTCCCTGCGTGTATTACAAAAAACGTCCATAGCGAGAGCGTCTGGAAAGCTAATGCAATAACATTGCTCTTTCATTTAATACCCTTCAAGCAGAAACTTTTACACTCAAGAAATTTTCGCTCATTTCTCCACCGAGGATAATGCTTTTTATTTCGTTTTTTCTAGTTTCAAGATAGTTCTTGGTGTTAACGAACCGCGGGTCGGCGCCGCCCCTCGGGATCCATCCAGTAATCTCATTTGCTCTATCTGATACAGATACATATATTATCATTGCATTTGAGGTCTTCGAAATCTTTTCACCGACTCTGTCACAGTACTCTGAGCCTTGACATGAATCCTCGTTTGTTTTCGTGCCTCCCGGAATACTACTCGTCAACTCATCTCAACAAGCGCGCTACAGAATGAAATTCTTGCGCTATTTTTAAATACTAAACCGACCTTACATGCGTAAAACCAACCGAAAAGGTCTTGATGCTGAGTGTCTCGTCACCGCCACATCAGACAGATTTCAAGGTTCACATTCCATAAGATGGCCACGGCGTTTCCGTCAAAGTTGTCTAGATACTTACGGTAGACGGTCGAGCAGCCGAAGACACTCACAACGGGTTCGAACACAATTCACTGTCAGTAGGTCATCAGTGTTGGTAATTTTAGCGCGGCGGCGGCGCGGCGAGTCGGCGACGGGCCGGGACGTGCGGCGGCTAGGGCGGCGGGCGGCGACTACGGCGTCAGGCCGGCGCCCGCCCGCCCTGCGCCGCCCTGCCCCGCTTATCACACGAATAAAATTTATTTAATGGTTAATCGCCGATGGGAATCCCGCTGAAATTCTCATGATATTAATGACTTAAGTTCGTGACAATTTCTCACCTTTTCACAAGCTTCATTTTACTTGCCATGACTGTTCAAGTGATTTTTTTAAATATTTTACAGAGTATCGTCTTAATCGGACATCGGTCCAATTGAGTTAAAATCATTTTTCACTTACTCGTAGAAATGCAATATTATTGTACTACCAAACTTTTATACTACGTATGAAATGGCCTCATGATAGAAACCTCGCGGTACGCCACGCCACGGAACTCTGTTATATGAACAACACAACGCAATATCATTGAGGGCTCAATAGAAAAGTCTCATAGATGATTGGTTAAAAAAAATACACGGGTGAAACAACTTTTTCTTGTCACTCGTTGTCATGGTTACGGTCGCCTGGGTCACTCTGTAAACCATTGTTTTTAATGGTACTTATTTAAATGAACAAAATATGCATTTTATGGTAGTTATAAGCCCTTTCTATACTGAATCATCTACCAAACATAATTATAGTTCGTGCCATCCACGATGATACTCGTACGCAGATTTGTCAAATCTAACATGACAATACGAGTCAATGGGACAAAATTACAACAGAGAAAAGTCGATCCACCCACATGCATACACAGCAACACAATTAATTGACCATTGTTAAACTTTTCTTATTAATCAAGTTTACGAATGACAATTTTTTTTATTTTTTTTATTGCAAAGGGAAACAAACAGCATATCATTACACATACAGTTTAAAAAATTAAGTTAATACAACAGCCAGAACAGTTTCCACTTATAGGTAACACAATTATTAAAAAATTTGTCGGCGATGGTACATTTAGCAATAAAAGCTACTACCTATCAATAATAAATATTTCACCAAAAACTTATAAGATTAATCTTCAAGTTCCTCTGATATCGTATGAGGAAGCGTCTCACGTCCGCCGCGACAATATTAAACCAGACGAATAGTGCAAAGACCGCGAGCCAGGAACAGATTTCCATTACCAATTGCCTCCCAGGCGAAAACTCGTAGGTAGTGGTTAACGGCTATGTATGATGAACTCTCGTGGACGTCAACTGCTGCTCCGTTGATGGATTGAGGAATGGCAGCCACCGAAACTAATAAAAAAATGTTTGTCATCGCCTCCCGTTTGATATTTTGTCCGATGATAATTCAGACGCTATTGTTAATATAAAAAATCATCAGCCAGTTGTATCGCGGTAGTAAGAACGTCAGCTGGTCACATGAACATGTAAAAATTAAACGCTTTATCTTTTTATGATGGTAATAAAATAATATGAAATTTTGCATGTAGCATTCCATGACTTAAAGTGGTAAGGCGCGTATTTTTTACAAATTCATTTTATCAACTGACGCTTTTTCGACGGCGATACAACCGACTGACGGTTTTTTTAATTTCGTGATAGCATCTAAGCTATCATCTGACAAAGTATCAATGTATTATGTGTATATATAAAATCATTGTATATGTGATACAGCTCAGGTAAGAAACACATCAAATATTTTTTGTAGGTATAGCAATCTGTCAGATTTATATAATGTATATTTATTTATTTATTTAAACTTTATTGCACAATAAAACTAAGTACAAATGGCGGACTTAATGCCTTAAGGCATTCTCTACCAGTCAACCATAGGGCAAAAGGTGGTGTATATTATATTCTCATTTCTTTATTAATTTTATTTTTCTTTTCCTTTTGTAAGAATTCGATATGTTTTCTGAAATAGCTACGTATTTGTATGATTTGATATGACATATATTTTTTTTTATCAAATTTCTATAAAGACAAGTATCTACTGTATGTAATTGCATGATTTCTATAGTAATCTAAATTGTTTTATTTTCTTATTTAATGCATGTTAATTATAAGATGTAATGTTTTGAAAAGATGTGTCCCGCAGAGTTTCTTGCCGGTCCTCATTGGGATACCCTCCTCCAATTGAGGGGGGATTTAAATCTTCTCGGGCCAGAGGTGTATGGTTAGAGCCTGTGTAGCTTTATTTGACGTTCATAAGCGCATTGTAATATGCCTACTTGAATAATAAAATATCTTTATCTTTAACCGGGAGTCGATGACTGACTATATATGCTCCTGGCCCGCGGTCTACGAGTCCGGTTTCAAGGGAGAGATAAAAAAATAAAATCTCCCAGTTCACGCTCGGAAGTCGTTAGACCAAATATAATTTGCCGAAATGCGATGGGATCAACATGATGTGTTTAGGAATTGAGCGGGCTCTTGTGAAATTGGGTATTTGATTGAATTTATGATGTTATTATTAATAGTGCCTCGGTATGAAGGTTTATTAAATGATATGGCAGCGCACTACGTTCATTGTTTGCGAGTGGGGTAGGTCGGATTAGAGCTTAACAACACACAATAATACGACTATAAGCTTATAAGCCTAGCTTTATGTAGTGGTACCGCTTGAGATGGCATTGAAAACAGTGATATAGATCATGCAAATAGTAGGGTACTCGTATAATAGAGGAGTTCGTAACTTCCAGCCCTTAAGATGAAAGTAGAGGATCCGTGCAAAATCGCCTTTTCATACAAACGTACTCCTTTTCCTCCCTGGATATTAACATTATTGAGAATATTTTGATACAATTTGTTGTATATGAACCACAGCACAGCTAAGCTCCTACGTTTGTTTTTTAATTTTTAATTATTATAAAAATTAGGAGCATTTACAAATTTGTATGAAATCCGTTTTTCTTTCTAATTTTAATATTTATCATAAAATCGAAAAAAGTCAAACGTAGGGACATAGCTATGGTTAATATATATGTCAAATTATGTAAAAATATTTTCCAAAATGTCAATATCCAGAGAGGAAAATGGGGACTACATTTGTATGGAGAAGCGGCCATCCCCTTTCCTCTTAGTTATTTTATGATCAGACGAAAGTCGCTTACAGGAGTTAGTTAAAATAAATATATATGTGTGTGTACAAAACATGTGTACATGTGTGAATAAACACTTGTATGGGAAGTAACTGTTAATTTTTTGCAACTATACTATATAGTTTTTTTTTATATGCCACGTCGGTGGCAAACAAGCATACGGCCCGCCTGATGGTAAGCAGTCACCGTCGCGTATAGACGCCTGCAACTCCAGAGGTGTTACATGCGCGTTGCCGACCCTTTAAAAACCTGTACACTCATTTCTGTATGTTTTTAGGGTTCCGTAGTCAACTAGGAACCCTTATAGTTTCGCCATGTCCGTCTGTCTGTCTGTCTGTCTGTCCGAGGCTTTGCTCCGTGGTCGTTAGTGCTAGAAAGCTGAAATTCGGCATAGATATATAAATCAATAAAGCCAACAAAGTCGTACAATAAAATCTAAAAAAATATTTTTTTTAGGGTACCTCCCCTACACGTAAAGTGGGGGTGAAATTTTTTTTTGCTTCAACCGTAGAGTGTGGGGTATCGTTGGAAAGGTCTTTCAAAACTAATAGGGGTTTACAAGAAACATTTTTTGATAAAGTGAATATACTCGGAGATAATCGATCTGAAAGAAAAAAAAAATTGTCCCCCCCCCTGTAACTTTTGAACCATAGGTCCAAAAAATATGAAAAAAATCGTGGAAGTAGAGCTTAAGAAAGACATTACATGAAAACTATAGCGGGCATGATCAGTTCAGCTGTTTTTGAGTTATCGCAAAAAGTTTTCCCTTCATAGTAAAAAGACTTACTTTAATTAGGTACTGATTATGCAAATTTGCCTATTTGTTTAACTCGCGTGAAAGGTACCGTTTCATCCCTTGGTTAACAATTTACTATACTTTAAGCTCCAGTTTAGCTTATTGTGACGGAAGAGTAACTACGGAACCCTACACTGAGCGTGGCCCGACATGCTCTTGGCCGGTTTTATTTACTTTTAGACCGGCGTTAACGATTACCGATTATCGATTATCACCTTGGCTACGCCCCCAGCTCTTCTCGCAAATGCCGATTAACTGCCTAATTTTATACTCCTTATTTTCTAAAGGGCAAAGATTTGTTATTCTCCATTATGCTTGCTAATATCGCCTGATATTGAAGGGCGTCTCTTAATTTGCTTGAAAGAAAATATTAATTCATTTTTGATCAGAATCCAAAGTCACAGTTAGTTTTTGAGGAAAGTTTTCTAATGAATGCTTTTTAAGTAAAATTACTAAAAAGTATACTAAAAACTGCTAAGGCTACTTTTATCTAAACTATGAACATCAGACATCAGACAGATTTCAAGAAGGTATATTCTTGACCACTTTTAGAGACTAAAATGTGATACAAAGATTACTGAAATCAGTCTGGTTTTATAGATATTGTCAATTCTTGTGAAAATTTGTTTCTGTTATAACTCAATGAAAAACGCCTTGAGGCAAATAAAAAAAACATTACTTATTCGTTGCAATGTTTTATTTTTTACCAAGATGTAAAAAGCAATACGGGTAACGTGTCGTGTGTAGAAAACACACACATACATACAAAAAGATGCCGTATTTGACCAAAATTCTCATAACCTTTTTTGCTCCTTATGATCTCAGGAATGCGTGGTTAAATCTGTCGGGTTATATGGGCCCACGGTGTTCGTGTTAATAATATAAGTATTGTGAATAAAAATGACGCTATTTTTAGTTGTTCATTACAATTTACGCCCAGATCCTTACATCAAAACAATATTCCCTCAGAAAACAAATCCCTTTTGTTACGTCTTCACAGCTTTAAAAACTACCATTTATTTTATTATCCAAAGATCAAAAGACTTTCTAATTAGTAAATACTTAACGTACTTTCCAGCTTTTGAATCCTTTCAAGACTACAGATATAGATCCTAAGGGTCCCAATTAGTAAAGCATTATAGTTTGTAGGGGCAGGGTCGCAGACCGAGGGTAAGTACGGGTCGGATGCCCCTGAATACCTTTACCCTATACAATCTGCGTTATTTTATGTCTTATTATAATGGTGTAAGGTACAAAAGCGTGACATTTTATCGGCGTTGACTGTGCGGGTGGAATTTGTACTCAAACACAACACATACTGAAGTATGGTATTTTACTTTAGTGTTATGCTTATTGAACTGGTTGTGGCTACAGAAATGTAATGGTCCTAATAGATGTTACTTTGTTTTGTAGTGGATAGAACGTTCGAAGAAGAAGGTTTCAAGTGAGGAGTTTCATAGCGGTTTATACGTATTCTTCTGTGGTCCAATTATCCAAACCACTTTTAATAACAATATTTGTAGTTTTTTTTTTTGGATTACGCACAGCATCTTATAGGGTGCCTCTACCCGTAGTCAGCCTTTTAACGAAATTTATATGTTCAAGATCGTCTCATTTGTTCAACAATTGACTAATAAGAACTATTAATGTTTTTACTGTACAGGAATGTAATAAAGTTTTATTTATGTAAAGAGTACAACGTAATGAAATTTCGCTTTTGGAAATATTTAATTAAATATAATGAAAGGGTATTTTTGCCAGTAATCAGTCCCCTGTGTAGAAATAGACGGCCTTTAAGTACTCAGTGTCCAGCCATTCCATTATAACGGCTGGCTAGTGGATTCTGATTGCCGCGATCTCAGTTTACAGTGGACAGCCACAGGCAGACTACTACGTAGGTAGGTATTTCATTTAGTTCAATTAAATAAATACATAACACATATTATACATATTTAGCGATAAGACCGCCTGTTGTTTACCTCTTCTTTATGTGTTGTATTATTTGTACTGTTTCTGTATTGAGGTGTGCAATAAAGAGTATTTGTATTGTATTGTATTGTATTGTATTGTACATAATAAGGTAAATGTTGTTTTTTAGTTTTTTTCGATAGATTAAGTCAAGTAGTCCAATTTTTGTAAGAAGTAAACATATTTTGGCTACAAATGTCCTGTCAAAATACCATGTGACACTCCAAAAAAATTACACATATCAGATCATGACAGTATGATCCGGAGTGTAAGTCTGAATCGATACAGTGGATTGAAAAGGGTGAAAGGCCGCCGAAGAAATTTAAAGTGCAAAAGTCGGCCTCTAAGTTAATGGCTAAGGTGTTTTGGGACTGTGATGGCATTCTTTTAATCGATTATTTAGAAAAAGGCTCTACGATAAACTTATTATGCTAATCTAATAAGACAGGTGCGACAAGCCATAGTTGAGAAAAGGCGGGGTAAGCTAATGTTGCGAGGCGTGCTCTGAAGAAAGTTGTTTTTTACGAAATTGACCACCCATCCTACAGCCCAGATCTAGCCCCAAGCGATTATTTTCTATTCAATAATTTAAAGAAAGAGTTGAGGGGAAAGTGATTTACAAATGGCGAAGAGATGAAGGCGGCTGTATAGGATCATTTTCAAGGGCAAGATGAAGAATATTTTTAATGGCCTAAAAGCACTGTATAAAAAATTAAAAACATGTATTGAGTTAGAAGGAGATTATATTGAAAAATAAACATAAGTTCATTTTTGTAAATTGTTTTTTCTATATTAGGCTTAGAACTTTTCAGACGCCCCTCGTATCTATAACAAATCCAAATCAAATCAGAAAAAAACCTGTTTTTACAATCAAAACACTCCTCCTGGTACCAAGAAGGTATCGTGGTCCGAATGTTGAATACATTAAATTTGTCGAGAGCTGAGCGTAGGTGTTCTGTTTCATAAATAATCCTGTCTTAAACTGGAATACCAAAATTAGTTTTCCCGGAATATCTCGAATAGCCTAAATATTGTAGGTACTAACCCTTTTTTAGGGTGCCGTACCCTAAGGATGACAAACGTGGGTTATCATTTATCATTTACCTATTAAGTACCTACTGAAATGTCATGCTGTACTTAATAATGATAGGGATTTAAAATATATAAATGTAAGTATTCTTTCGAATTAATATTAATGAAATGAATACGTTTACAATGTAATCCTAGTAATAGTAGGTACTTTCGAAGAAGCTCGACTTGAACACCTGGACCAAAAGCGCCTTCAACGGAAGTCTCGACCTAAGCCGTCCTACGCATACACATATAACGACCAAGGGCAGCTTTATTGTGCACAGTGCGACCGGGCATTTAAGACTAAGTTCGGTTTCGCGAGCCATATACGTGCTCATCAGAGGAAATTGTAAAGATCGCCGTTGTCGGATACGACATGGAAGACTATATACTCGTATATATAATCCTAGTAATAGGGTTGTCACTGTCGGAGTTGCGGGTGTGCAACGATTTCGCAGCAAGCACGTACATAACAACTATCTCTCTGCGAGTGCGCAACAAATTTGCGCTATATTCGTTGAAATGAAATGAAAATTCGTTGCGCGCTCGCGGCGAGTTCGTTCCGAGCTCACGACGAACTCGCTGTGCGCTCGCCTCGCTTTCAGCTCAAACGCAAATTGACTATACTAGATGTCTGTCAAGTTGGCATATCAAAGTCTAGCAGATCACGTTCTTATTGGAGTTCTATCAGCATGCACGTAGTTCTAGAGTTCCTGACAGTTTATAGCAATAGTTCTGGTGTTTTTAATTTAATTTTAATTTAAAAAAACCAAAACTATGTTTTTTTACAAAATGATATGCTAACTTGCCTCGCTACATGACAAAAAAGAGTTCCTGACACAAAAAAAACATCTCTGAGACCTCTATGAAAAAACCATATCAAGACGCCAATTTTTCTCATCCCTCTCACAAGGAATACTACTAGACTACCTAAAGTAGTGAGGCGAAAATCACTTACAAATATAAAAAAGTTCTACCGTAAAAACATACGTGATATATTAATGGCCGGTAGTATATGTGCATAATATTCATACATCTTACCTAAAAATTACGAGAATTTCAACTCCATCACTTTGTTAAGTTTTATTAAAAGGGGTTAATTTAAACATGTACAATGCTTCGTCCTTCGTCATCCAACATACACCATGCCTACTTCGTATTCGGGTTGCGACACTTGGTAATCGCCCGTTTAAATGCAAAGACGACATGCCTCCAGTTTAGAATTAACCACGACTGGGGGCTGTATTTGAAAATGGAAATGCAATACATGACGACCGGTCTGGCCTGGTGGTTAGTGACCCTGCCAATGAAGCCGATGGTCCAGGGTTCGATTCGAAGCCCGAAGAGCATTTATTTGTGTGATGAGCACAGATATTTTGTTCCTGAGTCATGGATGTTTTCTATGTATATACGTATATATTTATCCTTATACGTATGTATAAATTGGTTAAATTACAAAGTGAATTCCGAAAAAAATATACGAGATTGAGATCTGATCATATTTTTCCTGTAAAATTTGTAGTAATGTTGATTTGTAAAAATTTCATAATTTTTTTGCGGTAAACTTCGGAGATAATTCGAAGATTTTCCTTCATAAATATTTTTTTCCACTACGAAAAAAATATTTCTGGAATGTTCAATTTGAGCTCTTTCCAATGATACCCCACTTGACCTAGTCACTAGACTTTGAAAATTTGCCCCCTCTTCATATTGGAGATTTTCCATAGTTATCAAAAAAAAAATAAAAAAAATTATACTTTAAATATGTCTGGGTTAGCGTTGTTCATATCTATGCAAAATTTCAAATCGATAGCTTACTAGTAGTAGTAGTTCTCGAGATATTTAGCAATATGACATACAGACAGGAGAGACAGGCGGACGGACGGACACAGTCGCATGCATAAGGGTTCCTTCTGTACGTTTTTGGTACAAAACCCTAAAAATGCATCAAGATGACAGATTTTCGATTTGCGTTTTCTAGTCTAGGCCCCCTGAGCAGCGAGCCACTGGCTCAACCAATACGTTTGAAATGTAATTTAGATACACATAATACGCGTCTGAGAATGCAGGCTATGACTCCCCTTTAGCGAGATTCTTCATTTGAGTTAATTAAAGTAATCCTAATTGGTAGGAATGCTTGGCTGCACAATTAAGTGTACTGCTTAATTAAAATAACGAGCAATTATTTTAAATTAAATATTATACCTGATAAGTAAAAAACCCTTAAATGTGAAATCATTCCCTACGCAAAGAGAAATTTAAAATATTTAAGAAAATATAAATTTTGCATAGAATTAAAATATATTTTGCAAAAAATTGAGCTGAAAATATTTATATGTATGTAGGTACTGTCAGCAGTAGGAGTGGTTAAGAGGAAAGGGGACAGCCGCTTCTCCATGCAAACGTAGTGCCCCATTTTCCTCTCTGGATATTGACATAACGGAAAATATTTTTACATAATTTGATGTATATTAATTATAGCTATGCCCCTACGTTTGACTTTGTTAGATTTTTTGATTATTATAAAAATTAGGAACGAAAAACATTTTTTCATTTAATACAAATTTTTAAATGCTCCTAACACTTATAATAATTCAAAAATCGAAAAAAATTGGGACTAAGTTTGTATGAAAAGGTGATTACGCACGGTTCCTCAACTTTCGTCTTAAGACACCATGTTCAGAGTGATACCAACACCAGCAGATAGCAGCGTGTGTTGCTATCTTAGCAACAAGGTTGTGTTCATAATCATTTCAACCCCTTCGCCCGCTTTACTAAATAGTACATTACTGTAGAGGCCGGAAAACGAAGGGCTACAGGCCAAGTAGATATAGACATACAATAGACTCGGACCAAGATAAGTTGGCAGCGATTTTGGCAGCCCAGACAGTGCAAATGTTATTTTAAACGTCAGACTTCTATGAAATTATGACGTTTACTTAACACTTCCACAGGCTGGGCTATCAAAATCACTGCCAACTTATTTTGGTCTGACTCCAACACCGTTTAGGAGCAAGTGTAACGAAAAAATATTTTCTATAATGTTAATATCCAGAGGAAAATGGGAACTACGTTTGTATGGAGAAGCGGTCACGGATTTTCGTCACCTTTCCTCTGAAGCTGATTTCGTCTAAGATTTTATACAATACCGGTCTAGCTTAGTGGGTAGTGAGTGTAGTGACCCTGCCTATGAAGCCGATGGTCCCGGGTTCCAATCCCAGTAAGGGCATTGTTTGTGTGATTAACACAGATATTTGTTCCTGAGTCATGGGTGTTTTCTATGTATGTAAGTATGTATGTATTTATCTCTATCCGTATGAATATCGTCGAATAGTACCCATAGTACAAGCTTTGCTTAGTTTGGGGCTAGGTCGTTTTGTGTAAGAATGTCCCCAAATATTTATTTTATTTATTTATTTGTACCCTTAAATTTTCCCAAAAGATCAGTTTGCTCTTTACCAGTTGAGGAAAAACATTACCAATAGTTATTTAAGTATTACACGCTCGAATAAACAAATGTGACAGGGATTTATTTTATTTCTCGCAGCATATTGGAAAATATATTGAAAAGGAATTCTGACTCACTGATCTGATCAAAGCAGCCAGCTTGTGAGAAATAGGCTAGTAATGTTATCCCAGCTAATATTTTAAATGCGAACGTAACTCTGTCTGTTCCTTCTTCATGCCTAAAGGGCTAAACGGATTTAGATATATTTAGGTAGAGAGTATTTTAGAGAGAGAAGGATTTAAATAAGTTATTAATTATTATAGGAAAATATTACACAATTAGACTAAAGTTCCATAGTAAGCTCAATAAGGCTTGTGTTGTGGGCACATAGACAACGATATATATAATATATAAATATAACAGCCATGACTCGGGAACAAATATCCGTGCTCATCCACACGAATAAATGCCCTTACCAGGATTTGAACCCGGAACCATCGCCTTCATAAGCAGGGTCACTACCCACTAGGCCAGACAGGTCGTTAAACGAGACTGAACGCACGAAATGTAGCATATTCATTAATTTAAAAATGTAGCATTGATAAAAATATGGTAAAAACACATATATATATGGGTATATAGGAAAATACATCTATATTACCCCTTCATGTACCCGACTGGATTTCTGCAGGGGCACTTAGGCTACGATTCACTAGAGCTGCGTAGAAATCTAGGACTAGCATGCTTTATAGTTAAGGTTTTGAGGGGTAAGATAGATAGTGTTGGCCTCCTAGAAAGGTTTCTAAAACTTTCTGTACCTGATGCGTACTGTAGTAGACGGAGGCGACCGCCCCTACTGGCCATAGTGCGCACGCGTACTCGTCTGCGCCTGCACTCCCCCGTATTGCGTGCAACTGCGCTCGCTAACTCCTTACTCACGGCCCTACCAGAGTGTGATCTGTTTGCAACAGGGATAGGAAGGCTAATATCTGAGTGGAAGGGAATGCTTGAAAGGATGCACGAAAGATATTCGTAGATGTAAGTTAGTTTTTAATTAATAAATAAGTAGTTTTTAAGTAATGAATCTACGTAACGCTTTGGCGTAAGCTGTAATGTTAATGTTATAACTTGATTCAATAAATAAATATAGGCAGGCTTTTACAGAATATATTCAATATTTTTATTTTATTTAAGCCAACCAAAACGGAATTAAAGGAACTGTGATACGGATCATCATTCGACACGAGAAAGAATGTAGTATATATACATATACTCCTTAATATATTTTACAGTACATATGGGGCTACTTTATAGCACTAGTGCGAGAAGTAGCATATTACGTTACTGTGTCGAACATTTAAAGGGCCATATGTACTGTAAAACGTTGTACGATACATGTGCGATTTAAAAGACTCCCTTCGGTCGGGTTTTAATTTATCGCCACTCGTTTCGAATTTCCTATTTTTCGCACTTGTATCGTAATGTACTATAATCCTTCACTTTCCAGTCTGTAAGAATGTGGAATGCTTTGCCCATTGATATAAAACGAGCTCAATCCTTAACCATTTTTAAAAAACGTCTTAAAGAGCATTATTTATCACTTTCTTAGTCTTGGTCATTTCATTCATGAAAGTAAATTCTCCTTTATTTTCTCTACCTGGTTGTTACTTCACTCCCTAGAATGCTTAATATTTATTTATGTAGGTTTATGTACTGTATTATTGTAATTTAAATAATTTATGTAGTTTATGTAGTGTATGTTTTATTGTTTGTAGTTTATAATTTAAAATTAACATATAAGTATACTTGTTTTATTGTTGTTTTGCACTGCCCAATAGCCTATTTCTTGCCACCGGTTCGCTATCTGAAGGTTGTCTGGAAGAGATCGCTTTATAGCGATAAGTCCGCCTGTTGTTACCTACTAATTTAAGTCCTGTCTTTGTTTGTAATATGAGTTTTTCTTTAGTAGTGCACAATAAAGAATTTTATTATTATTATTATCTCCTTTATTTATCTTTTTCTCTCAGATTAGGCTTTTTACAATATGTATATAAAAGTAAAATATAAAAACACTTACAAAACAATACAAAAGATATAAACACATTATAAAAAACCTAACCTAGGGTGCCGCCAGCAGCGGGGCAAGGCCCAAGCTGCGGGTGGTCAGGGCCGCAGGGAGAGGAACCGCCGGACTATCCGCGCCGTGCTCAAGATTATTATTATTATTTATTTTTCTCTTTATTTCTCTTTCTTCTTAGGTTATGTTTTTTACAATATGGATATAAAAGTAAAATATAAAAATACATCAAAAAATACTATACAAAACTTATTATTATTATTTGTATGTCTTTCCATATCTCGGGACCATGGGGTCCCGGACCTTTGGGAGGCATGCGTGGGGCCGAAGCCAACAGCGCAGAGGCCCTTTTAGACAAATTTGATGTTATGTAATACACCAGCTAGAACCCATTCACGGGTACAAATAGATACCCGTAAATCGGTCCCAGCTGGTGTAGGGGCTATTGTAAATAAAGTGGATAAGAGGGCCGGTTATGGTGTTGAACTTTGGCTGGTCAAAAGATTGGGCTATTGTAAAGAGGTCCGGACACCTGCCATAACAATGCTTAAACACGTTATCGAGGCAGGCGGTGACTTGCCGCTGACTAGATGGGCCCCTGAAACTGCCGTCGTAAAGACGACCAGGAGCAACACCGGTGTGAGCGGCTCAGGGGTGTCGAGAGGTGTGCGCCGCTTTCTACCCAGTGGCTGATAACAGCCACTGTGCCAACTCGCGTCTTATGCATCTTTCACTTCCACCCCCGGAGCATATAGCTCTAACGATTCCCCTCTGGACGGCCAATGAAGGCAAGCCAGAGCTGAGAGTCCTGCGGGTCCCCTTGGGGTCCACTCCGACCGACAAAGACACGCCGGAGACGGAGACCCTGACCGACTCTCGGGAACACTCGGGTCCGTGGGGTCGTTACTCCCCAACAGCTCGCCACAAGCTGCCCTGCGGGCTTATTATTATTATTATTATACTACATTTCACGCCTGTATATATTATAAGCACTAGTCAATCCCGAATAAATTAATCTATGGATACCGTATTGGAACCAGTACCAGTGTTGGTGAAAATGACTGATCCGCAGGTTTGCAGACAGAACAACCCTTTGTTGACTTTATTCTTCATAGGTATTTAGTTTGTACAGAATCAGAAGAAACGAGGATTTGCGTAGACAAAGCTTCAGGCGCTATGAGCATACCTATTCTATTTTGTTTATTTGTTTTGATATTCTAGGTATCGTAATCTAAAATAAAGTAACAAAACGCGACAGCGTTATCGTAAACCCGGATTATATTGAGACTAAAATATCGTCAAATTTTAAGATGCAGTAAGTTCGTGTTCTTCGCTTACTCTTAATGAGCATAAGCGAGAGCGAGATAGAAGTGCGTGCCTAGGAGCGCGGGTATCATGTTTCTTGAGTTAAATATTTGTGAGTTTAAAAAATAAAAACGTAGTTGCTAAGTTCCCTCAAGCATAATATTGCTCATTTTTAGGGTTCTGTACCCAAAGGATCAAACGAGACCCTATTACTGAGACTCCGCCGTCCGTCCGTCCGTCTGTCACCAGGCTGTATATCATGAACTGTGATAGTTAGCCAGTTGAAATTTCTACAGATTATGTATTTTTGTTGCCGCTATAACAACAAATACTAAAAACAGAATAAAATCAATATTTCTTTCCAATCTCGAGGTTCTCATCCAATCACCGAAGTTAAGCAACGTCGGGCGGGGTCAGTACTTGGATGGGTGACCGTTTTTATAGTACGGAACCCTTCCTGTGCGACTCGCACTTGGCCGATTTTTTTATTAGAAATAATTTTAATATCTTTAGATTTTGTGTAAAAAAAAAACAATTAAAGTGCATTTTAGAACTATGCTCGGGATTTTTTCTATCGAGCAAAAGTCAGAAACACAGGATTCGACCCTTCGGCCGCGTACGCAACCAGAGCTTCGTAACCAGATGCGATCGAAAACTATTTCTGCCTTGTACGAAACCGGTTGCGATCAAAAACTAATTTCGTCTTACCCGTAACCAGTTACGATCGAACACTTCTCGTTCTTATACGAAACCAATGTCTGGGCCATCTAGCTATAGGTTTTTTTTTCAAATATTTTGTCATGATACTCATGATAATTTCTTATCCTGAATGTCAGTGCTCCACGTCTCTTAAGCTAGTGTCTTTTAAGGAACAAGGTTACATTGTATTTGTCAACAAAGTATTTGAATATTATCAACTGGTACAATTTTTGTGTTCTGATTTTTGACTAGATATATAACGTGTACAGTACTTATACTGTATAGCAAGGTGTATAAATATAATCTTAGCTGACTTTATCAACGGTCGAAAGGTTTCGTACAACAAAGAAAAGTGTTCGATCGTAACTGATAACTAGTAAGACGGAATTAGTTTTTGATCGCAACCGGTTTCGTACAAGGCAGAAATAGTTTTCGATCGCATCTGGTTACGAAGCTCTGGTTGCGTACGCGGCCGAAGGGGGATTCGAATCGATGAATTCCCTAGAGAAAGGCCTCAAAATTACTTATTAAATTTATGGCAACCATATTGTGAACCAAAAAAGCGTTACGACTAGATTTAAATCCGTTTTCTGAACCTACTGCACCTTAATTTACTGTGTGTATAAAATGCGACACAATTTTGCACGCCAATAAATGGCTGAATGTAAATGGAAACCCGAATAATCACCCTAACATCTTGTAACCCATGTACCTACATTCTTGCAAATAAACATTTATCTTATCTTATCTTAAGAAGCGTGTAGATTATTAGGTAATTCTCTAAGAACTTTATCGATTCCAATCCTGTCTCGAATACGAATTCGAATCGATTCGAAATCTAAAAATATGAAAATTATTTCTAAAAATAAGCAATAGTATGCTTGAGGGAACTCAGCGATTACGTTTTTATTTTTATACTCGTAAATACATAATATATTATACTCGTATATATATATTTTTAAATAAAGGCTTTTACCTATAATGATTTTTTTAATCAAAGCTTCCTTTTTCCTTTCGAGGTACAGAACCCTAAAAAACACAACACAACGTAAATACGAGTACTGAAGTACCTACCTACGTGACTCCCACTCCCTTATAACATTTTCCCATTTTGCAAGCCGCTCCAGCTTAGGAGAAAAATATGAAACCTTATATTCTATCATCAATATCAGTATGACAACACGTTCGCGCTTAAATGACATAAGTACATATATGCTAGGAACCTCTTCTGGCTTTTTGACATCAAAGACAGAAAGGGTTATGGGGAATATACATATAACAGTGAGCGTCAAAGATATTTTTACGATTTTGTACCTTTTGCCATTATCATAAGGTTAAAAATGTATAGGAACTTTGGAAGTTTATACGTGTCAAGGTAACGATGCTTGTAGATAACGAGGAAGACATTTTTGACCTTATGGGTATGTGATAAGAGTTATGGTATCGATTTGTGATGCGGTAATGAGATGTCACTCTTTGCAAGATTACAAAGATTGTCTCACCGTCGAACGAATTCGCTCGGAGCGCTTTTTCTTGGTTTTCGGATAAGGCATTGTTGTAACTTGTGCGAAATATTATGCGTCGATGCAATTGACCTAGTAATAATACCTCTTAAGAAGTCAAACTAGAAACTTGCGACGAAACACAAGTGCTGTGCAAGCATAATAGTCGATAAATTAGCGCTAGTTTTCCACTTACGTGCTAAGTAAAGCAGGGGCTGGGTTAGGGGGCTGGGGGGGGGAGGGGATGTGAATAGTGTGAAAACCCAATATACTTAGAACTCCGGTAGTCAATTCAGAAGTTAATACTCTCGCGGTAAATGTCGCTTAGCGAAAGGAAGCGCTTCGAAAAGATACAGTGGAAATATTCGCTGTCAACTCATGTCTAGGGGTACCAACCAGCCCGCCGCTTTACCATCTTAGCTACAGATGGTAAAGCGGCGAGCTGGTTGGTACCCCAGAGTCGCCAGTTCAAGTCGCGCCCGAAAAAGTGAGCTTTTCCTCTTTATTTCTTAGTATTGTATGCCTTTCATCTGAATTATTGGACTCTTCTCGTTGCGATAAACGAATTCTGAAAACACTATATATGGAATTCTTACTAAGTCACTTGCGTAACGTATATGTATTTACGAAATTTAAAAATCATATTTGTAGTAGAATTTCTCAAAAGCGAAAACAGTCCTCTTACGCTGAATTCCCGTACATATTTGAAATAGTTCAACCTAATATTATGATTGATCATATAATGCAAGCGCACACCTGGTTCTCGTATATGTAGTTATGTAAAAGAAGAACATCAGGAAATAAAAATGTAGATTTTCCTTCAATATTTTACTAATTTAATCAGAATTGTTATTTTCTTAAAGTCTATTTTTTACAATATCTTTTAAATATTTAACGCAGAAACTTATGCCAATGCCCAATATAAACCTTAGGTAATTGAAAACATAGGGGTTGCCTTGGCAGCATACATACATACGACGTACTTAAGGGACAATGGCGTTCAGAGGGTTAAATTTCAATTTCAGTTTATTTATTCATAACGCAAGTTACATGTCAATTTACATTAATTATTTACATCTTATGTCGCTTAAAACGCTTTATTCTGTCAAAGAATATAAAGAATAAAATGCCAATATTTGATTTGATTTTTATAATTTTTTTATTTTTATTTATTTACTGTTTTATTTTATTCCGATTCGTAGTTATTATTATTATTATTGTTGTTATTGTGTTGTGACGGTCTTTTTGTGAATGCATTTTATTTTGACATGTAAAATATAATGTACATTTCCAATAAGAAATAAATGAATCTAATCTAATCTGTCTATTTTTATAAATAATAATAATAATAATAATAATTCAGCCTATATACGTCCCACTGCTGGGCACAGGCCTCCTCTCATGTGCGAGAGGGCTCGGGCTATAGTCCCCACGCTAGCCCAATGCGGATTGGGGACTTCACATACACCTTTGAATTTCTTCGCAGATGTATGCAGGTTTCCTCACGATGTTTTCCTTCACCGAAAAGCTAGTGGTAAATATCAAATGATATTTCGTACATAAGTTCCGAAAAACTCATTGGTACGAGCCAGGATTTGAACCCGCGACCTCCGGATTGAAAGTCGGACGTCATATCCACTCGGCCACCACCGCTTCAACAAAAATAAATAATAATCACGTAAAATTATTCTGATTCATATATTCAGCTAATGAGTAAAATGCCATAAGCCTACTTATAAACATATTTGATAATTCAGCTGAGTTCAAATTATTTGGCAAACGATTATAGATTCTAGGTCCTATGTACCACACACATTGTTCAGACTTTTTTAGTCTGTGTCTATTAGGGAGGAGATTATTTCCATTTCGGCAGTTAGGACTACGCATTCGAACATCATTAGGATGTTTACGAACTACTTTTGCCTCTTCAAATATGTACAGACCTGGAACAGTCATGATCCTTAACGTCCGAAATAGGCTGCGGGCAGGTGTGTCCAAGGGCACCCCAGCCATGATCATAATTACCTTTTTTTGCATAATAAACGCCCTTTGTCTGTCCGCTGCTTGTCCCCACATATCAATTCCATACGTTACAATTGACTGAAAGTAAGCATAGTATGCATTTCTGACACATTGCTCGTCAAGCATTTTCGTTAATCTAGAAATTGAAAAACACGCTTCGTAGTGATTATATGCTCTTTGGCTGCCTATCACTTTGTGAAAAGGTGCTTAGTTTTCCTTTGTTGAAGTGTTTCTTTCACTTGACGTAACAATCCTGTACTAGTTCGAAAACTGTTTAAATAGTGGAATTAGTTACAACTAAAAATTCCGCCACCAAACTGCAGCGCGCAGGGCCCAAGCAGCAAGTGCTCAAGGCCGCAAAGAGAGGAACCGACGGACTATCCGCGCCGTGTCCAAGACCACCGCCTTCTGCATCTGACTCTTGATCCAACCACCTAGCGGGAGTCTCTCAAGATGTTGTTCGAGACTCTTCGCTATGAGACCGTTCGCTCAAACGACTATCGGGCGAGACAATGATCGTCGAATCAACATCCCACAGAGGTATTTACCTAACTTCCTATAATCATATTATATAATTATACATCTGTTTCACCTCTGATCGATTGGACAATAAAAAATCTTTTAAAATCGGCTTTTCTCAAAGTGACAGTGACATAAACACCGACTTAGATTAATTAATTCGTCACCAAACTGTGTCGTAGGCTCGGCATTCTATTGCGCAAAACTGTGCACTTGGAGCCCCTTCACACTATACGACGTTTCGGCTACGACTCCGCAATGTCGGCGAGTGGTTTAGCATCAAGGAAAGTGCATGAAACGTGCGATTATTACTAAGAAGGAAAGGGGTTCCGGTAGTTTAATTACCCTCTGAAATTCTGTTGAAACGCTTATATCGTCAGGTGACAAGCAAAACTCACTAATTACTAAAAGCATATTTAACCTTATTTTAGTAGTAATATGGTTCATTATGGCTATGAACTTGTGGTGGTAATTAGTGAGTTTTGCTTTTCATCTGACGATATGTATACTTAGTACCTTCATTACGGTACAAGTGCAAAAAGCACGAAATTTTTTTTATACTACGTCGGTGGCAAACAAGCATACGGCCCGCAGGTAAGCAGTCTTCGTAGCCTATGTACGCCTGCAACTCCAGAGGAGACACATGCGCATCGCCGACCCTAAACCTGCCCCCCCTCGTTGAGCTCTGGCAACCTTACTCACCGGCAGGAACACTACACTATGAGTAGGGTCTAGTGTTATTTGGCTGCGGTTTTCTGTAGGAAATTCGAAATTAGTGGCGATAAATTAAAACACGACCGAAGGGAGTGTTTTAAATCGACACGAGTTGCGAATTACCTTTTCGCACATGTATCGTACAACGTTTTACAGTACATATGGCCCTTTAAATGTTCGACACAGTAACGTAATATGCTAATTTTCGCTCTAATGCGGTAAAGTAGCACCATATGTACTGTAATAGTACATTACGATACAAGTGCGAAAAATAGGAAATTCGCAACGAGTGGCGATAAATTAAAACACGACCGAAGGGAGTGTTTTAAATCGGCGCGAGTTGCGAATTACCTTTTCGCACGTAAATTGTACAACGTTTTACGGGCCTTTTCATTTTCGACCTACGCACGTATAGTGTAACTAGTACCGCACTAGGGCGGTAAACCAGCACCATTAGTACTGTAAAATCAATTACAGTGTGCCATTATGTATTTTATTAGCGTGAATTAAAATTTAATTATTAACAATGGTTTGATTAACTTTTCTATTGGACAAGCTTTAGGCATAAGCTTGTCCAATTATGCAATTAACATAAAGTCAAGATTAATGTTTGTTTACCTACTAACATTAAATTCGTTTCTTACATTATAGGTAATATTACGTTTAAATGAAAAATGAATTCTTCAACCAAATAACTAGTCATCGTGTATACGCAATATTTCCCGAACAAATATAAAAAAAAAACATTAACATATTCGTATCTATCCCAATTAAACATGTGATCCTCACAAAAAAGCGGATTGATTGACACTACGAAAAATAAATTGTCACCAAGCCAATTTGTCTCCACTATCGGGCATTGTAAAGCGTCTAATCCATTCGGATCGCGTTTTAATCATTTTAATAGGATCCGACAGACCGACACAGTTCGGCGGTCAGAGGTCCATTATGGTCGGTTACGTGTTTTATTGTATAAATAGTAGGCCTTTCGGACAACTTTTCTGAACGGGGCCAAGTTTGGAAAGCTGGTTTCCGTGTCGTATGGTATATGGTGCTTAAGTGCCAATGTTTTATTTCTTTTTGATTTATTGCAGATGTACCAATTATAAACTGAAATATATGACATATACATACCACGGTGTGTGTGTGTGTGCGTGCGTGTGTGTGTGTGTATGTGTGTGCGCGCGCGTGTGTGTGTGTGTGTGTGTGTGTGTGTGTGTGTGTGTGTGTGTGTGTGTGTGTGTGTGTGTGTGTGTGTGTGTGTGTGTGTGTGTGTATGTGTGTGTGTGTGTGTGTGTGTGTGTTTGTGTTTGTGTGTGTGTGTGTGTGTGTGTGTGTGTGTGTGTGTGTGTGTGTTGTAGTGTTTGTATATTGTAAAATTGTAAAATACTTAACACACTATTTTACAAAAATTGGCTCTAAATTTAGTGAGCTTCGAAATGTTAAAATAGTTGATGTTTTTACTTATTTTTAGCTGACTAAAACATTCCTGCACCCTAAACCCTATTTTTATTTTTAGTACAAGCTTTTATCACTGACTGTACTTTTATTTCCACAGGCAACTAATACATATTGAGACAATTCTAACAACTCTAAACATAATTAGTTTGCGTTGTTTTATCACAGAGTTCCCGTGGCCACCTCCTGACTCCATCGTCCGATCAATGTCATCACCACCAATCAATCAATCAATCAATGTGTGATCAATGTGTTTGCCACATTAAATGACTTTTTTTAAGTTAAATAAAGCTTGTAAAAACCGACCAAGCCCTGTAGTGGCCGAGGCCGGAATCGAACCTATGCCTTCAGCTTATGCGGCTTGGACCTCTAGGCCACCCGGCCACGGTGGTACCCGTCCCAAATTCTGAAGTGCCTATGCAATCTTTTTAAAGCTAGGCGCCTTTGAAGTAGCGATTTTCATAAATATTTCAAATAAATAATGTTAATAATTGTGGTAGGTACTACTTAAAATACTTTTTTTTATACCACGTCGGTGCCAAACAAGCATACGGCCGCCTGATGGTAAGCAGTCACCGTAGCCTCTGGACGACTGCAACACCAGAGGTATTACATCGTCGCCGACCCTCTAAACACCTGTACACTCCTTCAAAATTCAACAAATTTCTTACATATATACTAACAGACAGCGATTAGGACTTGGATCTTGCAATTTTTCAAATGTTTTAGAGCTTCAATAAGACAGGATTCTTTGAATTTTAGGGTTGAAAGTTTTTGAAGAATCCTACACAGACAAAATCGTGGGACGAAGCACTAGAAGCTAGTTACTACTTACATACTAAAGTAAAACGTCCCGAAAGGATTTTTTTTTTTTTTTTTTTTTTTTTTTTTTTTTTTTTTTTTTTTTTTTTTTTTTTTTTTTTTTTTTTTTTTCTTATCGATCTACCTCCAACATGATCGGAGCCTATTGTGAGCGGTTTCTCTTGCATACCAGTTCTCGCATGTTTGCTTCTCGCACTTTCATTCTACATACTATTCTTTCTCACATTCGTCATCTTTCACTCTTTCGTTGTGGTTGGGACTACCACCTATTTATTCTACTTTTATTTTTCAACACAGGGAAAATAACTTTGCTCATTTTGTTTTAATGTTTCAAGTTTACAGTCTACATGGTTTACATTAGTCTTTTTATATACATTAGTTTTTATAAACAGTGTCTTATAATATTTATTTTACAATTTGTCATATGATATATATCCATATACTTCATTATATGTATTTATCATATTTTACTTATGCTACTTTATTTCTATTTATTACCTTTATTAATATTTGTTTACAATATTTTAAGAATATTTCACGTTTATTACTCTTAATTATATTTGCCAGGTTTTCTAGACTAAGTTTTTCATCTAAGAGATGTTCTACGTCATATCGACATTTTGCAAAGACAGGGCAGTCGAGGATTATATGCTGGATAGTTTCTTCAGCCTCCGGTTCACAGAGGCATGATGGGCTCTCCTTGCACTTGAATCGGTTCAGGTATGAGGAGAGCCCTCCATGTCCCGTGAGCAGTTGTGTAATTACTCCATCTATTTGGATTTTCCGCGCAGTTATGTGGGCTGTCGCCGCCTCTGGAAAGAAGATTTTCGTTACTGAAGCCGTTTCTTCCGTTTTATATCTTTTGTCCCATACGTTTATTGTCTCGGTGCGAATAGCACGCTTTACGAACGATATGGGACACTTGTCGTATTCCGGCTTTTTCTTTCCTTTTAGGGCCGCATCCTTAGCGAGCTCGTCGGCTCTCTCGTTTCCCGCCAACCCCGCGTGTGCCTTTATCCAGAATAAAAATATTGTTTTATTCTGGAGTCTGCAGCTTCTCAGGTTGCTCCTGGCTTCAACTGCGAGTGGGTGGGTGGAACCTCTATTAATAACGGTTTGGAGTGCCGATCTAGAGTCGCTATA
This sequence comes from Cydia pomonella, assembly GCF_033807575.1. Classification (NCBI taxonomy): domain Eukaryota; kingdom Metazoa; phylum Arthropoda; class Insecta; order Lepidoptera; family Tortricidae; genus Cydia; species Cydia pomonella. The sequence goes on from NC_084720.1 coordinate 6,661,027, forward strand.
TATGCCAAAAGTGGCCTCTTTATGTTTGAGTGCGACTTCTGTTGCCCTACATATGGCCAGCAGTTCTGCCTGGTAGACGGTGCAGTATGGTGATAGGGTAAACTTGAGGGCCCTAGTTTCTGCTGTGTTGTTCCATATCGACAACGCTGCTCCCACCTTGCCCTCAATCTTACTCCCATCTGTGAATATGCGCACAGCGTATTCGCTGTGACGCAAGTACTGCACCTCGTCTTCCAGGTTTACAAGCTGTAGCCCTGTTTGTTCTGCTGGGTGTGGGGCCAGTATTTTCTTAGCCATCTGTTCGGTCTCCCTATCGGCCAACTGATGATTAGGCATTCCTTTCTTTGCTTCATACAGTGACGCGGCCTCCAGGACCCGGAGGTCTAAAGGTAGCGTCCCCGTTAGTATCAGCGTCGAGTTTAAAGATGCTGTCCGGTAGGCTTTGCACATTTTCTGTGTGTACCCCCTCTGTATTGCGTTCAGTTTTTTGCGGACTTCGAGTTTTTCGGTCGCTGGTGCCCATGCCGCTGCAGCGTAGAGGATCACGGGCTCCACCGCCGCGGTGTATATTGTGCGGATGACCTCAGGGCTGAGACCCCAATTTACGCGGGCTGCTCTCATCAGCTGTTTGTAGATGTTTGCGGCTTTCTTACATACGTTTGACACGTGAGCGTTAAATGTCAATTTATTGTCTATGGTCAGTCCGAGTATTTTTATCTCCGAGGACATTTCAATGTCGACCCCTCCCATGCTCAGGCGTGGTGTATCATATTTCAGCTTTTTGGTGATTACCATCGCGTTGGTTTTTTGGGGAGCGAACCTAAGCTTGTTTCTGTCACCCCACTCCCGAACATGTTCAAGGGCGGCATTGGCTTGTCTCTCAATTTCTCGGGCTTCCCTGCCGTTAAACGCTAGCACTACGTCATCCGCAAAGGCTTGGCAGTACAGTCCCCGATCCTCCATCTGTTTCAGAAGGGGGTCCAGCAACAGGTTCCATAGTATTGGGCCTCCTATGGATCCCTGTACACATCCTTTTTCTGTTTTCCTTGTGTACTTTGCCCCTGCGTATCTAACCTCTACTTGTCTATCGCTTAGGTAGCTGCTGACTACCCGCCTCAGGTTTACCGGGCACTTTTCCTCTGCCAATCTGGTTTTTATGGCTGGCCACCAGGCACTGTCAAAAGCGCCCTCAATGTCCAGCGAGACAATAGTAACAATTTTCTTTTCTTTTATCTTTGATTTTATGTGCTTGGTGAGGGCGACTAGTGCGTCTTCCGTGCTTCTTTGGGGCATAAAGCCAAACTGGCAGGTGCTAATCCTGGGTAGTATGTGGTGTTTAATGCGGTTCATCAACATCTTTTCAAATATTTTCCCCAGTACCGGTAGTAGTCCTATTGGCCGGTAGGACTTTGGGGTTGTATAAGTTTCTTTTCCCGGCTTTCTAAGTATAACCACTGTTGCTTCCTTCCACATCTTTGGGAAGTAATGGTGCGCCAGGCATTTGTTAAGCAAAGTCAGGAAGAATTCTGGAGCCGCACCTATGGCATGTGTGCAGATGTCTGCTGTGAAGCCATCGGACCCGGGGGCCTTCTTTGGGTTAAACGATTTGGCTGCTTCATCCAGCTCTTCATATATGAAGGGTGGATCATGTTCACCATGACTACCCTCATTTATTCTATCTGCTAGGGTTCTTGTTTGCTGATGGTATGTGTTGTCACCCTCAGTAGCGTCCCCAGGGTAGAAAGCCTCCGCTAGGAATCTTGCAGATCCCTCTGCATCCAATACTTTGCCTTCCTTCATTAACGGGATATCCTCCTCTCTCTGTGCCGTTCTCCCTATCACCCTGTAAATCCCCTCCCACATTCCTTCTCTGTCCTGCTTACTACAAAACTCCTTCCAGCTTTTTTCCATTGCTTCTTTTACAGCTTTCTCATACGTTTCTTTTTCTTTCAGGTATAGACTGACTACCATTTGTCTTCGATGTGGTGCTGCGTTCCTGATCCTTCGTCTTCGGGTGGCGACCTCCTTCTTCAGGGCCCCGAGCTGCTCAGACCACCACGGTAAGTTAAGTATTTCCTTTTTCTTTTTATTGGGTATTGTTGTTTTACATGTCTCCGTTATTACTCTGCTATACTTTTGTATAATTTGTTCTATGTTATTTGTGTTGTCCAGTTTGTCTATTTCCTCTGTTGTCAGGTTATTTTCTGTCATAAATTGTAGCAGTTTCTCATGAAACTGCTCCCAATTTGCTTTTCTTGTGTTGTACAGTCGTGTAGTCCTCTCTATTTTCTTCCGAAAGGATTGGGAATATTGGGGTTACTATAGCTCTAGAGTAACACCTCCTGGCTTCTCATTGCCTAGAAAAGAATGGTGCCAACTGAATAGGTTAAAAACTGGTTGCTTGGATAGAGTCTCCAAAGTGCGATTGTGAGGCTCCTGTGCAGGACATCGAGCACATTATCCGGTACTGCCCACTTAGCAAATACGACGGAAACCCTGCTTGTTGTTTGTTTACCCTCGACAGTGACCTAATCCAATGGATACAGAACCTTAAAGTAACTTTATAAACGACTGGACAATTATGTCATACGAATAAATAATAACTTACATACTTAACAATATACTATCAGGTATATAACTCTAGCTACACTACATAAATATACAACAAAAGCTTAAAGAAAGCTCAGAGATTCCTCCAAGTGTGAGCGCCAAAGAAAAGCGTTGTAATGAAATCGCCCCCCAGAGCTCAGCCCTATTAAGAGTAACATTGATTAACAAGGCTCAAGGGACTTCGCACCGAAAAGATTAATCAACGTTACACGTAATGGAAAAGTCAGAATGTTCGGGAAACGATTACCTACTTGGTAAACACATTGGTTTATACAAGTATTAACTTGATTTATTCAGGTGTGCAAGGACATATATGTACAGTAAGCATCAAGTACATAGTGACGGCCAAAGTAGCCAAATATATCAGATCGTATCCTTATTTTTATGATAACTAAATGTGTTAGGATATATTTAGCTATAAATTGTATAAACAGATGTCAATAACAATGAACAAAATAACTTGATCATCGTTCCAAAAGATGTTGGACTGGCAATCCAGATGTGGGTTCGAGTCCCACGTTTGCCAGAGTTGATTATCGTTGAGTTTATCATTGTTTTTGAAATCTGTATATACAATTTATGTTGGTACATAAATTGTATATTGTACATTCCACAATAAAAAAGGCAAAAATATTTACAATTATATTTAGCTACTTTGGCAATCACTATCTACTTGACCCGGACTATACCATCTACCTAGAAGTCAAATTTAACCTCACCGGCGAAAACTTTGCAATAAGTGAGGTTCTGCATGAACATTTTAACGAAACAGAATTTAATTTTTTTTAGTGCCGTAGCGCTTTTTTAGATCTCAATATGGTTGCCAAAAATCCTCAAAATAGCTAATTTTAAGGATTTGCTCCAGAGATTTCATCGATTTTAATGCTGATTTCTTGACTTTCGCGCGATAAAACCAACACGAACATAGGTCCAAAACGCACCGCACTTAAATAAAAATAGTAACCATTTATGTATAAACGCTTAAAATATGAACACAGTTTTTAAAAACCGCAATTTTATTTTTGAGGGAACTCATCGATTACTTTTATTTTGTTCAAACTTAGACACACACAAAGTAAAAATCAATAGGTAACGGCAATAGGTAAGAGAGATATAAGTTGTGATTAATTTTTGAAAATAAAACTAATTAATAGTAACAACCTAATCAGTGTTGTCACATCTACCTACTTTTTGGTAGATCTACCTATTTTACCTGCGTTCTACCTATCTACCTCCCTCGGCCTGAAATCTACCTATTTTTCAAAATAATACAATTGTAAGCAATTCCTCAATACATGTGACGAAACATTACCTAATTTCTACCGAATTTAGGTTTGATTTAATGAAAACTTGCCAAAGAAACAGATTATACAAGCAGGTTTATTACCTAGAAACCAAGAAAATCCTAACTTATGTTTGAATTTCTTTAATGAACATGTGTACTTAATCATAAAAATGTACTTCTATTGAGTGGTAGATCTACCTATTTTTCATTTTAAATTCCACCCATTTCTACCTATTTTTGCACCCTATTCTACCATTTCGGCAAAATTGTATGTGACAACACTGAACCTAATCAAAATATTCTCACAATAAGTTTATCTTACACACTAGTTATATTCACACGCCGTCTATACTTTACATAGTTAATAGAACCTTATAAAAAGCGTAATGCATCGAACTGATACATACCCACTTCTCACTCTGAGCTCGGTAAAAACAAAGTTTATGCAAACCAGTGGTATAAGATTAGTAACGCATGTTACATATGGCATGATCTTGTCACTGGGGCAAGTAGGTCTGTGTGTGCGATACCAATGCAATCGATTTGCAAAGAAACTGGTGGAGGCAATGCGCACTGGATTGTCAGCCCGATTCGAACTTTAAGTTACGTCAAACATTTGCTAATGATACGATATGGATTAAATTAATACAAACTTTTAGCATAATTTTATTTAACTACTATTGAAACTCATAATAAACATTATGTATAAAAACAAAACACATAATGTTGTTAGTCATACTAATTAAATGACAGAATGCTGTATAATCATAAAAACATTCTTCATAACAATCCTTAGGAATAATTTTACTTCTTATAACATACATTTCGTATTATAATTTAAATGTAAGTAGTACAACATTTTAACGAATGATCAGGTGACATAATATTCTATTATATACTTGGTGTCAAACAAACTATTAAATTATACAACAATCTAACTATTCAACTTTAAGGCTGGTCGCCGTTAGGTACGACGATGAGCGAAGCGGGGAGGAGTGTTAGGTAGAACTGCGACCATATGTCTCGGAAATGTGCTTGTCCATTTCACTAGACGGTTATTGGGACCGTGCGAAGTGCGTGGTGGGGGTAAGTAAAGCGATCCCAGCGCATAAGGTGGTAAAAATTTGAACTAACTGCGGACAGCGTCTTTAACATTTCGTACAATTATATGGCTCGAAATGAAACTTTCATTTACGATTACTCCTGAAATATTCATTTAAATTGTATGGTGTAAGGGACCATTGTAATCTGTATGAAATGCTTAATATTACTAACGTATTTATTTTGATAATTGTTAATAATGTATCCATGTAAATAGCTTTGCAAATGCCACATATTACGTGATCTTTTTCTAGAAGTTAAGAATGGATATAGTAAGTTATCCTTAAAAGATAGACATTTCACATCGCGGACTTTTTTGTAGACCTATGAACAGTGCCGGATTAACCATTAAGCAAAATAAGCACTTGCTTAGGGCACCACGTCTAGGGGGGGCACCAAAATCGTAGGAAAAAAACGCGCAGGCTGCATCGCAGTCGTAGTACTTATGTACCCATCTAATAACGAAGGGTCGTAATAGAGTGAGGACACGTAAGCATATCTCCAACCCTTCGCGGAGGCCCTCAAAGCTCATAGCCAAAATATCTTACCGTCGGGCTTGTGGCCAACCGATTTTCTCGACGTAGATTACCGATTTTGTAGCGAATTTTGCTCTCTTGCACGCCAGATGTGTCGGCCTGGCCGAGTTGCTGCAGAACCACGATCCTGCGACCTAATTGTCAAACTGTTATAAAGGGCCCCGCGAAGGCACAAAACCAAAAGCAACTTATTAAGTTTCGGTTTCCACTTAAGCCAAATGCCGAGTAGTAGGAGAACCGTGATTACATAGGTTCGATTTCAAGTCACTCTTTTGCAGTTCGGCGTTAGGTCTTATGCGACGCTAGGCCTTCTACTTTGTGCAAACTGCCTTACTTTCACTTAACATGGATCCAAATCTAAGCTGTCCTCTCTCGAAGCTGGGCCTAAGCCTTGCTCACACCTCGCCATCAGTTGTAATGTATGATAACCCACCGCGATCGGACGCTCCGGACGTTCAGCCATTCATACCTCGCCAGTGGTCAAATTCAAATGCTTTCTTCCAGCTCGACCTTTGGCCTCATCCATGCCTCATCCGTAAGCGCCGATCGAACGCTCCGCGCGTTCAGCCTTATGAAAAGCTCAGCCTTAGACTTTGCCTTTAAAAACACTGATTTAAACTTTCACGATTTAAGCCAATCAAATTAGATCCAAAAAAAGCGTTTTGAGGAATTAATTCCCAGCAAGCTGAAAAATGTTTTAATACTTTCATTTCATTCTAAATGCGTGTAATCCAAGTTTGCTCCATCCCAGGGGGTATGCATACATTTTGGGATCCTTAGGAGATAATTTTTTCCTTTCGAAACCACTTAATTTTGAAGGACATAGGACAGTTCGTGGATTAGACACTGTTAAGAAGGCGTTTTTAGATTTTTAACATGATTTTACCAAAAATAAAAAATAGGTCGATATTTTTTATTTTATACAATTTAGACTACCTAGGAATACATATTAGGGTACCTTCAATAAATCAATATGTTTTATTGCAAGAACATAGTTAAATTACGTTTCGGATCCTCAGATATCAGTTTTAATCCTAATTAGAACAAATTTTCCGCCGGACGTACCGTTTCCGATTTTCAAGCAAAAAAAACTGAAAAAGAGGAAACATTTATGCACACCATCTGGAATGGAGCAAACTCGGATTACACGCATTTTTAGGACCAAATTCGAAAACTTCTAATTTTATTAGCATAATTGTGACGCATTATTATTTAAGAAAACGGGACTTAATCGCCTTTGATTAAGTTCTAAAATTACCTCCAACGTCAAGATAATGATGTCGACTTTACCCAGTCTTCTCCGAGACCATGCGGACAACGCCGTTTTTGAAACGTCGGGTCAGTGGTAATTTTAAAACTTCCCCTATTAAGTCCCGTTTTCGTAAACAATAATTTGCTATTTAAGACACTTGCGGCCATTGGTTCTTGTTCTGACAAGAACCAATGGCCAATGGCTAAGCTCCTACTGAAGCCATGCCTTTGCCCTCACATGAATGAGCTTCGCAGGAAAGCTCTATAGGTTGTAAAACCCTGTGCGGAGTACGGCCTATGCCTTTTATGTCTTCTCACACTTGGACATAGGTTGGCTCGCCTCCGGCCTTATGCGAAGCACGATCTTCAATTTGCTAACACTTGACCTTACATACTGTTGGAATATTATTACTGCAGTACTGTCAATTTCCGTGATAAAATGATGTGTTTTCTGTGTGAATTGAAAATTCTATTCTCAGCAGTAATGCGGCAATAAACGTCACTCAATTTACCAAGAAAATTCAATGTAATCTTGATGAGGGGGCACCATGGTCTAGAAGTGCTTAGGGCATCAAAATGTCTTAATCCGGCACTGCCTATGAATGAGAAACAACCCCACCATACATTGTGTTGTTATAGCTCAAACAGATTAGGCAGCGTTTTCGAATAAAGCTCCTAGCCAGCGTGATATTTTCCGACAACATCGTTATATTTCAAACAATTTACACAAAACCTTAACAAGTTATATACTTAAGCCTTCCTCAAAAATCACTCTATTGATAGATGAAAGTCGTATGAAAATCCGTTCAGTAGTTTTTAGTTTTGGAGTAGTTTTATAAGATGTAGTGAATTTACGTTTTCCCCTAGAATTGCGGACACTAGGTTGCGTGACAGTCGTGCACGCTCCCAATATGCCTTCAACATTATGATGTTGGTTTTCATGAATAAAAGACGTTCTGAGTATTAAATAGTATCCAAAGTGAACATTATACTGGTTGCATGTTATGAAAATACATTATTATGCTACTAAACTATTATTACTTTCGAAATTGTGCAATCCTTTTTAGGGTTCCGTAGCCAAATGGCAAAAAACGGAACCCTTATAGATTCGTCATGTCCGTCTGTCTGTCCGATTCTGTCACAGCCACTTTTTTCCGAAACTATAAGAGCTGTACTGTTCAAACTTAGTAAGTGGATGTATTCTATGAACCGCATTAAGATTTTCACACAAAAATAGAAAAAAAACAATAAATTTTGGAGGTTCCCCATACTTAGAACTGAAACTCAAAAAATCTTTTTTCATCAAACCCATACGTGTGGGGTATCTATGGATAGGTCTTCAAAAATGATATTGAGGTTTCTAATATCATTTTTTTCTAAAATGAATAGTTTGCGCGAGAGACACTTCCAAAGTGGTAAAATGTGTCCCCCCCCCCCCCCCGTAACTTCTAAAATAACAGAATGAAAAATCTAAAAAAAATATATGATATACATTGCCATGTAAACTTCCACCGAAAATTGGTTTGAACGAGATCTAGTAAGTAGTTTTTTTTTATATGTCATGAAATAAAATAAAAAAAATTTTTTTCTTCATACCCATACATGTGGGGTATCTATGGATAGGTCTTCAAAAATGATATTAAGGTTTCTGGCCGGTGTCAGTAGTTCTGTGAGTGTTATGCTGATGAACGAACCAGTCGAGAGGGTGTATGAGGCCCGTAACTTAGGTCTCCTAATGGACTGTGGACTGCGATATGAGAAACATACCGCTGAGGCTATTAGGAGTTGCTTTTATAAACTTAAGGTGCTATATAAAATCCGTCCATATTTAAGTGAAAACCTGCGCATACAATTAGTTGAATCACTCGTCCTGTCAAAATTGAATTATGTTGATGTTGTGTTTGGGCCAAGACTTCTTGCCAAAACTAAACGACTCATACAGCGTGTTCAAAATGCCTGTGCTCGCTTCTGTTTTGATATTCCGTTGAGAGCTCACGTGACTCCGTATCTGAATAGCCATAAGATCCTTAAAATGCAACACCGCCGTAAACTTCACTTAGCTTGTTTGCTCTTTGGCGTACTGAACTATAAAACTCCTGCATATCTTTTCAAGAAGCTATCTTGCATTAAGCTCCGCGAGCGCCGTGATTGTGGAATTCATCTGTTGACGCCGCGTCATGCCTCAGCCGCTTTCCGAGGAAGTTTTAAGTATTCTGCATCCCGTTGTTGGAACAATGTTCCGCCGCCAGTGAGAAACCTGCAAAGTATTCATAGTTTTAAGACAAAGCTTAAACAGTACTTGCTCAATCACCAGCTTAACCAGGAAACCTGCAGATTGGAAACAAGTTGCCTGTAGTCAAGACTATTATTACTTACCACAATGTTTTTGCTCCTTCCGCAATGGAATCGACACCATTCCCCACACACCATCCTTATAATAGTTATTTTATTTAAGCTGATTATGCTACTATTAGTTTTTCTTTTGTTTACATATTTTAGTCAACTTTGTTTTATGGTTTTCATGATCGAAAACGGATTGAGATTATGAGTTTCATCTTATTATTATGTTTGTCAAATCTGTCACTGGATTTAATTCGTGTAGCTACCGCTGACCTGGCGCTAGTTGCGCACGCTTAATGCCGCACCACGATACGATCCGACCGGACCGGTACAGACTGGACGTTCGTTTCGTCCGTGCAATTTTATTTAGTGTTAAGTATGTTCGTCATGTTTATTTTATGTTTCTTTCCTTTTTTCTGTTACCTTCCGTGACTATTTCGCACTCGATGGTCTCATCGGAAGATCAGCGCTGGAAGTCGCCAGCAACATGCTGAGATGAGGCCATTTCGTGACACTTTACTCTCACTATGTTCTCTTTTATGTCTGTCTATTACTGTTTGTGTGTTTATGAATAAAACAAATTCTATTTCTATTTCTATTCTATTTCTATAATATCATTTTTTTCTAAACTGAATAGTTTGCGCGAGAGAACCTTCCAAAGTGAAAAAAAGTGTGTCCCCCCCCCCCTGTAACTTCTAAAATACAAGAATGAAAAATCTAAAAAAAATATATGATATACATTACCATGCAAACTTCCACCGAAAATTGGTTTGAACGAAATCTAGTGAGTAGTTTTTTTTTTTAATACGTCATAATATTAAAAAAAAAATTTTTCATCAAACCCATACGTGTGTGGTATCTATGGATAGGTCTTCAAAAATGATATTTAGGTTCCTAATATCATTTTTTTCTAAACTGAATAGTTTGCGCGAGAGACACTTCCAAAGTGGTAAAATGTGTGTCCAAAGTGGTAAAATGTTGAACAACATCTAGTAAGAAGATTTTTTTTAATACGTCTTAAATTGTACGGAACCCTTCATGCGCGAGTCCGACTCGCACTTGGCCGCTTTTTTTGTTTTAATTTTTATACCAAATCATCATTTCTGCATTGTTAAAATTATGCAAAATGAAATTTCGTAAAGTTAGTAGTAAAAATATTAAACACCTTCTTCAAACATAAACGCCACTTTTGACACTGACATATTCAATCCATATCGTGCCTTTAGGAATTTTTTGACGTACCTCTCTTCTTTAAGTTCGAATCGAGCGATGTGTCCCACTATTCATACTATCATTACTAACCACCCTATGTAGGTAACCATATCCCGGGTTGAGGGGTGTAATGTGGTTGGTTGACGTTTAAAAACTGCAATGACAAATATCTTACTATAAGTAGATGTCGATAAAATTATGACGTCAGACAGCACCGACATGCAATTTGTAAATATTATAATCGTTTTAAAAAATTTACTAAATAATTATTAAATATTTTTTTTAAATATAAATTGCAAAATATAATTATGAAATAAATAATTTAAATATAGAATAAACGAAATAAATTTGCAAACAAATCTCACTAATAATTACTAATTAGTGAGTTATGGTTGTCACCTGACAAAGTGTACTTACCTACATTACCTACTTCTTCGCAACAAGCCAATCTACGGTGTAGGCTGTAGAAGTTATCACATAAGGATGATTTTTTTATTTTTAACAAGTAAGATAAATATAATAGCTATTAATCAAACTATTAACAAGTCATCAAGGAACAAATTTTAATATTTATTAAAAATTAATGTCGCGGCAATGACCACTTTCTATCAGTCAGACTGTCTGCCATCTGTCTATGTATCGGATAATCATTAATATTCATACTGTAGTATGTAGATATTAATTTTATATCTATGCTAATAATTCCATTTTTGACAAGGATTACTTCAAATATTCATAATCGCATAATAAATAAAGTATGCAGACACGACAACGTACGAAAAATGAATCGGGTATCAGGGGGCCTACGTAAACCGAAATTTGCAAATTGCGGGGATCTTCCTCTTTTACTCACAGTAAGACGTATTAAGAGTGACAGAGAAAAAATTAAAATCCAATTTAAATTCCATTACATGGTGATGACGTAAATCTACTAGGACGACTGACCACAAACAGTAAGTTTAATTATTATAGAATTCCTGTGGACTAGGCCAATTTCGGACCTTTATCGTCGAAAGTGATTAAGCCGATCTCCTTATATTTATTTTCATACAACTTAATAATAAGGAGTATAACTGCAATGTGCTGCCGCCAGAGTGCAGCACGAGCACCTTTCGTAAACCATAGAGTAACTTATACATACTTTTTTTTTTTTTTTTTTTAAGATTTTATAGTGTCGATTGAAGACACAGGGCCCTCGCTAATGATACGGGCGACCCTGTGTCCGCGGTGACATTTCGAAAGGCTGTTTTTGATTTATGCGATGCCGGGTCCGGCATCACCATCAGTCAAGAAGCAATGGTGATGCTCAGTTTAGAGACCCGGCGTTGTTTTAGTGATTAAGCTTTGATGGACCCATGGTCCCCGCATTGAGTACGGGCGGCCATGGGCCCTGGAGTTGGTGGTTGAGATTTGTTTTTTTTTTGTGTTGCGTAATATTTAAAGTTTTGATATTTTAGGTTGGTTGTGCGAGTAGGGACCGCAGTAGATGTTGATAACTCTACTCGACGAACGCTGCTGCCCATACGTCAGTTTCCCTTAGTCGCCTTTTACGACACCCACGGGACGAGATGGGGTGGTGCTATTCTAAGACGCCGGCACCACACGGCGACTTATACATACTGTGCCTTAAACTGTTTTTTGACAAGTTTTCACAGATAATAAAATATGACATTGATGCATCGAGTTTACAAAGGGTCTACAGGGAAACGCGAAAATCGAAATTTAGTTCATCGCTCGAATATGCAAGAGTGATAGAGAGGTTAGATAACGAAATTTGTCTCGCGGTAGAGCCTCAGATTGTGATGGATTGTGGTAGTGGCGCTCCCTACGCAGAGTTTCGCGTAATATTCCCTAGTGAAGAAGTTGCTCACAGATTCAACAAAGCCAATTTTCTGGAATACTTCCGAATCCTACTATCCCGTGGTCAATTGGCATGTATTTAAAAACTAATTCATTTAATTTAATAGGATGAGTAGCTAAGTAAATACAGATACATTGAAAATTATTAGTTAGCGCCCAGACATTTCACGCTAAGCATTTCGACCACTGTTTCCAATCTCCGCGCGCCATAACTCTGCCAACTCAATCCACCGAACGTCTCAATCAGAAACTATTGTTAAATATTGCACCAACGTGTTATGTACTGTAATTAAGTAGCTGCTGTGTACACACCACAATGACACAAGAAACACGCAGGCATTCACATGACAATCAAAACTGGGCGAATTTATAAAAGTTACGTGTGTAATGGCTTTATTGAGGCGAATGGGCATAAAAAAGTCTCTGAGATGTCACACAATTGGACTGGAGCAAAGTCTATCAATGTTACCTTTTATAGATCGTTTCATTCACGAAGAAGCATGCTTTAGCTCGTATTGTCTTGCTATTAAAGGTTAGATTTGACAAATCTGCGCGTCATCGTGGATGACACGAACTATAAACACTTGCTCCACGTATAATAGGTACGGTTAAGGTGGAGGTACTTCCCCAGTTGGGCTCTGCTCGAGATCTGGAATGTATAATGATATCCGCTGCGGCGTGCCCTACCACACAAAGCGATATGACATTCACAATGCCCATACCTCTCTTTTGGACGTAGTTTAAGGACGTACCCGGGTCCATTTAAGGACGAAGGTGAGTAAGGTTGCCAGAGCTCAACAAGGGGGGGTAGGGTAGGCAATAAAAATTCCTTGAATGTATGGACAGCCGTCGTAAAGATAATATGTTTAAGATTTTTCACCTTAGTGCTTTGTAATAAGGCGAGAATTGTAAACATATTTTTGTCGACGGCTGTATATTTGTACAATCAGCTCCAGAGACACCCTGACCTGCCCTGCATTTAAAACTAAACCAAACAATTGAATACTGTGACATATGAATGTCATTTCGAACATCGAAAGTACGGAAGGTGGAGATAAGGAACGAAATCTCCATATACCAAAAAGTGTCATCAAAAAACTTTAAATAGGTGGCGCTACAATACCTAGAGTACTTGAACAAAAAAATCAAATCATAGACAGCGCAAGTCACTCCGTCAATAACGCCTAGGTTCTTAGCTACACTAGCGCTACTCTGGAGAGATTTGGAACTATTATTTATAGCTGAAGGCTGGACACTTTTGCAACAGCTCTACCATGAGAGATGCCACTCCTCTTAATTCCACACTCCATAATCGAAAGTACGAGATAGTACTTTCGTTCAGTAACCAACGTGTAAACTCGTTCTTAACTAATTAAACACTACTCAATATGTAAATAGACCCTAAGACAAGTTTATACGCTCGTAAGGGCCTTATGAGATAAAAAATAATTATTGATTATCTCCGAAATGGAGTTAATTAGAATACCGGTGTCTTTGAGAAAGTTACTTAATTTAAGCTCAGGAATGCACCCTTGAAATTAACGGAAATAAAAAAAAAAACATGTATTTTTCCAATATAAGTAAATTAATAATATTGCAGTGAAAACAACCTTCAAATGCTAACAAAATCATTTACATTGGTTTACATTATTTGCAATTTTATTTTGAACCCCACTTTAGACATATATTTATATTTAGTTCAATCATCCATGTCAGCTTTGGTAAATTAATCAGAAGACCTGCCCAATTTTTTAACATTTTACAGTAATGAGACTTTATCCCACGTATTAATTTTGAAACGCTCTTGCTTAAACCAGAATAATCCTGCGGTTTTACGTGAAAAACTCAATTTCTAGCCAAGTTTTCATAAATTACCGCTTGCATACAATAAACGACGTTGTTCAGGTTCATAGAGATATTTTTCGCATATAAACAATTGATCTATTACAATAAGCACTTAAACTAACTAATGATAGAAGAAAAACTTGTAAGCCAGTACTCTTAGTACTGAAAACAAAGACTAATAAAATTGCCAAGTTTGTGAGCTTACTATGCAGTCGGGTTCTGTACAGTCTTAAGAGAAAAGGGGACGTCGCTTCTCCATACAAACGTAGTCCTATTTTCCCCTCTGGATAATGACATTATGGAAAATATTTTGACATAATTTGACGTATATTAACCATAGCTATGCCCTTACGTTTGACTTTATTCGATATTTTGATTATTGTAAATATTGGGTGCGAAAACAGATTTTAAAATGCTCTTAACTTTTATAATAATTAAAAATCAAACGTAGAAGCATAGCTGTGGTTGATATACAACAATTTGTGTCAAAATATTTTCAATAATGTTAATATCCAGAGAGGAAAATGAGGACTACGTTTGTATTAAAAGGCGATTTCGCGCGGTTCCCCCACTTTCGTTTTAACTGCATAGCTTTTGTAACTAAATTAAAATATACACATAATATATTGGAGTTCTAGTAACAATTAGCGACTAAGTAGGTTAAAGCTGCACAAATTGTTACTGAAAACGTTTTTGCTGATTTCACCCAGCTTAATGAACTTAAATCGTTAATAACTTGCCTAAGAATGTTCACTAAGCTAACAGGAAACAGCCAACTTCCCGGAGCTTGAAGATTTAGTAAAGTGTTTATTTTCTTGGCAATAGGGCCGTAAAGGTTAAACTTTCATTGAATGGGTACCTACTAAAAGTTTGGGTATATTTATAGATTCTTATCACAAAACATCTTACTATAGTTCGATAGATTTTCTTTGTAAATGTGCGGAAAATGTGTGGAATGTGCAATAAAGCTATATTGTGGCCTTTTCAACCAAACGGGTACATATTGTCGGTTGCCAAAAAGACGCTCTTTCCATAAAGTCGTAAAATGAAATCAACCTACAACCGATAGTGACCTTTTAGTTGAAAACGTCACTATTAGTTGAAAGATTGAACGTATTTATACTAATAGAAAATTTTAAACAAATTAATAATTTAAAAAAAAAGTTACTACATTGCATAAACCAAAAAAAAAAAGAATAAAAAGGTTAAACTCACGTGGAAATTATTTGTCCTTATTAAGAATAAAGTACACCCTGGCCGTGTAATGAAGATCAACCAACGGTACCCTAACAAGGAATTTATTAATGTATGACTCCAACTATGCTCCCGTGTAAGCCCACCTGGTGAGCTGCGTGTGCGCTGATTCTTAGACCACTATATTGGTTTTCGAGAGATACTTCGCCCTAGTTCGGTTCGGTATACGATAGGAATGACATAACAGCGAAGAGATAATACCACTGTCATATACGAAAAGCAACATTCGCGCTACAACCGCGAACCCACAATGTTGCATCCATTTCGCAGATTGAGTTGAATTTTAGTTGAGTTGATTGAATTTCAATTGTTTTCGGTTTCGATAACGTCAAGTTTGTTGGTTATAGTGTTAAGACTGTGTGGTGTTATGGACTAACATAATGTGGAGATTGGTGTTCGGTGAGTTTTAATTGTGATTTTTGCTGTATGGGTCGCGAGAAACTAATGTTTGAATGTAACGTGTTTTATGTCAATTTAATTATAATTTTGTAAGTACAATGCCGCGTACCGTAGTTGTACGGGGTGCTTTAGCATCGCATAAGCTTCACGAGGTAAGTATGTAAGTCATGCTAAATTAATTAATTTTACTATAGTACCAATGACGTATTCGCGAAATTTAGGACAGTCCATTAGAAAACTTTCAGTACTACGAGTACATTTATGGTTCACAAGTGCAATACATTATCTATATATACCTGTACAGTCAGCGTCAAATACTTTGTAGCAGTCAAAGTGGCCAAATAGTTCGGTACACCATACTAAATATATGGTGTACCGAACTATTTGGCTACTTTGGTTGCTACAAAGTATTTGACGCTGACTGTACATACGTAAATGCGTGTGTCCTGAATGACTGACAGACTGATTCATCAACGCAGAGCCGAAACTACAAAGAGGTTGCATTTATAAAGTGTGCAAGAGATAAGAAGCGGTTTTGGAAAGTTCGACCCCTAAGGGGGTTAAAATGGGGTTGAACATTTGTATGGCGTTCAAGTTTTATTTTAAGCTATGATCTTGAAACTTTGTGAAAAGGTAATATAATAAAATAGAAGAAAAGTAATTTCAGCATTTTTGAAAATTCATCCCCTAATAGGGTTAAAAAGGGATTGTACGTTTGTATTGGGAACGATTTGAGTAGTACTTGAAATTAGTAGGAAGAGTAAATATTAGAAAGTACGAAAATAAGTTTAGTGCTTTTGAAATTCAGCCCCTAATAGGGTTAATAAGAGGTCGGGAGTGTTTTACGGGAAATAAATCCACGCGGATGAAGTCGTGAACAACAGCTAATTACTTAAGTATAAAAGTCATTATACTTTTTGGTTTAGTTTGAGTTTTTTTTCTTCCACTTATAAAAATATTTTACATAATTACGACATTCAAATAATTGTCACGTCTACAGATGGGTAATGAGTAAAAACTCAGGCGAAAATACAACGTAAATACACAGTGTGATTGATTGATTGATTGAGTTTTTACTCAATTTACCAGTAATTTAGGATTTCCTACGGTGGACACTTTTTCCAACCCTGATTTTAACGGAGTTTGCTAGTAAGTAGTAACAATTCTGTCAATACTGATCAAAACTCGCGAACCGAGCTTTAGTTCAACGAAAGAGAAAGATAAACAGACTGCAATAAAATGTAAGACTACTTGCGCCCGCAAAGTTGCAAGTCTCTTTGATGTCAAGTATAAAAAAGTAGTTATCTTCAATAATTCTGCGGACTTCATCAGAGAACTGAGTCCGGTAGTTTCTACATAAATAACCTCGTCGCCTTTTGATTGACTTTGCAGCGACTAACTTAGTTTATTGAGAATAAAAACTGGAGGACAGTTTTTGATTAAAAAAATAGTAGTATTATATTGAAATAAAACGCCGGTTGGCAACAATATGCCAGGACCTGACTCTCATATACTTCGGACATCTCTCACGCCGCTCCCCGGATAGCCTAGAGAGAGTTATTATAACGGGCAAAGTTGAAGGCACCAGACCTCAGGGCCCTCCCCCTACTAGATGGTGTGCTCAAATCACTGCACCTATGCAATTAAAACTGCACGAGGCCATGCGCTTGGCGATTAATAGAAGCCTATGGAGGAATCTGGTCTTCAACAGAAAGACATGATGTCACGATCCTCAACATTGAGAGACCGACTGAAGAAGAAGATATTGGAATCAAAAGGAAAAAACTGAACCTGAAAAGAAATTGAACTTGTGCGTCTGTCTGTCCGTCCGTCTGTCCGTCTGTCACAGCCTATTTTATTTGTACCACGTCGGTGGTAAACAAGCATACGCCCCGCCTGATGGTAAGCAGTTACCGTAGACTATAGATGTCTGCAATTCCAGAGGTGTTACATGCGCAAGGCCGACCCGTTAAAAACTTGTATACCCCTTTTTTAAATAACCCCATACTGTATACCCTCGGAAAAACCTCGGCAGGATCGGGGAAATCTCGGATAATGAAAACAATGCATTTTGATATTTCTGTAAAAAAAAATTGAGAGTTCTCTGAAAAGGACACAAAGTCTATACAAAAGACTCGGGTCTGTAACAATTTGTAACAAAACTTGAGTTATGACTTAATTATACAAGTCTTAAAAACATAGTCCAGTCTTAAAGCAGAGGACTCAAAGGATTCGAGTCATAACCAACACTAGTGTGTGTGATGAAATGAAAACAACAAATCTATTCTTTTAAATGACGTAGTAAAAAAAAAAAAAATCCCAGAGGTGGCAAAATGTAGGCCCTTGAAAGCTCGAAGTTGAACTTTAGTTTTTAGTAGTTTTATACCGTAACTTAATCTTCTTACTTTATTTGTTAAACCAGAAGACAGGCATGAGACGTAATGTGCTAATTAGCACTGAGATTGAGATTGAGATATTTATTAATAAAATTATAAATAATTTTACACGTCACACAGTAGTATATACATAAGTATCACAAAATATTATTATTACTAGTGTTTATCGTTCGTTACAATTTAGCAGATTTGGTAAGTTATAATGATTTTTTTTTGTATCTTCCTCTGGAGTTGCAGGCGTACATAGGCTACGGAGACTGCTTACCATCAGGCGGGCCGTATGCTTGTTTGCCACCGACGTACTATCTTAATTTTAGTAGTAGAATTAGGTAGGTACGGTCAACCCATTTGATTCCTAGGCCACTATAGAACCATGTCATAATGACTTCTACGACAGTGCTTATTGAGTGATGCATGTCATGTATAGAGTAGTTAAAGCGACAAGGTTCTATAGTGGCCTAGGATTCAAATTGGTTGACTGTACAAGTGTACATAGTTTGAGATTACGTAACTTAGTTCTGATTTTTCAAAACTTGAGTTTTGACTTAATTATATAAGTCTTATGGGCAGTTATGGATGTTTTATATGTATATGAGTATTTCTATATTATAACTTTATATTATACTTATATCCCTCCTCATCCTCGTGGTATTAAGTCCGCCTTTTGTACTATAAGGTTTTCTTTTGTGCAATAAAGATTAAATAAATAAATATATCCTCGTTTTTGTACCTCGGTGAATTGCAAAAAAAATGTACTTAATTAGTTTATACTACGTCGGTGGCAAACAAGCATACGGCCCGCCTGATGGTAAGCAGTCTCCGTAGCCTATGTAAGCCTGCAACTCCAGAGGAGTTACATGCGCGTTGCCGACCCTAAACCCGCCCCCCCTCGTTGAGCTCTGGCAACCTTACTCACCGGCCTTATAGTTTGTAATTCAGTTAGTTTACCCGATTCGATTATCAGAAACCGTATACAATGGAGCAATACATTGAAACCCCGGGTTGCCAAGGGTTCATCCCATCCTGCTAAATACCGTTGAACGTTTACATGTCCACAAATCTAGTTGGCAATATCATGTTATAGCCAGTTGATGTTGTTGCACTATTCTCGCAATCATATAATTAAAGACTTAAGAATAAGAAACCATTTATTATCACATCAAAAATATATGCTAAATATAAAATATATAAATTACGTAAACAATTATCATAATATGTGAAATATGTTTTTGGCAAAAAAATCGTTTGTGGAACAAGCTTTTATCGCTCACTGTTCTTTTCTTTCCACAGGCAACAAATACTCATCGAGACAATTCTAATAACCCCAAACATAATTAGTTTGCGTTTTTTTTATCACAGAGTTCCCCCATGGGCCATGCACCTCCAGTCTTCATCATCAGTACAGCTCCATATCGATTGGAAATCGACAAGTGGGTCAAATTTCGCTTCCAAGATTTGACCCACACATATATACATACTAACAGGGCAAGTTAAATAAAAGCTTGTAAAAAGAAAGCATGAGCTCTCTCAGCATAAGCTGTGTCAGCCATTTCATTACAATATGGCCGCCTAGCGGTGATTTTCAGCCCGACCCCCCTTTACTGAACCACCATGAAAGATATGCGAAAAAAAAAATAACAGAAATACTGAGCTGACAGAAATACTAAATCGGCAGTTGGTATCGAGTCTGCCCCCTCTCGAAGTTCCTACTTTTAACTAAGTGGCGCTAGTGTTTAAACTTCAAACATATAAGCCATGAATATTGATCAGAACCAAATTGATTAACTCTTATGCTTCTTTATCATTTTAGGTGTTTGCTACGAGGGCATGCAATAACCGGCCAAACTCCATAACCGGTTTCGGTTACGGTTATACCCAAAAAAATTACCGAACTCGGTTATAATCGGGTACAGTTATTTTTGACAAAAAATGTTAAATTTACAATCAAGTAATTCAAAAAAATACGAAAATAAAAGTCCAGTATTAGGGAATGTCAGTATAAGTCTTCATTTTTTAATAAAACACACAAAATACAGTTAAATTTAAAATATGACCTTGAACGTGATACAATATTGAACCAAAATATTTAATTCATAAATTTGGTATATTTTAGTACGAATAAGAAAACTTATAGTCACGGGCGTCACATCCAAAAAAGGCAGAATTTTGTAATCATTAGAAGATCAATTTATAGAATTTAAGTCAAAAATAAACAACCGAAAATAACCGTAACCGATTATTCGAATTTCCAATAATCAGTTATGAAATTTCGTCAAATTATTTCGGTTACGGTTATAACCGATTTGCATTCCCTATTTGCTACTCTTGAAAAAAAAATGTGTGCCTGTATTACAAAACTCTACTACGTCTCGTTTTGTAACTTCGACCCTTGAATTTTAAGAACCCTTAAATTATTAATGTACCTGTTGCACTAAATACTATAGTATATGGTTCTTTACGGAAATGGCTCATAACAACCAGAAGTGACATTAAATTTAAGTACAGTCACATACTTTAATTTATTGTTTATTACATTTATGGTTCAAGCTAATTTATTAATTTTCAATACTAACGGTACGATATATCCAATGTAAAGTAAACCTTAAGTTGCTTAACAATTAAAGTCCGCTGTTCATGTGCGAGTCCTACTCGCACTTGGCCGCTTTTTTTGTGTGTAAATGGTGTTGCTATAATATTAACTTTTGGCGGTTTTGACGAAGCTTGTTGCCGATTTAGGTTTTGAAAAATCGCACCTACCGCTTTTTTAGATCACAATACGGTTGCCAAAAAATTAATTAGCATTCTTGAGAATTTTCTCTGGTGACTTTATACTACTTTTTGACATTCACGCGTTAAAATTAAATCACGAATATAGGTCTAAAACGCATTTAAAATACTTTAATTAATTTATGCACTAAAGCCAAAAAAAAAATTTTTTTACCACGACGGTGTCATATGAAAATTGCTTCACAGAATGCGCAATTTTATTTTTGAGTGAACTCATCGATTACTTTTGTTTTGTTAAAACTTACAACAAATTAAAAATCAAAAACATGATATTCTCGGTCCAGAGCACGCACATCCATCTCGCTCAGGCTTACGCTCAGTGAGAGTGAGAGAAGAACACGAACCTATTGATGAGGCTTGTGCCGATTCCTGTTGTTTAAAAGTGACATTAGGATGGCAACTGGCTACTAAAGTGTTGTAGGCTTATAGTTTCTTGTACAGTCGCCATCAGATATATTGGAGCGGCCAAGGTGCTCACAAATATCTGAACGCGCCTATATTGTCAAGGCGTTACAGTATGTGTCCAGATATTTTGAGCACTTCGGCCGCTCCGATATATCTGATGGTGACTGTGCCACCAACATTAACCTTTAATTAAATCATTTAAAGCTAACTATGATGTGGCTCACACATTTGTTTTATGGCATAACACAATGTTTTTTTTAACAATTTGCGGTTCAAGTAAATTTGGAAGTACATACTTATGCTAAGAGCTGCCAATGTACCTAAAGTGAACCGTAAACTGCTAAAGAATCAATTTCCTCGACCGTACATATATATTTACCTCTCAGCGGTCCCGTTGACACAAAAATCCTCCACAAATATGCAAAAACATCATAAAAACCTAAGACCCCATTAACCTCGTGTCATCACACCTCGCCTAAACTAGTCCATATCGTTACCAAAGCTAGAAATTCACTTTCTACGCGAACATCATCGACCAACACGTTTGTCATTGTAATTTATGCGTAGCTTATGAAACCGCTGATGATGTCGAATATTAATGAGGATATATGGATGATTTTATCATTAAAAGATAAAACCATCAGATACATCGCTTACCATCATACGGTCCATCTGCTCGTTTGCCTCCTATGTATATGTAGATCGTGTCATTCACGAAGACGCACGCCTTGACTCGTATTGTCATGCTATTAACCTTTTGACCGCCAAAGACGTCATATGACGCGCGCGGCTACAGCCCAATATCAACCTTCATGCGTACCGACAAGGTTCACGATTACGCGCCGCGTACGATAGGCTCAAAAGGTTAAAGGTTAGATTTGACAAATCTGCGTCACACGCGCGCGCGCGTCATCTGACATGAAGATATCATTTTAAAAAAATATTATAGCTTCTCAAAAGCGTAGGTGTCAACAAAATAGATTAAGGAAGCTCGTACAGGGTTCACTGATTAACAGTCCGCCTATGGAAGGTAGAGGCAAGGAACAGAATCTCCATATACCAAAAAGTGTCCGACAAAAAACCATAAATAGGTGGCGCTACAATACCTAGAATACTTGAGAAAAAATTTAATCATAGACAGCGCACTTGACTCTGTTAATAACGCCTAGGTTCTTAGCTACTCTGGAGAGAACTTGAAGAAAGAAGACTTGGAACTATTATTTATAGCTGACAGCTGGACACTTTAGCAACAGTTCTACCTAAGGAGATTCTGTTCCTTGCCTCTACCTTCCATAAGTCCGCCGGACGCTATAGGCCTGTCAGTTGTTCGGAACTGTCAATATTTTATTCTAACTGACAGGCCGATACCGTCCGGCGAACTGTTCAGTGGGCCCCTTAAGTACAGTCAACCAATTTGAATCCTAGGCCACTATAGAACCTTGTCGCTTTAACTACTCTATACATGACATGCATCACTCAATAAGCACTGTCGTAGAAGTCATTATGACATGGTTCTATAGTGGCCTAGGAATCAAATTGGTTGACCATACAATGGCAATATCATAGATAAAATAAACTCAAATAGTATCTAAGTTAAATTTGACCCACTTCCCGGTTTCCGATGAAGCTAAAAATTTGCATTTGTAAGTCGGGTGACAATGCAATATTATGGTACCATCGAGCTGATCTGATGGTGGAGACAGGAGGTGGCCATAGGAACTCTGTGATAAAACAACGCAACCTAATTATGTTTGTTAGAATTGTCTCGATAAGTATTAGTTGCTTGTGGATAGAAAAGTACAGTCAGCGATAAAAGCTTGAACGAAAAATATTTTTTGCCAAAAACTTATGTTTTTGAGTAGATCATAATATAAAAAGTCCAAAATTAATAACTTTTAGATTAAACATTTTAAAAAACCCCTACGCTATATGCCTAAAAATACATTGAATGCCTAAAATGCCTTACATCATTTTGGAAAAGAGCTGATACTTTCAAACTGCTGGATCGCTTTCTATCAAACATAACCAAGCAAGGAACTCTCATCTCACTTTCATAGAGAAACAAACGCATCAAAATCGTTCCATCCGCTGAAGAGCTACAATGCCATAGACAGCCACCCCTCTATTTGCGTTTTTGCATTTTTGCGTTGGGGGTTAAAAATTAAATAATAAAATGAGCCAACTCATCTAATATATTTTCGCTTATTAACTGGCTGGTTATCCAATTTCTGTTGCGGTTTATGCGTGGTGGGGCAGAATTATAGATCTAGTTTATAGTATATTTTATTCATCAGTTTTTTTTTAATTAATTCGGTCGACTCACCTCTTTATGTTACACCATTTGGTCCTATAAGTAGTTGACTCGTAAAGAAAACCATTTGGTATTAAGACATTTTTGTACTTACATCGTTGGATTTAGTGCCATAAAGTTTTATACAATAAACCTATAAATTATTCAAATCACTCCCACCTTACCTAATTATAATTATACCTACTAATTATAGCAACAATGACGTTGTCGAACCTATCCTATGGAGTAAGACAATTCATACCGCACATTGCCCGACTATTGACTCGGTTTTTGTACGATTGCTCCCAACGCCGCAAAAAGTATGGGAACCCAGCTCGGTTGATATTGCGACATATGTTACTCTGTGGAAAATGCGTGGCTGGCGCCACGTGATTTAGGTTTTGTTTCGAAAAATGAGTAGAGATCAAAACGTTGATTTAGGTTCTTAATTATACTCGTATGTACATTTTCAAGCTAACGTGATCGAGAGAAGTTAGATCGCTATAGTGGGTAGACCACAATTCAAACTCGCAGCACGTTACTCCGTGTAGACTACGTATTATGCAATGCAACTATCGGGAAATATTGGGAACTCACAATAACCAATTCATGATAAATGTAAGTATGATAAATTTTATTAGTCATAGCCACTTATATGTGTCATTTTCAAGCAAAAGTATGCGTACTTATGGAAGTCTAAAAGCGGTGTAGGTAGATACTTATTCTGTTTCAAATATTTGAGTGGAAATTTGGTAAATTTTGCTTTAGCAATTTTCATTAACCTTCTCTTGGGATTATTTTAAGTTATTTCATGTCTACATAGGTTACCGCCACGACATACACCGTGGGCCCATATAACCGGACAGATTTTAAAGGTGTATTCTTGACCGCATTTAGAGATTAATTAAAATGTCATACAACGTTTTTTTTAATTGGTCTTGTTTTAGAGATAAAGACAATTGTTGACAATTAGATAATGAAAATTTGTTTCTGTAATAATTTAATGAAAAACGCCTTTACAGTACATATGGGGCTACTTTATAGCACTAGTGCGAGAAGTAGCATATTACGTTACTGTGTCGAACATTTAAAGGGCCATATGTACTGTAAAACGTTGTACGATACATGTGCGAATAGGTAATTCGCACTTGTATCGTAATGTACTATTTTGGCTGCGACGCTGCCACTATGTGACTTGGAGAAGACATACCTACTGACAGACAATTTTTATGCCGAATTTGACCAAAAGTCATATAACATGTTTTGCTCCTTATGACCAAATCCGATTATGATTGATGGGTTAAAATCTGTCAGGTTATATGAGCCCACGGTGTATAAGTTAAATAGCACGCGTGTCAGGTATAATTTGTTGTATGGAACCAGTAGGTAATTTAAGTACGTGGGTATTATTTTAATATGAAAGTGTTAATTTTCAGTAAATTTTGTACGCGATAAATTTAATTTTAGAATAATCTACAAATTTATAACTAATAATTTACTGCAGACAGGTATAGGTAGATTCACGAGAGCTGGTGTGAGATTTGTACTGAACCGTTAAAATTCTCATATCTATATTATAACGTAACCGCCAGCTTTCGTGAAATGATCTTTAGCCTGTTTTGATTTAAACTGAGAATATAGTCAGTTCAAAAATCATTTCATATACAACGTTTCTTATTTGATTAGGTTAACATAAAAAAATATTTTTTTAAAGTTAAATTAATCAAATAAATCATCAATAAATAGGAGCACACTGTATTAGTCGTTCACAATGACGATAAGGTTAAAGTGACACTAGTGACATGACATACTCTTTAATTACCGTGTATCTACATACAGACTTTCTCCGTTAATAATGTGTCGTTTGGAATGATACTTTGTACATAGGTTAGAAATAACCTAATCGACACGTCCTATTCATCTAGGTCCAGAGGGTAGAGACACGTTGTATAACTGTTTTTGATTCCTGTGTAAATGGGTTTTAATACTGTAAAAATACTGTCTTTTTAAGATGCAATGTATGTTTTTTGTTCTTATTTTTTATTTTACTTCAAAGTCCACAGCAAGCTCAGTACCCCTAGTGTAAATTTGATCGACATCATAACGTGACGAACGCGTTTGCGTTAAGTCTCATTTTGTATAGGATTTTGAGTTTCCAAAACGTCCCGCTTGGCGCGCTCTTTCTAAATCCAATACAAAATGAGACTAAACGCAAACGCGTACGTCACGTTTCGAAATCGAATTTATTTACACTAGGGGTACAGTTCTCCATACAAACGTAGTTACGCTCACATTTTAAAACGACTAGCTAGATTGCTCTGAAACTTTGTACTTACAATAAGATAAGGTACAGCTATGCTTAGAGAAAGAGAGGTGGTAGGGCACAGACAGTGGATGTCATTCCAGATCTAGAGCAGAGCCCAACTGGGGAAGTACCTCCACCTTACAGAAAACCGCAGCCAAATAACACTAGACCCTACTCATAGTGTTGTGTTCCTGCCGGTGAGTAAGGTTGCCAGAGCTCAACGAGGGGGGGGGGGGGGGGGGGGGGGGGTTAGGGTCGGCGACGCGCATGTAACTCCTCTGGAGTTGCAGGCGTACATAGGCTACGCAGGCTGCTTACCATCAGGCGGGCCGTATGCTTGTTTGCTACCGACGTAGTATAAAAAAACAAAAAATTGTTTATGTAACATCAGACACCATTGTTAAAAAATAAAGCTAATTTATGTTTTTCATATAAAACTTGTTTATGCTCTGTTTTGTTTGTTTTATAAGCTGGAGCTATATAAACTAATTACAATCATATACCTCATGTCATTGTATGTAGGTATCAAGTTTCATTACAACAGAGAGAAACTCCGTTTGTATGGGAAGGTGAAATTCAACCGAGTTTGCTGCGGGCAATGGGCTGCGGATACTGATTTTATAAGTACATTTTTAATACAGCTTAGCATAAACAATTCAACCCCTTTATAATCTCGTTCGGGCAAGATAGGCTTATAATAAGATGACTCGTCACAAGCAAATTGGGTACTTACCCAATCATGTTAATAATCCCAACACAATTTTCGAACCTAATTCATTTGCTTAAATTTGAAGGATTTTGGACGTTCTTTGAAATCCTGATTTATGACTTAAATATTCGTTTGTTTTTAGAAATCACATTATACTCTAATACAAGTAATAATTAAAAGTTAATTTTACTTCTTCCTCTCTTAATATATTTATAAAAAAAATTGACCCAAAAATCAATTATCATAAGTAAAAGACCTCCTTTACTTTATTATAAGTAGGTACTTAAAACGCGACATTTTACATCAACTATTCAAGACCTTATTGTATGATAACACTTCGGTGTTACGATATGTATGATACAATTTGCTATTTTCTAAAACATATTGTGTAAGATTTCGTCATTTTTTTAATGGTTCAGATAAGTCGATTTAAGTATTTCAGTATGCCTATTTCATCGGGCTAAAGCTTGTATAAGCTATTAGCCCAATTTCCCATTATTCGATTGATGTGTACCTCAGTTGCGTGGGGATCCAATATCGAGCTGATCTGATGATGGACACAGGAGTTAGCCAAAAGAACTCGTGTTAAAAGAGCGCAACCTACCTAAATGTATTGAGGTTTGTTAGAATTAGTTGCCCGTTGAAGAAAAGTCCAGTCAGCGATAAAATGTAATTTTTGACTAAAACTTATTGAAAGGTTTTATTTCCTATTTCAGTATGCTTGTTCTCCTGGGCGAGCGGGCAGAGCGGACGTGCGCCTCGGCAGGACCACCACGGGCGTGGCTGGGACATCCGACTCGCCGTGCCGGGCAAACCGGGGAACGACTACCCCACGCTCGGCAATATCCCAAGAACGACCTTCTCTTGCGCTGGTAAACAACCAGGTAAGGTGTAATATACTGGTATTATTCGACTTAAATGAGGATAAGATTCGGAACTACCGTTGGACCTTTTCATTTTCAATAGTCAATCAATGGTTCTAGTCAACTGTGAACATAACATGTAATCTATCTTAAATGAATGCGTATGTCCTGACTGATCAACTTATCATCGCAGAGCCGAAACTAAAAAATATAGAAAGTTGAAATTTGCACATCGGAATACATTAATAATGTGTACGAAAAATTACAAGCAAATTTGAAAAATTCAACCTCTAAAGGGAAAGGGAGTGACATTTGTATGTGGAAGAAGTTATATGATAAGTTACGACCTTGAAACTTTATAAAATTGCATTTTATTAAAATAGAGTGGAAAAAATGTTCAACGTTTTTGAAAACATCGCGGAGAGTGTTAAACAGGGTTGTAAGTTAGTTAGGGGGATACTAACATTTGAATAAGTGAGGGACTAGACATTTCGTGAAAAGGCATTTTTTTATACAAAAAAAGTAATTTCTGCGTTTTTTGAAAATTTCTTCTTCTTACCGTGAGACTTACATACATAGCCATTAATGTAAGAATGTCCCTATAATTTTTTTATCCCCTACAGCAGGTATCACATTATTTTCCTCGGGGGTCCGATTTTTTAAATAAAATTACCATGCTGTCCGTTTCGACTGGAGTTTATTAAATACTTGTAAGCAAATTTAATGTACAGCACAACATAGGTCAGCGGTCCGGTTCCGGACCGCGGTGCGCCATTTGATGACCCCTGCCCTAAAGGACTTAAAATTATATTTATATGCATACTCTACTATTGACAATTTAATTTCATGTGTATTATATCTAAAATGACATATGCGCTCAATCCTATCTAATCGCGGTTTGATAATACCCACTGGTAAAATATTACGAATTGAGGCCTGCTAATTTCTAGCATCAAAACATGAAACATTTTTGGTTACTTATATCAGGAACATTCATATACTCGTAAAACATGCATCACACCACCACCACACCTGCATGTACACTATCTTACGCAAATAAATAAATTATGAATAACTATTTAACAATGTTCGCGTGGTGTTACAGGTTACTATGCGGATCTGGAGACAAACTGCCAAGCCTTCAGAGTGTGCACCGCGGGGTCCACCTACGGCTTCCAATCCTTCCTCTGCCCCAACGGTACTCTATTCAACCAAGCCGTCTTTGTGTGCGACTGGTGGATGAACGTTAAATGCGAAGCTTCACAAAAGTTCTTCAACAACAATGAAAAATTTGGAAACCTCAAGCTTGGACCACAACTCATGAAAGATATCAAGAAGATGATTACGCATCCCATGAGAAACCCCATCGATAAAGATATCATGAAAGGCAACCTAGTTGTTATGCAAGACTATAAGCCACCTTCCGGACAATTATTCCCCAACAGTGCCCTAATAGCAAGCGCAGATAGAACTCCTAGTAATGTCTTCGTCCCATCAAAAATCACACAGCAAAACTTTGGACAAACTAACTTTATTAGAGACACGTCTTTCGCCGGTTCAACGCCGAGTCCCTCGTACATACCGTCTGATGTGCAGCCGACGCAGACAAATGTGGAAGTATTCCAGCGACAGCGACAAAATGGACAACAGTGGCAAAATGAACAACAGTGGCAAATCGGCCAGCAGTTGCAAAATGGCCAACAGTGGCAAAACGGCCAACAGTTGCAAAATGGCCAACAGTGGCAAAACGGCCAACAGTGGCAAAATAACAGACAAAACTCACAATCTGGAAATCAATTCGGTCGTCTCGTACAACCTACTAGTAGTACCAATAACAATGTTAACACACTTCGTCAAAATCAATTAAGTCAGACTCAACTAAACCCAGCACCAACTACTTATAACCCACAGAATTTCAACAATCAAAGAATACAAGCTAACAGACAAAATGCACAACACACAGCCAATAAAACTCCTACACAGTGGAACAGTGGAAAACAAGCTGAATTTGGAGTATCTTTAACGAAACAACAATTCAATCACAACTCCAATCAAGCAAGTCAACAACAAAACCTAAGGCTCCCAAAATTCTCAAGCGACGTTAAAGGTCCAGTGGGCAATGAAGCCAAAGAGAATCTGGTAAGTAACAATGACATACCATCTACCGTCATAACAAAAACAATAACTGTTAATCGAATTATTCAAGCACCCAAGACAGGCCAACCTAAATCTCGAGTAGTGTTCAAAACTTGGATTGTTAAACCCTCTAAAGCTGCTAAATTAGTCGCAGAACCAACTTCGTACACGTATAGTCGTCCTACTCTGCCAATTAGTGAAAGACAAGTAGAATCAAGCACTCCTTATGTTTATGATAGACCAACCACCCCACCACCACCTCCACCCTCACCGCTACCAGCAAAAATAGTCTCAGAAGCTGACGAATCTTATGTTTACAATAAACCCACAATAGCGGCTAAGGTAGTATCAGAGCAAGACGAACCATATGTTTATAACAAACCAACAGTGGCGGCTAAGGTAAGGTCAACTGTTAGACAAGTGCCTCGCGTAACAGAAGCAGAAGAGCCTTATATTTACAATAAGCCGACACCTGCAGTTAAAATAGTATCAACAGTTAGGCAAGTGCCTCGGGTGTACCTTCCTCCAACTACACCTACTCCAACAGTAGCTAGATTATACCAACCACCAACTACAGTAGAACCAACAAAACCCTCCCGTCTTTACTTGACTCCAAGTACATTAAATCCACTAGAAAGACTATATTTACCACCATCTCAACCTGCACCTTTTAGACAATACTTAAGACCTAACACAGACCTTCAGACTCCTTTCTCTCAAAACGAGAAACTAATTGCCGCCCCGACCTCACCTTCACCCGTCTATATTGCTCCAACTAAAGAAATTTCTACTCAACCATCTTTCACCCTCACTAAACACTCCCGTATTAACGCAAATCATAACAATTTGACATTTGCAGATATACTAACTAAGGAAAAACTTGATATCACAGTCAATGACATAGTCAAAGATACCAGTAAAATTCTTAAATCTGCGTCTAATGAACAGTTCGGTCGACTTACTCAAGATTTGAATTCACTTGACTATCCTGAAGACAATGCCTACTTACCACCAGATTCCAATCCATCGAGTAAAGAGAGTCTAAGCCCGTCAACTTTACCAGATACAGCAAAAAGTTCCCGTCTCACCCAAGCTCCATCAAAAGACTTAGAACCTCCACTAGAAACCCCCAAAGATGTTCAAAATACTAACCAGCTCTCTAATCTACCTTTTTACAAACAACCCACGAACACCATCGAACGAACAGTCTCTTTGAAAATCTCTATTCCAGAAAACGTAGCGTCATACCTTTTTAAAAATACAAATGACAGTGACTTGGATAGGTTAGAGATACTCAACACGGGAAGCAGCAATTATTTAGTCCTCACTAACCAACTCGCCACGAGTACCACTCCTACTTTCATTCCGATCGGTAAACTGATAGCAGATAAAAATTCATCTCTTTCAAATTCACAGGCACTGGTGTTCTCTTTACTGGCTAACTCTATCAATGTGGCCAAGGAATACAGCAACATCGCACAACAAAACGTACTACCAGTAACACCCACACAACCCCAGTTCCAGAACGTCGACGAAGAGGAGCTATCTCGCATCACAAACCAAATATCACAACTCACGTCATCTCAGTACTCTAACAGTAATCAAAATGGCAATCTTGACAATGCAAAGATTGTATCCACTTCTCAAAGTACCACATCAAATTCCGGAACTCAACACACACAAACGCAATTCACGAATAACTTAGTAAAAAACAGCGCAAAGAGCGGACAGTTAAACGTAGCACCACAACAAAGCGGCAGCTTCTACTCATCACAATTCCAATTCGGAAATGGTTTCGGACCTGTGGTTTCTAATGCTAATCAGAACCAAATATATAGCGGTCAATTATACCAGCTCCCGGTTCCAAAAGTAACTGAGCAGATCTACAATAAGGGAAGTCCAGCGAAGCTTATTCAAGCCGACAATGTTAACAATTTTGCAACCGAAGCTGAACACCTCCAAAGCAATCAACAATCAAACGCAAAAAATAGCATTAACCCAGCTAAACAATCGAGCGCTGAAGTTGAAATAGTTCAATCACACAGTTTACCCGTACCAAGCCCGGCGAAGTTGCAGGTTGCACCAGACGAAGCTAATTTCAACAGCCAAGAATCTTCACAATCTTTCATTAACAACTTTTTAAATAGCGAAGGAATATCGGCTCAAGTGCAGGATAATATTATCGGAACAATACCGCATCCTTTAGAGAAAAATAAACTTGTGACATACAAAAAAGATCAATCATACTCTTTTTACACGAGATTCGATGGCAATGGTCTAGACCAACCAACACCGAGTAGCGGAAATCCACAACTGAATGCAGAGAGCCAACAGAATGCCAAACTTACACAGGCAGATGATGATATTTTCCAATTTATCCCGTCTGTCGGCTACCAACTGGAAGATGAAAAAGAGCAAGAGAAAATACTTAACGCTTTTAATATTAATGAATTCGGAAGTCCCAAATCAGAAAACAACAACAATAACGAAGGGTATATACTTCCAACCCCTTCTAATCGCAGAAGTGATGTCCTTACCACTAATGTAGATTTTTCTGTGACCCATCCTTTTGCAAAGCAACTTCTCATTCAAAGAAAACCTAATGCTATTTATGATGGGCCTTCGTCATACTCAGCTCCTCAAGGATCAATAGGCTTTTTAGATACCAGGAAACGGATTTTGCAGAACCAAAATTTAAATGCTAGGTTAGAACAATTTGATATTGTAAGTAGTAATAATGGATATCCTCCAAATTCTCAAGGACAGTTTGGATACTAATAAGTTACATTCCTACAATGATGCGTTCTTGCCTAGCAATGCATGGTCGCCGGAAGTTTACTATCTCACTCTGCCAGATAGTTGCCAGATCACTGCATCCCTATGGATTGGCTGTTCGTTTGCTCGGTATGGACGCATCATCACAAAAAAAGACTTCCTTAGTATAAATGTAGGATAAGTGTACATGTAAATATGCGAAGTAAATTATAACGAAATAGATGTATCTATGTTTTTAGTTTAAGTCGAGGAAATGTCAAATAATAGATTGTCATTATTAATACCTAAGGAAGTTTAAAGAACTTTAATAAATATGAAAAATACTGTTGTTTCGATTATATTCCTTTTAGAGATTTCAGACCCGTGAGTTGTCGATGCCTCGAATTACTAACGTTACCCGTCCGACAGTTTGACAGCTGTAGCTCGCTGTGCCAGAAACCGTAATTCTAAAGGCCATAGTCGGGTTTCCATAGTAAGTCGGCCCTTAAATTAATTTGACTCAGGGATTTTTTTGTAAATACCTCTTATGGTAAAGGATATATTTTATGCTAAGTACCAACATCCTACTAGTGACAGTTTTTGACTTATTGAGTTTTTTCTTTAATGTATTGTATTTCGGGATGTATTCAAGTGATTTGCTTAAAAGTTTAAAATTATGTTCTTTATTTAGATATGCATCGATACCAAAAAAAGCTGTTAATAAGTATATCTAACAACAATTTGTATACATGTGTCGAGAATCTTGTTCAGGGTACTTAGACAACGATAAATATACTTAATATATAAATATGTATATATACTTAAATACATAGGAAACACCCATGACTCAGGAACAAATATTCGTGCTCATACCACAAATAAATGCCCTTCACTAGCCACTAGGCCAGACAGGTCGTCAAAAGAACAATTAACTGAAAAACCCACCTTTAACGCCGCCCCCACTTGAGCTCACCCCCCACCCATCGGAACTTTTTCTTACTTATAAAGCTTGGATATTACCAATAGAACATGTAAACCAAGATTCAATACTATAAATCAAAATTCTACGTTTAAAAAACTAAATGAAAATATTTTCAAAATTGAATTCTTGGGATGGTATTATTTTGAGGTATATTTTACAAAAAAAAAACTGAACTGGCCCCTAGCCCAAGACTGCTTGGAAATGAGGAAGCCGACCAGGAAGCCAAAACCACCGCCCCTCTTCACCGAGCACCCGACTTTGACCACTTTCCCATCTCCTACATTAAGCACCTCTGTAAAACCGAAACTCAAAAAGCGCACTGCAACAACTACCTCACCTCTACCATGCACCTAAAGAACTGACTACCAGTTCAGTCCGGAACAAGACCGCCATTTCCTTCCATCTAACCCAAATTCTCACCGGACACGGCTACCACAAGAAATACCTAAGAATGAAAATTATCATCGACGATTTCTGCCCCTGTGACGGAAACACCCCACAAACAATAGACCACCTTCTACGATCATGCCCAAGCCCTTACAGCCTCCATAGACCTCATTAGCAGAGAAAGTACATTGACCTAATTTTGCAAACTATCCACGACCATAATCAACAGTCTAAAAAAGTTCAACAATACATAAAAAAGCGGCCAAGTGCGAGTCGGACTCGCCCATGAAGGGTTCCGTACCATTTATGACGTATTAAAAAAAACTACTTACTAGATCTCGTTCAAACCAATTTTCGGTGGAAGTTTGCATGGTAATGTATATCATATATTTTTTTTAGATTTTTCATTCTGTTATTTTAGAAGTTACAGGGGGGGGGCACACATTTTTTCACTTTGGAAGTGTCTCTCGCGCAAACTATTCAGTTTAGAAAAAAATGATATTAGTAACCTCAGTAACAGGTTTGATGAAAAAGGATTTTTTGAGTTTGTGTAAAAATCTTAATGCGTTTCATAGAATACATCTACTTACCAAGTTTGAACAGTATAGCTCTTATAGTTTCGGAAAAAAGTGGCTGTGACATAACCGGACAGACAGACGGACATGACGAATCTATAAGGGTTTCGTTTTTTGCCATTTGGCTACGGAACCCTAAAAACAACCCATCAACACCACCCATCTTAACATTCATTACCACTATCACTTTTCATAACAACACAACATCACCCCAGTGTCACATAATTCATTAGTGATATAAAACATCCCACAGACCTTACGGAGCCAGCCGCCCGTAAACTTCGCGGGGACTGAACGCAACATTTTAAACGCATAATAAATTTTAAAAAAAACATATGAAATACATACATACCTGTCGTTGCAGCATATCGTTATTCATTTAACCCATACAAATAGGATAGTATAGAACGACTGTCAAACTTGGAAAGTGTGACCAAAAATGAAATGCAAGTGTGTGCGTAAATTGTCTATGTGCGAACAAAAATAGTGATGTCATCTTACAACATATTAACAATCTATCGATGTTTAACTGCTTTATCGACTACTTTTTCAAATGTGTTTGAAAAAGTTGAAAATGATAAAGTTGAAGTTGTTTGAAAATGTGTTCGCAAAGAGTTGACTTATCAAAGAAAATTTGAATTTCGCGCCTTTTCCTGCTGACAACTTGGGTTGGATGTGTATACGCTGTGTACAAGTATACGCTGTCTTGTGTTTCCTTGTGTTGGCGGCAAAGCCGTGGAAAAGTGGTTAAAATGTAAGTACTGTGTTGGAAAGTGAAGTTTAAATTTATCGCTAAACATGTACACGTTCAAAAAAGGTATTATAACAATCGTTATTATTTTAAGTCGGTTATAAAGGTAATATCTTAATGATGTCTTGTGAACAACTAATTCCATACCTACTAATATACCGACAAGTTATCGATACAGTCATATGAACATTTTGTCAAGCCCTAGCGTACAGTAACAGTTTAGGTTTTTACACAAAATATTCTAAATTATTGACTAATATGATGAAATATTAACACACAATTGAAGAAAAACTTATAATGAACTGTTATAATTGGTTTTTTAAACTTTTTATGCTGTTAATTTGATAAAATATCGTTACGAAAATTTCGCTAGGAATATCATAATTACCTGTGAAATGAGTATTTTCCTGGGTTTTTTGGCCCTGAAATACTACAACCCGGCACACAACATGACACCATCGTCACTGAATTACTTAATGTATAATTTTTTTTGATTCGCTTATATTTTTCACGTTAAAAAATACGGCAATATGATTTTGGCCGCCTCGGCCGCCTTCGAACTCAAAATTGGTTACGTTTTCTCATATGTAGTCTGCCTCTTTTGCACTTATGGCTTGTTCATATACGTCATGGCTTCCCTTTCGCACACTTCATCTGTCTGTCAAGCGAAGCGACTGACATGTCTCTGATTTAACCTTAGCACCACTTCGTTTTTTTTAAACCACATTAAACATGCTTTATATTATCTTCTAAGCTTATCTTTGTTTTCTTTTATGCATTAATTAGGACGGTTACTATTAATACTATTTATTTTCTTCCAACGAAAAATCATTAAACTAATTAATATCATTAATCAAAATAAAAATCAATTATTGACAAATATCCCATGCAAAAATCTTACAATAATTTGATTGTTTTGCCAGGACAACTGGTGTTGCCACTGTGGTTCACAATCGTAGCAATAAATGTATCTAATTTCCACAATAAGTTTAGGCTGTAGATTAACGTTATTAAAATCGCTTTTATCCACCGCTTTATCTGCATAGAATTATATCATCATCATCATCATCATCCAAATCGTTCCACCGGTTTGGGTGAAGAGGCAAAAGATCTACAGATAAAATATATACTTTTGCATTTACAAATATTACTTATGTCATTGTAGAATCAAACCTATTAGCTACCTTGGCATTTGCAATGACAAAGTGTGTCAATATGTCGTCATTCATTTTAAATGTATATGGAAATATGATGTTTATAATGTCACGCCTCACTTTGTTCTATGGACAAATCTCTATGGACTTTATTGATTTAACCTGCCAGTCCAATTAGCATGGTGATGGCAAACCTCACCGCTGCCATAACGACGGTTGCTATGGCCCCTTGTTTATATTTTGTTTCTCATCCGTCACTGTTTACTATTATTTCAAGACTTGTTTAGTCGATAAAGATAATAATAAACTTTAATCTATACGTATGACTTAGGATTATTTATAATTATTTTTCAAGTCTATTGGGGTGCTGGGAGACAGTCCTACGGAATAAGTTTAAGAACAGCGATGGCACAAATATTTTAGCGCTCCACAATGATATCACATGACAGGTAAGTTTTAATGAAATCATCATTAAAATACAGGTACAAATAGAAGGTATCATATGGAACTCCTCAAAAATCAGAAACACATCGACTAGACTCATTGAAGGGTCTCGAGTACTTGATAGACATGCCAAGAAAAATTACAATCAGCAATAAGTGTCGTTTTTAGGGTTCCGTACCAAAGAGGTACAAAAGGAACCCTTATGGTGCGACTCTGTCCGTCCGTCCATCTGTCACATTACTAAATATCTCGAGAAGTACTTAAGCTATCGATTTGAAATATGGAAGTGTAATGATAATGATAATGAATAACGCTAACTCAAACATATTGGAAGTGTATTTATTTTATTTTATTTGTTTTAACTATGGAAAATTCCCAATTCCCAGGGGGCAAAATTTC
Organism: Cydia pomonella; assembly: GCF_033807575.1. Classification (NCBI taxonomy): domain Eukaryota; kingdom Metazoa; phylum Arthropoda; class Insecta; order Lepidoptera; family Tortricidae; genus Cydia; species Cydia pomonella. Next base: position 6,698,057 of record NC_084720.1, read on the forward strand.
AAAGTCTAGTAAGTAGGTCAAATGGGGTATCATTTGAAAGAGCTACATTTTTTAATTTTTTTTAGTGAAAAAAAAATTTACTTATGAAGGAAAATGTGAAAATAAACCATTCCCCCCCCCCCCTCCACCTCCTTATAAGCCGAAGTTTAAAATGAAAAATTATGAAGTTTTTACATAATAATAATATTATTATAAAGATTACAGGAAACATAAAATCAGCCTCTATCTTGATAACTTTTGCAATTTAATCCCGTTTGTGGGTGTTTATTATACTTGAAATCCCTATGAGATTAAACTAAAGGCAGTATCTTTCAAATAAAATAAAAAATATTGAAATCGGTTCATACGATAAAGAATTATCCCTGAAAAACCAACATACAATCAGATCGCACAAATTAGTTAGCCAATTCGCCCATAGATGACGCTGTACACAGTTATACTAATAGTATACTTCTGGTCCAAAGTCTTTCATGAGAAAATTGAAAGTTTGTACGGAACCCTCGGTGCGCAAGGTAAACGAACTCGCACTTGTTTTTGCAGTAAATTGTGTCATTCACGTCGACGCGTGCCTTGACTCGTATTGTCATGTTATTAAAGATTAGATTTGACAAATCTGATATCGATTTAATACCATCAAACTGAAACGACGAGCACGGTGGCATGTGTCCAGCTTTCTGCGAAATACATCGCATGCTTTAGTCGAGTACTATCTACCCAGTACCCACGCAGCAGCGGTGTACTGCGAAGGAAATCTGTGCCGTGCTGCATACGCAAGCAGTGTGCAACTTTCATGCCGACTTCACACAGGGGCAGAATAGTAGGGCAGAGCAATTGGAAATGGGAAGGAAGTGGATGTTACTTACGAGTAGTACAAGCGGACAGCGTCGACGCAGACGACTTTCATATTTTTAGTACGAGCTATTATTAGTCAAATCTCAATTTATAATATCATTCAAACTACCTACTATCTCACACCAACAAGACATCCATGGAGAATTTCATTGCCCTGCTCACCCCCGCAGCCAACACGCACAAATTGTATTAGTACTTTTCCGTCCACTCTACTAGGTAGTAGAGGAGTGGAGGATGTTGTAGGGTAAGGTTACCCTTCTGCCCTCGTGTAGATCGCATTAGGACAAAAGATAGCCAACACCGTATTATGTAACTATGTTCATGACTGCAATAAATGAAAGCTGTGAGTGGAGCTAGAGTTAACGGACCAAGCAAAGTTGCGCAAAGTGTGTATATTTTGTTTTTCTCTCATTATTGTAGACAGCTGTTTGTTGGAGAATCACTGTTTTTGAATACAGGCCAAAATTGTGCATACTGGGCTACATTGAGCAATTTTACAGGAACCATCCCCAATCCGTATTTCTTGCAGAGCCAAAGAGCCCAGCACCCTCACGGTGCAATCCATGGGCGTAGACGACTCCGTCGACCTGATCGACATCAGAACCGACCCTCGAGCTCTATGGATCAAGGACCGTATCACCTCTTTCATGGGTCTCACCGATGAGGACCTGTTCTATAACATGTTCGATGAGCCGGAGGTCACGGAGAAGTTTTCTAAGTTCATCGCTGCTCCAATCGGGCCTACGGAACTGGGGTTGGAAAAGAAGACGTTTTATATCACGAAGATTATTGTTGACAAGCTCATTCATGAAGATAAGGAGTTTACTGAATGGAGTAAGTTGGAAAGTCAACTTCAGATAATGTAAGCATATTTTGTAGGTCATCTATAGATTTTCACCACGTTGCTCAGTTCTAGACAATTGCCCAGCATGTTACAGCTGCCTTAAATAAAGGAAAGTTGACTAACTGCATCCAATAACAAGCTAGCGCAATGTTTCCTATAGGTAATCGTTTCATGTTTCCTAAATATCAGGACTCATCCCCCCTCCACCGCCTCCACCACCACCGCCCCCGCCGCCTACTAAGAAGAAAGGGAAGGGTAAGAAAGAGAAAGAACCAGAGCCACCAGCCCCTTCGCCTTCGGCTGACAAGCTCGATATTGCCAGCATGAAGAGTCTCAAGAGCATGAGGAGCCTTAGGAGTGTCAGGAGCCTTAAAACTCTTGGCTCTAAAAGCATGAAAGGTAAATAGAACATAGATAATTGTAATTGTTGTCTTCCCCGGGTAATTTTATGTTTTGTAACTATACCGAAGTTATGACGATGAGTAGCAATACCAAAATGAACTAATTCCCGATCGTACTCGTATCTCACGACTCAACGAAATACACTAGCTTACGTAACACTAAATTTGTATGGTATTTAATAACCACCTATCTCATATGTGTTATATGTTTTCAGGTCTTGAAGGAGAGTCTGGAGACGGTAAGAGTTATATTTAATAATGTCGGCAATCTTTTTTTTTCTCAAAGATTATTAACCCTAAGAAGTGTATGAACGTTTAAAACTTAGGTACTCTTCGAATTCACTATTATTCTTTTGATAGTCGGGATACCCTAATGTTACCGCCCCAGAAAATTATATGACGTATCGGTATACTCGTAGCATCCTTTCATGTTTTGAAGTAACTTCACTTAAACGGATTGGCGCGCCCATAAAACCTATGATCTTAGCGTGTGAGTGAGATTTTCTATTGTGACGTATTGTGATTAACACATTCACTGCCAGCGACCTGCTAGAGGGGTTTTTTGTTCGTAGACGCCATTCGCTACATTTGGGTTTTCCCGGGTGTCCTTCTGAATCCCTAACAACGTTTTTCCTAAAGTCACTTACCCTAACTGGACTGGTTTGTCCTAATGGGCACATGACCTAACGATCAATTGTCATAACGATTAATTTCCATAATGTAATGCCTAAGACTCATTTGTCCTAAGCATCTGTACCATAACTATCAAGATTCCTAATGTTTTTTACGATATTCTTCGAAATCCCTAAAAATGTTTGGTATAAAACAACATGTTCTAACTGTTTTGACCTAATGGCTATTGCCCTAATGATCAATTGTCGCTCGTAGCGCGTAGCTGACACTAAATGTCTTCAAGGTTTAATTAAATCCTCTACCGTGGTATCATCGTAATAATGATTTTTCTCCTAAAAACTTTAAATATGAGGAATTAGTAAGTTAGTTAGTAGGAATTATATAATTAGTGAGGAAGTAGAACTATTAATTACTACATTTGTGTGAATGTAGATATTGACAACACGGCAGTGGCCGGCATAGAAGAGAGCGAGACAGAGGGATCGGACCTCACTTTAATAGAGGAAGAGATGCCGTTGAAAGCAGAGGATTCCTACTACTTCCCGCCACGTAAGTTGTAGAAATTATCAAAGAAAAATATATTTCATAATTATTTTCATCCAAATCAAATTGAAAAGATCAAAACTAGTCGAAAATAATTATGATTTTTTTTATATTACGTCGTCGGCAAACAAGCATACGGCCCGCCTGATGGTAAGCAGTCTCCGTAGCCTATGTACGCCTGCAACTCCAGAGGAGTTATATGCGCGTTGACGACCCTAACACTCCGCACGGGGAAAATGTATTCCGCATACCACCCGGGTGCGGGGGGTGACCCGAGTGGTTATGTGGGACTCCCGTCTAGGCTAATGAGGCCCACGGTATACCCACTAAAAACCCCCCATATGCCACCTCGCCGCCTTATTGGTGGGGTTACAGGAACGCTTGCGTATTCATCCGCGACCCCACCGGCGGCAGCCGCCCGCGAGCGGCTCCTTCGCGAATGCCCGAAGGCCCTTCACGCTAGGCGCGCCAGATGGATCGACGCGCCTTCCTCCTCGGCCTCCGTCCTGCAATGTAGCGGACCTCCCCGAGCCCGCCACAAGGAGGCCACGGGCGCCAGAAAACTCCCCAACGCCCGGCGGCAGATGAGGTCCTTGGTTCTGCCGCAAACCACAACTCGGCTGCAGAGGACAGGGAGAACGGCACACCGTAACACCGACACTCCTCTCCCTCTGCAACCCCACCAACGCCGCTACAGCGGAACGGCCCCGCCAAGGTCGCAGGGGATAGGGAGAGTGGCGCATCGTGATACCATCACGCCTCTTCCCCTGCGACTCCACCTCGGCCGTCGAGGATAGGGAGCACGGCTCTCCGCAATACCGACACTCCTCTTCCTCGACGGTCCACCTCTAACGCGTCACAAGCGGGCTTACCAAGCCCACTTGGAGCGTCCTCCTCGGGCCAGCCCGCACCTCAAACAGGCTGGTCCTGGTTGCCTCTTCGCTTCACCGTGGGTGACCAAGCCAGGGTTACTAAGCCCCTCCACCACGACAAGGTGGGCAACCCGCGGAGGGAACACTCCGCACCCTCGTTGAACTTTGGCAACCTAACTCACCGGCAGCAATGCCAGGAACACAACACTATGAGTAGCGTCTAGTGTTATTTGGCTGCGGTTCTCTGTAATATGCTTGTTAAGAATGCTAAATTCGCGAAAGAGCTTTAAACTGTCGGTGTGATAAGTAAATATACTTATACATTTCATAAATATTGACAACTACTTTTTTTTCAGCACCCGAAGATATAGATCCGGAAATCGACGGAACTATCGAATATTATACAATTATCGTAAGATACTGTTTCTTTGTTTGGCACACTCAATGTTAATTATCTACCTACACATGCACTGTTAACGCTTTGAACGCCGCGCCTATAATACAAAACGGCATTGTAAACCTTAACGAAATGCTCGAAGATTGATATTACACTGTAACCCGCGCGCCATTTGACATTTTTGGCGGTCAAAGTGTTATGAATGAAGATATGTAATGAAAGTATTGGGTAATTTCTATCCCAAAATCCCAGCTCTAATCTAACACTACGTCTTTTTGTCGTAATCTACCATCTAGGACTAAAAATATATCCTCAACTACAATAATTCTTTACCAGAGACCAGTACCCCGCATCATCAAGTACCCAAAACTCGTGCCTATTTTCGGCGCCTTCACACCACAAGTGTCAAACCGCAAATGCCGCTACATATACTTCGTGAGACTGGCCCCTCATGGAATAACGCTGGCTGAGACCCCGCAAATTACCATGGCGACTATGCCGGAGAAGTTTCTGGTTGGACTGCTGTCGGGAAAAGTTCTTATGAGTTTGGGATTGCAGTTAAAAGAGGTACCTAGTTTATCCTTATGAAAGTCAATCTGAAACAAAGGATTGATTGATTGGAATAATTGTTTGTCGTATTTTGCATTTTTTTCGACAGCGATTTTTCGTGTTCTATACATCACACCCTGGCTCCACGACACAGAAGTTAAAAATTAGTTTCTGACTATTTCAGTCGTTCATACCGCTATTCAAGAGGCAGTTCCGAGAGATCTCCGTCGTGGATGAGGATGACGATGGGGCTCCGCTGACTCGCCAAGTGTCCTTCGCAGGGGGGCACGGGGATCGGGAGTCTGACGAAGGAGCTACACAGGTAATGTTCGCTTCTATTTAGTACCAAGTATCCTTTACCCGTCTAGAAATGAGTAATTACCAAGGCAAATGGAATTCTGATCAGTCAAAATAAAGATAAAGATTCCAAAATAGAATGGAACCCGACCTGGACTAGAATAATAGAATCAACCTGGTTCGGTGATAAAACAATGAAATATGACTAACTTTGTAATTTGTGTCGTGAATCCCAAAGTTTACACTGGAGTATTTTCGATAGAACTTCAAAATGTTTTACAGGCATGAGTGAATCAGCGGTGGTAGCACGGTCGCATTTTAGAATTTCATTTAAAGATCTATAAATAATACCCGCGACATTTTTTTCCGCAACTAGGTGAACTACCTTCGCCCTTCAGACTATCGCAGGATGTCGAACATAGCAAGAGGCGAAAATGCTGAAAAGAGGTAAATATGTGCCTTAGTCTTTCATCGTTCCAAATAATTACTTGTGGACAGACATTATTTTTTTACGTATTCAGGGAAAAAAATATATGTGGGACTAGCTTCTGTCCGCGACTTCGTCTGCGTAAAATGATCCTGTTGAAGATTGATACAAACTACATTTACTTTCATCTTTATCATTTCAGAAGGGATTTATAAAAAAAAATCTTATATGTGACGTTTTGTGTTGACTTCGTATATCGGCATTTTCAGAAAAATGTTTACCCTGTACTCTTTTTAAAAACGTAACATATTTTGGGCTATTTCTACTCAAAATCACGAGCACTATCGATTTAAGCAATAAAAAATGTGTCCCACTTTTAATTGTCTGTTTTGTAACGCAGTTAACAATACATTTTGTATGGACCGTTACAAAACTGATTAATAAATTTTGTATAGAAAATTAAGGATAATTGAGGCAAAACGGGTACATTTTTTTCTGAAACCCCCCAGATAATATAGGTGATCCTTCATATATAATATAGAAAAAGAATAAGCCAACTTATTTGTTGTTTCAGAATCAAAAGTATGCGTGCCGTGTCAGGTGTAGCTACTCCGCGGTCTACTAAATCAAATTTTGTAACCGTAAGTATGTTTGACTTTACGTTCCTTAAAGATGCCTCCCCACCGCAACACTGTGAGCACGGTAACATTAGATAACTCACCTAGTTGCTTATTGTTGCACAGTGTTGCTCAGCTGCTCCACTTAGCTGCAGTATCGATGCACCTTAAGACATCTCTTAGGTATCCTTACTCCTTACACACCTCAAAATCGTGATCGAGCTATTATTTAAGTTCAATCTTTTGTCCTTCTTTTTACTGCATCGTCGATTATGCCAATTTCATTTTAAAGATAAAGATAGTTTATTTTCCAAGTAGGCATATTATAATGCGATGAACGTCAAATAAATCTATGCTGGCTCTAACCCTACACCTCTGCCCGAGAAGATTTAAATCGCTCCTAAATTGTAGGTGGATATCCTAATATGGATCCTGCAAGAACCTCGGCGGCATTTTAGCATATTAAATAGTTATAATAGAAACAATGGAATAACTGAATCAGACACTGAGAGGTAATAATAGTTACCAAAATATTGTATAAACATTTTGGCGTATATTTTTTGCTTAGATTGACGAGGAAGGTGATCATATACCAACCCAGGGCAAGACTGCAGCTGACGAAGTCACAAATGATATGGCAGACCTCATCGGAATCGTCGACTGGTAAACACATTACATGTTTTTGTTCCTAGTCGCTTATATAAGAGGAAACATTAGTGGTCATTTTTTTCATACAAAAACGTTCTCGACATTTTCCTCTCTGAATTTTGACCCTAGACGAGATGAATAATTTGTATACGAGTTTAATATTACCAATACCTGTGTCCGTAAAGTATGATTTTTTATATATTCTTGTTTTTATAAGAACTAGTTTAGTTTAAAAGCGCCTAAAATGGCCAAATAAATGCGCCTAGCATACAAAATCGGCAACGATAATCTCAAAAATCAATTTTGTTCTCATTCCGTTTCCAAAGTTCTTTACGATTGTTTAAGTTTTTGAGGAGGAAAATGTCGAGAATAAAACTGTCAAAAAAGACAGATATATTACGGCAAGTGACAGAACAAGGAGTCTAAGGGCGTCTGCTAGCTGGCAAAGTTGAACGGAGCGGCTGAGCAGGTTAACGAAAAATAGTATGAGTAACGCTAACTGGCGCGGACGCGTGCGTGCGCCCGCTCCGTACTAAGCGCCACCTAGCGGACGCCCTAAGACGCTATTGTGGGACTAGTAGCGTCTTTTGAGCGTCGGCGCTATGAAAAATGGCGTCGCTGCGCAGTTGCGCCACTTGCGCCAACGTTACGTTGAGGAGCAGCCATAGACTTGAAGAGACGCCGATGTTCGAGATATTCTAGTGTGGGGTGGCTCTAAAAAAATAGCCCAACAAGTGTAAAAGTGGGTTTTTTTTATTTTTTTTATTAACCTTTTGATTTTTTTTTACTCAGATGCATTTATATAGAAACAAGACAGTTCAAGAAAATAACAGAGGAAATAATTTCACAGCACAACATAGGTAGCTACATTCTAATATTGCCTTTATTTCTAGGACCACAGAGCACATCGAGGGCGAGATTCACCTCCCCATGCCGGTAATTCCAGCTCTGCAGGAAGAACAAGTGATCCTGGACCTGAAAGACGAGGAGTTTGTGGATCAGCTCCAAGAGGCCGTGAACATGTGGGCGAACCATATCGATGAGACCATCAAGGCTTGTTTGGGAAAGGTATACCTTTGATTGCGAAAACTGAGCGAACCCAACTTACACTAAGCACTACAGAGGGCCTAACGCGAACCACGTTCGGCGTGTTGCCTCTCTGTTGCACTTGTAAATTCGTACGTAAGTGTGACAGGGAGGCAACACGTCGAACGTGGATCGCGGTAGGCCCTCAGATCTGCAAGCGGAAAGTATACAAAAAGTTTGAAAAGTTATCGGAAATCCCAGGAAAATATACGGGAAACAAAGGAAACTTTAAATTTGGAAATGGAAAATTTCGATTCCTATACAAAAATATAAGAAGTAACACAATTTTGGTGGTTTTTAAAATGGCACATCAGTACTTAGCACTGTAATTACAATACGCGATCAATCATGTTACCCTGCCTCTCCCTTCTACCCCATACTCCTAACAATGTCTTATTATACCGCCCTGAGTTAGGGCATACAGCACCTTGAATGAATTCCATTCATAATGTGTCCATACAATTTTACACATTAGATGCTAAGCACCATTTTTAGGGTTCCGTAGCCAAATGGCAAAAAACGGAACCCGATTTTGTCACAGCCACTTTATTCCGAAACTATAAAAGCTATACTGTTCAAACTTGGTAAGTAGATGTATTCTATGAACCGCATTATGATGTTTACACAAAAATAGAAAAAAAAAAAACAATAAATTATGGGGGTTCCCCATATTTAGAACTGAAACTCAAAAAATCTTTTTTCACCAAACCCATACGTGTGGGGTATCTATGGATAGGTCTTTAAAAATGATATTGAGGTTTCTAATATCATTTTTTTCTAAACTGAATAGTTTGCGCGAGAGACACTTCCAAAGTGGTAAAAAGTGTCCCCCCCCCCCCCCCCCGTAACTTCTAAAATAACAGAATGAAAAATCTAAAAAAAATATATGATATACATTCCCATGCAAACTTCCACCGAAAATTGGTTTGAACCAGATCTAGTAAGTAGTTTTTTTAATACGTCATAAATGGAACCCTTCATGGGCGAGTCCAACTCGCACTTGGCCGCTTTTTCCTTTGACGCCTCTTTTACAATTAATAAATTTAGTTAAGATAAGAGCATTTTCACATTGTACAATCCGATATGGGATATTTCGATTTCAGGTATCGAAAAAATTGAGTTCATATGAAAACGCTCTATGGGTACCTCAAAATTTGGTAGTGTATTATAGTTTTAATTATGTTTTTTTTTTTGGCAAACTGAGCGTAATGTAAAACACCGCAACTTTTAAGGATTCTCAGCATCACAAAGGATTGCCAAGAAGTCCGAAATATATCGTCGAAATATATAAATCTGACTTTAACCACAGTGCTTAAACATCATATTTTCAGACTCGGCAAGGTGACGGGCCGGTAGCCGAATACAGGTATTGGCGAGAAAGAGACGCAGATATTTCGCTGCTCGTGGAGCAACTGAAACAGCCGATGGTGGTCAAGATTATGGCACTGCTGCACAAGGCAAAGCCTAAGGCACTGGATGTAAATACCGTTTTATATTACTGTTTTGGAAATAATTATTAATATTAAAACGTACACTATTTTTTTAATTATACTTACAGAGTTTCATGCGTTATAAAGAGAATTTGCTTGAGCAATACAACCTGGCGGGAGACAACCTGAAGTTCTTGTCGACCTTAATGCGGTTCTTTAATGTAAGTACTACACTGAGCATCGGAAAATCACCACCGATATCGCATTTTATCATCTCTTCTGAACCCTGAGCTGGACGTAGATCTGCTTTTTTGAGGCCTACATCTTTTTAACAAAAGATCTGTTACCCGAGTACACCAATAGATCAATAAATAATATTCGTAAGTTTTTTGCAACGAGAAAAGGTATCCTGTCGGTTAGTTTAGTATTTTATCCGAAAAAGTACTCTATTTTCTCTGAAGTATGGTTAAATAGTTAAGTAGTTTGTTACATATAAAAGATGTGGCTTTATAAAATACTTTCTAGGTGATAGAAGATGATTCCCCCCTCACCCAAGTGATAGAAATGCTGCCAGAACTAGTGGAAAGCATTTATATGATGTGGGTGCTTTCCAAAGGATACAGAGACGATGATACCATGGTGCCGCTGCTTTCCAGGATATCCTGGGCTCTTAGCAACAAGTTGGAAAGATTCCTGAATGTTCATAAATTGTTTGAGTAAGTACCTATGCAATGACATTGCCTTAAGAAAGTTGTGGGTTCATTATATAAAAGTTCATAATAATATCACATCGTGGCTGTTGAAGTTCCAGCTTGGAAGCGGTTCCATGTTCTGCAACTTCTTCAAAACTTTACTACAAAACCGATTTATGTTGTGTTGTTAGATAACTGTCCGCGTGCAACGATTATATTGGAAATAAAATCGTTTCCAAGATTTTTCACTACGTTTGTTTTTAATTTTATATTTAGGTTGGAATCACTGTGTCATAATTGTCATTATTTGAGGTGCATTATCCTCTTCATATTAAGGTCATAACAAATTATTAAACCCAGCTTTAATTATGTTGCGTTAATGTTAATGTTATTCATCAGTAAATCCAACGAGGAAGTCCTCAGCATCTCCCGCGCCGGTCAGAAAATAATGGAAATGTGGCATTCCCTATACAAGGAGACGAGACAACAGATAGAGATGAGCGGGAAGGGGGCGAGGTGGGAGTTCGACCAGCCACTGCTGTTCACCACCACCGATTATATAGGGGAGGTGGCGAGAGATCTGGGGGATATTATACAGGTACTATAATACACTAACCTGGCTAGCAGAGGCAGTTACGGAAGGAGCGAGCCCCACATACCACCACCCTAATGGGCTTCCCCATTCCGGTGGTGAGATGCGTAAATGTATTTACCCCTGCCTCAAAAAAACAAGGTACTAATTTTTGTACATATTCCACAGTATGTATTAAACTTTCATTGATTAACTTAAGGTTCCAATTTAAAAACACAAAACAATTTGCTTCTGGATCTCAGGAGGCTAGATTATTGGGGAAAATGCGGATCACAAGCCACAAGCAATGGATATTTGACTGTGAGAATAGAAATGTCAAACATTTTTGTTAGCGGATTTTTCACGCGTATCAATTCTGCCTACTGGCACAGGCAGGTGGATTCTTACCTTCCTTTAATTTTAATTTGTTTCCACTATATTTCTGGAAATGTCCTTAAGCGATAAAAAAACAGCGTAAGTCCACCGACAACTATACAAGCCGGGTCATTCCTTCCTTTTTGACATATGCCAAAGACGTCAATTTACGCGCGCGGCCTCAGCCTAATTAACCTTCATGCATTACGACAACATTCAAGATGACGCGCCGGGCACGATATGCGCGGCGTTCAAAGACTTAATCCAAATGGAACAATGAGGGAAAATCGGAATATATAAGAGACAATTTCGTTTTTGGTAAACCACCAGGCCCATTTTGAAGATAAATATAAAACAAGCAAGGCGTATAAGCTAATGATCTCTATTTTTAGGTGTTGATAGACTTCGAGCGAATCTTCGGCCCGGAACTAGCGTCCATTATCAGCGACCCATCACAGATCGACGATGTCCGCAAACGTGTCAAGAATCTCGTGTTCCCGATCAGAACTATCGATTTCAGGTGCTAAACGCAACTAACGAACTGTTTGTAGTTAAGTTAAAACGAACAAACTGTGTGTGGTTTAGTTGTCAATAACCTGCACTCTCTTAGACTTAGCACACATCTGTTCTATAAAAGCCAATGTGAAAAGAGATCTTTCTTTTGTAACTCGCTTTCAAAGTTACCGCAAAACACTCCAAAATCGATGATCTGAATGTACTTGTTTGTGAATTGTGAGCTATATTGCACTTCTAACTATATAGACAACGATAGATAGTATAATTTTTTTCTTACTCGTCTTTCAGTGTGTTCGTTTACGACAACAAGGAGAACTGGGACGTCATCATGGGGGATTTTTGGACTGAAGTGCGCTATCTGGAGGAGGAGGCGAAGAATTATATCAATTCCAGCTTTGGGAATTTGAGGTGAGAATATCTATTAACTTAGATACCATTTCGTTCCTGAATGTGTACAAGCATTTTTTCACCACACCAGCTCATATACTATTTATTTTTAAACTGATGAGAAAGTTGCGATTTATCCACAAGAGTGGCAAAGTAATCTGATGCATTTTTTTATACTACGTCGGTGGCCAACAAGCATACAGCCCGCCTGATGGTAAGCAGTCTCCATAGCTCCAGAGGAGTTACATGCGCATTGCCAACCCTAACACCGCACCCTCGTTGAGCTCTGGCAACCTTACTCACCGACTGAACACAACACTATGAGTAGGGTCTAGTGGTATTTGGCTGCGTTTTTCTGTTAGGTGGAGCTGTTGGGCTCTGTTCTAGATTTGGAATGACATCTAAAATGCTATACCCTACCACACAAAGCGAGATGACATTCACAATCCCCAAACCTCTCTTAGTTTAAGGACATACCAGGGTCCCTTTAAGGACATACCAGGGTTCACGAATTTGAATTGTTTCCAAATTTTGGCTGGTGGAATGGACTTGATTTTAAAATGATAAATGTTTCATAAAATAACATTGATTTGGATTTTATTTTTAATGTGCTACATTTAGTATTTTCCTCGGGTTGGAATGGTCAAATTTTTGGTGTTTAACTCTGTAGCAGTCTGTTTAACCTTCATACAACGTTTAAGACTCCACTCCACTTTTCGAACCACTCGCTATTCTAGTTAAGCGGTAAACCTTATAACATAACTAACTTTTCTTTTTCAGATCATCGGAAGAAGCCCTCGACGTACTGCTGAAGTTCCTGGAGTTCGACACGCGGGAGTCCATCCGCAACCAACTGGTGACAAAGTTCGACTTTGTGATGCGCCAATTCATCAAGGAGCTCACAATTATCGAGGATACCTTTACGGTGACTATTTTTTTTAACAGCTCCATCTACTTCAAGTGTTAAATAGCAATATTTCGCACAACTATATTAGTAGTACATATTTACATAATATAGTAGTATTTATTCCTTTGTCTGTTGATGTATTTTCTCTACCTGGGATGCAGGATTTTCCTAGTTCTTGTAAATGTCATCAAAATACGTACATTTTAAGATATTATTAACCTAATGTAAAATGTGTAATTGTTTTATAAATAAATAAAAAACAAAATATGCTTGCACTAAAAAAGCTTTTTGAAAATTGTGACATGCTCAGCAAAAGATAAGTATTGGCATCGCCAAAGATGATGGCATCGTAGGATTACTTTTTTTTACTGTAGCTTCTTATAAAAAGCTAAACTGTACCTGAATTTTAAATACCTATTTACCCCGGCCGGCCATTTATTTCCATGGGTGTAACACATTATAATTTTCTAGCGATTCCGCAAGAATCCTCCTTTACTAAGGAACCACCCGCCGAGCGCTGGCGCCATCTACTGGGCACGAGCGTTATTCAACAAAATGAAACGTCCAATCATGAAGTTCCAAACGGTAAGTCACGTGATATAAAGGAACGTTAGTAGGTAATATTCGATCATTATGTCGCCAACGTCCACGAGGCCCCACCCCGACGACCCAGCCATATTCATGGCTGGCGGTTTGACACCGCTGCAGGGGGCCAACGCCCCGAACAGCATCCCCAATCCCCTGAGGGGGAATTGAGAAGACGTCCACTGCTGCCAACGTCCATACCACGTTGAATACACCGGTTCTCGTCCGATCACCGAAGTTAAGCAACGTTGGGCGTAGTCAGCTTGGATGGGTGACCGACCGCCTGGGAGCACTACGTGTCGTTGGCTTTTTGATTACTTTACTATAATAGTGTAAGATTAATAATATACTTTTACTTATAGGATATTTTTAGGGAAGGAAACAACGGAACCCTTATGGGGGTCCCTAACGCCAATGACCTTCGATCTGAATCCCTTAGTTTTCTAATGTTTTTGTAGCTTATAATATTTACAACAAAAAACTCGTTTACTGCCCGTAACTTTTGTGTTAATTAGTTTAAAATCAAAATCTCTGACCAGTCGTCGAAGACGAACCCAAATGAGTAGATTTCGTACATGTAAAATCCTTCACAGCAATCGAGTAATAAAAAAAGGGTTACTTTAGACAATGTTCAAAAAATATATACAAAATAAGTGTTCATTTCTTTCATAATCCGGCAGACCAGAATGGAGATAAAAGATTAAAGAACCGATAGCCGTTTGTCTTGGAATTCTATCTATAGTGCGAATGTAGGAGTAACGACTCAAAACTAGTCAAAAATCGATGTAAACCGCGGGGAGCCCCTTATAGGGTCACTTTGATATATGTCCGACGTCCGTCCGTCCGACCGTCCGTCCTTCTAAGTTAACGTAAAAAAATGATACGGAATACGTTTATGCCGCAAAAACCGTATAGATACTTATATTTCGACACTTTCAAAGGAATCACAATTTAAAGTTTACTTTAACCAAGAACTATTAAATTTGGAAAGTAGTAATATCGTCTTACACTACATGTACAGGGAACAATCTGAAAACAATAAATTTCTAAAAAATAAAAGATATGTTAAATATGAACGGAACGGAACCCTGGGTGGGTGAGTCGGACTTTGCACTAGTCCGGATTTTTAAATATCATGCTTATACAATTTTGTGTACTTAGTAAATTACCTATGTTCCAATTTTATATTTTTAGAATTATGTTCACAATACGTGATTAGTAAGAGTAGGTACAGCTTATTGAAGAATGCTTGTTCATAAATTTCATTTCTCATGTCGCCAACGTCCATACCACGTTGAAAACACCGGTTCTCGTCCGATCACCGAAGTTAAGCAACGTCGGGCGCGGTCAGTACTTGGATGGGTGACCGCCTGGGAACACCGCGTGACGTTGGCTTTTTGATTACTTTACTATAATAGTGTAAGATTAATAATATACTTTTACTTATAGGATATTTTATATTAGTTTATTATAATACCTATCAACAATTTATATGGGCTAATATGAATAATGATGAGTTTACTATTAACCATCATTATGAATGCGTCCATAAAATCAAGAATATACATTATCATTTTAGGTCCCTGAATTAAATGAATGCGAACAAAAAAAGGAAGCATTTCTACAATACAAAAACATGTCCAAGGTCATCAAAGACTATGAGAACGCGAAATATAAAGAATGGGTGTCCATCTCTTCAACCTTTGTCGACAATGTCATGAAGAAAAACATTCTAAAAGTTGAATTCAAAAAGGAAGACGGTAGGATCATGATTCATGACTCTCTTGTAGTTTTTATTTTTGTATTTTTTATGATTTTTACCATTTTTGCGTGAGTATAACAACAATCATGTATTTTCAAGCGGATTACTTCGAGGATATAGGTAAGTTCTATTTGTATCATTTCCATGCCATCTTCTGATTATAATTATCATCAAACATCATTCCAAAATTGAATTGAAAGCACGTTGAAAGTAAATTATATTTAATAATTTTCTGATAAATACCATTCACAGAACCCGCGTCATCTGGCGTGCCTGGAATGAAACTGACAGCGGCGGGCCGAGCGCATGTCAAAAAGAAACAATCCAGTCTGGAACTGCGACCGGCAGATGTCGTGAATAAGCAAATCGCTGAAAAACGGAAAAGAGATAAAGCCCGTAAGTCACAATAAAGATTAACTGTAAATAATTATAAGGAAAAACAAAAACAGTACCATAATAAGTAACAAACATAAATTTTAATCTCTAATACTATTTCTTTCGTTTGTCACGACTGTCGATAGAGAACGCTAGTAGTGTCAGGTTGTTTCTAGAAAACATTATTTGTTTACTTGGATTCATTTCAGTTACTTAAATTACAGGGATATTTCATGTTTATCAATGTTCGAATTTTGGTTTTAATCAAATTTAACTCTCTGTTAGGTCAAAATTGACAAATAGTAATTAAAAAGGTCTCAAAATTATTAATATCATAAATAAATAATATGGTAATCCCACAACCCGGATTGTTTTATTTTAATGTGTGATATTTGTTAGATGAACACTACTAGTCTCAGATTTTTATATTTTATTTCGTCATTATCATATAAATTTAATCATAGACAGATAGTTTATAGTTATAAACCAAATAAACAAGTACATATAACTGATGATAATTAAACAGTTTCGTTTTTTTTATGCATATTTTCTTTATTGTAAATATCTAACTAGCTGTAATATTGCTAGATGGCACTAGTAGTATCAGGTTTTTCTGTTAGATTTGGTCATTGTAACGTAGTTTATAATATAAAATGGGTTATTATTTAAAGAAATCGATAACATGCACTCTTATTCTAATTTACAGTTATGTTAATGAGGTTACCCGGTCAGCATTATGAAAATGTGAGATCGCCGAGCTCTGCCTCACTACTTGCCAAAGAAGGATTGGTAATTCATAATATTGATATACATTTTACTTATTACTCGCTTTAAAAAATATGTGTTAAATAATGTTGAACCTCTAAATAAAGCGATATACATAGTTGAATACTTTTCAGACTATTTTATTGGCTCCAAATACTATTGTTTATTTTTAATATCGGTAGTTAGCATTACTAATAACAGATGGCGCTACTAGTCTAGCCATGGCCCACCAGCAGTGGCGCCAACATTTTGTACCAATATATGTATTCTCACAACAGATGGATGTGACCTGGCGAGACCTGACCGTGCACAAACTAGTCCAAGAATACGACTTGGAGTTCCATCCTCAGCTGGACAAGGACCTGTTCCTCTTGATACGTGAGGCTGAATTGATGGAGCAGCTGGGTTAGTAGCCCGTTACACATATTTGACCGGGGTGCATGTTGCAAAGTAACTTGATAAATTAAGCCATTGATATGTTTAGAACTGAACTCAAATAATAAATCAAGCTTGTCAAAAAGTTACATTTAAATCGGCGACCCAGAGGGTGTTTATTAGGGGGTGGGATCGCCAAGGGCGCCGCTCGTGCAGAGATTTCGGTTTTTTTTTTTACTTAGTACTAAAAAGAAGGGTTCTTTAACCTCATCCAAGAACACCTAACGTTGTCACGAGAAGTCGTGCCCAGTGCCCACTCTACATCCCCACCAAGTATCATTCGCTCTTTCAAGCAAGATTTAGGTACCTACGTTAATATCTATGGGGCTTGACTTGTAATAACGTTTTTGTATTTTATATTATCTCTAAAGGTTAAAGGCTCCGGACTTAGTCCTAAAAATTAGTGCAAAAGATGTATTCCGTTTTATGTAACAAGTGGGGCTTTCAGGTTTTGACCTCCCACCCAACATACGCGACGTGTCAATGCAGAAAGCTCGCATCTACTACGAATTGGAAGCCCTGACTGAGGTCATATCCATGTACAACAAAACGACGTCATCCCTCAGTCTCTCGGAGACGTTTCTCATGAAGCGCCATCTGTTGGATATGGAGCGACACGTTATGCCGGGGTTGACTAGACTGAATTGGAATGCGCTGGGAATTAATGACTACATTAAAGACATTAGTAAAGGTAAATTAAACGCTAGCCCTGTTTTTATAAGTATATTATAAAAAGTAACTTACCTACTACTTGTCGGGAAACGTTACTTACGATTACGAAGCGACATATTTTACCAAGTTCGACTGAAAGTGCTGCTGATTAAAATAAATATTTAAATTAATAAACACATACAAGATTTCTAAATTCTATTCGCCAACATCCATACAATGTTGAAAACACCGGTTCTCGTCCGATCACCGAAGTTAAGAAACGTCGGGTGCGGTCAGTACTTGGATGGGTGGAACATTTTGATTTTTCAGGTGAGAAATCCTTGAAAGCTGTTTACCAACAATTGAAAATGGTTGAGAAAGAGATCGTATTTTTGATGCAGCAGTTGGAGATGTTTGATTTATTCCCGGTACTTAAGCCAAAGAATTATATTGATCCGGTAACGAAACAACCAGATGACACGTGGCTTTATCCTTGCAAGGTAATTATTGCTCTATAAAACAAATGGTGGTGGCTGGTATTTGGGTAACATATGTACCTACCTGTACCTATTTACATAGTTAAGTGTACTGTCTTTGAAGCTGATACGAATCTAAAGAAAGCTAACGCTGTTTGGGCTCTAGGACATCAAACAAACATACAAACGTTCATAAAATTTTACCCTCGTATCGAATACACTATCGAACATTCAATCAAAATACAAACGTTACTTGAAATGGAAACCTATCGCAAGAATCGCATTCTTAGAAAAAGTTTTGTCCTACCTTTCATTTTCTAAATTTTCATTTGACCGAACGCAATTTAAAAAAAATATGGACAAACTTTACAACTATTTGGAACGACGGAGACCTAACCGTATTTGGTTTAGGCTTATTAAAATCGTCATGATTAATACAGTATTTATTAGTAAACGAACCAGCAGATGGTCAAAAATTGCCGATAAAATGTTTGTATCAAAAATGATTTGGGTCAAAAATTGTGAACAAGTACTCTTGCACAGACATACTTCGTGGAGGTTTCCCACGAGCGCCTGGAGCGCATCGCTCAGCTATCACGCATCTACGACCGCATCGGGCCCATACTCATGAAGTTAGAGTACCTGATTCTGGGCTCCAGCACCGGCAAGTCTGACGTGATGGTCCAGTACTACGAGTACTGGGAGAAGTACATCTTCAAGGGGCTTGTTAAGTACGTAATCTTTACCTGCTTCGGTAGTAAAGTCTTAGATGATAAGGAGGGGCAATTAATCAATATTAAGACGCGTAGATGGCGCCGTATATTATGCGGTTACTGAAGTTGTTTCCAATCTAGAGGCCTTACCGCGAAAAACGAAAATCAAAATGTCGTTATCTTTTCTATCTATCGCACGAATATGGAAGAGTGAAAGAAAGGCAGGCAACGAAATTTCGATTTTAGTTTTTCGATATAAGCCCTCAGTTAACACAAAACTTACATTTATATGACAACATGTATTACTTCATATGTTTGAATTTTAGGCTTACCCTTGAGAACCTGGAAAGTTTCCAACAGCAGCTTAGCGATAAAATCCCTATGTTCCAAGTGGACGCCATGTTAGTCCCGCCAGACATCACCATGCGACCCACGCCTCCTGAAGTGTGCAACATATTAGGCTATGACATCAGACATTTCTTCAATAGGTAACGATAATGTAGCATTATTTCAGGATCGCTTTCGCCAACGTCCACACCACGTTGAATACACCGGTTCTCGTCCGATCACCGAAGTTAAGCAACGTCGGGCGCGGTCAGTACTTGGATGGGTGACCGCCTGGGAACACCGCGTGTCGTTGGCTTTTTGCTTTACACATATTTTTTATTGCTTTCCGCTCTAAATCGGTGGTTGTCATATGAGTGAATCCTTAATATACTAAATTATCTCTATCTCAGTTTATTCGTCAGACCTTCTTTAATTTGAACGTTTTCCAAGTCAATATTTAAACATTACTTTGTTCGATATTTTAATATGCTGGGCTGTTTTTATATCAAAACATGTTTTGTACTTGTTTAAATATCTACTGTAACATTAAATTGTTTGTTTTTTCGTTTCCAGGTTAACATCGTTTCCCCGCTGGATGAAGAAAACCTGCCTGCCATGTGCCCCTCAACAAATAAAGGAAGCCACAGGGAATGAGTTCTACGTATTTTCGTTCTTTGAAGACATTCTGAGGGTGATCTCGATCAATGACATCACCCTTCTTATCCAGGACACGATCTATCGGTTGACGCAGGACATTAATAACTATATACAAAAGTAAGGGTTTTTACGACATTCAAGCTATTTTTATGGCATCTTTTAGGTATCATTTGTTAAAAAATTATCGTATTGACACCATACACAAAATACAGAATTTAAAACCTCATATTAATGTTGTTCAGTCTGAGAGTACTCTTGTTTGTCATAAAGGTGCAGTAACGATGCTTTCCTTTTTAGAAAAACAAATGTAAGTGTGGAAAAAAATTAAAAATTGCATCACAGTGAAAATGATAAAACCTCTCTGTCTCTTTGTCTCGGTTTCCATATTAATTTACTTGTTGGAAAAGTCAACACCGTTTTAATGATGAGAAGATTCGAACTTTTAGTTCTTTCAGTTATTAACTCCTAAGGCGTTATTATTATTAACAGGTGGCATAAATACCAACACCTCTGGGCGTATGATAAGAACTTATCCTGCGAAAAATACATACAAAAACACGAACAAATACAGAAATACGACGAAAAGTTCTTCTTCTTCGAAGACATTATAGCGGACTTAGACGCGCATGTCAAATTTGTTGATATTGGTGCTATAAGAGTTAATTTGAGACCCATTATACGACAAATACAAGACCACGCATTAGAGTGGAAACAATGTTTGGGGAACAGTATTGCGACGAAAACTAGAATGAATATGCAAGACTTGAAGAATCAAATTGAGGTTAGTCACGAACAGATACGGTATTGGTATAAGTTTTATTAGGGCACATCACGTTGTCAATTTATTCACACATATTTAAATAATCTAATATATTAAGTAATTTCAGTTCATTATTCGCCAACGTCCATACCACGTTGAATACACCGGTTCTCGTCCGATCACCGAAGTTAAGCAACGTCGGGCGCGGTCAGTACTTGGATGGGTGACCGCCTGGGAACACCGCGTGTCGTTGGCTTTTTGCTTTTATTACCAGTTTGTAATTTTTTTTTTCAGGGTTACCGTATGACGATGAATATGAATATTAAAGGTCTTGAAGACTTTAAGTTGGTGATGGCGACTATTGCGATGGTACAGCAGTATACCATTACAGCCGAAGTCAAGTATAGAGGAATGCAGGATATTTTTAATATGCTGAGACAGCATGGGATTGATGTAAGCCTACCCCCAAATTCATTATGAGCTGCACTAAAAATTAGGTCATTCATATCATTCTCTAATGTTCTATACTTTCTGAAAGAAAAACCAAATTGTAACTAAATCTGTGTAACCCAGGTATCAGACGAGGACCTCCAATTCGCCAAAAACCTCCAAGCATCATGGGGCACGCTGTACCAAACATCCCTCTTCCGTGGCAACACACTTGAACAGACTAAGGAAAAATTCTCCAAACTGAACGTGATAGAGATCGCCAACTTCCTGAAAGAGCTCGACGATTTCGTGGAAAAGTTCGATGCGGAGGGACCGGCGACCGTGGGGGAGGATATGGACAAAGGACTGTTGCTTATGGAGGTATGGTATTCGAATATCTTCCGTCATTATAGAAATCACATTTTTGAGGAGGGAAATGTTCTACCTGATTGGACTCATTCTTGATCGACAAATTACCTCAGTTTTTAAATATATATAAGTAGCATAAGTTATAACACCACACTCACATTGAAACGACGACGAACGCAAGTGTATCATTGTGGTTCATTGTTATTCTAATCGCAGCAAGTCTGTGTACGGTTGCTTGCTAGCTCAGAGCAGTGCTTGCTAGCTTACAATATGTTCTTAAAGAAGTAAGCGGAAGAATGTGAGCGGCATGTGTGCCTACCGAGAGTTGGTATTTACTCTTTCTCGGAGCTCCCAGATAAGTAGATTGTAAACTATTGAACAGAACTGTCAACATCGTTAAAGTAAGGAAACTAAACAACGCTTGGGTATGCGCGTTAGAAGGAGTATCATCATCAGAACAATGTGCCAAAATTATCTGCCAGCCTAAAATAGTTTAACGAATACAGATTTAGTACAGCTAGATTCAAAAGGATCTGCCACAGATGTATGGTTTTACATACAGAGCCATATCTTTTTTGAAATGCTATAAAAGATTAGAGAATGGTTATTTTGGCGCGTAGTCTCATTGTTACACTAAGCAAGTTTGCCTCTCATATACACCCGTGTTTTTTTTCTTATTTCCGTTAATTTTAAGGGTGCATTCTTGAGCTTAAATTAAGTAACTTCCTCAAAGACACCGGTATTCTAATTAACTCCATTTCTTATTTTTATCTTATAAGGCCCTCACTAGCGTATACACTTGCCTTAGGGCCTGTTTACATATTGATTAGTGTCTAGTACGAGTGTGTACATTTGCTACTAAACGTAAATACTATCTCGGACGATTGATGTTCGAAATGACAATAGTTTTCAATTGTTTGGTTGAATTAAATGTAATGCCCGTGTTACAACAGCGCTATATAAATAAAATAAATATTATAGAACATTATTACACAAATTGACTAAGTCCCACAGTAAGCTCAATAAGGCTTGTGTTGAAGGTACTTAGACAACGATATATATAATATATAAATATATATAAATACTTAAATACATAGAAAACACCCATGACTCAGGAACAAATATCTCACTAGGCCAAACCGGTCGTCACAACAACAACATGCAACATTTAATTACTTTTTATAAAAATATTTTTTTGTTTTATAATTAATTATGCCATTTAGTTTCCTTGAACGTACTCACCCATACCCCGGAGTTAACGGAATTCAACACACACATCACACACACAACACAACACACACACACGAACACGACACGACACAGTATAGATAAGGAAATAGGAATCAGTGGAACACTTAACCTCAAGGAAAAATGTGTGTGTCATCGATTTGACTTTCTATACCTTGATGCTACAGGAGTACACAAAACACTTCGACGAGCTAGACGGCAGGAAGAAAGCGCTGCAGGCGGCAGAACAGTTGTTCGATAATCCCCTCGCAGACTTCTCCAACTACAACCGCGCCAAGACGGACTTCCAGTACATGGAACAGGTACTTGCTAAACTGTTCGTACACGGCGGGGTTTTAATTCACTGGAAAAAATCAAATCGAATTTTGAACTATAATTACTATAATTAGGAATAAAAGAAGGTTCCAAATTCAAAACTGCGAAAATGACTCTGGAACTTAGAATGCTATGACTTAGGCACCGTAAAGACTCTCGTGTAGGTAATCAATTATTACTGTAGTAACGTCGAGATTTCAACTAATTATCTGCCCATTTTGCCTGTTTAATACGAACGCTTGTATTCGTATATTAGATTTTATTTTCCGTTATGATGACATTGAATTCATTGCTGTGTCATTTTCTAAGCAGTAATTTAGGGAAAAAATCATTTTCGATTACTCTCTACGAAATTCACTCATTCTGTGTGCGTGTGTATTCGTCATGTTAGCGTATTATTTGTTGGCAGGTGTACAAGATATACAAGGCGCAAAAGAACGCAAGGGAAATATGGGCCAAGACCCTCTGGGTCAATCTGAACCCCCAGGCCTTGGTTGACGGGATCGAGCAGTTCTTTAAGGAGTACAGGTTCGATTTATCCCCTTTACGTACGTAGTGAATAATCTCTTACTGCTAGACGGAATGTTTTATCCGTCAGTGGAGAGG
This sequence comes from Cydia pomonella, assembly GCF_033807575.1. NCBI lineage: Eukaryota > Metazoa > Arthropoda > Insecta > Lepidoptera > Tortricidae > Cydia > Cydia pomonella. The sequence continues at coordinate 6,721,574 of NC_084720.1, forward strand.
TCACTGGCTGACACAAATATGATGATAATGGTGATGATGAGAAGAAAAATAAAACTTTGTATATCGAAACTGCAGGGGCGGCCCCTGGAGCGGTGCGACAGCACCGGCAGTCATCATTAACATCATCCAAGGGTGCTAAATAAAAACCAAAAAGGTCGATAGTTTTAAGGGATTTGAGCTGTCGTTGTCTGACAATATGGTGCCTACGCTTTATTTGAACAAGACACAATTTTACCCAGGAAACTAGCTAAACCGGTGCGCCTCAGCCCTACGGGCCTCCAGCTAGACTTGAAGATGAAGCAGTTCAAAGGTGTCGTACCGCTCATGGTGTCTCTCAAGAATGAAGCCATGCGCGAGCGGCATTGGAAGGAGCTCATGCACAAGACTGGTATGATCTTTTTCGTTTCTCATGCTCTATGAGTGGCTCATTGCTTATCTATGAAGCAGGCTGAAAGTGATATGTTTCTGCCCTAGGGTGTTTTAATTATTTAGGATAAAGAAAGATTGGGTTCTAAATATATTTGTTGTATAATAACATTCTGATATTTAACTCCCGATTCCATAAATAACGATCCTTTTACCTAAAATGTTAATATTACCCTCAACAAGTACGATAAGTTTATTCTTAGTCATGTTTTATAAACGACAAATATACGTTTGTTCAATCCTAAGCTCCAGATAAACCTTATGTTCGTCTTTTTAACACACAGGGCAAACATTCGACATGTCCCCCGAACGCTTCACACTAGAGAACATGTTCGCTATGGAGCTGCACAAGTACCAGGACGTGGCTGAGGAGATTGTCAACCATGCCATCAAGGCAAGTATCCTCATGTTCGTCTTAACACACAGGGCAATCATTCGACATGTCCCCCGAACGCTTCACATTCACACAAGAGAACATGTTCGCTATATATGGAGCTGCACAAGTACCAGGACGTGCATGGCTGAGGAGATTGTCAACCACTCCATCAAGGCAAGTATCCTCATGTTCGTCTTAACACACAGGGCAATCATTCGATATGTCCCCCGAACGCTTCACATTCACACTAGAGAACATGTTCGCTATATATGGAGCTGCACAAGTACCAGGACGTGCATGGCTGAGGAGATTGTCAACCACTCCATCAAGGCAAGTATCCTCATTTTCGTCTTAACACACAGGGCAATCATTCGATATTTCCCCCGAACGTTTCACACTAGACAACATGTTCGCTATGGAACTGCACAAATACCAGGACGTGGCTGACGAGATTGGCAACCACGCCATCAAGGCAAGTATAGTTAGCGCCGGTGCGTGAGGTCCGCTTGAGGCGGCCTCCAGCTCCATGGATCACCAGGGACGTTAGGATGGCGATGACGAGACGTGACAGGGCTTTCCGCAAATACAAAAGTCATCGGTGCGACGAGAACTGGCGTTTCTTTAAAGTGGCCAGAAATCGCTGTAACCATATGGTGAGGGCCGCTAAACGCCATTACATACACGATAACGTGTCGACTTCATCTGTAGCGGATACGTGGCAATTCTTAAAATCACTCGGCGTAGGCAAACCTAAAACCCATTTCGATCCCTCGTCTTTCTCTTTAAATGAACTTAACGCCCATTTTTCCAACACTACAATGTTAAGCTCAATAGTTAAGTCCACACCCCCCTATCACATATAGCTTCACTTCCGTCTCTCAATATTTCTCCATTCACTCTCACCCCAGTCACAGACGAGGAGATCCGGAAGATAGTTGGCACAGTAAAATCTAAAGCCGTTGGCCACGATGACATTGGATGAGTTATGGTAATGCTTACGCTAGAATATATACTGCCTGTACTCACCCACATCATCAATTTTTCCCTTCAATCTGGGGTTTTTCCTTCTTCTTGGCGCAAAGCCTATGTTCTCCCGCTTCCCAAAATCTCTAACCCTAGCAGCCTCAATAATTTCAGACCTATTTCAATTCTTCCTTTCTTCTCCAAAATTCTAGAAGTGGTCGTCCATAACCAGTTCTCTAAATTTATTTATTCTAATTCCATGTTGTCTATTTACCAGTCCGGTTTTCGTACAGGACATAGTACCAGTACTGCGCTTCTGAAAGTCACGGAGGATATCAGGGTTGGCATGGAATCCTCAAAAGTCACGGTACTGGTACTTATTGACTTCTCCAACGCTTTCAATGCAGTCGATCACGACCTACTTCTCGCTACCCTTTCTCATCTTGGGATCTCTTCGGCTGCGTCTGCGTGGTTCGCATCATATCTCACCAACAGAACTCAGGCTGTGCGTGCTGGTCAATGCTTCTTGGGGTGGTGTGATTTGAATGCCGGGGTACCGCAAGGTGGCATCCTCTCTCCTCTTCTATTTTCGGTTTTCATCAACCACATTACCTCGGGAATCAAGGGCGCTCACCATTTGTATGCAGATGATTTGCAGTTGTACACCCAAGCTGATATTATAGACATCAACTCTGCAATAGCAGCCATCAATGATGACCTGAACTACGTAGCTGATTGGTCAAATCACTTTGGCATATCTGTAAATCCATCTAAGTGTCAGGCCATCATTGTGGGGAGCCCGCGTCAACTCATGAATCTGGACACCGCTTCTGTAACACCGATAATGTTTAATGGTTCCACAATACCTGTCTCAAGCCAGGTTAAGGATCTCGGTATTATAATCGACAGGCATCTATCTTGGGACGGGCAACTTTCGGAGGTAAGTCGAAAGGTCACTGGTACTTTACGCTCTCTCTATCCCTTAAAAAACTTTCTCCCAGTATCCACCAAAAAATTACTTGTACAGGCACTAATACTACCGATCATTGATTACGCTGATGTGTGCACAACGAACATCTCTCAGAATTCACTTAACAGGCTCGATCGCTTGCTCAATAATGGCATACGTTTTATCTTCGGTCTGCGCAAGTACGACCACATATCTCATTACCGTCGCCAGCTTAACTGGCTCCCTATTCGTCAGCGTAGGACTCTCAGAATTCTTTGTTTGCTTTTTTCAATACTGTTCGAGCCTTCTGCTCCCAGTTACCTAAAATGTAGATTTAGCTTTGTAACCCCTCTCCCGGGTTGTGAACTACGTTCCTCCCGCTCTCTTAAACTCTCGGTAATCCCTCACCATAGTGGTTTTCTCTCTTCTTCCTTCACCGTACAAGCAATCCGTCTTTGGAATTCGCTCCCTCTGGCGATCAGACAGGCTCCAAGCAAGTTAACTTTTAAACGTTTGCTTTATAACCACCTGCTAAGGCAGGCGTAGTGGGAATTAGTCGGTAAGTAACCCATAACGCACGTGCAATTGTATGTATATGTATCTATCCTTGTTTATCCATATATATGTATATATTTATGTACTCATAGTCATAAGGTATAATGAAACATACTATAGTATTTATTTAGAAATTTTATTTCGCTTAAAATTTACGGTTTTTTTGTTTGTTTAATTCTCACTGCACCCACCTTGAAGTTTCTCTGTTTTGCCTTATGGTTGACTGGTAGAGAATGCCTATTGGCATTAAGTCCGCCTGTTGTACTCTTTTTTATGTGCAATAAAGTTTAAAATAAATAAATAAATAATAGTTATTAACGTGCCCAGAGGTGCTTTCCAAAATTGCGAAATTTTACACATGGGATAGTTTCAAAGACTTCATACGTTTTTGTATGTGGAAAGAAAGTTTCCGAAAAATAAAATTGAAATTTGTTTGAAAATTGTATTAAACTTAAAACTAAACACTGGGTATTTAAGCGAAAAAACGTATAGGTACTGATTACATACGTGCGTGTATGGTATAGACGTTAAATGTGGTTTCACGCAAGTATTTCTAGTCACTTGCGTTCCACGACATGTTGACCCGTATGTTTAAACCGTAAAATTAGTTTAAAGTTATAGTATGATGACTCACGACAGTTTAAATTCGATTATGGAAGTTATAAATCGTGATAAATGTCCTAACATGTCCTAATATGTCTGGCTGGTGGCTGGGCCGATTATGAAAGACAAGTATTATACGGTGCATGACCAGAAATTGTGGGGTAGTCTCATTTCTCCACAAATCCACGCTTTGCGCAGCACACATACTCCCTTTCCTAATACTTATGCTCAAAATTTCACGTAGCTCTTATTCAGACTGTATTTTTATCAGAAAAATCATCCAGGCGTTTTCGCTTAGAAATATAAGTAGGTAGTTTATAGCACCACAGAAATTAAAACAAAAAGTGGCCATATTTCCTTAACCAGTAGGGCTAAGATGGTCGGCCCTTTACCATTTGTCACCATGCCTGTCGCGTTCTAACAAGTATATATGGGTGAAAGTGACGCATGACATTACAGGAGTTAGAAATGCGACCATAATACCGCTCCGGTATCTATTTTATTCATATCGCGTCTTTTATTTACAGGAGTTGGCCATAGAACGCGGAGTGAAGGACGTGCAAGAAACGTGGGCCAACATTCAGTTCACGGTAGCGCGCCATTGGAACCGGGGCGAGGATCGCGGTTACACGCTCAACCCTTGCGATGAAATTATAGTCAAAGTTGATGATGATTCCATGTCGCTGCAGAGCATGGCTGCTTCACAGTAAGTCGACTATAGTTTGTTTTTTTTTTTACTATAAAATAGGCACTGCCCATATGAAATAGTATATATATAGAATGTTCGTATGTTTCTTAAATAGAAAATGTTCGACGTAGTACTTAATACTACTGGCCTTAGCGTCTATTTCAGACGATCTATGGTGCAATGTCTAGAGACATAACCCCGCCTGGGACGGAGTTAAGGAAAACGCAGGGATGCCCAGCACCTGCGCCACCCTCTCGACCTCACTGGCCGGACCCACAGGAAAGGCAAGCCAATACGTGTGGAGCCAGGTTGGCTGCAGGGTTCGTCACAGGGGAGATAAGCCTCTATTAAGCATTGGGTTGCAACTTATCTAGGAGAAGGAAAACTCCAAAATCAAACCCGGGACGGAGTCCCCGTTAGGCGTGAGTAGGGTCCAACCTGAAATCTGCGGTAGTACTTAATACTTTATGGTTAAAAAAGCGGTTAAGAGCATGTTGGGCCCCGCTCAGTGTAGCGTTCCGTAGTTACCCGCTTGTCACAATGGGCCGCCTTGAAGTGGGTCTATTAGGCGGTATCATATGTATAACAAGCAATAGGGTGGACCATTGCAGCAATGGAAGACTTTTTGGAAAAACTCAAAAACGGCTCAACCGATCATGTCCGCCATAGTTTTCATTGAAAATATTTACTAAGCTTTACTTGCAGGGTATTTTTCACAATTTTTGGATCCGCGGTTCAAAGTTAAAGGAGGGATACATTTTTTTTCTTTCGGAGCGGATATTTTCGAAGAAAATGTCTTTATCAAAAAATGTATTATGAAAACCCCTATTCATTTTGAAAGACATATATATCCAAGGCACCATAACAGGGTTAAAGCGTCACTTGCTTTGTATGTATAAAAACACATCCATCACTTGCTTTGTATGTACAAAAGCCTCGCTCCGCTAAGCTGTTTCCACTATAGCTGCACTGAGCGAGGATAGATAAATAAACCGCTTCTATTGATTCATGACAAACGCATCCTCGCAAATATCTGGTGGAAACGCAGCCTAAAGCTCAGTAGCTCGCGCTATTTAACCAAGCTTGAAACTAGATGGCGCTAGTAGTCCTTAGTTTTGAGGACTTTATGGCATGATACATATCCTTTTGCGGTTTATTTAAGTAAGAAAAAGATAATAAAGTGTTATCATTATATACTAGACAAGATATTAGACAAAGATTAAGAGTGTTGTTACACTGCCTTAAAATTACATGTTCTAAATTGCTTTTAGGGAAAGTATCAATATTGAGTACTATTAGTACAGTGAGATTTTTTTCTATAAAAAGTGTACGCTTACAATTTTCTGACCAAAATAAATCCTGAGCATTAGTCTCATATTTAGACCGCATTGCGCTGAGCATTGGTATCATTGATTGAAAATAGATGGCGCGAGTAACCCATTGTTATAAGTAAAAAGTGCCCGCGTAAGTTTCCGCTTATACTAATCTACGCTGGGAATGCTATTTTGAATATAAAATGTTCTTCCAAAAATAATATATTTTGTAGATTAAATTCGGGTTTTAATTTTTTTTGTTGTTATTGTCTTATATTCTTAATTAAAACTAGATGGCGCTAGTTACCCTAGATAGTTTCACGTGTTTAAACCTTGTTAGTGTAAAGAGTTTTAATTCAGATTACATTGTCAAGAAAAAAAGATGCTTGAAATTTTTATAAATATTTCTCATTCGGTTGTCGGATATCTTTAAAGAATCACACTCACAGATCGAAATTAGAAAATTAGCTCTGCGTTCCAACTCCGAGTCCGTCTAAGCGAGCTCTGCACCGTGTTAGATACAACTAAGAAATATAGAAATTTAACTTTTATGATGTCACTGCCATACTTCGTCATTATAAACCCCATGCATGTTAGCTTGGCCCGACTGAGGGATAGACATAGTTCAGATATTTATGCATATTTATCAAACACAGTAAATAAATGTATCTTGGTAAAACAGCTTTAAACTTTCACGATTTTTCACATCATTAAATTATAAAAACGGGACTTTATAGCGTATTGAGTTTTAAAACGGGACTTGTTTCTATAATTTAATGGTGTGTATCTTGATAGTTAAACTATTTATACTTTTTATTTTATTTTACAGATTCATTGGTCCATTCCTCTCAATAGTACACACTTGGGAGCGGCGGCTGTCCACCATCTCCGAGGTGATAGAGGAATGGATGGCCACGCAGCGCAAGTGGCTCTACCTGGAGGGCATCTTCGTTGGGGGGGACATCAGGCAACAACTACCAGAGGAAGCGAAGAAGTTTGACGACATTGACAAGGCGTTTAGGAAGGTGAATTATTTTTATAGCACATCGTGTAGTCAGTTGTCCATGCATTTTTCATAGAGATGTCCCCTCACTTTTTCCTATTAATTAAAAATGAATGGGTAATAATAGTAGTTTATGTGACTGCTACATAATAAAAGGCGTTAAAATAGACGAGTGTGGGTTTAAGAAACGAACAAAGTGAGTTTCTTAAAACGATCACACGAGTGTTTTAATGCCTAATTATGTACAACATACACTATTTTATCTACACACATATTATAAACTTTCTATGAAATATTCACTAACCCAAATTACAGTCTCGTGGCGGAACTCGCGGATATGTGGTGGCGTCACTGAAGTATTTTACACGAAATTTTTGCTATAAAGTTACCTTAAAAACAATAAAACATATTCTTTTTATACTTAAAATTAATTAAAAGATAAACTGTACGTCAAATGGCGGTAAAAGAAAACTTTTTCTACGCATGTAGTTTTTTTTTTTAAATTCAGAGACAAACTAGAGTCGGGGGGCCTATTTCCGTATCATTCGATGCAAACTAATATGCGAGATATGTCAAAATTGTATGCAATTGACATTTTATTTCGAACAAAAAGGCATTTCGACTGGTATTGTAGCAATTACATTGTACTAAAAAGTAACAAAAACAAAACGAAATCATAAAATATGCGATAAGTAATCAATTTTTTTTTAAACCCCTTCCGCAAAAATGCCTTGTTTTATTTTGGAAATTGCTGGATCGATTTTTATCAAACATAACTAAGAACAAGGAATTCCCATTTGTTTAAATCATAAACGGTACAGTCACGGACTTTGTGCTATTTAAGGTTTTCTTTACATTGGCCATTTCATAAATGTATTCAACCAAATCAGCTTGTATCCTAAATAAGCTCAACAAATAATACCTATCCGTGTCTGTACACTTCATGTCTCAATTTCCTTGTGATATAATATATATTAAGAACCTACCAGGTAATATTTAAGAAAGAAATAAATTTAAGTCAATAGTTTAAAGGTGTTAATAACCAGCCACTCAGACAGCGACAGTACCCCACGCCTTCCTCCGAAGAGAAAGGTGAACGATCATCGATGGCTAAAGACCAAACGGTCATTGCCTGTCTCACGCTCAGGGCACCGCGCCACATCTCATCTTCGTGGATGGGGTTAGCTCACGTATTGTGATAGCCTGGTGAAGAGCTTACTATAGAAATGATCCTATGAAGTAAGGTCTTAACACAAAATCGCGCGCCAAAGAGCGTCATGAATCCGAGAAAAATTTTAACACCGCGAAGTAGGATTCGTCGCGGACAGAACAGCGACATCTTCCATGAAATTGGGTAAGCTATTTATCGCGGCGCGAAATCCCCACGTGGGTCTATATTTACTCGCCAGTGCTATAAGCAGATAACCTTGCCGTCACCATAATACGTTGACATAGCAGATAGCGTTTGATAAATGTGCAATCAAGGTATTAAATATCGACACGGACATAATGCCAAAAATATGTATACTATACACGACCTTATTATTATTACCCATACATAAGGTTAAGGTAGTGTGTACATTTTTTTGGCACTTTGTCCGTATCGATATTTAATACCTTAACTGTACGAGTACACGAGGTACACGCCTATCCAAAACATTAAAAGTCACTTAAACTGTGTACCTTTAATTTTCTTATAAACTGAAATAAATGTCATATAATACTAAGAAAAACCTGCCGCGAAAGCAGAGGACGCTGGTTCGATTCCAGCCTGGGTCACTGTAGGCCTTGGTCACTTTTTCTTACATTTATTTCAGTTTATAATTTATATAGTAGTGTTTCTACTTGAAATAAAAAACAAATTAAAATATTTTCTGAAAATAATTTGATTTTGATTTGTTCTAATACTTCTAAGAGTAGGTACCTTTAATTTTCTTATATTGCTACTAAGATATTTACGTTTTTTTTTGTATAATTGAATAAAACTATAATTGAATTGAATTCAGTCGATCCATGGGCGTCAGGGGACCAGGGGGGGCAGCTGTCCCCCTCTCTAGCAAAAAGGGGCATACATATAGTTAATATGTATGCCCCTCCCCCTCCCTTTGGCCATCGGCCATATGAAGTAGCAAATTCAAAGGGTCGTGTGTAGTATGATGTCATCACTACGGCTGAAAAGCTAAAAGAATAAATATTTTACTGAAAGAAACAGCCCGCTGAGAAACGTAAAATACAGAGACGTGACAACTGACAGTGACATTTGAAATTTATGACAGTGACAACCGGACACAATTCAGATTTTATGCATAAAATATTTTATCTTTTACAGTCATACTAATGACGTCACCCGTCCAGTTTACACTTTTTAGGGTTCCGTAGCCAAATGGCAAAAAACGGAACCCTTATAGATTCGTCATGTCCGTCTGTCTGTCCGATTCTGTCACAGCCACTTTTTTCCGAAACTATAAAAGCTATACTGTTCAAACTTGGTAAGTAGATGTGTTCTATGAACCGCATTATGATGTTTACACAAAAATAGAAAAAAACAATAAATTTTGGGGGTTCCCCATACTTAGAACTGAAACTCAAAAAATCTTTTTTCATCAAACCCATACGTGTGGGGTATCTATTGGATAGGTCTTCAAAAATGATATTTAGGTTTCTAATATCATTTTTTTCTAAACTGAATAGTTTGCGCGAGAGAAACTTCCAAAGTGAAAAAATGTGTGTCCCCCCCCTGTAACTTCTAAAATAATAGAATGAAAAATCTAAAAAAAATATATGATATACATTACCATGCAAACTTCCACCGAAAATTGGTTTGAACCAGATCTAGTAAGTAGTTTTTTTTTTATACGTCATAAATGGTACGGAACCCTTCATGGGCGAGTCCGACTCGCACTTGGCCGCTTTTCTACATTTTTAAAAGAAATTAATGGAAATAAAACTTACTTATTTTGGTAACTGTATTTACCAGCTGTCACCCTTGTTTTATTATAATAATAGAGGTCACTGAAAAATATGAAGCATGTGAGTGGTTAGATATGGGAAGCATATTTACCGAAATGGTTTTCGATTTGGCCCTCTTTGCAAATTTTGAAATGTCATGCCAATGCCACAATTTAGGTAATCTTGTCGTGTCCAAACTGGAGCCGATTTTTGAATTTCGAGCGTTCGATTTCGACACTCTTAAATCTATGGTAAACGGCGAAATGCTATTTATGAAATACTTACAAGAGATAGAAATTGGGAATCTAGTGGTATTGACCATTGCTTTCAATTTTATTTGTCAAATTTACACCCCTTTTTCTTTTTCCTTAATGTACAGATCATGCTGGACACTGCGAAGAGGCTGAATGTCGTGGACTGCTGCTGTATCGCAGGACGTCTAGAAGAGTTTATTAATCTAGGACTAGGGCTGCAAAAGTAAGACACTTAGAATCAATTGTGACTTAGGGCCACTTGCACCATCCCACTAACCCGGGGGTAATCGGTTAAACCGTTAACCCTGTGTCATATTATACTGGTAGCCATGGTAAGGCGAAGGATTCCACGCTCCTGTTATAATAGTCTCTACAATTTTAACTGGATTCGTCCCGAGAATCTATTCACTATGGTTTTCGAAACCGCAAAACGGAGGCGCAAAAAAACACCCTAAAATAAAAAAAGGATTGGAACGATGATCAGTGACATCAATCATGAATTCTATGGCTTTAGCCAGTAGGTTCATAATGAACAATAAGATTGGCGCGTGCCTCTACCTGGAGACGCTGCCGCTAATTGGTGCAATCTATTGTGTATCTGCCTAGGACTATAGCGATATTAGCGATGATAATGTGACAAACCTTATATAGCACTCTGAACCTTTCTGCATGGTGCGTCCGGTTTGCGGTTTTTAATACAATAGATAGACAATAGATATAGCCAACTGGCTCAACTTGAAAACTAGACGTATATAGTCTTTTTCTATGCCCACTAAGCGGCTCTATATTTGAGGACTATATTCTATTGCTCAGATGCCAGAAGTCGCTGAACGACTACCTGGACTCCAAGCGGCGGATATTCCCGAGGTTCTTCTTCATCTCCACCGACGAGCTGCTCTCGATCCTCGGCAGCAGCGAGTGCTCCTGTGTGCAGGAGCACATGATCAAGGTAGGGGCTCTGTACTGTATTTCTAAACATATTTGCTTCGTCGAAGAAGTATTTTTCACGTGACTCTGTCATTAATTCCGCCATTGAGATGAGACTTTTACTATTTGTGGAATTTTATGTGTTTATAAAATATGTTGAATCAAATTATGGAATCTCCGGCTACTAATAGGTCCGAGTGGTATGATTATGACCAAACGAACTGTTTTGTGATGATGATGACCCAGCAAAAGTCTACTTATTATAAACTATTAGTAGTACTTTTAATAAAAGTTCAGATTAAAAGAAAAAGGTACAATATAATCCCTACATACATTGCTCCCATAATTATTAGCGCTAAAATAAAATTATCCACAAGTCAAGCAAAACAAACAAAGCATTCACATCCAGCCTCTTTCTCTAAGCCATTTACGGCATTTTCGAACTCACTAATATCATTATGGATAAACTCCGTTGAGTATTTATCTTCTGTGGAGTTCCAGAATATATTCAAAAAATTTTACAATATTGTTTCAGATGTTCGACAATATTAAAGCTCTGGACTTGTACGTGGATCACACGAATCGACCAGTCGCTGCTAAGATGATATCTGCTGAAGAGGAGGTTTTTACAATAACAATTTTATAACCTTTTTCGTCGCGCCGTACCCTGTTTTTTTTTTATGGGAGGCAAACGAGCAGATGAATCGCCTGCTGGTGGTAAGCAATTACCATCGCCCATGGACACCAACAACAGCAGAAGGGTTGACGATGGAAGGATTACTTTAAGATGGGAATACGCTCTTTTTTTGAAGGTTTGAAGGTCGTATTGGTCCGGTAATACCGCCGGCGATAGTTCATTCCACGGTTTAACTGTGCGATGCAGGTAGTTACTGAAGAAACTACTGATGCAGATGGAAATGTTGTCGTGTAGAGCGATGTCGGAAAAAGGATTCTAAGAAGACAAATTCTAATCCTATATTGCAAATTATAAACTACTAGCTCTGCTCGCGACTTTGTCTGCGTAGAATGATGATTTCCCTGACAAAAAATTCTTCTTCGGGACTCAAACTATCTCCATTCCGTAAAACCACCTAACTATAGGATCAATCTTCTAGTTGGTAATGTAACAGGCAATTAAGTACATATCAACCTTCTATTTGGTATTGCCTGGCTTTTTTCTTCCTTTTGTGTAAGTACAGTATGGAGCAGTTACGAGTATTTTCACATTTATAAAGCTATTAAGGTGAAAATGCATGGTGATATTTTGTATTTAACGTTATAGATAATGGAGTTCCGTAGCGTGGTGTACACTGAGGGCCGCGTCGAGGACTGGATGAACCTCGTGCTCTGCGAGATGCGGCGCACCAACAAGTTCATCACCAAGAAAGCCATCTTCTACTACGGGAGGAACTGGCGCGTTCCCAGGTACGTTTATAAGCTTTGGTTTACGTTGTCGCGTCGGTGGTAAACAATGCACACAACCCGCTTGATATGGGGTATATGGAGCGATGTCACTTATGGAATGATTTTTCTTCTGTTTATTTTCTCAATGTTGTAAAATATAAGCGTAATTGCATTAAAAAATCTTCCTCTAACTTACGAAAATGTATGGAATTTTCCTAACTCAATGAAAAATTACACACATTTTAACCGTCCCAATTAATTTGGGATCTACAAACTTATCAAATTTTATCAGTCAAAAAAAAAACTATATAACAAAAATAATCGGCCCTTATGCAGTTTTAAACCAATGTACTCATTCTCGTTTGGTAAGAAAACCTCAGGAGGGAGTTTATTGCCCAGCCATAACGTGCGCGGGAGCACAGTGCGTAACTCTGTAGATTCCTGGTTACATAATAAATGCCTTTAAAGTTAGATGAATACTCCACAACTACGGTTTCTATATCTGTATGCGCTAGAGGATTGACCACAAATATTTATAACAGTGACCATACGCGAAACGATCCCATATACTTAGGTAAATAAAGAGATCTCAAAAATAAAGATATATATTGGAGCCCGTTCATATATAACTCCGAACGATCATGTGTACCAACGAACATGTGTAAACGCCATTTGTGCACTAACGAACTAGCTCACTTCATAGTGCCCGTAACCCTCGTCTTTACGAAATATGTAATATGTAAGGCAATGGGTCCCCTTCCCCCCCCCTTCCAACCCCTTCTTTACAGACTGCTTTACTTTTTTACCAATTTTATTCATCTCAACAGGACGGAATGGATTTTGGAGTACCAGGGTATGGTGTGTCTTGCAGCCAACGGTGTTTGGTGGACGGCGGAGACCGAGGAGACCTTCATCCGCATCCGCAAAGGGAACAAGAGGGCCATGAAGGAGCATCTGCAGCAGCAGAATGAGCAGCTTGATGGGCTGGTTGTGAAAGTGAGACAAGGTCAGTTATTATTCGGGTGAATCAAACTTTTCTTGGCACTCGCTGCTATAGTTAAAATCGCCCTCTCGAAACCCTGGTTATACGGTATTTAAACTATCCAGACATACATTTTTATGGCAGTAATAAGCCCTTTCCAAAATTGATGACGGAAAGCAAAATATTTTTTTTTAGTTTGCTTATACATATTTCTTATACCTAATTGAATGTCTTTTCAAAATGACCCCAAATCATTAATATATGGCTCAGGACGAATTTGTCCACAGTTATATTTCATTACCTTCCTCTGTTGTCCTTTTTGCATGAGTCCGATGTCCTGTTTCGTGGACATTCCTATGTGGTCTCTTAACTCGTCAAAATTCCTGTAGGTATATTCCACGGTGCTAACTCGATCGCTCTGATATATATGGCACTGACTGTGTACCATCGCCTACACTGGTAACTGTCCATCGGTGGACCTTATTACAAAAGGCATGCGTTCCACCCATGGACAGTTAAGAGTGTTGCTGTTTGTACAAACTCGAGCCTGAGCCCAATATGTTATCCTCAGATTTGGCGTCAAACGACCGGCTAAAGTTCAGAACAATAGCGACCATCGACGTGCATGCGCGCGACATCATAGAGAGTTTCGTGCGCGACAACGTGACGGAAGCAGCCGAGTTCGAGTGGGAGAGCCAGCTCCGGTTTTACTGGCTGAAGAGGGACGACAATCTGTGGATCCGACAGTGCACTGGTGTGTTCAACCTTTCAATGCGTGTGGTGGTCAACAATTGTGGGTTCAAACCTCGGTTGTGCTGTATAGAGCAGAAAAAAATCGTTCCCGAAGAAGATGCAAAAAGATGACTGAAAATTCGAACAGGATCCTTAATAAGAAACAGACAAGGGTTGAATGTGTTGAACATGTTGCTTGTATATAAAGTCGTACATCCATTGATATTCCTAGGTAATAACAAACAATCGGCCTCAAGGAAGGCCTTTCGCGAGCTTACGGCGTGCAGCTGTGCCTTTATTAAACTAGTCGGTTTCAACCTCAAGTTTAACTTGGGTCTTCTTGTTCTTTGAGTTGAGGCTACTTTTGAGTCTCTATCATGTTTTTTTACTTACGCTTTTAATACATTCAGGAGTGTTCGAGTACGGCTACGAGTACATGGGGCTGAACGGTCGGCTCGTGATCACGCCGCTGACGGACCGTATCTACCTCACCATCACGCAGGCCCTCACTATGCAACTGGGCGGTGCTCCTGCAGGTACTTACAGTCTGTGATTCAATCTTCTTTCGCATCACAAACATCTGCACATTACATATTTTGATTCTATATAGGAATGTCTATCCCTTGAAGGAAAAAAGGCAGGACCATGTAGCAATTCATAGTCCGTTTTCCTTCCAGGCCCCGCCGGCACAGGAAAGACAGAAACGACCAAGGACCTTGCCAAAGCCCTAGGGCTCCTCTGCGTGGTAACCAACTGCGGCGAGGGCATGGACTTCCGCGCCGTGGGGCAGATCCTCGCCGGGCTGTGCCAGTGCGGCGCGTGGGGATGTTTCGACGAATTTAACAGGTCATTCGATTGTTTTCCTATCACAGCCTATAATACAAATGCGATTAAACCCTGGGGATCCAATTGTGTATCACCTGCGGTGAGGGCATGGACTTTCGCGCCTTGGTCCAGATCCGGGCCGGGCTGTCCCAGTGCGGGGCTCGGGGCTGCATTGACGAGTTCTATAGGTAGGTAAAATTGGCTCCCGTCCCACTTGATTCGACTGTAAGATTGTGTCCGATATGCGCCTAGAATTCTCTTTTGGGGGCATTTTTTTATTTCAATGGTGATGATGACTCAACGAAGTATTTTTATTTTTAACTACAGCTCACAGAGCCACTAGATTTAGGTGTGGACGCTAGAGATTGACTTGACGCCAATTTAATATTTGATCAAATTGACAATTTCATTGTCCCTCTAGCTGGGCATCAACCTTAACTTATTGCACAATCTACTACGCAGGATCGACATTTCGGTGCTGTCCGTCATATCTACGCAGCTGCAGTGCATCAGGAGCGCATTACTCATGAAGCTCAAACGATTCACGGTGAGTATATCTAACTATGCGTGGTCAACCCAAACTTGTCAGTAGAAAAAGGCGAGAAATTCGAAAAATGTACCCAGGCGCAAAGGGTTGAACTCCCATAGAAAATTAGAATTCCGCGCCTTTTTCGACCGACAAGTTAGGGTCTGCCTATGTTCGTATGTTTCACTGACAAGAGATTCTTGGTAAATTATAACAATAGGGAGCGTACATGAACTGTAGGAGGCAGCACAGGAGCCGTCAGATTTTTGGCGCGACGCGTAAATGTGACGTTTATAGTTCCGGTGTAGCCCAAAAGATGGCAGAACCTACTATGCACAAGAAAACACGTGACGTGTAAATGTACTTGTTTATGGCTCCGATTCAGGCCACAAGATGGCAGACCCTCTAACGCGCACGGTTCCATAAACACGGACTGTTCCGCAACTTTGCAGCGTTGAAATTCTAACCTAAAATAATTATTTTGGTGTAATGTTTTGTTTTTATTTATGATAATGACATAAACATTCGAATAGAAGCCAAACTCATAATACTCATGAATTAGTACAGCTCCATTACAAATTTCAGTTCCGTTGTCGCCAATGTCCATACCACGTTGAATACACCGGTTCTCGTCTGATCACCGAAGTTAAGCAACGTCGGGCGCGGTCAGTACTTGGATGGGTGACCGCCTGGGAACACCGCGTGTCGTTGGCTTTTAGCCTTTTTTAACATTTATTTATTTTGGCTATTTGCTTTTTTTAACATTCGTATTTCTTTTATGTATTTCGCTTCTCTTTGATTTTGCTATGAAGACATTGTAATGAAACACTCAAGTAATAATAAAAAGTTATCGCTTTTTATTGTATTTAAATAATGTATTTACAAAAATATTCAAGAAGTTTGAATAAAAATATGAAATAGTAATGTTACTTTTCAAAAGCTTTTATCTAAAATAATAATTAATTATTTTCGACAGCTTCGAGTTCAGCTAAAATTAGATCTTGAATCTTAGATCTAAGTCTTAGCTTTCGCATCATAGGAATTTTGTTCATATATGGGAGAAGACTCTCAAAAAACAACAAGTCATGGTTTTTATCTTTCTCGTTCTCGAAAATCTTTACCTTCTTTTTTATTTGCGAAAGTTGATCATTATCATCGGGTATTTGAATTATTTTATTCTGCGGTAATTCTTCTACCATACAAGCATTCTCTTCATAATCCACGCTGAAGTTCGATTCCTCTTCTGTATTTGAAGAACGTTTTAAAAACAATAATGGCTCATAATATTGCCATGAAGTACAAGCATTGTCCGTACCATCGACGTTTGTAAGCTTTTCTGAAATTTTCTTGTGTTCTTTGAAGAAATATGCGCGCATATTTTTCCATCTTGATTTTATCGTCTTGACTGCAAAAGAAAATTTGATATCGTTTAGATATACTTAGGTATATGCAGTAAGAATCTTTTGAAATAAATAGTGTGCCTATTTAGTCCCATTTTTTTTTGGTATACATGTATAAAACCAAACATATACAGGAGCCGTCCCGTCCTATGACTTGAATTAAGTGTAGGTAGGTACTTAAGTACTTAAATAATTTTCTAATTTACGTTACGAATTACGTATAAAATAATGACAATATTTCAGTACATGACCTTCAATTTGCACGTCACTCAAATGATTAAATATGCGTTACGAACCGTCTCTTTGCAATTCGTAAGCGACCTCCTCCCACAATTTCTTCAAAACAATTGCATTTTTGTGAAGCTCGTTGTCTGGATTCCACAGCGGCTCCCTTTTGAACACGGCTTCTATTAATGCGTCGTCCATTTTGATTTTTGTTGGCAATTTGTTATTTTAGACGTCTAAACCGTGTGTCTCCTTCGCTACACGCTAGGCGACTAGACTAGTCATTCTAAGGTGGCGGCGGGCGTTGACCCCGATATGGATAATTCTAGAACTTTTTGTATGTTATCTATGGTTTGTGTGATAAAGTGTTGTGATATTACGTTACAGATATGTAATTCCTATAGATATTCTAATATTGCTTTTCGAATGTTACAATAGGTATAATGAATGACTCTTAATGATTACCTTCTAATAAAACAATATTTACGGAGCGGTGCAGCGCCATCTACTTTAGCTTTCGAATTCTGGAAATGAATTTGTCTTATGAAATTATGACGTTAATAATAATTGTTTATTCCTATCCATAATTTAACATTTGTAGACAGTTTTTTTAATACTTAGAGGTTTTTCGTAGCCTGTTACAAACGTAAGTTCTAAAAATAAATGGTTTAGACTACACATCTAATACTACATGTACATTCAATGAATCTTATAGGTTAGAACGGTCCCATAGAAAATCCCTACGCAGTATAAAACAAAGACGCTTTCCGTTGTCTGTCTGTCCCTAATATGTATGCTTGGATCTTTAAAACTACGCAACGGATTTAAATGCGTTTTTTAATAGATAGAGTAATTCAAGAGGCAGGTTTATATGTATAATACATATCCTTGCGAAGCCGGGGCGGTTCGCTAGTAAA
This sequence comes from Cydia pomonella, assembly GCF_033807575.1. Taxonomy (NCBI): domain Eukaryota; kingdom Metazoa; phylum Arthropoda; class Insecta; order Lepidoptera; family Tortricidae; genus Cydia; species Cydia pomonella. Next base: position 6,739,591 of record NC_084720.1, read on the forward strand.
TGAATAAATTAAACACCGTAGAAATGTTACTAAATGACATAGAATTTCACATAGAATACTTACAATAATTGCAAAAAATTATTCAGCACGAATACAGCACTTTTTCAACAATTATGTGTGACCTATGTCTGAATAAACATCTTCTTTTAGTTCGAAGGTCAAGAGATAGCGATGGACAACAAAGTGGGCATCTTCATCACCATGAACCCAGGGTACGCGGGGCGCACAGAGCTGCCGGAGTCGGTGAAGGCGCTGTTCAGGCCCGTGGTGTGCATCCTGCCCGACTTAGAGATGATCTGCATGATCTCGCTGTTCTCTGATGGGTTCCTGACTGCTAAGGTATCTTTATCAACATCAACCCAGGATACGCGGGGCGCACGGAGCTGCCGGATTCGGTGAAGGCGCATCCTGCCCGACAAAAAAGAGCACCTAAAAATTGTTATATAGGTTTATGCCTTGAAGACACAATAGCATTACTAACCTCTTGTCTGTGTGTCTTGTTTTGTTTTTTTTTTTTCGTAAACAATTTTTCTTTTCCATTCCGAACAATCCAGAATTTTTTGCCCTCGATTTTTGACTACCATACACATATAAAAGGGTAAAACTTCCGTCCAGGTCCTGGCGAAGAAGATGACAGTGCTCTATAAAGTAGCGCGGGAGCAGCTGTCGAAGCAGTCTCACTACGACTGGGGGCTCCGCGCCTTGACCGCCGTGCTACGGATGGCGGGGAAGATGCGGCGCGAGGGCGCCGGGCTGCCGGAGATCGTGGTGCTGATGCGCGCTCTAAGGTACTCTTTTCGTATAAGGGTCGTTTGGAACTTTGGATCAAGCCGTCTGTCAACCTTGGAGGATTTAAGAACTGGTGCCGCCTTGTCTGTAATTTTCTGTACAAAAGAGTCTGCCGATTTTTGCGGGGTAGAGGGCTAGAGGCACGTCAAATGTATCTGCTTGATCTTACAATCGGCTGCCGACACATATAAGTCACACTGATTGTCACATCAGACTTTCACAAGAGGTTTATGCTATAGTCTCCATGCTATCCCATTACGCTGACTTGATCGCACCATATAATACCTTCACAAATGTGCTCGTAAGTAGCTTCCCTCACGATATTTTCTTCCACACAACTGGTAAATGAAATTCAACGAAATGAAATGAGTAAGAATACAAAGAGAATACAAAGAAAAGGTTGACACGCTTTTTTGACGTCAGTATGACTGTTGTAACTTGATTTGAATTTCCCTGCAGGGATATGAACTACCCCAAATTCGTCTTCGAAGACGTACCTTTGTTCCTTGGCCTGATCAAGGACCTGTTCCCGGGTGTGGACTGCCCGCGAGTCGGCTATCCGGAGTTCAATGCCGTGGTCCTTGAAGTATTAGAGAAGGATGGATACATTATCATGCCTGTGCAGGTGTGTGAGACACGTTTATAAGATCCCTAATACTCGCGGCCTGTGACGCCGACTGTGACTGTGAGGTTACAAGTGTCAAATAGTATGAAGACATCATCCCACGAAAGTTTTAAATTTCTCTCAATCCGTGCATTGCTCTCGTTTGTATTGACCCGCCACGCACTTCGCTCATAGCCAATTTATGAATTATCGTGGCCAGCGGTGCAGGCATGGTTACATTTTTATCACTTGTCGCTATGCCCGTCAGCCCGTCACTTTCGCGCTTTCATACTTGTTAGAACGTGACAGGCATGGTAACAAATGATAAAGAGCCGACGATCTTAGCCAATTTGCTCACAATTTTAGAATTTATCACTTCAGGATATGGTTAGGTTAGGTTTGATTTTTCATGATGTAACCAACCCATCATTTCATGAAATGATTACCACATCATGAAACGATCAATTCTAAGATCTGGCCACGATAAATGCACAACCTACTTCACATTATGTGTATGAAAACTCCCTTCAAATTAGTATGGCATAAGACCTCCTAGAGAAGTACCTCTACCTATGTGTTGTGACCTCGGCTATTACTGATATGTCTAACTCAGATTTCAATGTTTATGTAACAATTTATGACCAGGTGGACAAGGTAATCCAGCTGTACGAGACCATGATGACGCGTCACTCCAGCATGATAGTAGGTCCCACGGGCGGAGGCAAGACCGTAGTCGTACAGACGTTGGTCAAAGCTCAGACCAACATGGGGCTGTCCACCAAGTTGCAAGTTCTCAATCCTAAGGTAGGCAAATGAAACCATGATAACCAGACATAGGGGCAAAATTTTTTGACAAGTAGGGAGTTCCTGTATCGATAAAGTCGACTATCGATGCTAGTTCTATATACTAGTGATCACTCAAGGGTTTGCTTGTAAAAATACGTTTTTATTAAGAGTAAAAATAATAATTAAATAATAACTCAATGTACTCTTCTTCGTTTTTAAGGCAAGACAAGACAATTTTACAATTTTACTATATGTCCCATTTACTATTGTTAAGTAAACGACCAGAATTTGTTCCATATTTTCGGGTATTAAGCGTCTAAAATTAAGGGAGTAAAATTATAAAGTTGTCTTGTCTTTAATACATCAGGAACTGGGATACTTGTCAAACAATTATGCCCCGCAGATTCCTATGTCTGAATTGATAACCAACACAGAGGATGGTTGCGTCCTGAGTGTCCTGTATCACTCTCGCATTTACATATTTGTAAGAACGGGACAGCCACGGTGACAGGAGATAAAACTGCCATCTTAAGTGTAAACTGTAAGGGGCAACACCTTTTTATTGGGTTACACTATCAATGCCAAATCTAAGTCTTCGATTTAAGTCACAAGGCATCTGAAATCATAGATGCATTGAATGCTTTTCTAATTTAGTACTTTTTTACAGGCTTGTTCCGTAATAGAACTTTACGGAATCTTGGATCCCGTGACCAGAGATTGGACGGATGGACTGTATTCTAAGATTTTCCGTGAAATGAACAGGTTAGCTTTTAACTTTGTTTCGTCAACTCTAATAAATTATTTGCTTTATAAATAAATAAGTAAAAAGAGCGCTTTTTGTACCTAAATTTTTTCCTAGATATATTCGTATTTTATTTTTTCCAATAGACCGGCAGAAGAAGGCGAGCGCCGCTACTCGCTCTTCGATGGTGACGTGGACGCCCTCTGGATTGAAAACATGAACTCCGTCATGGACGACAACAAGCTACTTACCCTGGCCAACGGCGAGCGAATACGCCTGGCTTCCTACTGCGCGCTGCTTTTTGAAGTTGGAGACTTAAATTATGCCAGCCCTGCCACTGTGTCAAGGGCGGGAATGGTCTTTGTTGATCCTAAAAATCTTGGATATGAACCCTACTGGGAAAGGTACACACACAGTACATGGCCTTTGATCTATTAGATGGCGCCACTTTTTGATATTTAACAAATTTAACACATATCAATGAAAGAATGAGGATCAAAGTTAAATGGCGTTCTAAAAAATTTAATTATGCGCAGATGGCAGTAAATTTACTGTGGCTGCAAAATCTTCTTTGACAATCCACCTCTATTTCAAATTCTTTTTGATATTAAGAATGATTTTAAAAAAAAGTGAAAAAGCAAAATAAGCCAATTATGTGCAGATGGCAGTAAATTTACTGTGGCTGCAAAATTTTCTTTAACAATCCACCCCTATTTCAAATTCTTTTTGATATTAAGAATGATTTAAAAAAAGTGAAAAAGCAAAAGCCAACAACACGCGGTGTTCCCATCCATGTAGGTACTGACCGCGCCCGACGTTGCTTAACTTCGGTGATCGGACGAGAACCAGTGTATTCAACGTGGTATGGACGTTAGCAACATTTTTGCTAAATTTATAATCAAAAGATACACATGTAATTATTTTTTAGAGACATTAATTCACTACTGGCTAAGAGCGTATATGCGTGATGATAAAAATGGATAAGATGATAGCAAAATTAGCAAATTATTGAGATATAAAGTTTCCTGGGCATTAAGAATATTAAAGATTTTTATTTCTTAAGATGGCTTCGTGGGCGCAACAACGAAGAAGAGCGCGATCAGCTAAAGGATCTCTTCGATCACTACGTGGCTGGAGCCATAAACTACATAGTGTTTGGACTGTTTGGGCTACAGCAGCAAACGCCTTTGAAGACCATTGTGCCTCAAACTGGACTTAATCTGGTAGGTATATTGTGTTTAATTTAAAACCTTATCAGAGCCTCAGAGGCTTACCGCGTAATTTCTTTATCTGCCTGTCCATCGCTGGAATATACAAGAGCGATAGAGAGGGACATAAAGTGTGAGGATACCTTTGATTAGTTTAAGTTGTTATTGTGTTCTTAATATTTAATGAAATGAAGTTTTGCTTTTTATATGTATATGTATATAAAATTTTATATTCGCGCCATCTGTATCATGATAACAAAACTATACATCACATAAAACAAATTTTAACATTTACGCCATCTATACTACGACAACATAATTAACAATCGTTGTCGTATTCTCTACAGAAGAAGTTACTAGCAATCCGTTGTTGCAGTTCAAACAATCAGCGATAGATGGCGCTAAATACAAAATATGTATGGTAACAGGCTAATTGCTGTTATAATTTAGCGTGTAAGTGATAGATGGCGCTCATGTCAAAAGGTCATAACTTCGTGTTGCTATGATATTAGTGTATTTTAATAGTGTGATTAATTAATAATTACGTTTAGGTCGTACAACTCTGTTACATGATAAGTGGCCTGCTGCCAAACAGAGAAAATGCTAATGACCCAGTGGACAAATCTGTCGTCGAGTGCGTCTTTATGGTGGTATGTATTAATTTGCTCTTTATAAAATATATAGTCTTAAGGTAAATTTTTTGTTCTAATATTTTAATTCATAAAAACTTATAAACGCAAAAATTACATTTCTGAATTGGAGGTGCGGGGTATCGATCCCCGTACCTCTCGCATGCTAAGCGAGCGCTCTACCATCTGAGCTACACCCCCGGTTGAACGATATGTTGAAATTAGTGTTCACAAACTGGAGAGTATATTTCGTTTCAAATTCATTGTGAAATGTCTTAGGTAATAAAGAAGCCATATGTAATTTAACGCCTTGATAATAGGGGGTATATTCTGATTGGCTGATCCAATGTATCTGATGGTGACTGAAACGAGATAGGTATTAGTGTCGTTTATTACACATTTGCTTATAAACCACCGATTTTAATTTTTCTGGACGATCTTTCACCTAACAAACACTTGCCTCTGACTCACCTGCCTTAAATGAGGAGAAATTTTCTCATTCAATTAAGAAGATGAAGGGATCCCCAAGAGAACCATCAAGGTCATTGCCAAGCCTCAGTGGTTGAGGCACATTACGCATGAAACCGATAATCGCTGCAGCAAAATGTTCTCGAGTGGCGATCGTAAACCAGAGGGCCTAGCCAAGATGCCAATCGTTTGCGCCGTAAAGAACGAAACCGTAATGTCTCTCCATCACTCTTCCATATTAGTGCGACAGTGGCATTAGCGTATCATTTGGTTGCGAACGATTGACATCTTAGCTAGGCACCCAATAAGGTGCACCGACGGTCGCAAGGAATGGCGACATGAGTGCACAACCGAAAGTTATGGAGATCCTTGCATTAGTGATAGACATATGTGCCGAAGGCAAAATCATCGTTTTTTGACCGGTGGCGGCGGCGTGACAGCCGTGAAATCGGTGTGGAATTATTTTTGATTAGGAAATAAACTCTCAAAATTAACCTGCCTTTATGCCTAGCTTTCGCGGTAAGCTCTTTGATTTTGACGACCAACGTTTATTTACAGTCCATGTACAACAGCTTGGGTGCCGCAATAGTAGATGACGGGCGCTTTGACTTCGACAATTATGTCAAGAAAGCGTGCCCGATGATGCTTGTTGAAGATAGTGTTGAAAAGAAGGCCACTACTAGTAAGTTGTTACATAATAAATTACTATGATAGTAGCGAATACAAATTTAGAAATTTATGTCGCCAACGTCCATACCACGTTGAATACACCGGTTCTCGTCCGATCACCGAAGTTAAGCAACGTCGGGCGCGGTCAGTACTTGGATGGGTGACCGCCTGGGAACACCGCGTGTCGTTGGCTTTTTGCTTTTTTTATTTTAGTTTTGCATTCTATTTTGATGTTTTCTTTTCTAGAACATTTCCCCATGGGCTTCCCAACATTGTACGATTACTGCTTGGAGCTGACCACGCAGACTTGGGAGGCGTGGGAGTGGCTAATTCCGGAGTACGTCCACGACAGGGAGATGAGGTTCTCGGGGATACTGGTCCCGACTGTTGATACTTTACGGATGACGTGGCTCATTAAAATTATGGAGAGTGTACGTTTCCTTTTGACTACTATTTTGCGCAATTAACTTATTCTAATTAAGTCGACTTAAGTATATAATATTTTTTGTATCCCTCGATAGGTAGAAAGGCCCGTATTACTCGTCGGTGACACGGGAACTTCCAAAACTGCCATCATTAGCAATTATTTGAGAGGTCTGCCTCCTGAAAAATATGTAAGTATAGTTTTGGTTTAACATACCTGCGTTTTTTTATTATTTTGTCTACTGACGCCGCCGCCACGGCCACTGCTTGAAAATCTACAAAATAATTGGGGGTGGTAGGGGCAAGAAATTACTGTCCTTATCTACCCACATGGTACCCACGCATTGGGCCTTTAGCCTGTTTAAAATATATCTTCTACTAACCTTTGTGATTTGTGATATTGATTATTATTACAATTAATATCTAGCGTGTCCAGCCGAGTTCAAAGAAAAAGGAACAGGGGAATAATATTAAAGGCACCTTATTGTCGATGGCTCTTAACGTAGCACAATATTCACATTTTTGGCATTTTTGGCTCCACGGAGTTAGCAACAAATCACAGGCGATTTTGATTTACTGCCGACTAAGCAGATGCAACGAATTCAATCGATCAATCAAATGCCACAATGTATCAAAAATCGCATGCGCAATGCGATTTATTGCAAGATAAGTGGAGTGGTATTGGGGCATATTGACAGCAAGGTTTCATAAATAACATTTCATTTACCCTTACATTAATAGTTGATCCAGCAAATGAACTTCTCCTCGCGAACCTCGTCCATGGATGTACAGCGGAATTTGGAGTCGGTGGTAGAAAAACGAACTAAAGATACGTTCGGCCCGCCGGTTGGGAAGAAGCTGCTGGTCTTTATAGATGACATGAACATGCCTATTGTAAGTCGTAGCTTACTAGTAAGACACTTGTCTATATTCCGACAGAGCAGATACAGCCAGTCTGGCCAAGTGTTTAAAATGAACTGAACACAACTGATATTATACCCAACATTCATGTTATAAATATCTCAAGGGCGGATAAAACGTGTTAAAGCCCCCCCATTCAGTCCGCCTCGCGGTCCGCCCCATTATGTAGGATTACGTATCTGGTCGCGGACTGCGTGGCGTCCTGCATCACCCAAGTAAAACCTCTTGGGTCCTACAAATCCTGCAAGCCCCGCCCGCACTCGCAGGCGGCAGGCCGTGCAGGATTGTCATCGGTTTGTCATGTGGCGATTTGGACCGTGAATGTTGACGCAGGACTGCAGTCCCCATGCATTTTGTTTACAATGAAAACCACGGGCTTAGCAGATTTTATTGAAATATTTAAAGGAAACCGCTGTTTATGTGATCAAAAATAATCAAAATAGCTTTTTTATTTTTTTAGAAATAGCACGATATGCAATTGCAAGAGCACCGACACGAGGGCCTAACGCGAAAAAAGATATGCGTAATATCTTTATCTGCCCCTATATCACTAAAATATGCAAGAGCGACAGAGAGGCAGATAGCGAAATTTCCATTTTCGTCTTTCGCGGTAGGCCCTCTGGTGATGGACGGCTAAGCAGTATAGTGTGTGCTATATCCTGCTCCGCAGTCCTGCCTGGCGGGCTGCAACGTAGGAGTGTGAATGGGGGGGCCTTAAGTTGTTGTTTGCTGCTAACTGTTCGATTGACGTATTTAAAATCGTAGAGATCCACTTATGCTATCTTAACACAAATTTTATGAGCACGTTTTCCACTTAGTTTGGTGCTGAGATTGTAGAGTTAGGTAAACATAGGTAAACCTAGTTAATATAATGAATATATCTATATCTAAAATAAATAATTAATTTATCTACCTATCCTATTCAATCTAAAGGTTCAACCATTTAATGTGATATCAATAATTTAATAGTTTATAAGTGTTATCTTGCTGTGTATTATATTAATATTACATCATTGTATTGTTAACTTTTAACCTTAATTTTGCCAACGTCCATACCACGTTGAATACACCGGTTCTCGTCCGATCACCGAAGTTAAGCAACGTCGGGCGCGGTCAGTACTTGGATGGGGTGACCGCCTGGGAACGACGCGTGTCGTTTTGGCTTTATGTTTTATTTTATTTTTTTCTCGTATTTTCTTGCTCTATGATATTTATTATAATATCTCGGTAATCGTTAATCCCAACGTTTTGAATAAGGTGGACACATACGGCACTCAACAACCCATTGCATTGTTAAAACTACTCTTCGAGAGGAAAGGTTTCTACGACAGAGGCAAGGACCTCAACTGGAAGAATCTCAAGGACATAGGCTTCCTTGCTGCTATGGGTAAAGCTGGTGGTGGCAGGAATGATGTAAGTATACAAATATTAGCAACTGCAATTTGGCAGCTTAAGGGTCACGATGATTACGCTGTAGGTACCAAGTGCTGACGTTTGTCAAAGTTACGGAAAGCTTTTGCCTAAGTACTTCACAGTCACACGTCTGTCATAGTCACAGCCACAGAATAAATAATATTACTACCGATACCGTACAGAAATCACACTTCCTATAAAACTGAAGTTTGACAGCGATTCAGGGACAAATCATGCTGTCTCTTTCTAATGTATGACACTATTCCTTTCGGCACGCAAAGGGACGTCAAGTTGTGCCAACCCAACCCCAATAATTGCTCGGAGCAATGCTGAGCCGAACGGAGCGGAGAATGCCCGACCGCTCTAGTGTTTCCCCGCTGGTCACAAAATAAACCTTTCGGTGGCTTTCAGGTGGATCCCCGCTTCATCTCTATGTTCTCGGTGTACAATCTGCAATTCCCCGCGGAAAGCACCCTCCGTCACATTTACACGTCCATTATTGCGGGGCATTTTGAAATCTTCCCTGAGGAGATACAGGAAATCACTGACAAACTTGTTCAAATGACGTTGGACCTCTATAAGGTACATTCTATTTTTTCTCGGTTTTTAGCCTCGAGTTAGGAGGCAGAAAAGGAAGCTCTTAATAATATTAAAACATCGAAAAAAACTAAACCGAGTGAAGGGTCATTTAGCTGTGGTATTAAAAATATACCTCAACATTATTTGAAAATAATCAAAGAGAAAAAATGGGAACTACGTTTTCATGGAGAACGGTCGTCCAATTTTCCCTGTAGAAACGCTTCATGACATTAATCTTTACAGACGGTTTTTTTCTGACGCACGCTTGAGGAAGACTCGCTGACTTCACAACAATGGTATACTAGCGATGCATTTGCCATTTTGCCAGATAAAGACGGCCTTCTAAAATGACTAAATCTGATAATACATCTACCAAACTATATTTTCTATTGAACGATTACAGATAATAATAATAGAGCTCCCACCGACCCCCGCCAAGTTCCACTACATCTTCAACTTGCGTGACCTGTCCCGCATCGCAGCTGGCCTCCTGCTCACACACCCCAATTACTTCAGCGAGAAGCGTGCCATGGTGCGGTGCTGGCGTAATGAGTTCACACGAGTCATCTGTGATCGTCTTATTAATATGCAGGTGTGTTATCTGAACATGTGGGTCTACCACATCACAGGTCTATGCTGTTGCTGGGCTTTAATTTTGGCATATTTTAATTATTTTAGCGAGAAGCGGACCATGGTTACCATCTCATTGTCATGCACGGTTGTTGTTGTTAGCTTTAATTGAAACCAGGTATATGACCTCCCTTCTCTCAATTAAGTATATTACGGGTCTTCAATCGAAACCAATGCTAGGACTTCGTCGGTTAGCTACGGGCTACCGGTGGTGTAGTGTTAGAACTTCTTATATTGCTAAAACGCCAGGGTTTCAAGAGTTTCAACTGGGTGTTTCTCAAGAAAAGGTAGCCACCTAGAGAAGGTGATTCCAGACCTGAGATATGGAGTAAAATATCACAGAACTGGTCTCCAAAGAAGACGATGAATATGGTAAATATTCAGGGGTCTAATACTTTTTCAGCTCCTGTAATTATGGAACATACCCTCGCTAGGTTCCACTTCATCTTCTGTCTGACACGGCTTGTTATGTAGCAGATCTTATTGAAACTATTTCATAGAAAATCTTCCACTTAGATCAAACTTTATCCTGACAAGTTGCTAAATTTAAAACCAAATATAACAGGACAATGAGCTGATGCGGACACACATGAGGGAGCACGTCGTAAAGTATTTCCCTGAGGAGGAGCCTGTGGTGCTGGAGGAGATCGTCGTTCCCGAAGAGGAAGAAAAGGAGGAGGAGGAATTAGATGGTAGGACACTTGGAGCTACGTCTTTAAGTACTTGAAGAAATTTTAAAGTCTAAATGTCTGAAGTCATTGATTTTAAAAGAATCTAAGTATGCAACAAAACACATGACTCAGTTGCTTAGTCAATGAAAAACATAACTACAAAACCTTCATTGGCCGAATGTCCGAGTTATGTGTTTTTTGAGTAGGTACATTATTTTAAGGATAATATAGAATAGACTATGGAACGGGTTTAGATAAACTACTATGCATTCAGTAAATGACCAGCTACTGTTTCATACCAGTACTAGTAAGATTCACGTTTATTTTTTTAATGTTAGAAAACGTGCAGATCGATTCAATGCTGGTACGAATGGAATGAATGAAATTTCTATGTGTTTCGTGTCACTCAGACAATGAAAGTTTCGTTAATTTAATTCGAACCACCTTTCAATGATTGAATATGATTGAATTTTTTAATGGTTCTGCAGAGTTTGGCGACCCTATAATAAAGGAGAAAAAACCAGAAGAGGCCGTCGCAGCAGACGCGGATGAAACCGTAGAAGAGGAAGTGGAGGAGGAGCAGGAAAGAGTGTTGACGGTACGTTGCCATCGACACATGTGAAAGTTGCAAAAACTTGTCATAAAGGTGGAAAACTTTTAAGTACTTAGCTTCTAATAAGAAAGTTTAACATGACTGAAAGAAAGGAAAGTTAAATTGCCGCTGCCGCTAATAGTACGGTAAGTGAGATATTGTAAACGAGGGTGATAATTTTTGTTTGCAATATTCCTACCCCGGAGTTACACACAATATTTTTATGACACTAGCGAATAAAAAACTACATTTTAAGCGAAACAAATCTTAAATATGTACGGTGACATTACAAACATTCGTCCGCCATATTGTCATTTTTGGACAGGTTAGGCATCGAAGGCACAGACCCGTCCTGAATTCAACCACTAATTGAAAATTGTGTAGAGTCAGACAAAGCTACGTTGGCAGCGACTTTGATAGCACAGACGGTGCAAGTGTTATTTTAAACGTCAAACTTCTATAAAATTATGACGTTTACTTAACTCCTGCAACATCTTGGCTATCTAAATCGCTGCCAACTTATCTTAGTCTGACTCTAAAAATATTTTAAACGGCTATTCAATTAAATATTTATACACATACACAAAAACGTCATTAATATCTACCTGAAAAAATAGATTATGGCCAATATGCCCATGGGCATAATTAAATTTAAATAAAATCTATTACGCTTACGCCTGTGGCTATAATATAACGATTTTCCAGAGTTTAATGGGTATCCCTGGAGAATCATCGGGAATTATGCATTCAATTGTTTTAATATTCCAGTTGGAAGAATACGTGCAACGGGACCCCTTGCTGTTCGGCGATTACAGGAACGCTCTAGACGAAGAGGAGATCCGGTACTATGAGGATCTGCTTGACTACGAGGCCGTTTACTTCTTGTTCCAAGAGGTAAAGTTACATATGGTTATATTCTCGTATCTTTAGGTAAATGTAGGATGTAGGATTTCTACTCGATATTGACAATACTGGTTTAATTTTTTTCCAACATGGTAGGGGCATATTCAGTTTAGGGTTAGGTTTAGGTTTAGGTTTAAAGAACTTTATTCTCATAAAGAATTATATAATTCACTTACATGAGAAAATTCACATGTTAAAACTAAGTCTAAGCATACAGTGTACACAAAAAACATGTTATTAAATTCATAGTGGGTAGAAATGCATTACAAGATACTTATTACTAAACGCTCGGAACATATCTTCAGGGTTTCTTCTGATATCTCGAGTATTAATCGTTTATATGTGTGGTGGTAAAAAATCGTTGGTTCAAATCAAACCCCGGTTACGTGCTGTATAAAGCAAAATCGTTATAGAAAAAAATGCTTAAGATGATTAGAAATTCGGTCAGGATCCTTAACACAACACAAGTTATTTTTGTATACATGTCTGCTAGGCAACTTACGGTTAGCCATTTTAACTATTGACAGATTCTGGATGAATTCAACGAGCGCGTCGGCAAGATGTCTGTCGTGTTGTTCGAAGATTGTCTAGAACACTTGACGCGGACGCATCGAATCCTGCGTATGGACAGAGGCAACGCTATGATCATCGGCGTAGGTGGATCCGGCAAGAAGAGCATTTGTCGCCTGGCTGCTTTTGCTGCAGGTACTTAAGTTATACAGGGTGTCGCTTTGATTCCGGACTGAATGATACAGGACTGAATTGACTACCATGTAGACTCGGAGCTTCAGAGAATGCTTCAGAAATCATCGTAATTTGGCTCCATACATTGATAACCAATCAGAACTGTTTTCAGTCAAATCTGGTTATAATTGTGCTCTTGTATTGTAAGGATTTCAAATAATAAAGTTACAAAAGCTAACATAAGTAGTGTAGTTCAGCAGGAACACCAAATCGATGAATACTCCGGAACTCACATTTTCTCTTCTCATAGCTCATTAAATCCTCTATAACGTATGGCGGATGCCTCCTTGTCACATTTACGTACAACATGAGCACTGTTTCACAACAGGTTGTGAGACGTTCGAGATCACGATCACACGCAACTACAACGAGAACACGTTCAAGGACGACATGAAGCGGCTGTACAACCAGCTCGGAGTGGAAAACAAGAAGACAGTGTTCCTGTTCATGGCTGCTCAGGTAATTAGTCTCAGATGGTGTGGATATCTCAACCTAATAAGCCTAGGTACACTTCATTTCTAGGAAACGTACGCTGTGAGCATGTACGCTCGACGCTCAAGACGATCGAGGTACATTTGTGTACAGCAAACAAATAAACGCTTTATCTATCTATTTGTTTCAGCCAATGTTTCAGCGTCGAGCGTGCACTTACGGAGTGTGCGTTCTATGGCTCTCTATGTTTGCCGTTTTGATGAACATCTTGTTTCTCCGGCTTATGACACATACCGTTTTGAAGACTAGATTGGACTATCGTCTAGCCCGGCCCTATCGTCTTGATCGGCTACTTTATACCTTGCCGATTATTATGAGCTTTTCTAGATCATCGCCGTGTGGCTAAGTACAGTCGTATTCTGCTAGCGCATGAATCATGCAGAGAGGCGTGAGTGTCAAACTAAAGCTCGTTCAGAACTGAGAGGTTTACATAACATACTGACAACGATATACCGCGGGTGGAGGCACGCGACTTGCGGGGCGACGGGCGGCAGATCAAGGCCTACATTACCCTCGGCCAAATGTATATATATGGCCTTTAGCAGCCGTCGGTCGCGTGCGTCCAGTCCTCGGCCTAATAAAGAGCATTCTTCACCTTCATATCTAGAACGTGTCGGCCCGTACGAATATAATTTGCCTTAGTAGAATACCTTTTGAATATTTTTTTGTCAATCAGATCCTGGAGGAGGGTTTCCTGGAGTTCATCAACAACATCCTGATGATCGGCATGATACCGGCGCTATTCGGTGACGATGAAAAGGATGCCATCATCAACTCTGTACGAAACGCGAGCGCTGATGCTGGATACGGAGTTGCCAAGTAAGTTTATAAACCTTACTTATAAGATGATTAATACATAAACCTTATTTTCGGTTGAACTTCAAAATGGCGAAATAGTCTCGATTGTTTTTTGTACGAGTAGTGAACTAATCTGGAAGTGGACACTTCACTACATGCTAAAGATAATGAATATTTAATGTCGAATCGAGATCAGTGTAACGGAATGTGTAATTGTATATTCGACCTACAATGTAACCTGCGGCCCTACCGCGAAAAACGAAATTCGCAAATAGCAAGGATCTTGCTCTTTTACTCTCACTAAGACGTAATTAGAGTGACAGAGAAAAATGCCCGCCTGGGAAAACCTTGTAGATTGGTGGGCCTGGAAAAGGGTTAATAAAAACAACTACCGAACAAAGTCATGTTGTCTACCTCTACTCATGTCTGGAACTGGATAGGGCAACAGAAAAAAAAACAGAAAACAACAAAACAGAAAAGGACAGTCGGATTGCTTGTTTCTACCTACTAGAATGAATAATCTTCATATATCTCATTTCACTGCCCTTACAGAGACGCTGTCTGGGCATTTTTCTGTGCCAGATGCTCTGATAACCTCCACGTAGTTCTCTCCATGTCACCAAGCGGTGACATCCTGCGTAACAGGTAAAAATCAACCTTACATTCACGCAGTTAATTATTTCGGCAGAAACTAACCGATAATTTTGTCTCTAGATGTCGAAGTTTCCCTGGATTGGTGAATAATACAACTATTGATTGGCAGTTCCCGTGGCCAAAGCAAGCTTTGTTGGCAGTAGCAAATGTATTCTTAGCAGACGTAAGTATCATGTGTTTACCCGGTATTCTCGTCCTTTCACTCAATTCAAACTATGTTATGAATCTACAGGTTCAGCAACGTCTGGCGTGGTCAGTAGTGGGATGGGTGACCGCTTACATTCTTTTTCTTAGAAATTTCATAGTACTTCTTTATTTTAGGTTGAGAAAATACCCGAAGAGTTCCGTCCCATCATAGTAGAACATGTTGTCCACGTACATATGTCTGTGGCAAGATATTCAGTGGAGTTCTTGCTACGGCTTCGTAGAAACAACTACGTCACGCCAAAGCACTATATGGATTATTTGACTACTTATTTGTCGCTGCTAAATGAGAAAGACTCGTTTATAATCGCACAGGTAAGTAAATGAATTTTATCACGTGTACATACAGTCCTATATAAATTTATTAAGGGAGTTTCAATATTAATTTCGATTGGTGTACTTGAGTGAAGTTTTGTGGAGTTTCGTTAAGTGAATTACCAGACATGATACGCTATATAATCCATATATTTGTAGTGCGAGCGTTTAATCGGTGGTTTAGCGAAGATCGAGGAGGCAAACGTGCAGCTAGAAGATTTAAATGCCAAGCTCGCCGTCCAGAAAGTCATCGTGGCCGAGCAGACGAAGGAATGCGAAGTCTTGCTCAAGGAGATTTCAGTCGGTATGGAGAATTTGGTTAATAAAGTTCTCGTAAAAAATACTGAACACCTCTTCATAGAAAACGCCAATTAAGACTTTTTTTTTTATACTACGTCGGTGGCAAACAAGCGTACGGCCCGCCTGATGGTAAGCAGCATCCGTAGCCTATATACGCCTGCAACTCCAGAGGAGTTACATGCGCGTTGCCGACCCTAACCCCCTCCCGCCCCTCGTAGAGCTCTGGCAACCTTACTCATCGGCAGGAACACAACACTATGAGTAGGGTCTAGTGTTATTTGGCTGCGATTTTCTGTAAGGTACTTCCCCAGTTGGGCTCTGCTCTAGATCTGGAATGACATCCGCTGTGCTGTGCCCACACACACACACACAGAGCACAGACACAGAGCGAGATGACATTCACAATAGGCCCAATAGCCTATTTCTTGCCACCGGTTCGCTACCTGAAGGTTGTCTGGAAGAGATCGCTTTATAGCGATAAGTCCGCCTGTTGTTACCTACTAATTTAAGTTCTGTCTTTGTTTGTAATATGAGCTTTTCTTTAGTAGTGCACAATAAATAATTTTATTATTATTATTGTTCACAATGCACATACCTCTCTTGTGCACGTAGTTTAAGGACGTACCCGGGTTCAGAACTTAAATCATAGTCGATACGATATACTATTGTCATCTTGGGTGGGCCTCCAGATTCTTTACAATGACAAAAATGATAGACTTACATATGTTTAAATTCCTCAGTATTTATAATTGAAGCTCATCTGATTTGCCATAGTCGGTAAGCATTCACTATGCGAATAAATAGGTATATGTTAAAAAAAAAATGTTATTTATTCAGGTATTAACCCATTAAATTACAATAACGCAACAATACAATAAAATAAAATATACAATTAAAAATTAAGACTAATTATATAGGTGCAGCGGGGAAACCTTGCTCATACAGTAGCAGGTTGTATACACTACTTTAACAATACTGTTCGCCGTTTCGCTCACTCTCCCGACAAACGACCAGTGCCTTTTACGCATTATAGCGTAAAAGTCATCTACTCTGTTCTCGGCGAACATACCAGACGCACTACACCGCCACGGTAGCCGAAAAAAAAAATTAAAAATGTTTCTGTCCTAATTTTACCCTCTACTTTAATTTAGTGAACTTCTAAAAATCAAAACTGTATGAGAAGTATTCTGTATTTTTTTAAACGACTTCAGCGACGGATGCGGCCGTGAGTAAGCAGCAAGTCGCAGCTATAAAGAGCGCTGAAATTACCGTGCAGAAGGTAGTAATTGCCGAGGAAAAGTCGGAGGCCGAAGAAGCGCTGTCTGCGGCCATGCCTGCTCTGGAGGCCGCTAGGCTGGCTCTTGCAGACTTGGATAAGAATGATATCACAGAAATTAGATCTTTCGCCACTCCGCCTGAGGCCGTGCAGGTATGTGTAGTTTCTTATCAGAATACCACCCGTTGTAATAAAATGACCGAACAGGGGTCAATTGACCATAGCCTAAAAAAATTATAGGAAGTATTAATGCATGGTGTACTCGTATTTGTAGTATAGTGTTTAAGTCTAGTGTTCCAAATTAATATGTATGAGTCATTATGTTACTCGAAATAAACGAATTTTAATTTTAATTTTAATTGTCCTTATCGGAGGCCGTGGGGATACTGTATTACTGTATATAAATGGACATATCTGCTCTTAATGCAATCAGACTGGTAACGAAAGCTTCGAAAAGAACGATACCATAGCAGGGAATTCTTTAATGAGTTCCATCCAAAATTGATGTCTAACTGTTGCTAACTACCATTACTAATTTGCTGCTGAAAATTTGCCATTACTGGGTAATTTTTACAAGGGAAAAAGTCAGCAAATTCTCATATCATTGCACGTCTGTAGTATTCCATTTCGACAGATACGCTAGCCCAGGTAATCTCGTGCCGCTTAGATCTATTGGCAACGCAGATTTTTCTTGGTAGTCGTCGCCGTTACTTGAGCTGTTTTACATTCGAATATTTACAGGTGGTATGCGAATGTGTGGTAATCATCCGGGGTATCAAGGACGTAAGCTGGAAGGGTGCGAAGGGCATGATGGCTGACCCTAATTTCCTGAGGAACCTGCAGGAGATGAACTGCGACCTTATCACCCAGAAACAGGTCAAGGATGTAAAGACCCATATGAAGAAGAGTAAGAAACTGGACACCATGCAGCAGATCAGCAAGGCAGGGTTTGTACAGCTCGTCACAGGCGGTGCTATTACTCAGAAATTTGTCAATATTACATTGCCCTCGACTTGGTGCTAATGTTTGTATAGGTCTTAGATTTACCAATGTTTTTTCCGTAATAGATACGGCCTCCTTAAATTCGTCATTGCCGTACTCGGCTACTGTGCGGTCTACAAGGAAGTCAAACCGAAGAAAGACAAAGTGGAACAACTAGAGAAAGAATACACAGAAGCGATCAACTATTTGGAGTCCCTGAACAGGGAGATCAACCGGCTGCAGAGAACGCTAGACGGCTTGAACGCGAAGTATGATACGGCCATGTTGAGGAGACAGGAGCTGCAGGAGGAAACTGATATTATGATGAGACGGTTGATAGCCGCAGATAAACTGATGTCAGGTAATATATAATCGGGGATAGAGCCATTTTACAGGTTTATTTCGAGGTTGTAAAGTCCATTCCGCGCCACGACTAATCCCTTTTCCTTTTCTCTCTCTTCCCGAGACTCAAAAACAGTTGTTTTTGAATTGGGAACCTTTAGTTATTGAATATAACTAAGAAAGATTGTGAAATATGTAAAAAAATGTACGCGGGAATCGCGGGGTCTCCGGATGCTAATTTACGTTAGAAAAATCATAAAATAAGTTATTTCCCAGGTTTGTCAAGTGAACAGAAACGCTGGACGATAGACCTAGCCGCGCTTTACGTGGAGCAGTCCCGTCTCATCGGTAACTGTCTGCTGTCAGCCTCGTTCCTCTGCTACGCAGGACCGTTCTCCTTCTCATTCCGCGCGACGATGATTTACGAGGACTGGTTCGGGGATCTCACGGAGAGGGGAATACCGTTGACGTTGCCGTTTACTGTGGAGAAGAATTTGACTAATGAGGTGGAAATTAGCGGGTGTGTTCCTGTATAACATCGTTATAGTTCTGTAGATTAAATCATGTGAGATGAATCTCTGACACATGCAAAGCTGCGTACACGATGCCCTGATGTCTAACACTTATTTCATTATTCGCGCCCAATTTGATAGTTTCCTGACCCATTTCTTCTGATTTTGAAACCACTTCAATGTCCAACTACCCGTCAGGGTGGCAGTTACATGCATTAGGCAGAAACACAATAAACGTACTGGTGTGACATTTCCTTCTTGTAAATAACCCCTTCATACTTTTTTAGCTGGAACTCAGAGGGTTTACCTCCAGACGAGTTGTCGGTGCAAAACGGCATCCTCACCACGAGGGCTTCCAGGTTCCCGCTGTGCATAGACCCCCAGACACAGGCTCTCTCGTGGATCAAGAAAAGGGAAGCTAAAAATAATCTAAAGGTGTCTTTATATTTTTATTACGTAGCCTTTTTTAACGAATACCTGGCTACTTCTGCGAATAAAAAACATTGGTAGCGGCATCTAGGTTTCCGCAAGTTCGAAGGCACTACTTTGTGCTAAACGTTAATTTAAGTCGATAAAAATTATCGACGTCTCATCTAGTTATTTTCTAAATCAGTCAGTACTTAGATAGCTGATGGGTGACCACTGTGGCCAATTTAGTGTTGTGTTCCTGCCGGTGAGTAAGGTTGCCAGAGCTCAACGAGGGGGGGCGGGTTTAGGGTCGGCAACGCGCATGTAAATCCTCTGGAGTAGCATGCGTACATAGGCTACGGAGACTGCTTACCATCAGGCGGGCCGTATGCTTGATTGCCACCGACGTAGTATGAAAAAAAACGCTTACTTAATTTCTACAGGTACTTTCCTTCAACGATCCACAGTTTCTGAGGCAATTAGAAATGGCCATAAAATATGGAATGCCGGTACTGTTCCAAGATGTCAACGAATACATAGATCCGGTAGTGGACAACGTACTGGAGAAAAATATAAAAGGTTTGTACATAGTACATGGGAGTCTTAAATCACTTGTAGCTTTATTTTCATACAATTATATATGAAAATTTTAAGTGTACATTATTGACCTAGTGAGCGTAGATGTGCAAGCGAATCGTCTCCGATTCAGCTTGGTCGAAAATGCTTTCGTATGTCCGGCTGGACTCCACGACAGGTCGCATTTCTCAACCGATTCTCATAAATTTTGTGAGCAAGTTCTATAATTATAAAGAAAACTTTTACAGATTCAGTTTATGGAAATTTATAAAAGTGACTGATCTAAAGGAGTTTGCGCGACCTCCAGCTAACAGGATCACTAGTTTATAATATAAACAAATGTTGCAGTGGAGAGCGGACGTACGTTTGTGATGCTGGGTAGCAGTGAAGTGGACTATGATCCCCACTTCCGCATGTATCTCACTACCAAGCTGGCGAATCCGCAGTTTAACCCCGCCGCCTACGCCAAGGCCGTTGTCATCAACTACACCGTCACCGTACAGGTACAAAGTGACTACTGGGTCGAGTACACCCTCACTCCCACGTGTGTCATTATCATAACACTGGCCTATCCTCAGTTGTCAGTCAGAAGGATGTCTTCATCAAGTATTTGCCAATTAGGTTAATTAACATGGTACCATATATGCACTTATTTAAAATTTCTCACCACTATGAACATCACTGAACACGGAGACATGTCAATCGGGTTGTCTGCTAGGCACAGCAAAACAAACATAAAAATTACGTCTCCGATATAAGCACATCGCTAGTATTTGAAGTGACTAACTGAAATGAATTAATACTTTTCTTAGGGTCTAGAAGACCAGCTCCTCAGTGTTGTAGTGAGAGCCGAACGAGCCGATTTGGAAGAACAACGTGAAAGCCTCATCATAGAGACCAGCGCCAACAAGAGCCTGCTGTCTGGGCTGGAGGACAGCCTACTCAGGGAGCTGGCTACGTCTACGGGCAACATGCTGGATAACGTGGAGTTGGTCAACACCTTGGAAAATACAAAGTCGAAAGCTGGTGAGGTGAGGGATCTTAAATTCTGACAAACAGTCCAGAATGCTAGTCGCAGAATTCTAGTGTCATTGCAATAGCGAATTGAATTAGATGCAACCCGACAAAATTTATAACAACTTGGTCTATTTTTAAGTTTTTGGGGTTGAATTAAAAATTTCCCGGAATACTTACTACTACTGAAACAAGGAGAATTTGAAATAGAGGTAGATTGTCCAAGATTTTTTTGTAGCCACAGTAAATTTACTGCCATCTTTAGACACATGATAGAAACTTTAGAACGCCATTTGACTTTGATCCTTATTCTTTCACTGATATGTGTTAAATTTGTTATATTTCAAAAAGTGGCGCCTGTGGCGCGTGACCTCTTTTAAATTCTCTTTGTACTGGAAAGGTGCTAGGAAAACTATCTTCCAAGCTACTTTCCAACCATAAACAAAGTCTGTATCTGCACTAATATTTTCCAGGTGATGGAGAAATTAACTCTTGCAGAAGCCACAACGAAAGACATCGAGAAGTTCCGTGATGGTTATCGACCTGTGGCCAAACGCGGCTCTATATTATTCTTCGTGCTTTCTGACATGGCAGGAGTCAACAGCATGTATCAGTACTCGCTATCGTCTTATCTTGAAGTGAGTACTGTTTCTATTTCAGACTTAGGTATAACATACATAAACCAATTTTTTATCAAGCAGATCCCAGCAAACATTCTAAGTGCTTTTTCCCAGGTTCTAGAATATATTACTAATTTAGGTAAAAATTACATCATACGCACCACATAAATTCACATATCGTACATTTATACTTCCGGGTAAAAATATAGAGCCATTAAAACGTAAATTTCCCTTAATCAAAACACCATAAGGTCAGAAACTTAAAGGTTGAGAATGAGCAAAATATAAGGTAAAATTAACTTCGAAACTCGACAAATAGTTAATTATTACTTCTAGGTGCATATTAGGTGTATATGCGATGTAATTTTTTCTTATACTGGGGACCTTTAGGTCGATGATTTAAGTAGCTTTTGCTACCAATTTCGTAGTAAATATTACCTTCCATAGATACCAAATTGAGACTATAAAGTTATAAACACTTGTAAGGTACTAAAAATACCATAAGGTTTCATTAAGATAACCTAATAGTCAAATTAACCCTAAAAAATAACTAATAAGTTGAAGTTTGCGAGGCGACTTCAGGTCAAGTTTGTTTTAGTCACAAATAAGTCATTTCTCGGTAAAATAGGACGCGTTTACCCAATAGTTATTTCGTTTTTAAATCAAAAGTAGTGTTGGATTTACAATGGCCAAAGACAAAAAAAATATAGACATTCCAGCAGTTACTATAGTAAGTGTAAGGCTAATATGAAAATTCAAAGTGAAATATTAAAAGAAGAACAAAAGTGTGAATTACCTTCTAAATCCAGTTTTGATGGATATCCAACTTTGTGTCAATCTACTGATACTGATACCGTTTCAATAACACACACAGGCAAAGATCTTGATTATATGCATTCGTATTATAATGAATTAGGAAATAAAATATCTGATAATATAGATGAGATGACAGATGGAAGTGAAATCGGTGCAAACAAAGAATCGGAAAATTAAGACTCTGGAGATGAGTTCATTAGAAATGAAGACTGCTCTCACCTGCAGACACCAAGTCATCTCTAAACGACTTGTTAGTTTTACTGACTGAACACGGATTTAAATTGCCAAAAGATGGACGAGCACTTCTGAAAACTGACGATGTCTTTTTATAGAGCCTATGGGCCAAGGCAAGTTTTGGTATCAAGGTAAGATAAGCTATTGTTTACAAAAAACTTTGTTAGATATGGATTTAAGTACTATATCAAGTATTGAGTTGATTTTCAACGTAGACGGTATGTCTCTTTTTTTTAACGCCTCCCACGCCTAAGGGCAAAGCGTTATTTCCATTCCCTTTCAGTAATGGGTGGCCACTATCTTATATATCATTTTTGCAACAATAAATACCTAAAACCAAATTAGAGTCAATTAGAAATAAATGTTTTGGTAACTATATTGCGTAGATGCGTTAAGTACGCAGATATGTTTTAAACTAAGCATACAATCAGTTAAAATAATTATCACTAATGACTCGTAAAAGTTTCAAAATCTTAATTTTCACATATAACTTTCCAATTGGGGAACCTGTGTGCGTAATATTTACCCTTGGCACTTCTGATCGTAAGCCATAGATCTAAAAAAGTAAAGATAAGGCCATGCAAACAATTCCGACCGAAAAGTCTCGTTAAGCAAAACACAGCGTCATCTGTTGTATACTGAGTAAACTACGTGGCCGATGGTCACAGCAAAGATACAATAGGCCATAGACATACGCGAAAGTAGACTGCACTCTCGCCTCCAAAAAACGTGCCTAGAAAAATGGCTCGAGGGAGTCTAGGGAGACCTTAAGTGCCAATTATATCCACACTTTATCAATTTCCGGGAGGAGAAAGAATATTTTTCCATTTCACCAAATATCAGCACATCGTTTACAATATTTGAAATGTAAAAAAATGGTTCCTGTGCAAGAATATCAAACATTGAACATTTTAGACAGTTAGAGACAAAGTATTGTTTACATTTCAAATATCGTTAACGATGTGCTAATATTCCGTGAAACAGAAAACGATTATCAGGCCCGAAATCGGGACTGATTTCGGGCCCGTTATCGGGAAGTGTGGATGTAATTGGTGCTTTAGTCCCTTTTTCTTTAGGGCGACGATGAAGTGACAACTGAATAAATGTTCGTTGCCACCCACAGCTAAACAAGCCATGCTGCTATTTTTATTAATATAAATGTTATTATTATAGATTTTACCGTGCTAGTTTATTACGACCTTCTAAGGGCGTTGGCGGAGCGCCTCGACTCTCCTCTCATTCGCTTCTGGGTTGAAGAGGTAATTAGCAGGGACAAGTCTCTACTTCAGAGATAGTTTGCCTAGCTTGCCCCTGTCAATTGATATCATATTATTATATCGTGTAATATATTTAGTTTAAGTTTTTTCTATTATTTTATTTTTGTTTTTTGTATTGTTCAACTAACATGGATAGTTAAGTATTACGATACTCTGCGACTAACAAGCTATGGATCAACTTGGTCTGAAATTAATTATTTATTTATTAACTTCACTTAAGAATATTGAGTAGGGATAAGTGGAAATTTAAACATATTAAAATGTGATTGATAAATACATTATGTTTTAATTACATACAAAATACTTCATAACCAAAGAAGCTTGATTTTCACTAAATGTCAACATTTAGAAGGACTATTCGTGAGTCAATAAACTAGCCTAACCTACCTAACCAATAAAAATGACATTTATTTTAATAAATATGGTAATAGTAGAAGTCTCCCTCGAACTATCTCGCTAGGCTCGATTTTTGGAGGCGAGAGTGCAGTCTACTTTAATATGTGTCTGTGTACCGCCGCATCGCGTCTCGCGCCGCGCAAGGTCAATATGAAACAAAATTTGATATGATTTACCTGTTATAGTTTTTACAGAATTTCACAAGACAATTAGGCATTTTTAGGGTTCCGTAGCCAAATGGCAAACAACGGAACCCTTATAGATTCGTCATGTCCGTCCGTCTGTCCGATTATGTCACCGCCACTTTTTTCCGAAACTATAAAAGCTATACTGTTCAAACTTGGTAAGTAGATGTATTCTATAAACCGCATTAGGATGTTTATACAAAAATAGAAAAAAAACAATAAATTTTGGGGGTTCCCCATACTTAGAACTGAAACTCAAAAAAACTTTTTTCATCTAACCCATACGTGTGGGGTATCTATGGATAGGTCTTTAAATATGATATTGAGATTTCTAATATCATTTTTTTCTAAGCTGAATAGTTTGCGCGAGAGACACTTCCAAAGTGAAAAAAATTGTGTCCCCCCCCCCCCCCTGTAACTTCTAAAATAACAGAATGAAAAATCTAAAAAAAAAATATGATATACAATACCATGCAAACTTCCACCGAAAATTGTTTTGAACGAGATCTGGTAAGTAGTTTTTTTTAATACGTCATAAATGGTACGGAACCCTTCATGGGCGAGTCCGACTCGCACTTGGCCGCTTTTTTTTAATTGGGAATGGCTATACGTGACGCGTTTCCACTGCGCAATTCGCCAGACGACTGAGTGCAGGGGTGTAACTAAATGCGATTTTGACACCTATGTATTAGCCCCATTCGTAGTGCTCGTAAGGCCAGTCTTTACGAAGTAATATATATGTCTATGTCGTAAGCACACCGCCTACGCCCGCGATGTCAAACAAATACTGAATACGATTGCGCTCGCCTCGCGGTACGCGGTCAAAGCGACGTTGTGATGGCGGTCGCTTCGACCTTAAACGGTAACTCTGCACCATTAGGTCGAAGAATTGAGTATATATTACGTAAAATTTCCTTAAATACCAGTACGTCGTATTTTTAGGTAAACTTAACTTTTTAGTCGAGCCGACATTTTGTTTTGTTATAATTAGGTCTTGTTATTGCAAATTGCAAAATTTTGGTATGTTGTAATACCTAGAACAATAAAATCTAACAGCACTTTTAATTTCATTTATACGAAAAAAAAAATTGAGTCAATTTAATATATTTACAAACTCCGAACACAAATTTACGATCCCCAATTACAAGCAATACATACTACTTATGAGCTTAAAAAAAATTAATACTTAAGTATTTCGAAAGCCCATCAGTAGTTTTAAATAAAAACCTAACATACTGCACGAGAAAATTTTCAGCGCACAAGATTTCATCGTATAATTCCTGCGTAATCGACCTAGATAATTATTTTACGCCAAGTAATGGCCGCCATTCTCGTTACAAAACTTAAGATTGATTTTTCGTTAGACATTTTGATTGTGAGCGGAAAGAAAATACTCTCGTAATATATTTGTCTCTTTCTCTTCATGCTATCTCATAAAAAAATAACCTTTCTTGGTAATTAAATGGTAAAAAACACGTTGAAATCATGTTGAAAAATAGTAAGTCTTACTAATTTTGTACATTGCAACCACATTACACGTCGTGGCGACGTCCAATCCACGTCGCAAACATTACCTATGTAGTAACCATTAGGTCACAATTACTAAAATTACGTGGAATCGACGTAGCCGGCACGTGCTTTTTTTCCCCACTTTGGTGAAATCCAGGTGGATTCCACGTCGATTCGAGGTAACTCATTTTGGTCACTGTCAGATTTGCGACCTATAATAGGTGATTTTATCGTTATTTTCACCAAAAATGTTTGCTGGGATACGTCTGCGAGGGATACTAAAAATTTTATATTAAAGGAAAAATTGAAAAAAAATCTCAGTAAATCCTTTATGATCCAGGTGTTTGCGTTCTCTCTGCGCAAGGCCATGCCCAATGTGATCCTGAATCGACGTCTCCGAAACATCAACGATATGCACACAAAGAACGTCTACGACTACGGTTGTACTGGTGGGTTTATAATATGGTCACTGTCAGCATCAAATCGATAGTGACGGCCAAAATGACCAAATATTTTGTGACACACTTGTATTACCATATAAATAAGCACTATCTATTGATGCTAACTGTACAAAAATAATATTGTAAGCATTTTCGGATAGATCTTATCATCTTCAATGTTTTATCCGTCCATATAAAGCTAAAACGAAACATTAGTCAATCCAATATGATACTTTCACTTTCAAGGTATCTTTGAACGGCACAAGCTGCTGTTCTCTTTCCAAATGGACATAAAGGTGGAACAGAGCGAGGATAACGTTAGTCAAGCGGAGCTGGACTTCTTCATCAAGGGCAACGTGTCCTTAGAGAAGGCTGCCAGAGCCAACCCTACTACCTGGCTACCTAACGCAGTAAGTACCTATACATATTACCAGAAATCGACTTTTTGGGAGCAAAATTAAATTACAGGGAGTTTCAATATCGATAAACTCAATTTGCAATATAATTTGTACTAATATAATAAATGCGAAAGTGTGTATGTCTACCTGTCTGGAATTTTGTAAAGGGAATAATTTTTTTTAAAGGACTAAAGGTTTTAAATAGTTGTAGTATCTTCTTGGGTTTAAATAGTCGGTAGATGATCAAGTATCTTGCGCTTATTTTCAGGGTTGGCAAGACATAATTAAGCTGAGCAACGATTTTCCGGATGCGTTTGCTAGTCTTCCCGACCACATATCTCGTGGGATTGAACAATGGCAAGAGGTACCTAATGCATTTTCAATTTACATCCAGTATCTCTATTCCTCAACTAACATAAAAGTCGGAATAGAGTTTGAACAAGAATATGTCTTTTCCATTTACGAGTTTTTATAATTGTTATAGCTGATGAAGCAACTTGTTTGTTTCAGTGGTTTGACAGCGACACGCCAGAAACTGCGACCATCCCCAATGGATACCGAGACATTCTCAAGCCCTTCGAACTCTTGATGCTGCTGCGTTGCTTCCGCGTAGACCGCATCTACCGCGCGGTCACTGACTACATCACTGTGACCATGGGCGAGGAGTACATCACCCCGCCCGTCATCAGGTTTGAATATTAGAATACAAATTACAGGGCGATATGGCAGCGACTCCGACTCGGCGTTTAAGTTTTTGTACAAAAGTGCTTAGGCAAGAATAGACAAATTGCCTAATCTATTACCCTCAATTCGGTAAGCAATTACCCTCAGCCATGGACCCCTCGAAGACCAGAGACGTTGCAAGTGTATTGCCGGCCTCTAATATGGGACATGATAGGACTGTTTTAAAAATATCCTAAGATCTAAGCTACGTATACGTACTTACGTACCTTATGCTGACAAAATAATAAACGTCTCTTCAAGCCAAGAGTGAATATTTTAAACTATATTTTGTCTATGGACATGTATATCAGTATGACTGGTCTAAAGTACTAAGAGAAATCTGCTAACTAATAAAAAAATATTTTGTACCATACAATTTGTGTTTTTTCAGGCTTGGTCACTTTTTCTATAGCATATGATATGTACTCAGTGTGTATTTTATACCACTTTTTTCAGCTTCGACGTAATTTTTGAGCAAACCAGTCCGTTTACGCCGGTCGTGTTCATTCTGAGTCCCGGGTCCGACCCAACTGCAGATTTAATGAAGCTGGCCGATCGATGTGGGTTCGGTGGAGGCAAATTCAAGTATTTATCACTTGGTCAAGGTCAGGAAGGGGTAAGTTCTTGACTTGTATTGTCTTCTAGCCTCTTTAAGTATTAGTGCCTGAAAAAAATGTCTAGTTTTTTCTCTTTAGGACATGTAGATGCCCCGGTAACATGAAGGATTGAAGGACTAACATAAGAAATAAAATTTTATAAAACTGTGTAGGTATATTGTACCTTTTTCCCAGGCTGCCCTCGCTTTGCTAGAAGGCGCGATCTCCCACGGGCAATGGCTAATACTCCAGAACTGCCATTTACTGGTGTCCTTCTTGCGAGAACTGGAGAAACAACTGGAGATGATGGAGAAGCCCCACCCGGAGTACAGGCTGTGGCTCACCACGGATCCCACGCCCACCTTCCCTATCGGCATCCTGCAGAGGTCGCTCAAAGGTAAAAGCAATCCAGAACTGCCACACTACTGGTGTCCTTCCTCCGAGAACTGGATGATGGAGAAGCTCCACCCGGAGTACAGGCTTTGGCTCACAACGGATCCCCGTCCACCTTCTCTATCGACATCGTGTAGAGGTCGCTCAAAGCACTCCAGAAAAACCCCCTACTGGTGCCCTTCCTTCGACAACTGGAGATGACGGATAAGCCGCACCCGTAGTCCAAGCTGTGGCTCACCACGGAACCAGCGCCCTCTTTCCCTATCGGCATCTTGTAGAAGTCGCTCAAAGGAAATAATAAAGGCTGGAACAACCCCAAAACTGCTGCCTACTAGTATTCTTGTTACTTGGTACCTGCGGGAACTAGAAATAAAACTGATCGAACATGTTTCTAAAAAAAGACATCAATCTTTCTGTCATTTTGAATTTAAAGCATCCTGTAAAAGCCATTATTAGGCTAGGTTAGATTTGATCTATATGAAAATTTGGAAAACCCACTAGATGATTTAAAATTTTGGCAAAATAAACATCAGACAAAAAATATTTCAAGGCGGTATCATATAATCTATGACTGTGTAATGTAAACATCTGTTTGAACAACCATATGACGCAATCTTAAGTACCTACATCAGAGATACTTTCAAAAGTGAGACCATTTTTTTGTTTATTTTAAAAGCCTAACAGCTTCGTAACTATTGTTATTGATGTGTAAAACCAATTTTAGAAGGGAAACAATATGTTTGTTGTACCTAGTTAAACTTATATTTGTCGTCTAGACTTTTGAGAAAGTAGAAAAACTTATCGCTTTGAAATTATTTACATAAGTGTTTTTATTGAAGTTTACGGAAAATTATTCGTAATTTTTCGTTCAAAAGCTAAGTCTGAGAAAAACATGCGCCATTTAAACTGATGTTTAAATAGCTGCTTCTTCAGAAATTTCAGTGACATGCAAAAATCGTTTTGCAAATATTTACGTTAGTATTGTTATTGAAGTTTTTGGGAAATTTTCAAGTCTATGCTATGGTTTTGACGCGTGATTTATACAATCAAAATGAAATATACAAATATAGGTGAGGTGATACTGAGGTGCCTCGTCTTTATCTTCTGATAAATTTGAATTATGGTGAAAGTTCACTGCGACGTCTGCGACGCATGCTAAGCACGACGCAAACACTACACGCGTTTGTTCCATCGCTTCGGTAGTTAATGTATTTAATGCCAAGCAAACGATATAATCCAAATCTTCTATACTGTTAACTCGTATGTGTTTGACAGTGGTGACGGAACCGCCCAACGGACTGAAGCTGAACCTGCGCAACACGTACTTCAAGATGCGTGCGCACGCCCTCGAGGAGTGCACGCACCCCGCCTTTAAGAAGCTCGTCTACGTGCTGGCTTTCTTCCACGCCGTGGTTCAGGTGCCCACAATTGGATGTCTTGGTATTTATTGCTGTTTGTTCTGTCGTAGCCAATTGGGTAAATTAGCCTGGTAATTAGACGCTTAGAGCGTTTATATAACGCTGGCATATAATAAAATGGCTGAAGAACAACCAGCTATGTTATTAAGCGCAACGTTTAACTATATGGTTAAACGTCTTGTAGTTATTTTGTTAAATTGGACATGATAAATTTATGATGATGGGTTAGGTTAAGTTATTAGGTTTACATATTTATTTTTTAAAAATGTTAGTGCCATGAACTTTTTTTTTTCTAGTAGACACTATTAAGAAGAGAAGTGGCATGAAGGAGCCAGGTTTTAAAAGAGCCTTATGCATTATTTCGTTAATTTCAAAGTAATATTTGTATAAATCAAATATTTGTAGGTGACGGAATATCACTTATACTTAGAAGTACAAAGAAAACCAACTAATTACAAAATGTATTCCGAAACTACCAAAATAATGCATGTGCCTCTTTCAAAACCGGACTCCTTCATGCCACGTCTCCCCTATAAAGCTAAGAATATTATATTAAAAACCTAGCCTCTAAAAACCTCCGTAACCAAAGATTGTAAGTATACCGTGACTATTCGTAACATTCTTGATTAATCTAATGATTAACATATTTATACCTATCCGTACACGGCGGGAAGAAGTTGATTACACGAGAGAATTTTTTTAAGAAATTTGAACGTTATGTAATTCTACTTTAAGTTTAATTTTCTTAAATTTTACATCTCGATTTATCTCTCTCGTCGTGTACGGTATTTACTTAAGTATGCGGCCTTGATTTATTAAAGTTTGGCATTACGATCTTATTATTCGTATCGACACCGATGTTCAGATATCAATTTGCTGAGTTTTAATGGAAAAACATTGTACATATTTAAACATCTGCCTTATATTAATGTCTATTCATTAAAAATTTTGACTAAAACAATTGTTGCTGATAAGTGATATAATTGTTTAAACAAATGGTCAAAGTATGCAATACTCAATTTCGTCGCCTACTTCAACCGGTTCCATGGTGTAATGGTTAGCACTCTGGACTTTGAATCCAGCGATCCGAGTTCAAATCTCGGTGGAACCTGCTTTTTTTCGTTTTGGTGTTAGCAAAGTAAGTTTTGCTAAGCAGTGCTTGCAATTTTAATTTTCTGGGAACTATTTTCC
The DNA here is from genome assembly GCF_033807575.1 of Cydia pomonella. Classification (NCBI taxonomy): domain Eukaryota; kingdom Metazoa; phylum Arthropoda; class Insecta; order Lepidoptera; family Tortricidae; genus Cydia; species Cydia pomonella. Next base: position 6,770,430 of record NC_084720.1, read on the forward strand.
AATTTTTTTCTTATTGTCGAAAGGAGTTTATTTCAAACGTTTACATTTTTAGTTATTTATATATGAATGAATATTCTTAGTACATAAATGCAAGCCTTATATGTAAAGTAGTTTTGGGCAGGGATCGGAACCGGTTTTTTGCAAAAATATCGAAATAACCATATATTTCGGTTTATTTTATACTCTAAATGTAGGACTCAGTTGTGTTTTCAGATAACGACTTCGTATTATTAGATTGCCTAATTAGAAATGAAGTAATTAACAAAGAACGAAAAAATACCGTTTTCGTTCCCATACAAAAAATACCGGTTTCCGATCCCTGGTTTTGGGCTTTTGCGTTGTCAACATGATAGAATAGAATAGAATAAAATGTATTGAGGACGCTTGAACAACAAAAAATTAACAATAACATGTCATAAAACGGGTTAAAACGTCACTGAAAAGGTTTCCACTCAGCTTGAGGTCAAGCTACCTTTTGCATACCTTGTCGCTGGTCTTCCGTGGAATCCCTTCCAAAAAACGCGATATAACTATACAAATAAGGTTAAACGAGTTTATATCTAATTTATTCTTTAAGAGGTAAATGATCAACTTTTTATTTTATGTAAATATCTAATATAAACTTCCTCTCTTGGCAGGAACGACGAAAATACGACAAAATCGGATGGAACATCTCATACGATTTCGGCGAATCTGACTTTGCCGTGTGCATGCAAATTTTGAATTGCTACCTCGACCGATGCTATGCAGCGAAGGGGCCTACCCCGTGGTCCACTCTGAAGTACTTATTCGGAGAGGTAAGTTTCAAACTAAAGGAACATGTTAAACAGGGAATGCGGAAGTAGATAAGTAGTTAATTTAACGACATTAAGAGATGTCGCTGCCTTGGGTACCTTTATTGTCATTTAACTATAGAAAGAAAGAAAATAAATCTAATCAACCTCTATAAAAGTTAGATCGAAAAAATATGCTCGATAGTGGATTGCAATCTTGCTAATTAGTTTTTGTAAGTTGTCTGGTTAGCGTTCCGTATTTAGTTGAGATTTAAGACCTAAATAATAAATAAATAAATAAATATTATAGGACATTATTACACAAATTGACTAAGTCCCACAGTAAGCTCAATAAGGCTTGTATTGAGGGTGCTTAGACAACGATATATATAATATATAAATACTTAAATACATAGAAAACACCCATGACTCAGGAACAAATATCAATGCTCATCACACGAATAAATGCCCTTACCAGGATTTGAACCCGGAACCATCAGCTTCGTAGGCAGGGTCACTACCCACTAGGCCAAACCGGTCGTCAAAATAATATTAATAAGTACAAGGGTGCCGAATTTAAAATTCATAGGATGTTGTCTAGTGCTCTATAAAGGTACAGTCACACTCCGTGATTGTTATGCCACTTAGGATTCTAGCTAAATTTAACACTCCATAGTGTAAGTATTGAACAATTTAGCGAGGACCCTAAATGGCTCAACTATCGCCAAGAGTGATGATCTGATGATACACAATTAATGCGTTTTAAAATCTGTATCACAGGTGATGTACGGCGGGCGGGTGATCGACGATTTCGACCGGCGAGTAGTGAAGACCTATATGGACGAGTACATGGGCGATTTCTTGTTTGACAAGTTCCAGCCCTTCCACTTCTACAAGGACTCAACGTTCGACTACGTCATACCGCCTGATTGCGAGCGAGAGGAATACATCTGTGAGTGAGAGAGGAATATTTGTGTAGTAGACTACTTCGATCGGCGCTTGAAGACTTACTTGGAAGAGTCCCGGTTTGACAAGTTCCAGCCCTTCCACTTGGACTCGACATTCGAATACGTCATACCGCTCGATTGCAAGCGACAGGAATACATCTGTGAGTAACAGTTTGTGTAGAAGAATTGTTGTAAACAATGGGAGGAAGGTCACGTGCCGGCCCTGCCCTGGTTTTATTCTACAGTGACTCTTATAACTATGTATCTACCACCATATCGTTAACCTTTTGTTTTAAAACATATAAGTTCATATGTGCAGCTTGCTCACGGGATCCGTCGGGGCGTGGATAAGTTCACTTCGTTTCTACGAACAGTCCTTTCGTTTCCTACAAAAATCTTGACTGAGAACGCTCAACCTAAGCGACCTTGTAGTCTCGTCGTTATCACAGTCTGTTATTCGCTCCGTGCATGACTATGGCGCCGCCCTAGTAGGTGTGAGACCACATTGCTTATTCGACAGTTAGCAGCTGCCAAATAGTATGAAGATATCGTCCCATGAAAATTCTTATTTTCACCACGTCCTGAGTTAGCGTCGCTTGTATTACCCCCACCACCAACTTCGCACTCAGCGAATACAATATTTTTAATTCGTGTGTATTATGTACACTAAATAAAAATTCTGCTTTCAGTGTTCATCGACACGCTGCCGCTGGTGAACTCGCCGGAGGTGTTCGGGCTGCACCCCAACGCGGAGATCGGCTACTTCAGCCAAGCCGTGCGCGAGATGTGGGGGCACCTCATAGAACTACAGCCAAAAACAAGTCAGTAAACGTGACTTTAAAAAAAATTAAATTATTTAAGTTTAAGGTTAATGTGGGGAAAGCCGGCATATAAAATGTATTGCTGGGGCCGTCATAGGGCAACTCTCGTATTTGTATAGTACATCGCTCAGACACAGAAAAGAAAAGCTTCACTCTTTCTGCTCTGTCGACCTTCTCTAAGTGGAGTATGTGTAAAAACGCAGGCGTTAAAAGCGACGAAAGAGCTTGTAGACGGTCTTCTCCGCATTGATGTTAGATTAGATAAGAATTGGAAAAATTAAAACTTTTTCAAAATGGACCTTTGGAATTTAATTCCTGTAAACTTTTCCGAGATGTTTCCCAACTATTCAGTATGCGGAATACAAAAAAATCAGTTCTTCTCATTATACAGGCTGTTTATTTAGTCACCTGCAAAGATCCAATATTATTGATCTAAAGTTATAGTTTTCCTCTAAGTTACCTGCTATTATATTGCACACAGCTGTATATATTCACCTTGTAAATTATTGCAGGTGACTAAATAAACAGCCTGTATAGGTATTTTATGTTTTCGATATTAAAACGTATGTTATAGTAAGTATGTTGTATTAGGCATATAAGTAGGTCACCTCATCTATTCAATATATCACTATTTAATTTTGCACAATATATTCCATGCTGCGCTCTACTAACAGCATTGGTTCTAAAAAGTAAGTACTTACCTCGGCCACTAATTACTAAGCCACTAGGTACTAAGTACATAAGTGTAAATCAATAACAATGATACTTAGCTTTTTGCATGTAATTGCTAATAATTGGATTTTTCTGCGTCGTTCATTAATAATGATTGTCGATCTAACCATCAAGTATTATATATGAGTAAAACTGACGATGAACGTTTGGAATGTTTTTTGTTGCTTTGCTAGACGGAACTGCAGGTGAGTTGCAAGATTTTATTATGGTAAACAGTTAATAATAATATTAATCAAATACTTTTTCTACAAATACCTATAAGAATAAAGTAAGGGGTGAAAGGTTTTTCCATAGGCGTTTCTTACCACGAACTAGTGGTGATACTCGAAGATACCTTTACATACGCAAATCACATTGTTGGCGGTTGGATCCACGCCACATTGTTCTGGTGTGACCGAGACGAATGAATATTATGATGACGCGCTCACACACCGAAGCGATGTATACATCCGCATCCAATGTGAAGACGCCTCGTCACAATGAGTATGCGTGCCCAGATGTTCTTTCCAGATGAACTATACGTTTGATAGAACCAGTACCTAATATACCTACGCATGCAATAGGTACCCGGGTGTGCTCCTGGAACTAGTTTTCAAACTCGGTCCCGCAATTCCCGGGTTTTCCATACACATTCAGTCCCGGGAGCATTCTCTAAATCCCTATACAGAACTCAAAATAAATACATGATTCTAAGCTCGTAATCTGTGGTGCAGGCGAAGGCGGCGGAGCCATGTCGCGAGAGGACTTCATCGACAACATCGCCGTGGACGTCCTCGGCAAACTGCCGCCGCTGTACGAAGTGTGGCGCGTGCGCAAGGCTTTCGAAATGAACCTGACGCCGACTGGTGTTGTGCTGCTGCAAGAACTGGAACGGTACTATATCATGCTACGGCATGATTTACGGCAATATTGCTCTGCTCACTATTTTATGCTCCTAGTGGCCAATGGGATATAACAGCGATTCTTTCGTAGCCTGTATCTCGTTGGAATAAGGTTTACTGTAGGATGGTCAGTTTAGGTACTGTATCTGTGATTTTTTTTCTTACTCATCTACATAATTACGAGTATTATTGTATTAGAAAAACGCTGACGAGTATTATTTATGTTATTAGGTGTTGATGTAAGATTTTAAAAACGCTGTAGCACACAGCAATTGCAAAATTCCTAAACTCCTGTTCTATAGCTGTTTTCTTCAGCCTGGTCCTTCTATTTCATTAGTTTCATCACAAATTTCGAAACCTCTCAGATAGAAAAATGGAGCTTTTATTTTATAAGTTCTATTGGAAAAATTCCAAATGGAAACTTCCTTAAAACCTTTATGATTTTTGTTAACATCACATCTATACAAGGCACTGTGGATCCGATCCGAACCTCTGGAAGTCATTACCATCACCGAAAAAAAGCCTCCCTAATGCTTAACCATGTTTTCCAGATTCAACCGCCTGATTAGCCGCATGCGCACAACACTGACACTTCTTCGCAAGGCTTTGGCAGGCGAGATCGGCATGGACGCTGTGCTGGACAATGTGTCCTACAGCCTGTTCAATGGACAGTTGCCTAATGTGTGGCGCGCACTCGCGCCGGCTACTTGCAAGGGGCTAGGAGGCTGGATGGACCACTTTATGGCTCGGACTAAGCAGTACACCGATTGGGTAAGCGATCTTTAACTCAAGTCATCTGAATGGGGCGAGCCGGTTTGTTTGATTATCTTCTTCGGGTCTCTCAGTACGCTGAATTGGTTGTTGTTTCATAGCCTGTGGATGGAACTTGAATGGATTCTAATACGGTTTGTCCCACAGACAACTCTCTAATATGTGACTCTGGCTTGCCTAATCAGGGATGAAGAATCGGCTACGTCTTGGATTCGGACCCAAAAGTACACTATATGAGCGTACCTATGTTTCATGTATATAATACTTTTAGAGATCGGTGTTTTCACTATCTTTCAACTTGCATTAAGAGATATCCTCGACATGAACTTTCTTTCAGGCTACAATAGAGGAACCAGTGGTAATATGGCTGTCGGGCCTGCACATCCCTGAGTCATACCTGATAGCGGAGATCCAGATTGCGTGCCGGCTGTACACGTGGCCCTTAGATCGTTCTACCCAGTTTACCCGTGTCACGCAATGGACTAGCCCTGATGACATCGAGGAGCGTCCAACTACCGTAAGACAATCACATGAATAGACTACCCTGACTTAACAACATCATAAGTGTTAGATATCTAGTATACCACCGTATCCATTTAAATACATGATTTTTGGCTTGGATTAAGCTAAGCACACTCTTCTCTGAGTGTTCCAGTGTAGTATTAACTCTTAGCTACTGACGTGAAATATTCGTACACGAATAGGTATGAACTTTATAACGATCGTGGCATGTGTTAAGGGTAACCATTTGCGAGGATAACCTGCGAAAATTTTCGTCACGGTAAACACCCGCCGTTCGTCAACACCCACATTTTCTAGTGATAGCATAATCATGATCGTGTTGCTACTCTATTCTAATTTTATTAGCTGGTGCATTTGGTGATACATTCAATTGTTGTAGGGTTGCTACGTCCGTGGCTTATACCTGGAGGGCGCACGCTGGGACCTCGAGGATAAGTGTCTGCGCCGCTCGCACCCCAAAGTTCTGGTGACGGAACTGCCAATCATGTACATCATACCCATCGAGTCGCATAAGGTCAAACTGCAGGTAACCAGAAAATTACTTAGGAACTTACCCTGACGTGGTGTCTCGCTAGTTCACTACGTGAGTATCATGTCTTGAGTCAAGACTCTTGACTCGACGACATCGCTTCATTCATATTCTGCACATACAAGCTCTAAGAAATTATTCTAGGGGAGGCAACACTATAGGCTATCATTGCAGGGCCCGCGCTTAGCCCCACTTTTTCAGCTAGAAAATGTACAAAGCTTGCACTCAGAATGATTGCACGGCGCGGTACTAAGCCCCACGCTTTCTCAGCTCAAAATGCACTGAGCTTGTGCTCAAATTGTATTGAGTGCCTGTAGGATACCTGAACATATGAGAGAGAGAGTAGAGCTTCTTACAGATACGCACCTAACAATTTAGTTGAATATAATTTATATTTTTCCTTTGTTAGAATACGCTGCGAACGCCAGTCTACACCACGTCGACGCGCCGCAACGCCATGGGTGTGGGTCTGGTGTTCGAATCCGACCTGTGGACCGCTGAGCACGCCTCCCACTGGGTGCTGCAGGGCGTGTGCCTCATCATGAACACGGACTAGAATACGCCATGGCGTGGGTTTGTGTTCGAGTCCAGCCCGTGGATTGCCGAGCCATGATGTGGGTCTGGTGCTGAGAGTCCAACCATTCATCATGAACACTGACTAGAATAGAGTACACAACGCGCCAGGAGCGAGTGTGCGAGCGGGCTATCTCTATAAATGTGTACATCAGTATGATAATAGTACGTAGCTACTAACACATGCTACGGATTCTGCATATCTTCGTAGTAAAAATTTTGGATTATATATCTCACGCAACAGTACTTTTTTTTTTCTTAATTGTTCTCATAGAAATTACAGTAAACTACCCAATGATTACCGCTAAAATACCAGGAACCTGTTTTGTAGACAAGTCACTGTTGCTTTGAAGTTGTCAAGTCTACCAATAGTTAGGTAAAGTTAACCCTGGCACTATTAGCGTTATTTACACTTTGTATGTTTCCAACGTCAGTATTTATTATTCATTTACTATTGTAATGACTATGTCTGCATTTTAAGGTAAAATGTTATAATAATGATGTAACCCTAATTATATTATTAAAGACTGATTTTTCAAAACACGTTTTATTTATCTGTGAATAAATTAAACATATGTATTAGATAATAGTTTTAGACTTAGCTTGTGGCAGACATAGATTATAGAAAGAGGAGCTCAAGAAGTCTTTAAGTGGCTGCCATTTCACCCAGCCCTTGTTCTGTAGGAATTCTTTGGTCTGCTCCTTTCCCGCATAGTGTGGGTCCTGAAAACAAATGTTAAGCTTCTCATTTTTGCTGAAACTTCATTTATTTTATATATGTATATGTATGTTTAATCATGATTCCGTACAAAGCTCTTGGATTCTATTTTAACCCCAGGCATACGTAGTATGATTCGTCGATCACATCACACACGGTAATAGAATTTCAACTTTAGCATTCTGATATAAGGTTCAAGATTGCACTTTCGGGAAATGTGACTTGTCTTCAAATAAATCATCAAAGCTGGATTAATTGGAATAGTATTTAAATTTTCTGGGAAAACCGTGTAGATTGATGCGGCCTGGAAAAGGGTTAAAATGCAATTTAACACATTCACTGCCAAGAATGTGTATGTGTGCTCATTTTGTACTAAAAATGAGGCACCCGGCACTGAAAGTGTTAAAATTATATTTGCATCTCCCTTTCCAGGGACTTGCGGGCTAGAGCGCGCCCAAGAGTTGTAGTTTAGAGACTATTTATTTACGTATTAACCTTTTGAACGCCAAGAACAGCTAAATTCGTCGTTACTAGTCGGGCCCACAGCACCAAGGACAACTTAAGGTGTTCTGTCATACGCTGTCAAAGTAACCTTCACACTTTCAAGTAAGGTTTACATTAGCTTGCTCACGCCCGGGACTGGCGTATCAGTGACATTTTTGTTTATGACATAAATCATTCAAAAGGTTAATTGAGTACAAGAACAGTCTAATACCATAGGGCATGCCTAAATTTTATATGGCAAAAATTACCATTCTATAACATCATCTTTTTGTATTTTTTTATTTGGATTTTAAAGAGGTGATTACTGTGATTCGGCTTTTATTATGTACTTTTTAAAATTTTGACCATCAAAAGGTTAAACAGTCCCAATAGTTATATAGTGAGGTGACAACTAAAACTCCCTAATTGCATAAAAATAAACAAAAAATCAACCTTGTTTTGTTATTAGTATTGTTCACTATGGTTATGAATTTGTGGTTATCACCTGACGATATACATATACCCGTCAGTCTCAGTCAGCACAAATAAAAAAAACCGGCCAAGTGCGAGTCGGACTCGCACACGAAGGGTTCCGTACCATCTATAAAAACGGAAATAATTACGTTTGTTGTATGGCCCCTTAAATATTTATTTTATTCTGTATTTTAGTATTTGTTGTTATAGCAGCAACAGATATACATCATCTGTGAAAATTTCAACTGTCTATCACGGTTCATGAGATACAGCGGAGCCATAGTAATAGGGTCCCGTTTTACCCTTTGGGTATGGAACCCTAAAAAAGAGTCAAATATCTCAACATAAAGTAAGATAAAAATCTTACCACAATCAAAAGACTTGCTTCAGAATTGTCAGTATGAATTCCCATGATGCCCTTCGAAGAGCAGTCAACATCTCCACCCATCATAATAGGACTCCCGAACATCTCAAAATGGGTCTTCAAAGTGTCCACTATGGTGTTTAAGTTATCTCCTTTGTTTACGTGGATTATTTTACATGGGATGTCATATAGCTTGTCTATCACTAAACACACCTGAAAATAAAATAGATTTGAAAAATAATTCTAGTTTCTGAAACAGTTAAATCTATATTTTTTATGTAAATGACAGTTAAAAATATAGTTCTTCATATTAATTAACTTCTTAACAAATTCACTGCCAGGAACCCACCTGGTGGGCGCTCGTGAACTTTGTTCAGATGCCGGACAATCCGCTGGGTGGGTTGTTTTGTATGCAGCTATAGACCACCGGTTTCTGGGGTAGTGCGCCGTTTTTTGTCTGGCAGTGAATGTGTTAATGAATGTTGTAATTATACAGAATTTTGACTCATGGAGCTAATAATCCTTAGAGATATATAATCACATCTTTCACTTCCACTCCCGGAGCATATAGCTCTAATGATACCTCTCTGGACAGCCAATGAAGGCAAGCCAGAGCTGAGAGTCCTGCGGGTCCCCTTGGGGTCCACTCCGACCGAAGACACGCTGGAGACCCTGACCGACTCTCTGGAGCACTCGAGTCCGTGGGGTCATTACTCCCCAACAGCTCACCACAAGCTGCCCTGCAGGCTTATTATTATTTTAGTTTTTATTTTGTAATTCAACATTTAGAGACCTTATACATCCCTAAGTAATAATAATACTTTAGTTTGCATTCATATTTTCAGTGAATTGTATTTTATAATTGTTCATGTGCTTGTTTGTGCTTGTATGTAAATTCTATATTGATGTGTAAAAGTGCCCTTGCGTTGCGTTGTAGTGTTTATTTGCTGAATAAATGTTGAAGTTTAAGTCCAATACCAGTTACCCTTATATAATATACAAATTCATCAAAAATAATCTTAAAGATTAATCATGTAAGTTTTTTCAAGTTTGTTTATGTTAAGTGTGTAAATGTCTCCATTTTATAGATTATTGTCTGCTTGTTGCAGAAAATTAAAGTTATTACTTTTCTCTCACCTCAAAACTGCCAATCCATTGCCTAGAACCTAAAAATGATCTAGGTTTGTCTTCCAGGTCAATCAAAATCTCTTGAATCTGTCTGATAGATGGAACCTCTACACTTATCTGGTAATTCTGGTTCATCCAGGAACATAGCGTTTGTAATGTTCTGTAACCACATCCCCAGCCCTGGGAAATTATTAAAACTGTTAGTTCATAATAAAATAAATGTGATATAAGTATAGTAAGATCTGTAAGTTGTAGTTTTTAGGTTAGAAAAGTTATATTTTACATTAGAATGATGCATATGCATACCCTATCATCAAATCCATCACATAAATAATGGTAATATTCATATTTTCCAGAAACTAAATGATTGTTTCCCGAAGAAAATTTAATTTCAGCGCCTTCGTGGACGTTTGACAACAAACTTGTCATTGTTTTTTTTTAATGTCATTCCATTTCACGTGACTTAAGAACTTGGGACATTACTTGTTATGCCTAAGTATTTCCAAGTGAGTGGATTTTTATTGTCCTCAGTTGACTTTTATTGTTTTAATAATTTAACAGTAGTCGACTTGTTGAATTTAATTCTAGTAGCCGCAAAACAAACCTAAACTTCTCACTGCAGCCACATTCGAGAATTTCTGTTTTACCCTATGGTTGACTGGTAGAGAATGCCTTAAGGCATTAAGTCCGCCATTTGTACTTATTTTTATTGTGTAATAAAGTTTAAATAAATAAATAATTAATAAATAATGTTACATTTACCGACATACTTATCCTTCGGAAATTATAAGCAAATAAAATACGAAAACATGTTTATTGATTAATTAGTGCCTGATAAATACAATGTTATTAGATAAGTAGGTAACTGAAACTATGTTTAATAAGTATCCAATCAAATTAGCAATAAGCAGAAATACATAATTGCCGTGGCGCCTATCAATTTAATATACCTATTTGTTTTCCTTGTTCATTTTCTGAGAGTTGGTTACAAAACAAGTCGGTTTCCGGATAAGCCCGTCTTAAATAACAAACACATGTAGTGCTAAGTGCTAGCGGTACGCCAAAGAACGCTGCAAATTGTGTTAAAAGCATAGATTTAAAAGCTGTTAATTATGTTTGTGGTTAAAAGCATGAAAATCGGATATGATTGATCTTTAGGCCATTTGAATCAATTTGACCCGTAGAACTAAAAAAAATGGAGAGGAGTTATGACGTCTTTTTCATAGAAGTAGGGTGCCCGCCCGCTATGCTATAGTTGTTGGCCACTCTTAACAATAAGAATTCTATTAGCTTGTTTCTTTCTGATTTGTTAGGAGTGGCCAATTACTATGTAGTGAGCAATAACTATAGCAGTCACCCTATATGGTGAGCATTAGGCACAGAAGTGATTGCGGACAGATCTCCGGTAGACACCCAGCAGCCCCCCATTCACGGCAGGACTGCCTTGCCTATCCTGTGAAGCGGACTGCAATGCAAGGATGTGAATGGGGGGTTTTGCCGAACGTCATGCAGGCCGCGACAATATTTACAATCCGGCATAACAAGGTGGCCTGACTGCCGTGAATGGGGGGCTTTAGCTGTTCGCACGGTAGATGCCTACGCGTAGACCAAAATAGCGTTATTCGGCGGGTCTGGGGTTGGACATGATCGGACGACTGTATCGGACGTTCGCCTGCATAGTGCATACACTAATGCCGAGTCCCGACACGGACGGTCTTGCCAGTTATTATGCAGTAGGTATCCACTAAGCACAAGGGGGCTTGCCGCCCTAATGCCCTATAGCCCCGCATTCATTGTTTAAACGTTTACAGAACACACAATAATAAGAAACATAGTAGGTATGACTTATATAAATGTATTAGGCCATAATTTATGGTAGGTACGGTAACAATGATCAAGTAATACGAGACATCCGTATCCAGAAAAATACTTTTGCTCCTATGCGAAAACACTTGTGCAAAAAAAAATATTTATCAAGGTGTTTCAAAACCGCTTATAAATCAAACAAATAAAAATAGCCTTTATTCCCTGAAAAGTTTCCATGATTATGAACTTATTTATCGTATAAAATAAAATAACGTACAAAATAAAATTAAAAAATTTAAATTAGGTATTAAACAATTAGTTTATTATGCGGGATCGTCCATCTGGACGAAGACCTCCTCCATCCCATGCCAGTCGTTTCTGTTTTGGGCCAGGCGGGTCCAGTGGTTCCCGGCAACTGACGCGACGTCGTCTTTCTAGCGGCGAAGAAGATGTCTATGTTTGCGTTTGCCCTCTGCCCCTATGGTAAACCACTGCAAAACACGTTGACTCCATCGATTGTCGTTTAGTCTTGCGACATGCCCTGTCCATTTCCATTTAAGTTTTGCAGTCATTTCTAGTGCGTCGATGATCTTTGTTTTAGACCTTATGTCGCTGCTCCTGATGCGGTCATTCAGTTTGTAACCTAGCACACTGCGCTCCATTGCTCTTTAGCAAGTCCTTACCATTTTTTTACAGGATTCTGTTGAAGCCCATGTTTGACAACCGTATGTGAGAGTTAGTAATACGTTCGAGTCCATTATTTTCTTTTTAATACGGAGCGGAAAATTGCCTTTAAATATACTTTTAAGTGACCAGTATTTCTTCAAAAACACTAAATTTCCTTAACAGTTTTGTATTTACCTATATTGTTTCCATCCGTTTACTTATACATATGATAGACGGAAGGTGAGTATAAATATTAAGTCATCATCATCTTCCTAGCGTTGTCCCGCCTTTATGCCGCAGTTAATGTGTGCCTGATGGGATCCCAAGGATTGGCATAGTCATTCGTATTGACGAAAGCGACTACGATCTGAATCTGACTTTTCAACCCAGAGGGGAACTATTAGGCATTGCTTATTAGGATTAGTTCGGATTTAAAATCGCTCGCTCTTAAGAGGCTGCCAATACCTAAAGCGCGCACTGCCTATTTGTATCGGAGTAAATGAGATAGCACTGTCGCATGTTACTGGGCCTGGGCAAGGGAATAATAAGAAAAATATTTAAATAAAAAAAGTGGATTATTAGTGTAATATTTAACTCGACCACGGTTTAGATATAAATGTTTTGAAATTGTGATTTTAATTGCAGACCCATAAGTCAAAACAATAAAGACATAAAACCGTTTAATTGTGATTTTAAGACCAATCTTTGCAATTATTTTCTATCGAGCCGATTTCGTTCAATCATGTATCGAGTACAACCACGGTCTTTGAAATATAATTAATATGAACATATATTTTTCTTACTTGACTAAAACAAATAGTCTTTCTTAAAAAACTGTTTAAGTAACATCAATTTCAAGGACATTGGGTGTTGACAGCCTCTTAAAGACTACCAACGCTTTAACACTTTCAATGCCAAGCGCCCCATTTCCAATACAAAAAGCTCCCACCTAGCAGGTTCTTGACAGTAAATCTCTTAAAGTATAAATGTATTAAAATGACGTGTAGGTAGGTATAGGTAGGTAAATATAGTCTGGCAAAGGCCCAGTAGGTCCGGGCCTAGGGCGGCGAGATATTAGGGGCGGCAGTCTATATGATGGGTGCTGAGAAAGGGGCAGTTGCGTATACTTGGCGCCTAAAAAATATAGGAGAAAAGGCGCGATATTCATACTTCGCTCTATTCGCTCCTACGTTTTTCCAATTTGCTGTCCTCTTTTCTACTATTTAATTGCCATAGGTAGTACCTAATAGATTATTTACTTTGGCAAATCAACAACAACGAGCAAGCTTACCTACGAGTACAAACTTTGACGACTCGACTATTTTATTTACCTAACTAATAGGGGTTTTTAAGAAACATTTTTTGATAAAGTTAATATATTTGGAGATAATCGCTCCGAAAGAAAAATAAAATGTGTCCCCCCCCTCTAACTTTTGAACCATAGGTCCAAAAAATATGAAAAAAATCGTGGAAGTAGAACTTAAGAAAGACATTAAATAGGAGCGCGATGCCATAAAAAAAAAAAAAAAAAAAAAAAAAGACATTAAATGAAAACTATAGCGAACGTGATCAGTTTAGCTGTTTTTGAGTTATCGCAAAAAGTTTTCCCTTCATAGTAAAAAGACTTACTTTAATTAGGTACTGATTATGCAAATTTGCCTATTTGTTCAACTTGGGTGAAAGGTACCGTTTCATCCCTTGGTTAACAATTTACTATACTTTAAGCTCCAGTTTAGCTTATTGTGACGGAAGAGTAACTACGGAACCCTACACTGAGCGTGGCCCGACATGCTCTTGGCCGGTTTTATTTCATTTATATAATTTATCGAAAAAAAAACTAGTTACGAGATTTAACTTTGCACGTGTTTAAACTCATTACATGTGTTTACTTAATTATTACAAGAATTGACTCAGGAAAACGCTCGCATTCACAATTTGTTTGGGTTGTCAATATTTGCTCGGGTCGGGGGGTTATCCGCGAGTATATAACGGAGCACCTCTGAGTCTCGCCAGTTGTCGGTGTCGATGTGGTAATTGGACATTGTCAAAAAATCATCATGAAGGCTGTAGCGGTGAGTTAGATTTATACGGCCTACATAAGTCTAATGTATAAGGTAATCGTTGCAATGTTTCACATCCTAATCACAACAATATTATGTGATTTGATATACAAATGTGCTAGTTGCGGAAAGTTCTAAAACCTTGGACAGTTCTTACATATTTCGGAAACATTCTTTATTTCCGATAAAATTTCCTTGCCTCTTTACGTCTTTTTATTTGAATATGGAACACCTATGAGCGTTGCGAAAAGTTTCCAAAAGTTGAACAATTTAGAAAACTATTATTTTTATGAAATGTACGGAATGATTTTTTTCTTAACCTGTTTGTCACCTCTTTAAGCCTCTCAATTTGAACATGAAATACGGATGAAGATGCTAATTAATGGGACAAGTGTCAAGTATTGGGAAACATCCAGGGAATGCACCCGGTAATGATATTTGTATGACATCCCACAACAATACAAACAAAGATCGGAAGTCTCCCAAACGGTTATATGTGCTCAATTTAAATTAAAGCTAGGTCGAGGCCAAATGTTTCGTCAGTTATTAGGGTTAAGATAAGTAGGTATGTATGTTGTTAAATTAGGCAATATTAAATGTCAATCAATAATGCAAAGGTAAAATCGTAAGGGAGTCTAAATTTATATAGGTCTCCAACACCTTAACCTTAAAATAATGAATCATAGTTCATATTCTAATCAACTTTTGGACGTTGTAGTTCTGTTTAGTAACGCAGAAGATAACCATGATAGAGTCTGTTCGGAAAGAGAAGTCGTGGAACTCGTGGAATCTATTGGGCCCCATACGTTCCATGACTCTTCTCTTTCCGCACAGACTCTATAATTCCTTTAGGAAACTGGAAGGAGGAATGATCTAGTTTAAACTAGATTTTATGGTTTCTACGATTGGGAAATGTGGTCTCCCCTAAGCTCTGCTAAGCTCTGAGAGTTCTGAGACCTTAAATATTACTACATGTGGAAGACTGTTTTCTTCTTGTTATTTCTTAACTAGTATGTAGTTCGCCCCGAACCGAGAACTCGCGGTTCGCCAAAAATATAGATCAATTGAATGTACTTAGTCGGCAAAGGATCGAAAACCACGTGAGATTTATTGCAAAGTCTGTGGAGCCCTTAACTGATAGATTATAGCCACCATAGAGATTAAAATAAACTGTATCTGTGGTATGGTAAGCCGTATCTTTCTTGTCACATACCTACATTATGTTAATTTTATTTCCTTCTTATCTTGCTAATTGTTTTAAAACCGTAAATTACAAAACAATAAATGTGTACACCGAGCACTCGATTTTACGTCTACTATACAGACGCAGATGACCTATCTGACGTACGGTCTGGTTTAGCGGTTGCTGGGTAGTGACCCTGCCTATGAAGGCGATGGTCCCGGGTTCGAATCCCGGTAAGGGCATTTATTTGTGTGATGAGCACAGATATTTGTTGTTCCTGAGTCATGGGTGTTTTCTATGTATTTAAGTATTTACAATTATATATTATATTTATCGTTATCTGAATACCCACAACACAAGCCTTTTTAAGCTTACTGTGGGGCTTAGTCAATTTGTGTAAGAGTGTCCATAAATTTATTTATGGTAAAACATCACAAAAATACAAGTTTGTTTAAATACCATATAATTAGGGTTTTATGGATGGCTTAGTGGCACGTAACCATAGCAACGAGTGACAACAATTATCTATAACCAAATTTTGTACTGCCCAATATTTACGTACAACGCTTTTTTATGGCTGGCGATCTTTGTTATCTTCAACATTTAGCCTGATAAGCGCGATTACTGTCAATTTGTCAACGGAATCTCTAGTTGTGTCAGACATAGATAATCTGTCTATTTACTTGAAGCGTGTAATAAACGTATTTACTGTGCAATTACTTGAAGTGTGCGAGTTACATTAGTAATTTTGTGAGGTTAGTTAAATGTGTTAATATTACAAATAAATTAATTGAAGTAAACAATAACAAAAATCGAGTGATTGTGAGTACCTAAGTCTAATATTTTATCAGTGAGACGCATGATAGATAAGCAGAATTCATTCAACCTGTTTTACTACTCATAAATCGTAAAACTCTACATTTATGATTTCTTAGACCAGTACCCCTAGTGTACATTTATTAGACAGCGAAACGTGACGTACGCGTTTGCGTTAAATCTCATTTTGTATGGGATTTAGACACAGCGCGCCAAGCTCAAAATCCCATACAAAATGAGACTTAACGCAAACGAGTAAGTCACGTTTCGCTGTCGAATAAATTTACACTAGGGATACAGTTTAGGTGTTATGTTATTTGTATAATTTTTTGATGGTTTTATGGGTACCTACTACGTTGGCACTTAGTTACCTACATGACGAAAATAAAGAGGCAACGTTAAGTCTACTAATTGTGTTTACTTTGTTGATGATACACGTTTTTATAATGCATTAAGTGCGCAATAAAAGTCCGCTATAATATTCCGCAGAGTTCTTTCTAATTCTAAATAAAACGGCTAAGAACATGTCGGCCATGCAAAGTGTAGGGTTCCGTAATTACCGTTCTGTCAGAATAGGCTAAACGGGGGTTATTAATAAGTTAAGTATCATTTACATAACAAGCATAAGGGAGCTTCGCAGCGCATTCTACGTCTTTTTACTAAGAAGAGAAGACTTTTTGCAATAACTCAAAAACTGCTGGACCAATAATGTACGCTATAGTTTTCAATGAAAGTACTTATTGTTAAGATTTTCTTTTACGATTTTTCCTTATTTTTTGGACCCATGTTTGGTTTGGTCAATATTTTAAGTTTTTTTGACCCATGGTTCAAACGTTATAAATATTTCAAAATTATGAAATTGGAGGGCATCGAGCAGTCACACGGACTCTCGGTGAAGTATCTTTCAGCTGAGTCGTCATTGGATAGCCTTAGCGTGTTGTATTTTTTGTTATTATTTGGAGCGGCTATACTACTTATTTTTAAGAAGGCTAAGGCTAAGAATTTTAATGGCTTAAAGGGGGTAGAACTAAAATAAAAAAGGTGATTTTGGCCAACTTTTAGGGCCAAATACGAGTCCGTGTCATAGTTCAAAATGTAGAGGGGGGGGGGACATTTTTTTTCTTTCGGAGCGATTATTTCCGGAAATATTCTAGTACTAACGATCACGCGGACAGACCGACGGACATCGCGAAACTATAAGGGTTTCCAGTTCCCAGTTGACTACGGAATCCTAAAATGGATTGTCTTACTGATTTAAATTTAATACCTACCCAACTATTTGTCTTCAAAGTCAAATACATATACCCATACTTGTACAAATATGTACTAAACAAGCCCATGGTATTGTTTGTATAATTATTAAAATTGTTGTAATAGACAGCGCCGTTAGTTGTGTCCTTGGACATATTATTTTTCTCACCTTTATTCTGCATTTTAAAGTTCCTTGTTTTTAGAGCGCCGGTGTCACGTACTTGTGTTTATTCAGTGATTTTCACATGATGGCCTTAAATCAACTTTACTTACTATTTAACAATATGTAATCTTCAAGACAATATGCATATTAATGAATTATTCGTAACAGTTTTGGCATTTATAAGTCTTATAACTAATTACCTAAGTAAGTACTTTATATAATTAATTACAATAGTTGAATAGGTATTACGTAGGTAACTAGGTGCCTACATAACTAATATTTCTTTGATAAACTGCATCACTCTCGTCTATTGCGTTACGGAATTTGCAGAGGAAGTACAAGGATAAAAAAAAAATTAAGCGCGTGTTATATCTACACGGTCGCCCCAGGAAAGCCGGTCGACATCCCTAAAAAAAAATCGTTTGTTATATGGGAGGCCCCTTAATTTTCTGTTTTATAGTTTTTTTTGTTATAGCGGCAACAATTCAACTGTCTAACTATCACGGTTTATGAGATACAGCCTGGTGACAGACGGACGGACGGACGGACAGCGGAGTCTTAGTAAAAAAAAAGTGCCCGGCAACCATGTACCTAATGAGCGCTTGACCCCAGTTTGCCTAAGAGTTCCAAGACTTGACTTATAAATACAAAATTCTAAAAGTAGATAACTTATTACTGTATGGTATTATGTTACACATTAGAGTTTAAGTACATTAAATCCATTAGTCGCACGTTTTTTTTTAAATTTTAACTAAAATACCTATGTTAGGCGGTCTGATTATAGCCTATAAAGGGATATTACGTTTTATTATACTCAAATCATACGTGTTACCATGGTTTAACCGAGAAATCTAGCCTTTATCGTCTTTTACTTTAAAACCACTGCGTTTTTTGAACACCTTTAAAAATCTTAATAATTCGTACCTACAAGTACCTACTTAGCTTAAAGTACCTACCTTACCTTAAAGTACGTACCTTCTTAATTATAAAATGAAGCTAATTAAGTTTTATTATTGGTGTTTGTTAATACTGATAGGTAGGTACTTATTACTTCCGAATACTACCAACCTAGATTAAAACATAATTATGCTATCTGCAACTGCACGTCGACTGCGCACTATATTACTACGGAACACTAGTTGATTAAATCTTAATACTTATCTACATACCTATACATATTTCATAGGTTACCTAAGCTACCCAAACAATAAGATTGCAGCCAATCTGTTTTTTACATTTCGCGAACAGCCACATAATAGATGACTCAAGCGTGATTATTCTGCACTTCATTGTCAAAATTTGAGAGAACTGTATCTTATCTAAAAGATAACAAGAATATATAAACAGATTCCTACAGTAGCATTGGTTTAGAATCTTTATAGTACTCAGTATAAGCTGACGGCTTAAGTGATTTATAATCTTAGGAAAATAAATATATTTGAACTGATTTACCATGAATCATATTCGTGTGTTTCAGATTCTTCTTCTGGCCGCCATTGCTATGGCTTCTGCGCAAGGTGGTGAGTTCAAATTAGTTTTTTAACACATACCTACTTAGATTAAATGTCTAACTAGCCGTAATAAACCATTTTTTGTATGTTTTTAATATCAGCTCAGCTCCTGTTTCGTCTTAATATCAACAATATTGGAATTCTCAATCTCAATTCTTCTTCGTTAGCTTAAATACCTGTCAAATGTATAATACAACAGTTCTACATACCTACACAATACTTATTCAAAAGTTTATTGAGGTTATTGCAGCAGACCACCATACTACCTACTGAGGCAGTCATGATGGAGGAATAATTTTTAAGAAAAAAAAACCGACATCAATAAGGGAGACCGGGTGAAAGAAAGATGATTGTTGATTTTGGATTTCATACAATGAAATGAAAAAAAAAACCTGCGCCTAATTATGTAGAAAAGGAGGTAAAATGTTTTTTTTTGTCACTGCACCCACCTTGACACATTTCAGATTTGCCCCATGGTTGACTGGTAAGATACCCGGAATAGGGTATTCGGCTGTATTTAAAATAAATTATTTCACACCATGCATGAAATAAAGTACCAGATAATTATTAGGAAAACATAGGTAGCAGTTATTTTTAAACACAAGTTCTATATAATAAATAGGATAGAAAAATAAAAAAGTAGGTGAGTTGACCGTGACATTGTGCAAAGTGCATTGTGTGTTTATTATGTGCATTGTAATTTTTTTTTTGGGTTTCTTGCCTGCCTAATAAAGAATTTATTTATTATTATTTAAAGTTTCATATGAATTTGTTCATATGCTTGATTTGTTGATGAAAATACTAAGATCACTATATACATGCCTTTAACATTTGAGGAGTTACCTCGATTCCTCGTGAACCCCATCGTCAGAACTCGAACTTGACAAAAAAATTCTTGAAAACCTAATTTGCCTAACAAACATAACGAAGACGACAAATCGCCAAGCAGGAACTATGCGTCGTTGAAGAGTTCCATTCTGATCAGCATCAGCAGTTCCACTTCATCGAATGTCACTTTTTTAAATGTAAATGCTTGATTTGTTGATGAAAATACAAAAATCACTGTATGTATGCCCTTAACATTTGAGGAGTTCCTCATGAATCCTATCATCAGAACTGAGTTTTGACAATAACGGGACCAATCTGTATAGATAGATAGATAAATATTATAGGACATTATTACACAAATTGACTAAGTCCCACAGTAAGCTCAATAAGGCTTGTGTTGAGGGTACTTAGATAACGATATATATAATAAATACTTAAATACATAGAAAACACCCATGACTCACGAACAAATATCCATGCTCATCACACACTAGGCCAGAGCGGTCGTCTGTATATATACAAATTCAATCAAAAAAATAATTTTCAAGATCGGTTTAGAAATGACAGAGTTATGAAGTAACAAACGTAAAAAAAAACTATTTATAACTGCTACTCCTGACTTTTGCCTGATCTGTAGATTTTTTTGTAAGCTGATTTTTGTGTTGCTGAATTACGTTCTTCTCCTTCTTCCAGTTAACGTAGTGGACAACAACCCCGGTCCTGGACAAGGTACCAAATTGTATTACTATTACTTATGTGAAGTCAATTTACGCAAAACCTTGCCCTTCTTTTAATTTTAATACTTTATTTTGTTTCTTACAGTCAATGTTGTGGAACAACCGGGTGATGCAGGTATTTTTTTTAATGGCTATTACGTATGCTTATTAATTAATATATTGGCACAAAACTGATTTGCAGAGCAGTATAAGTATTTGTCTTAATACTCTAAATACATAGACTTTTTTGTTTAAAAGCTTGATTTTTCTGTTTCTTGTTCTAATGCATGCCTTATTTTTTCCAGTCAAAACAGTTGGACAACCAAATCAAGGTATATTACTCAGTCATGTTACACCCCTTCATTTATGTACTTTTATTTCATTACTTATCATAAGTAGTGGAGGTCAACATTAAATTTCATTAAATAATAAAATTAACTAAAGGTTAAGTTTTGGTCGTTTTTTTAACTACGTCGGTGGCAATCAAGCATACGGCCTGCCTGATGGTAAGCAGTCTCCGTAGCCTATGTACGACTGCAACTTAAGAGGTGTTACATGCGCGTTGCCGACCCTAACATTTGATTTGATACTGGAAATAAAATACAAATAATATTTAGTTGTCCCCGTAGATATCTACTACCGGTATTGAAAAAGACATCTACTGTCTGACAGCCTACTGTAGAATATTTTACAATACCTTAGTTAAATCTGGCTTCTTGGGTCACTTAGCGCAACATGCAACATCCCACTAACCCAGATTAACCGGTTAAACCGTTTAACCCAGTGACAAATGGTACTGGTAACCATGGTAATTCCAGGTTTAACCGATCAACCCTGGGTTAGTGGAATGGTGCAAGTGGCCTTTATACTTTTTACGATCTGAATACTACTCGTATCTACGAAAATTAAATGAGCACCACTTGGTCGGTTATCAATAAGGCATAACGATTTCGTGGGAAAGCCGGCATATTGAAAGATAATATGTGGCTTCCATGAGAGAAGGGTCCTTAATGCTTTACGTGTATTACAGAAAGCAACAAATTGTGCCACATTCTGGCAGAATTTTACGATTAATTTTTTATTTTAGGTGTTGATTCCGCCTTCTACCGACCGTCTACTGGTGGCGACAACATTGTAATCAGTAAGACCATTACTTCTTTAACATTTACATTTTTATAGAGAAAAGGCAATCTACATAATAATATTGATGCTGTTTCATTTTCGAAAATACAATAACCGGCTAAGTGCTTATAGGACCACGCATAATGAAACCAGTACCTTTCCTTTAGAGATATATATATAGAAAACTGGGCAATTAATTGGCTATATGCAACCTCTACCTCATCGAGCTCGTTATGTCATCGTATTAAATATTTATACATAGCAGATTACTATTTAAAGAAAAAAAAATTTACAATTGGCTAAAATTTTTTCTTCTGCTCAATTTATGCTATGATTATTTCAGGTAATCCGGATCCAGGCTTCTACCTGGGCGGTGCTAACACCGGTGGTTAGTATAATCATGTATTATACATAACTTCTCACATCGTATCAGCTAAGGCGCTAAAGTAGAGTAGAGTAGGTCTTTTTCTGAGAACTCTACATTCTGAGGACGTCACTTTGTGAGTTCATCACTTAATAAGATCGTCACTTTCTGAGTTCATCACTTTCTGATTTAGTCACTTTCTGAATTAATCACTTTCTGAGTTAACCACTTTCTCAGTTTGCTACTTTCCGAGTTTATCACTTTTTAGTATAGTAAAATTTAACCTATACCTACCTGCACGAACAATGGATACCAGCAACCAGATTAGCTATACGGCATTTTGTCCAAATTTTACCTAAGATTCATACAGGTCTTCACATATAGATTTTCATCATGATCAGACCAAAAATGCAGAAATCCGAGATACGTTTTGTTACATTAAACCCTTAGACATCCACTTTCAACATACAGGCTGTTTATTTAGTCACCTGCAATAATTTACGGGCTGAATATACAGGTCATACTGAGCAACTTTTACTATGGGACCAAACCCGGAATCGCGAAAAAAAAACTCTCCCATAGAAAATGTCAAGGCCAGACAGCAAAAATGTATGAGACAGCCAATTTTTTTTCGTGATTTTGGGGTTAAAGTTGCTCAGTGTGACTCATATATATTCACCCCGTAAATGATTGCAGGTGACTAAATAAATACCCTGTATTTGGCAGAGAAATAAAAAAAAAAACAAGATTGGACCTTTCTTACAATTTCGACCTCAAATACTACCATAAGTATGACATCATCAAAACGTGACCTAACTCGAAAGTGACCTTTTAAGAGGGGGCTAAAGTAAGATTACAGTTTATATATTTAATTTAAATAAGGGCAAATGCCATATAAAATTCACTCACAAACACTACATTTCGGAAGGCAATCAATGAATCTTTGCCAATGGTAAAATGAGATAACAATATAAAATAAACAAGAATGACGATCCTTTTATTGAAGTGACTTTAGATACTCTTTAATACTGATTTGAATTAAGTGAAATAATATGACAGTTGCAATGAAATGAAGATATGAAAATATTTATTTTGTATATGGTCCGTCATCTCTGTCATTTTTTTTGATGTTTAAACATTTTATTTACGATAACAATAGACATAATGGCTGAGAGATATTACTATACGCAGCTTAAATATATATAAATAGGCCCTTGAGGCATTGTAACAAGGATTTTTTTTATTCGTCCGCGTACAAGATGAATAATAATTAAATGGTACTAACAAGTTAAGCTACCTAGTTATAACATCATTACCTAATTGTTTAGTAACACACTTTAGAACAATAAAAAACGGTTATATTTTTTGTATTTTCCTTACAAAGTGCCGCGTTTTATTACGCTTGAGTGTAGCCTTCAATTTTTCTAATGATCTACTCTAAGCATGTGAACTGGCTCTATCTATTTTTTGTAATTTGTAACAATTATAATACACAAATCTTTTAACAAAAGCGGATATTACGCAAAACTCTGCGTAGGGGGCCCCTCTAGCACATACTGAGGCCACTGAGGGCTTACCGCGAAACAAGAAAATCGAAATTTCGCTATCTGCCTCTCTATCACTTTTGCGTATTCGAACGATAAAGATGCAGTTATCGATATTTTGATGTTCGCGTTTCGCGGTAGACCCCTGTAAACAAATCACCTTGATGCATCGATGTCATAGTGAAAACTTCTCAAAAAACTTAAAGCATAGTACTCGTATGTATGAGTATGGTTTAGAATATGTGCTAGTACAGCTCTCTGGCGGCAGAACATTGCAGTAATACTCCCTACTTTTGTCTTTGAAAATATTGATTAGGTACCTATATATAAACTAATTTAAAATTATTGTTTAAGGTGGTTCGACTAGGTTACCCAAAGCTTAAACCTCACTAGATGGCGCCACAATTGCAAATTTTGAGTTTTAATTTTTTTGTGGAGTAGTCTTTGGTTTTTCTATACTGTAAATTATGTTTAGCGCACTCTTTAAATAAATATTGAACTATTAAAACAAACATTGAACACTTCATTGTACAAAAACTACCCCTTAATGTTGACAGAATGTTTCTTGACTCTATTTCTAACTATCACTCACACATTCAAACAGTCGTACTGGGATCCTTGTAGTAGACAATTTGGCACAGAGTGAGTAGGCTTCAATAGCGTTGCGGTATGTACGTGGAAATACATGCAAGAGGATGTGGGTTCGAGACTCTTTAATTTTTTTTTTTTATCAGTATTATCAAGTACCTATTATTAATAAATTATTTTATGAGAAATATGAGCGTTTTTCCATAAAAATATTAAAAATCTGATTCTCACACATCATGATATTTTTGGGTTCTTCCAACTCAGAATCACTAGCATAATCAATCCTCGTGCTATAAAAACCCGAAAATTTGTATTGAAATTTTAGTTTTACACTGAAATTTCTTTCACACTAAAATGTGACGTAATGGTATGGATATTTTAGGATATCTTTTTTTAATGCTAGGGTGGAGAAGATTCTAAGTAGAATGAACCTAAGAAAGTCCAAATTTGTAAGTCAGATTTTCCGGTATTTTTTTTTAAAAAAAAAACGCTGTTTTCCCTTACTGCCTTTAAAAAGGTAGGTACTATTTTACAGTAGAATTAAAACCTTTTTTTACGATACATTTAATTAAATTACAGTGAGTTACAAAATTGCATGGCCTTCTATTTATAACCATTATAAAAAGAAATGAGATATTTACCATGTTTGTTTATATTATTGATTTCCCGATATTTTGACACAACTAGAAGTTTCACACAATGCCTAGGGAAAGAAAATTATTTATTTATTTTATTTATTGTCAATTTCATTCAACGGATCACATCATATCCAATTTATGTGTTTATGTATTGCATTGTTTTCTACCTAGTTGGTTATTAAATTCTGTTACTGCAATAATCTTTATCTACATAAAATATACAAACGAAAGTTTAATAAAGTATATATTAAAATGAAGTACACAAAATCAGGAATTACATATGACAATATCATTCAAAATCGTCTCCTCTGGCTTTGACACAGGCCCTCAAACGACGAGGCCAGTCATCGATAGCGGCACGCACGATTGTCATGTCTAATTCCGTCACTGTCTTAACTATGGCCCGCTTGAGGGAGTTAAGATTTGTGTGGGGTTTAGCACAGGCTTTCTCCTCAATAACCTGCCATATGGCATAATCCAGGGAGTAAGGTCCGGGCTGGAGCACGGCCAGTCTTCGTGGGCAATAAAGTCAATTTTGTTCCTTCGAAACCAGGCTTGAGTTGTTTTTGCCTTATGTGCAGGAGCTGAGTCCTGTTCAAAGATCCATGGCTGGTTTTGAAATAGGGTGTGGCTTAAGGGCTTCACTATTGGTTCGAGAACGGTTTCCAGTTTCCGGTTTTCACACCTTTTTCACAGAAATGAATCTGTGTTAGCCCTGAGTATGACACACCCAAAATCATGTTTGGCGGGTGCCCACATTTGTGCAACGCAATAGGGTTGTTTCCATCTACAAATCTTAGGGCATAATTGTATCCCAATAAATTCTTTTGGATTATAAGAACATGTTAAACTACTTTTAGGGGACCTGTAATGACCATATTTTTGTAAATATTGAATTTAAAATATCTTTTGGCACACGTCACGTGACCAAACTCGAAACGTCATTGAAGATTCTGATGACGTCACAACTCTCGGATTGACACTGTTGACAGTTAGGCGATTAACAACAAATGACAAATATCAGTTGACAGTTCGTATCTTCTACGTGTGTATGTAGTTATGTGTCAAACCATAAACTGTGACGTCACACAATTTTCAAAGAGCGTTTTGGGCGCGAAAGCATCTGTCAAAATATATTTTGTTAATTTAACGTATTTAAAGCCGTTTTTAGTATAAAAGCTGAATTTTAAGGCAACTTTTAGTTAATATAGAAAGTAATACAAGCGTTTCAAAAAATTGGAATACGATTCTCTTTTAGGCCCCAATTCATTATAGATACGACGAGATAAGCGTTATGTGTGGTAGATAATTATAGCTCACAAATCCACCACATTATGTCATTTTTTATTTTATCGGTAGCATTTGTTTTAACGGAAATAAAGAGGTTGCAAATCGAGTAACAGAACTTCAGAACAGATATCATTTGATATTTACCAGTCGCTTTTCGGTGAAGGAAAACATCGTGAGGGAACTGGACTAATCCCAACAAGCCTTAGTTTTATCCTCTGGGTTGGAAGGTCAGATGGCAGTGGCTTTCGTAAAAACTAGTGCCTACGCCAAATCTTGGGATTAGTTGTCAAAGCGGACCCCAGGCTCCATTGAGCCGTGGCAATATGCTGGGACAACGCTAGGAAGAAAGAAAGAAATCGAGTAACAGAACTTAGTAACCAACTCCTCTTACTCCAATTACAGTTACACTTTTCCTGGTTTTTCGCGGACCAGAATATCGATGATTTTTGTAACTTGATTTAGACGTCGCTATCATTTTCAATCCAAAAACACATAAAATTACAATTCAGAACATGCGGCAGCGTTGTTTTCTATCAAGTACGTCAAGCACCAGGGCGGCTACCGGGAAAATCGAAATTCGTCAATTTCGGGAATTTTTCCCTGTCACTCTAATTACGTCTTAGTGAGAGTAAAAGAGAAAGATCCCCGCAATTTGCGAATTTAGGTTTTCGCGGTAGGCCCCCAGGTCCTGTCAAGTTTCAGCAGTGTTGCCAGGCGAGCGGAAGAGAATTATCGTACTTGAGTGTCAATATTATTGTACCGTTGAAAAAAATATCGTACGCCAATCAAAAAGGCAGCCCCTAAAAATGTAAAAAATAAGCTTAAATTTCCAATTAATAATAAAAAAAAGACAATTTTCGTCTAAATTGCGCAAAAAATCTGTTTATGTTTGTGTATTTTTGGGATAGACTCAAACGGTATACAGGAAATTGAGACATTTTAAACTTTAAACTTACACCAAGGAGCCGAACACCCAATATATACTAATTTTAGCCTATTTCTGAAAGTGTCATATTTTGCTTCAAATTACTAGACTTTTAAGGTGGCATCATCCAAGGGCTGAAATTATAGTACTTTAGTGTACGATAATGCTCTTTGGAACATTATGTCACACCGGGGCCCAAATTATCGTACATGTACGACAATTATCGTACGCCTGGTCACACTGAGTGTCAGTGTCGACAGAGTCAGCTAAAAAAAAACGCGTCAAACATCGCAACGTCGCGCCGATGGCCGTCCGAAGCATGGAGTGGCAACGCCGCAATGTATTTGTACACGACATTTGTCACACACACATGAGTAAAATTTATAAAAATATAACGTTGATTATTGCATGATTTCTGTATGAAACAAAGTTTTTCTATTAATTTAGCGCAAATGAATATTCGAAAGTAGATAGATGCGCAACTATTTATGTAATAATATTGTGTAATTAATAAATAAATAGCGATTGTTTTTTGTATGAAAATCGAACCACCTTAACAGACCCGACTCCTCCTTCGACGATTAGTAAGTTTAATGTCAAAAGTTTGTTGTGAATTGTGATATTAAAAATGTTTAAAGCGGGTCACTCACGTAATATAAGTTGATTATAGCTCGATTAAAAATCAGAGGGTGAAGATTATTTCTTGAGGTATCTTGGTTTAAGAATAGAAAAACCGAATACCATAGAAAAAAAGAGATTTCACAGACAATATTGAGAATTTATTCTGTAATCATACATATTCAGAATCTTAATTTCAGACCGAGGGGTTCGGCTTATACGGGCATGCGCCAGTACTACTTAGTATTAGATGCAATTTTTTATCTTTATCCACAATTTATTCGATTTTATTAAATGTCATGTTGCACATACTGCACACGTGAGTGACCCACTTAAAAAATAAAAATACTTCCAAAGGTTCGACTCCCAAGGGATTTTTTAGTGGTTGTGATATTTATTGTGCGATTTGTGCGTCGTTATGTTTGTGTTATGGCACCTTACTACTAGATAAGGCATAGCTGTACTGGTGGTGGTTTTGGAAACGCATGTCCTAAAAGGTAAATTTATTTCACAATTATTAAGTGACTTAAATTACTTTAAGTAACAATTACTTTTTTCTTTCCGAGCCTTTGTCCTTGTTTTTTCGTGAATGTTTGTGGACGAGAATATATATTGTTAATTTGAGTGTTTTCTTATTTTTCTTATTTGGTTTTATAATTTTTGACAGTCGAGAACCCGGATCCAGGCTTTTACCTCCCGTCTAATAATGGTGAGTACATCCCTTAAAGGCATAGGTTATTAGGCATTCAGTTAAAATAATAGTATAAAAACGAAATAATTAATTACTTATTTGTACATATATCATTGAATATTTGTTTATTTGTGTTCATATTATTCCACAGCGGTACAGACACCATCCATAGATCCCGCTTGTAAGTATTTCCTGTTTAATTATCGTAATTTTTTTTTATGTAGTTTTTTTTCTTTATTTTTTATTAATTTATTTTATAATATTAAATTCGTTATTTTAATGCTGATTTTGTGTTATCTACAGTCGTGGTGGACCCAGCGTTCTACCGACCTTCTGTTTGTAAGTACTCGTAAATATAAACTATACAGGATGAAATTGTTATGTTTGACCACACGCTGAGGGGTGGATATGTACGTCATACTGAAAAACTTTTAGTACAGGGCTAACCCCGATGAATTTCCATTTCCGGAGAGTTTTCTTTAACTAAATCTTAACCAATCACTTTGATTTTAATGTCGGTCGCTTCAGCATAATGAAAAAAAAAACTGAAACTTCTTACACAAAAGATATCCTTATTTTGTTAATTTCCCAGGAAGGAAATTTCCAGGAACTTTTCCAAGTATGGTGTGTGGCATATGCGTAAGATTTACCCAGCACTGAGAGGGTTTTGTTTGTTTTACTGTTTGTACAACGAGCGAATCCCTTATTCAATAACGGTATAGATTTATTGATTCCAGCGATGGTTCTTAACCCTTTTCCAGGCATAGTACGATTTATCGACCACATACGCGCCATTAGAATTTCAACTTTAGCATTCCGTTTTAAGGTTAAAATTAGATTACACTTTCAGGAAATGTTAGTTGTCTTCAAATGAATCATCAAAGCTGGATTAAGTGGAATATATTTGGATTTTTTGGGAAAACCTTGTAGATTGGTGCGGCCTGGAAAAGGGTTAAGAGTCACATTGTATAACAACATGGTGAAATTACATGAAAGAAAATAGAGCTAGTAGAAGTTTTCGTAACTCTTAATACACATACGTATAACGGATACCAAACATAAACATATATGTTGTGCGAATAGAATAGTTTCAATTTCGATAGTATGGCAGCCGCTAGAATATAGTGACTCTAAAACAGGTTTTGATTTACCAAATGGCGCTGCGCCGTTTGGTAAATATTTATAGGGAGTTTTTAGGCAAACAATTGACATTAGTTTACAAATAACTGAATTTTTAATATTACCTAGAATAAGGAAAAATGCTTGTACATTGCAGATGTTTTCAATAAATTAAAAAATATGTACATGATTTAAACACTAAAACCTCATGTTACTTTTAAATAATTATGTTCTTTGAGAACTTAATTATAATAGAGCCAGTTCATACATTTACATTTTAATTTATTGTTTATTCAAACCATTTATTTCTTATCCGATGTCTCGTTTCTAAAATGTTTTTTTTTACAGCACAAGATATAGATCCCGCCTTCAGCCGTCCCACCGTCTATGGGAGTGAGTATAGTAGTACACATACATAAAGTAATATATAATAGATCGTGTCATTCACGAAGACGCGTGCCTTGACTTGTATTGTCTAGTTATTGAAGGTTAGATTTGATAAATCTGCACGCCATCGTGGATGACACGAACTGTATAAGGAAAATGTTTATTTCGCAATAACTATTAGATAGATCCCTGATAGTTCACATAACCATACCACAGTAACCATATATTTAATCAAGTTTTTACTGTTTCTTTTGCAGATTTGAGGCCCCAGAAATGTAAGTATGTTTGGATTTACTCTGAAACCTAGTACCTACTTACTTAAGTCAAAAAGATAACAACTTGACTATTTTTTGAATGAATGAATTTTTATATTTATTTTTAGAATAATGATGCATAGTTCTATGCAAACTATTTTCATACAATCAATATGTCGATAAAAGTTTTGCGACGCCGGTGGCTTTAATAAAACAGGCCTGATAAAAACTGCAACCCACCTTATTGTCACAAAATCCATTAATAAAACTATGTTATTTATGGGTCATATTTTCTTTACAATTTACAAATTGATATATATTGTGTTCTAAAAATTGCTGTTTTAGACCCCAACCCAGCTGCCCGCACTGGACAATAAAGCAACGGTTTCCAAGGAATATCTATACAATGCATAGGTAACGGAGAATTTATGACACTTTAATTCGTAAAATAAACGTCCTAGTACTCGACATGCCAATGCCCAGTAGATGGCACACTGCATATGCCTATATATGATAGTCATGTAGTGTAGTGGGCAATGACCAGCACTCGGACGACTATCTTATCCCTGTTTTTCGTCGAACACTTTCTGGTGATAAAAAAAAATATGTTTTCCCATTGTTCGACTTAAAAATGAGTGACCCGTATAAATAAATGTATAACATTTTATTATTTAATCATGTAACTATTTTTTTTGTTCTAGATAAATACTATGGAGCGTGCAAATGGCAAACAAGTAATTAAATTGAATTTTGTACCATGTTCTATCTAAGTAACTGTAATGTTTAGAATCAAATACATGTTTATTTTTTCTAACTGAAGAGTTACTTTTTTCAGTAGTACAATTTTTGTGATTGCAATATAATTTTAATGTAATTAAAATTCTGAACCCGTAAAATTAAACTTTTGTTTTATTTTGCCATAGTCGTATAGGTGCAGTAAATGATTAAAAAACCCTTTTTCGTAGACATTAGATCTATAAGCCCGCGTAGCCAATACGCCAATCGTTAACGCTCCGCAGCGTATTGTAGTCATCTCTCTCTATCACTCTTCCATATTATTGCGACAGTGACAGGTTTCGTTTCGTTCGCTACGGAGCGTTAACGATTGGCATGTTGGCTACGCGGGCTAGAAATCCAAGAACAGCTCTAGGGCGATGCGAGCGGTGCGACGGCTCTGGGCTTTGATCCACGCACACCAAAAAATTCTAGGGCCAACACTGAAACCTTCCAATTTCGCTCTGGATCCCAATTCGGATTTAACAATTGGCTTTTGGCGCGAGCTGGCGCATTTTTTGCACAAAAACTAAGCCTGACTTTGCAGAGCGGGAACGCGGCCAGTGTCCTGGGAACAATGCCTCAGGCTAATTTAGGCTTAGATATATAGGTATTGATTGTGTATGATAAATTTTGACAAGCGTTTTGGCGATTAGCGCGCAAATCAGGCATGAATTTTACTTCGCATGCACCAATCACCGTGAGCCATCGTTTTAGGTCGTATCAAAACCATAACAAATTGTTAAATCTGAATTGTGCTCCTTAGGGGTAAATATAGTCCACCCGTCATAAGGTAAATGTCCTAGTATTTGACAGCACAGAATACTAATAGCATTAATGGTTAAGAGGAAACATTAGTGGTTATTTTTCCATACAAAAGTTTTCGACATTTTTCACTCTGGATTTTGGCCCTAGATGAATATTTTTTTTATAAGAGTTCAATATTACCAGTAATTTTGTCTGTACGTTTTGCTTTTTTTGATATTCTTGATTTATAAGCACTAAGGTTACTCTAAAAAGCGCTAAAAACGACCTAATAAATGCGCCGTAAACAAACGCCTAGCATACAAAATCGGCAACAATAAACGCAAAAATCAAAACGGTCAAACACAGATAATTTCTTCCTCATTACGATACGATTGGTTAAGTTTTGGAGAAGGAAAATGTCGATAACGAAGCCTCGATTTCTGATATTTTTACGCAGGATTTTTCGCCTGAGTTGCAATTAATTGTCCTTATCGCACTAATTTAAGGAGCCGTCCCGTCAGCGCGTCCGAGATTTTACTTAAACCTGCAAATATTGGGATTAATTCAAACGTTGTAGCCGTCTCCGTTTCCTATGGGAACTATTTTTGAGCGAAAACATGTCACATGCAAAACAGAGAACGTTCTCCAGAAAGCCACAACTCTAATAACTGCAAATTATTATCATAGAATTTTCCTATTTTATCCGATATGTAACCATTTCTCAATACGCCAATTTACCAATTGGACAAAAAAGAGCAATTTTACCTTTAGATGGCAAATTACCAGGTTGACTGTCTAGGGAATTAGTCGACAAAACTGTCATTTTGGTACGTTTATAAAGACAGAGCTAAAGTAAAATCATTATGATGAAGCCTTAGTGTTCCAGTGGTAAGGCGTGCGACTTTCAAACCAAAGGGTTCGAATTCGAACCCCGGCGACCTCGGGTCGTACCAACGAATTACTAGGAACTGACGAAATATCATTTGGTATTTACCTTTATACTCATATTCATTTATATGTATTAATACTATTAATCATACATTGTCTGCGTTACAAATGTATATGTCAAACAAAAGTACGTTATTGCACAAAAAAACATTACATTATCACAACACATAATAATAAAGTACCTGGGCGACCGAGCTTTGCTCGGTTATAACTATTTATTGTAATATGGTGGTGTATAGGTGATAATCTTAACTAAATTTTTTTACTACATTAAACTTGTCTAAAACAATAAAAATTAAAAAATTATATATAAACTTGAACATATAAAAAAAAAAGTTAGTCACCGGGCGAGATTCGAACCCGTAACACTCGTTTAGCAGTCCCCGTCTTAACCCGCTGGACCAAACGGACAGTGGCCGGCAACACGAAATAAGCGACCATATTCTGCGTCGAAAGAAAAACGCATGAAAACTCGAAAACACGCGTTTTCCCAAACATAAGACTAATCTAGATCGATTGTTTACCCCCAAAAACCCCCATATACCAAATTTCAGCAAAATCGTTAGAGCCGTTTCCGAGATCCCGGAAATATATATATATATATATATATATATATATATATACAAGAATTGCTCGTTTAAAGGTATAAGATAAGAATGTGATAAACAAATAAACAAAATTAATTAAAAAGAATAATTAATAGTCGAGCTATTCCTCCAAGAATTCAGCTACAGACTTAGGTATTAGTAATTTATTAGTAGACCTTTGGATTTTGGATTAGAGAGATATCAGAGTCAAAATATGTGGCTTGGCCGAGTTGGCCGTTTCGCTACCGTCACATGCCATCAGGGCGTAAGGTGAAAATTTTATTAACTATTCATTACTTTTTTGTTATACACAACACAATAGTTCTTGTAGTAACGAAACGGCCAAGCCATGCTTTGACTAAGTTTTAGACTTTGTGAACTTAGGGCTTGGAGAGTTAGAAGCTTGCTTCTACATGAGATCTGATAACTCTTTGACATTGCGAGCCTTATGGTTTCGTCTTGGCAACATTTTACATGAAAATGTTTTTAGTAGGATCTTATTATACAAGAGTAGCTTCGATGAAAGAAATAATCGTAAGGAAACCAGAATAATCTCAATAAAGCCCAGTTAAATTACAAAGGTTGCGATAGTGGTCCTCGGTCGTATAGAACATGAGATGAGAAGAGTCTGCAACGTTTTCGTTAGCACACGCAGTGCAAGTGTTATTTATACGTCATAATTTGATAGATGCCCTCTCGCGCATGAGAGGAGGCCTGTGCCCAGCTGTGGGACGTATATAGGCTCAATTATTATTATTATTTTAATTTCATAGAAGTTGACGTTTGAATAACACTTGCACTGCGTGTGCTATCAAAATCGTTGCAGACTTATCTTTGTCTAACTCTAGCCTCCTAAGAGTCCTAAGTCCCAGAATTGTTAGTTTCGTTTTTGAATTTGGAACCTTGACTTATTTACTCAAAGTCAAAAGTACGTTTTGGAATGTATTCTTTATAAGGGCTTCTGGCACTCAGGAGGTTAGGATGCAACCAGGGAAAACGCTTAGATGTGGAGGAGTAGTTAAACTAGTTAATTATTTTTTGTCCGAGCCGTGACACGTGACAGTCATTACAGTAATCACTGTCATCGGTAACAAGCGATTGAATTGTTCTATTGTTATTTTTTGTCTTTTATCGACATGTTATCGACTAAGG
The DNA here is from genome assembly GCF_033807575.1 of Cydia pomonella. Lineage (NCBI taxonomy): Eukaryota > Metazoa > Arthropoda > Insecta > Lepidoptera > Tortricidae > Cydia > Cydia pomonella. The sequence continues at coordinate 6,804,894 of NC_084720.1, forward strand.
AAGGCAGTCGGTTTCACTTGTCCCACGTGCTGTTCTACAATATAAAATGACCTAAACATAAAAATATTTTAAATTAAGTCTTACTTTCCTTAAAATTCAATAAAATAAATAATTAATCCATTTTAATTAATGCTAATTAGTCTAATCACCGAATTCACGTCTTCGAATTTCTAAAGTATATATATCAGAAAATGTAAATAAAACCTAATTATAAAACTAAGATATACAGAATGTTTTTTTAGTCACCTCCAATATTTACGGGGTGACTATATACGTCATCTGAGCAACTTTTCCCATACAAATACCAACATCAGAAGAGCCAAAATGTATAAAACAGCCAATTTTTTGTTCATGATTTCGGGGTTGGTCACACAGTAAAAGTTGCTCAATATGACCTATATATTCACCCTCTAAATTATTGCAGGTGACTAAAAAACAGGTATATGGACTAGCTATGCCGATGTAGATACGTACTTAGTATTACTGGTAAGGGGAGGTCTAGTTTTACATTATTCAAATCATGTCTTTCCCATCACGGAACAATGGTGCTCCGGACCTTTGGGAGGCGTGCGCGGAGCCGAAGCCAACACGTAGAGGCCCTTTTGACACTTTAATGAAATGTAAGGGGTACACCTAGCGGATGCAAATCATTATTATTACAGGATGCCCCCCAAATACGTTGACATAAAATATGTTTTTTTTTACTTATCCGCAAAGAATATAATACTCACTAGGAGCTTATACGTTTTTAAAATAACATTAAATTAAACGCAACCGTTTGTTAAAAATATCAACAGCAATTATTATTATCACAGTTAAATAGTTATTTGTTTTACAAGGGGGCAAAGTTGTTGTTTAACCGCTCGTGCTAATATTGATACCCGAGCAAGCGAAAGATTACAAAATTGAACCGCGAGCGTAGCGAGTGGTTTTAGAAGTGGAATCTTGAGCGATGCGAGGGTTTCAAGGCACCAGGGTTAAACAAATCTTGCCTCCGAGTGAAACACAACATTTTTCACCACACCAACGCGAGGAAAATACTAACTATGAAATACCAAAAAAAAACAAACCAAATCCAAATGAACTTAATTAAAAATGTATCATCCAAAATCATCATTTAAAAGTCAATTCTACCAGCTTACATAAGGAAACGACTCAAAATTTGCATCTGATTACTTTGCTCCACATGTGGATAATCATGCCTTGCACCTGGCCGTGAAACCGGTAATTGCTTGCAGTCGTGATAACAGTTAAAAATAAGCGTAAATAGTGTTAACAGTGTGTTTCCGTGATGGCGAAGTGTTTCGAATGCGGAAAACTTGTGACAAAGAAGGATTCTGGATTACAGTGTAGTACGTGCAATAAATGGTGGCACGGTAGATGTGTATCCATTACTAATGAGCAACTGGCCGCGCTATTATCAACGAACGCCGCATGGAAATGTCAGAAATGCATTGGGACTAGCAAAAACAAACGAATCTCCATAATACTACCAGACCCAGTTGAAGATGACAGCACCAGCGAGGTTACGACACCAGTACCGGAGTGTAACACTAAAGACCAGCTCGTCAAGGAAATACGTCAACAATTTAAGGAAATATGGAAAGACGAATTAACTCGACAAATACGAGCGGTGCTCGAGCAAGAACTAAAGAGTCAGCTACAGTTCTACTCTGACAAGATAGATGACTATCAAAAATCCCTAGACACATTTAAAGATAAAACAAAGAGGGTAGAAAACGAAAATATGGACTTGAAAAATAAATTAACTAATATGAAAAACAAAGTAGAACTCCTCGAACAAAAGGTCCACACTTTGGAACAAAACCAAATGGGAAATCACCTGGAAATATGCGGGATACAAAAAACTGAAGGTGAAAACCTGAAGGAGATTGTGAAAAAAGTCGCTGAAAAAATAAACCAGGACCCCGACGACATCTTACAAACATACAGAAAAGCCAGTAAGGCACCAGATGGACAGAATAGGAACTTGGCCACAGTAGTGGTCACACTTCGCGAAGGACGGCGGGACAAATGGCTGGACGAATCCAAAACCACCACCCTCACGGGACGCGACTTGGGGAGATCGGACGATTACAGGATTTTTATGCGTGAGGCCTTGTCACCCACGACCGCATACCTACTCTGGAAAGCCAAGTCGGAGTTAAAGGAAACCAATATGTATAAGTTTGTATGGTGTAAAAAAGGATGCATACTCATCAAGAAGGACGAGCAAGGTAAAACACATCCTATAAGATCGGTGAGTGATATTGAATATTGGGCTTCCAAAACGGATTGACTCTTACCTATAAAGACACCTAAATGCCTACCTAAAGAAAAATAGTTAAATGTCTAGCTCATTCAACGTCGACGAAGGTACTTTCAGCAGTTGGAACGAATATATAAGTGCTATTCCAACAGGATGCCGATATCTTATTACACTGCATGTAAATATAAGATCGATGTTATTAAATTTCTCACAATTAGAATATATAGTTACACATAGCAGTCGCGTAATAGATTTAATTATACTTACAGAAGTTAACATAACCGATACATGCAAGTCATTATTTAATTTAGAGGATTATAATATGCATACTAATCTTAGAAAACACCGGAAGGGCGGCGGAGTGATATTATATGTACGCAAAACCATCTCATTTACCCTGATCCCTCATGTGTCTGTATACTTTGAATCGCTATGCGGGCGCATAGACATAAATAATAAAGAAAAAATCAGTATTTGTGCGGTGTACCGACCGCCCGATAAATGCAAATCGCACTTCGTAAACGAGATATGTACAACTATAAACCACATCTCAGACAAAAACAAATTGATAATTATTGGAGATATGAATATCGACTTGAAAAAACAAAATAATATTAATTCTATGTATTTAAATAAACTTTCTGAACTAGGACTAGAGAGTGGCATAACTCAATTCACTCGAGAGGAAAGTAAAGGAAACGTTATATCAAAATCCTGTATAGATCATATTTTTTTGAGGCCGACCAATTGCCACTCTGTACATACCGGGGTCATTAACATATCTATTGCTGGGCCCTTATTCGACATGCTAAAATTGACGTTTCGTGTTGATTTCCATTTGATGTGAGAAATATTGTGACTTGTCGAATTGCTATTATCACCACCTGTCAGTGAACAATATCCACACTAGAGGCGGGGCGTTGTACCGGAATAGTTTTTGGAACAGGTTATTTGTAATAGACTACTTTTAGCTTGTCGAGTATTTAAAAGTACGGACTTTGATTTCTGAAATAAAACAAATATGAAACTTTTATCACCTCGTACCTCCATTCTTACCGTTACTTTAGGTAAAATAAAATTTTGTTAACAGATGGTCGTCTGGGTGTCTGTTGTATCTAAAAATAATGTAATAATATATAACAAAAATATGACAATAGATTCATAGCCTTCACTCAAAACGTCACCATATTTCCGACCCTTACCGAAATAATAAGTCGATATTTGTATAAATAATCCTTATTTGTAAGACGCCTAAGCACGGCAAATACGTAAACTGCCTATTGGGGGTCATACTCGTAAAACTGGTATTTTAGACGTACTTTTGGTACGAGTAACAGAGACGTACTTTTGGTACGCAGTCCCAGCTCTAGTCAGGATTCTAGTTGTCAAATATAAGCGTGTCGAATACGTATTAGTTAACTGTCAAATGAAATTAGATCAACGGTAGACTTTTTTGTCGATGGGTATGGCTGCCATGTTTGGATTTATGACATTTAAAAGGGGATCCTAAGGCAGAAAGCAGTTTTTTCTGTACGATTTTGATTCTTCTACTGGACGCAAGATGGAGTTAGCTGCCAAATTCCGATCAGGCTGACGCAACTAGGAAGAAAAAAGTTTTGTATGGAATTTGTTTCGCAAATCATTGCCAACGAAGAAAAAGAAAACGTCAGTGCTATTTATTCTGTCAAGTTTACATCAAGTCTACTGTCAGCCTAATTGCTTTGTTTGTTTTGAAGGCTTCAATGTTTTGTACGGATATTTCGTGTAATTTCTTTATTATTTAGTGAAAAAATCGAAAATAGTCAACCGTGATCAGAGTAAAGAGCGAGTTTGTTACAATGCCAGCGAGAAAACGGTTTACTAAGTGTGAAATATGTGGCAAGCGAGCCACTCGAGAAAATCACGAAAAAAGGGATTTTATGGCGAAATTTCCCTTGGATGAAGACTGGTAAGTATTGCTTTAGATACTTTTGACCTTATTTTGGGTCAGCAGGCTATAAACACATCGAAAATTAGATATTTTACATTATTTTTCGTTGTGAACTAAGGATGTACTATAACTATCGATAACTGTAGTTATATTTGTATATCAGTGTAAATAATTAAATTAAATATGTGAAATTTCCTTAGAACTAGCATGCAATATGTCCATAATTAATTCGTCGAAGATTAATAATGCATAAATTATCTATTACTTGTGCATTAATGGTCATTAGTTAACATATTTTTTTTATCCAGTGATTATTTAAAAAAAAATCTCTGTTTTTATGATAAATAAAGAAATATTATAGGACATTATTACACAAACTGACTTAGTACTAAAGTATGAATGGCATGTGTTGTGGGTACTTAGACAACAATATATATATATACCCACAACACATGCCATTCATACTTTAGTACTAAGTCAGTTTGTGTAATAATGTATATATATATGTACATAGACCTAATTTATAAGTATTTATAAATACATAGAAAATACCCATGTCTCAGGAACAAATATTCATGCTCATCACACTAATAACTGCCCGTTCCAGGATTTGAACCTGGGACCATCAGCTGCATAGGCAGGGTCGCTGCCAACAAGGCCAGACCCGTTCTCATGATTAACAGACATATAAATACATAAAAAGTTAAAGCATTGATAAAGGGTTGTTGATAACTGGATGCCGAAAAACATCATTTATAGATGCATATTAGCGCGAAATAATCAGTTGATCATCTCATTAGCAAACACATGGAATATAAACTGTAGATAAAGTCATGTTTTTCCAAGGCTGTATGTTTTCAGATGCAGGCAGTGGGCCAAATTTGTTGGGAACGAAGACCTGATACATCTTCCCATAGAAAAGTTACATTTATTCAAACATGTATGTGCACATCATTATGAAAATCAAACATTTAATAAAATAAAAAAACACGACTTAAAAACTGTTAAAATAATTCGAGTCCACATTAAGCCCGACCAGATAGTAGTCCAATTAAGAACTATCCACTATATAACATACAACTTAAATGTGAACTCGATGCTAACCTGATTTCGAGTACAAAATTTGTAGACAGGAGCCTATGTTTCAACCCTCCCCATTTTATCGATATCGATAAGAATCGTAAGCGTGTAGCGTACTACACTATTTAAATCGCTTATGTTGGTACTATGGTTCTTTGACAGTTCTTTGTCGTACATTTTGGTAATGATTTGCGAAACAAACTGATTCCACTCGCTAGTATGGAAATCCCGTCTCTTAAAACGTAGTGATTATAATGCTCTTTGACAATGACATGCAGTTGCGTCGATGTAGATCTATCATAAAAACGTACATGTGACGCATGTGACAATTGTCCAGGATGAAAAAATATCTTGACAACTAACATAAAGCAATACAATACCACAAAATGTCAACAAGAAAACAGATTTATTATAAAAATACAAATTATATACAAAGCTTCATTTTAAAACCAATGGTCGTGGGTTCTAACCCCGGCTCTTAACAATGTGCATCTTGTAACATGTACCGATTGCTTTTCAGTAAAGTAAAATATATTCTCATGAGGAAGATGGAGTATCCCCAATAAGGTATATTTTCCCCTCTGGGTTAGAAGGTCAGATAGTAGTGAGACAGGGAGATATAGTGAAGAATGCGGAAAAACAAGCATTTATTGTGTTGTTAGGCTAGTTTTTTTTTCAAAATTTGAAAACGAACGCAACAGCATGCTCAAAGCCCCCTGTGAGTCAGAATCTGTTAAATTTAGGCTTAAGACGAAACAGGAGCTGAGCCCGTACACAAATTTGAGATTTTTAGGTAAAAGGTAAAAAATATCGCCGCCGCGCTGACTAGTGTGGCACCCCGTAACTAGCTAGAGACTATCCCTTGTGTGTGTACCAACAAACCAAATTTTAGACAAATATGATACGTCTTCTTCTTCTTTGTCGTTGTACTCTTTGCAGAGCGTCGTGTGGTCAACTGCTAATATCAGGCGCAGATGTTGCTTGCCGTACGATTTCTCGCAATTTTTCGCGGTTGGGGGCCATTCTGGCAAATGCGTTCAGGGGACTCTTCATGGCAGATTTGATTTGGTCAGTCCATCGCATAGGTGGCCTTTTGCGCGGTCTTTTTCCGTTTGCTCTACCCTGCACCACTAGACGCCCTATGGAGTCGTTGTTCCTCCTCGAGACGTGACCGAAAAAACTGAGTATGCGGGTCTTTACGAGAGTCGGAAGGCGCTGCTTGATACGGAGTTCTTTAAGGATGGAGACATTAGTCCGAAACTCGGTCCAGGATATCCCCAGCATTTTCCTCCAGCACCATATTTCTAGGGCGTCTATCGTCTTCTCCTCTGTCTTTCGGATAGTCCAGGTCTCCGCAGCGTATAAGAATATAGGAAAAACGAGGGCCCGTACAAGCCGAACCTTCGTGGTGTTTGTGACGTTTCGGTGATAGGCTACGCTATACGTAAAAACTAGCCAAGACAAATCCTTTATAATTTCAGGATTTTCTACACAGCACAGAACATGGCACCCATATAGATCTCAATTCCGTTGTCGGCGAGTCAACAACGACACATATTCTTAATATTGAACTTAATTGGCTCTTATTTCACATTTATGTTTTAAATTAATTATAGGCATAGACATACCATATCCTATTGTAAGTACAAAGTTTCAGAGCAATCTAGCTAGCCGATTTAAAATGAGAGCGAAACTACATTTGTATGGAGAACCGAATTTGCTGCGGACGCACAATGTAGCATAATCGGATTAGGACCAACCTCGAAATCTCTGTAACAGTCATGAAATTTATTATGTATATAAATTAACGGCCCCTTTTCATGCCCAAACCATTTAACATTTGGGGACCTCGAGGAATCCGAGCCATCTTGGAAAATGTGTACCATCAACACAACAGTCAACATTAAAACTTATTAAATTCTACACAAAAAAGTCCTCGATATCTTTGCGGAACAATACATCTTGTTATAGAGAATACTTGCTGAATCTAAGTTTAACGCTTATACACTTCCAGGGGACATTCTCTTAAAAGGAAACTCGGAGGAATATGAATTCTATTTTTAACTATACATTTGTACGTGGTCTACCCCAATATTAACATTTTACTCTACTGCGACTAAACCAGAAAGAAGGGTTATGGGTGTAAGTACTGATGTTTCAGTACACCCAGTAGCTAGGTATTAGGATACTGGACGGATTTTTTTAAATGACATATCGTTAGATTCCTCTTGCCATTCACAATCTACTTTTACTTGTTCTATTAAAGAAAAATCAATACAGCCGCCTTGAGAGGACTCCGAATATTAAATCATATTTTTTCTTCTAGCGCCTAAACTATTGAGCGGAGTACAGTAAAACAGACATCAGTAGATCCACAGTTAGTATACAAGTGCTATGCAATACAAAGTTACTAAAATTAACGGAAGAAAAAAGTTTAGGGCTAAATAATACGTCATTTAAAAAATTCGTCCAGTATCCTAAGCTACAGGCTGTCCTGAATCCTCAGTACTTATACCCATAACCCTACTTTCTGGTTAAGTTGCAGTCAAGTAAAATATTGATATTGGGGTAGATTATGTACAAATGTATAGTTAAAAGTGGAATTTTTATTCTTCCAAGTTTCCTATGAAGAGAATATCCCATGAAAGGGTATAAGGGCTAAATCTGGGTTTAGCAAGTATTTTTTAAAGCAAGATCATTTTTTTTCGCAAAGACGTTTAAAACTATTTTATGTAGAATTTTATAAGCTTGAATGTTGCCTTACACGATTATTGAATAAAGAACGTAGATTTAGAGTAAAACGCGAATTTCTCCTGGATGGTCCACATTTTCCAAGATGGCTGCGGTTCCTCGAGGTTCCCAAATGTCAAATGGTGTGGGCATGAAAAAGGGGCCTTTAACGTATATACATACCAAATTTCATGACTGTTCAGACATTTCGAGTTTGGTCCTAATCCGACTGCGCTAATGCCACTATGTACGTAAACTATAACTGTACTGCGGACTCAACCTTCACGTTATAATTTTTTAAGTATTAACGTTGACATAGTAACGAAAATAATAAACACGTCAATTGAAGTAAACAATAGGTATTATTATAATTATGCAAGAAAATTTTGCAAAATAGGTACATTAATGATTAATATGTAAAACACCATTAATTACTGAATTAAAATTATGATTTTGTGTTAAAAAATATGAGACCAATGATACAGCCCGATTACACGGGCTACATATTAAAAATGATTATCATGGAAACAGTAAATATACACAGGTGAACAAAGTTATAGTAAAATAGGTGCATAATTTCAGAGCTTGCCTGGCCCACCTGTACCACCTACCATGACCACGGCCGTCTCCTACTATTATTTTTTTCTAATACCTATGGCCTTACTAGCGAACAGTATTCCATGTTCTTGATCCAGAATTTAAACCCTCAACTACATATTTGTGGCACTTGGGGTTGAATTTGAAACTCTAGGGCACTAGCGTGGCTCAATGAGAGCGCCTTATATAGGCTTCTGGTGACCAGAGGATCAGCATTGTTAACCAGCGCGGAAATGCACCCAGCCTTCTGAGCACCCTACCGAGCGACCAGAATATAGGGCAAATATTTTATGTATACGTTTTTGACTTAAGTGTTTTTATCATGTTTTATATTTAAACTTACAGATGTCGAACTACCAGCAAAGTTTTTGAAGAGGTGTAGTTTTTATATTTCCTGGTACCAAACTGATACAGGAAATTGGAACATCAGTAAATAATCTACACCGAAGACAATGAAATATAGTCACATAATACTTTAATGCTTTATTTTATTAAAGAAATCGGCAAAAAAATGTGTTAACTGAAAAAGATAAATTTTATTTTATTTGTAGTTGAATAACAAAATATGTATTTAATCTCCTTTTAACGTAGGAATTCTCTTTGTGTAGGTACATATAAATAATAGGTACTTAGGTCTTGGTAAGTAATATAGACAGTACAGTAGGTCTTATCTTAATAATTTGAGATCTCATACATGCGTTCCGATATATCTGATGGCGACTGTACATACAATGGGGTCGCGTATACCAGTACAAAGAGCATTAAAATAGTTGTTGATAGACCAAGTGAGCGAGCTACTATGGTACCTATCTTTATATCAATTTTATGCATTATGTAATAGCGCAATACAGAAAATTTTTTTGACAAATGTAGTATTATTTTTATAGTAATAAAGGTTATTCATGAACCATCTCGTAATTTAAAAAAAAACGGACTTTATCTCTAAATCATATGCCTTATATTTACAGATGTGTTAGGTTACAACTTGGTTCGTGAAAGTGGTTTAGAAGCAACTTGAGACTGGGTGCGGAGTAAATTGCAACAATTTTTTTTACAATTTTGAGCGTTTATAGGAGAATATGTGGAGCGAGCATTATTCGACGTGTAGGTGTGGGTTCAACAAAAAGATCGCATGTCAATAGTTCCTTATTGTCGTTAAAATTCAATTAATAATCGCCTTTATCGACCATCAACTGTGTGGTCACTTTTTAATTGATTGACGTTGTCAGGTACAGTTTCACTACTCGCCGCCGCATTGTTCATAGCGCATTACTTATCCTATCGAATACAAGATGTCGCTGATTCCTGTAAACTTATGTTTAAAAAAAAAGACGCTTTACTCTATGCCATATATTGTAGGAAAGGAAGGGTATTCCCTGCCGTACGTCAAAAAATCCAAGATGGTGCCCAAGCCCATGGACAATAAAGTCTAGCAATAAAATCAACACTTGTCAAAATTTGACATTAGCAATCCACAGTCAGGTGACAATCAAATCAAACCGAACCACTTCGAGTTCAGAGCCATTTCAAACTATATAGTAGTAATAAACAAAGTTGATTTTTGTTTGATTATTTTTTCTATGAATGAGTTTTGATTGTTCCAAATGATAATATCCACAGTTGATAGAATCAACACTTGATACAATCAACATGCGATAGAATCAAGTGTTGATTTGATGTGGACGCGAAATTTGACAGTTGTGCATCTCGAATAAGGCCCCTGATCATTACATAACAGGCTGTGCGCTAGCGATACCCGGCGCAAACGCCCGTGCGCCCGCGGCGCGATTAATCACCGTGCTAGACAACGATAAGGTCGATATTGCGCTGCAGCAGGTTGAATGGGATGAAGCACTCGCCTTCAATTGTCCGAATAGAATACTTAACTTTGTTAAAGAAAAAATACAAAATGCATACGATGAATGTAAAAAGACTATACGGTGTAAAAATATAAAAACAAAATGTAAATGGGTAAATAAAAAAATGTTAAGAATGTGTAAACAAAGAGATAAAATGTACAAAATTTGGAAAAAAGCTCCGGAAAAAATTGAAAACAGAATTTTATATAATAAGTATCGTAACAAAACAAATAAATATATTAACTTTATTAAAAATAGGTACATTAAACAAGAAATTAGTAAAAATTTTAAAAACTCAAAAAAAATATGGCGCACAATTAATGAACTGTGCGGCAAAATAAATTATTCTATTGATGATGTAATTATGAAACATTTTAAAATGAATGAAAGAGAAATATGTAGTAATTTTGCCCAAGAATTTCATAATAATGTAAATAAAATATCTGTTGCATGTAAGACACAAATTCTGGACCATACTGGGTTTGCCGGGGGCGCAGATGTTTCAATGAGGGTTAAAAAAGCGACATGTAATGATATTTTTAAAATAATTAAAAGTTTAAATGATAGAAAAAGCCCGGGTTATGACAAAATTCGAGTCATAGACTTAAAAAAAAATTGTCGTAACATTACACCAATTCTTACTCATTTAATTAACACCTGCCTTGCCACATCTGTATACCCCGACGAACTCAAAACGGGTATAATACGCCCTATTTACAAAAAAGGAGCACATACAGACTATAACAACTATAGACCAATTACTATATTGCCGTGTATCGACAAGATAGTTGAGAGATACCTCGGTAACGAAATCAGTAACTTTTTGATTCACAACAATATAATCAACAGTAAGCAATACGGTTTTCAAAAAAACCGAAGTACCTCTCAGCTACTTTCTGACTTTAACAATGAAATTAACGAGCACATGCATGAAAAAAGGCATGTACTCGTTGTTTTCATTGATTTCAGCAAAGCATTTGAAATGTTAGATTATGAAACATTGTTTTACAAACTAGAGCAGAGCGGTATACAGGGCCCTTTGATTAAATTGTTAAAAAACTATCACAAAAATAGACATACATTAGTAAAGATAAACAACACATACAGTGACGAAATAAAAACCGAAAAAGGCACGGCTCAAGGATCTATAATCGGCCCAACTGAGTACTTGCTGTATGTTAACGATATGTGCAACATAATAACTAAAGGCTCTGTCTATCAGTTCGCGGACGACACATGCATTATCACAGCCGACCGCGACATAGCTACCGCCGAGCGCACAATGCAATCTAATTTCAACACCATCTGCAAATGGGCGCACGACGTTGGTTTAGTAATTAACGCGCAAAAGACGAAAATAATGCATATTCGTTCGGCGCACAATAAAACTGCTCGTGATATTACTGTGGTGGCACACACACATAGCTGCCTGCACCAGCAGAATATCACAACGTGTAACTGTGAAAATATCGAAGTGGTCACAGAACACATGTATCTCGGGTTAATAATCGACCACAGATTCAACTGGGGGCCGCATATTAACTATGTGTGCGATAAGTTAAGAGCCATTCTAAGCAAAATGTCAATCCTAAGGTATAAATTACCGTACAAAACCCTACGTATGCTGTACCTAGCCCTCGCTGACTCTGTGATCGGTTACGCTTTGAGTACTTATGGTAAAACCTATAAAACATATATAGAAAAAATATATAACTTACAAATAAGATTATTGAAGACACTTGTACCTCAGCATATCAAAAAGAAATACGAAACAGATTATGCACAACTTTTCAAATACTGTAATGTACTTCCGGTTCAAAATAAGTGTAAACTAGCCATACTAACTGAAGAATATCACTATGTTACTAAACTAAAAGTAAACAAAAGATGTACAAAACTAAGAAGTCTACAGAGACAAAACAAATATTGTAAACCCAAATATAATAACATATATGGCACTAGGCTGTATACATATATATTACCTAAAATATTAAACGATTTGCCAGAAGATGTTCGTGTAAAGTACTTAAATGGTAAACATATAAAAAAAGTAATTAAAATGCACTTATTGACATCAAACGACACAAGCTACTTATACTAAGAATCCTACAATGTTTTCTTTTTTTTAAATTTAGACATAAGACATTAATATATGTATTGTTCTCTGAACTCCCCATCGGCACACAAACCTCCTCAAGGTTTTGCCTACGATGGGTCTTGTATTAAATTACTTAAATTGTTTGTTTATTCAATAAATTAAAAAAAAAAAAAAAAAAATGCAACTTTCTCATTAGTTTTTGAACAACCAAGAGGGCCTTTACCAGTTGGTGTGGAGAAAAAAAAAATCCGTGATTTTTGTGTTATGGGCACAACAATAGGGATCGCGTCAAACGACGTTTTTGTTATATCCAGGCGGATTTACTTACTTATAAATAATAACTTATCCACTCACTTGCTTCATATTTTTCAGTGACCTCTATTATTATAATAAAATAAGGGTGACAGCTGGTAACTACCTTAGTTAGTTTAGTAGGTTAGTTTCAACAAACAAACAACCATTCCGCTTCAAGTTGGAAGTTCGTATTATTGACCGACAATGACTACTTTGAGTCACTTTAAACGTAATTCTATCAATTATCCGTAGCACGCGTACGCGAACCAATTCATTATAAAAGTGAGTTCCATCTCGAGGATTCTATTAGGATCTCTGGCAGCCTTTCTTTAAGATGTCGCGAGTTGTGGTAAGTTACTTTTATCATTGTATTTAGAAACAGCTTTTCTTAATGTTTTGCTACTTTTACTTTTATATTTAATTTCTTAATATCTGGGAAACCGAGCATTGCTCGGAAAACATATAAAAACTCAGAAATGCGCGTTTTCCTGAGATAAGACCTAGGTAGATCGATTTTTCGCCCCCGAAAACCTCCATATAGAAAGTTTCATCGAAATCGTTAGAGCCGTTTCTGAGATCCACGAAGTATAAGATTTGTAATGTTAACCGGATAAAGAACTACCAGCTTGTTGATGAAGATCCTTTTAAACAAATCGTTTTTTGTCAATAAACTATTTATTGAAGGTTTTTTATCATTCATACAACGTTACCGAAATGTTATCGATGGAATACGAAAGTCAATTATTTGCTGTTACCAAATAACCTACAAATTTTCATTTAATAAATAAAAACATTTGTATTTAGTTTTATGGTGGTTCAAATACAACAATGCTCATCCCATCAAAAATCCATTCGATCTTATCCCAATGCACCTTTTATGATTTTGTAAATGGTAGGAGTAAATAAAATATAGGTACCTATTGCTGTATACGAGTATGTTGATGCCGTATTCCCATCACTGTAGGTAATATTACTCTCCCCATCAGCGGCCAAGGTGTTCACAAATATCTGAACACGCTTCTACTGTCGAGGCGTTCGAGTGCATGTTCAGATATTTTTGAGCATCTTGGCCGCACCAATATATCTGATGGCGACTGTACCTTGCCACAATCATTTTCAGTCCCATTAAATTTTATGATTTGTTGGTACAACAGCAACAAAAATCAAAATGATCTCATTTGGTGAAAATTGCAACTTTCTCTATTTATCAGGATTTGTTAGCACCCTTTCGGCTATTAATTTTGGCTTATTTACAAGGAAAGGTACCCAACTGTCCGGTTCCGATTTGATTTATATTTATTTTATATATGTTATGGAGTAGTGTATAGAAAAACACAGCTACATAGAAATAGAAACGTATATTTCGTTTCATTAAAAATGTTACAAGAGGATGGAGAAATTATGAATGAATTCATTGCAAAGTCGCCATGCATTTTTACAAAAACCAGATGATCTTTATAATTTTAACTAAACACAATTCATATCAACTTTAAGGTTATCATTTACTAGAACTCTAATTAAAGTCATGTAGTAATAAATATACCTATATATAAAACTAATAGGTAACAAATTTCAACAGTGAAATTAATTAATTAGATTGAATTTTCCTATGTACTAAACAGGCCATTTTCACTAAGTCACTAAGTTAAAGAATAAGCGTAGCTAGCCAGAGACGAAACTGTTATGACAATTGTTCATTTTTGGCATACGCAATGTAAAGATTCTAGAAAAAAAATATTTATTTCCTTCCAAGTGCCGGCACTTCATTGAGGTGCGGAAACAATTTGTTACAGATGCCAGCTACGCAACTACGCTTAGTCTTTAGCTTAATGACAGACGTCAAACGCCGAAAATGGTGGACACAATTTGTTCTCGACAGCCTGTCTAGTATATATATGTCAGTGTCCAAAACCCCGATGTATGTTATGACAATGAAATTATAAGTAAACAGACTTAATCAGACTCATAGTAAGCAAATAATGAGTTCATTAAATTGAACATATTTTTAGTAGTACCTATGCTTCGTACTCAGATATCCCGCTGCAGCTACGTTTTGATCACTCAAACGCCTTAACCTTGAGGCCAGTCCTTCTTACATATATCCCCGCATTTTATGAATATTGATTTAATAATACCTACTTAAGATATCTTCTAACAAACATTATACATACAAAAATGTTGTACTAAATGAAAGTAAGTACTGAATTTTTTACTAAAGGTAGTGTTTCACAAATACCAAAAAACGCATGCCAAAAAATAGGTACATACCTAGCTACCTACCAAATTAAAAATATAAAAAAATACTACTTATTATGGAATTACAAGAAAACTTAATATAAAAAACCTAAGCTTTTTAAATTCTAGTGCTAATTTTATGATGAAACAAAGTTAAAGAACAAAAATAAATAACTAATTCATTCCTGCATCAAAATCCCCATGGTATTATATATCAGTATTCATTTTGCATTACGTTGCAGCTACTTCTGTGTCTCCTGGTGCTGGTCTCCGCAGCCGTGTCGCTGGACGTGCCCGGCGGCATCCCCAAGACACCCGACCTGGGCAAGCTGCCCGACGCCCCCAAATTGCCTGACAGCAATCTACCGAAGACCTTTTCCGATTTGGACGACATCGACAAGTAGCGACCACTGACCTAAGGCATTTTGGAACTGGTTTTGTATGAAATAACCTTTACTCATACAAAATGAGTACTACAAATGTCCTTTATGCCGCCTGAAGCTTAAATTTCCATCTGGAAAATATATACTTTTGGCTTAACGCGGCTCCTCTCTATGATGACCATGAAGCGTTAGTAAATAAGTTATATATGTATTTATGAAGCATATTAAAAGCTGCAGCTGACTGTCTTTGTTTATTCAAACCTAGGAATAACCAGAACCCTTTACCCTTGATTATAGATTTTCTCATATGATTTTACGCCTAGGACCCTAATCTGTCAAACAAAAGCTATTGTTTTTTTATGTGAGCGGTGGGCTCCCGTGTTAGGGACTTATCTTGTAAAAGTAACGATGTAGGTTAAAAAGCAACTGTATCGTGATATTAACGTTCAAATCTATGCAACAGCTCATAAGATAACATGTTTTGGTAATGTAGGACGAATAGGACGATCGACCACCTTAATGTAGAGGAGCGATGGCTGAACTAGGATACGCGTCATACTCGTGAACGGGTGTTGTTTGTGAAGACTTGTCTGTTTATGCTGACACGGGCTTTCATATTTAGTAACTTTATTTTTAAGTAATATTACAGTGAGACACCTCATTCGGTTCTCGTATGTTTCTTTTCTCTTAATGAATGTTATAATTATACAGGAATTTGACTCGCGGAGACCCTAATACATCTCTAAGAATAATATGATAAAATATATAAGTAATCTTTTCGTTCTGATGAATGAATGAATCCTGAATCTGAATGGTTTCTTATTTATTTGTGTGCGTTTTTTTAAATATTGTTATTATAGTTTTTTTTTTGTAATTTGACTTTATACATTTATAAGTAATTGATATTGATATTTGCAGTTTCTTGTATTTTAATTGTTGATGTGTTTTTTTTTGCTTATATTTAAATTCCAGGTTGACGTGTAAAAAGTGCCCTTATGGCCTATTTGCTGGAATGTTGAAGTTTGAAGGTTTCGCTCATATTATTACATCGATTTGAACCTTAATATTATCGCGATACAGTTGCTTTGCTATGTGCCTAATACGGGAGCTGACCACTCGCATAAAATAAATAATGGCTTTTGTTTAACAGATAAGGCCTAAAAATCATTTCAGAAAATGTATATGATGTTGAAGATGCGATGAAAGCAATGCACACATGAGTGTCTCTATTTTATGAATAGGTCCCTAAGGACCAAATTACTACTTTAGATTTCTGTCGCCTGCTCTGACTTGTACAATATTACAGACGAAAGTGGAAAATCGTACGCGGGATATCATACGAACGTAGTCCTCATTTTCGTCTCTGGATATTAACATTATTGAAAATATTTTGTCACAATTTGTTGTATATCCACCACAGCTATGCTCCTATATAAGTATAAGGGCTAATAGGAGAATTTAAAAAATCGTACTATACCTTTTTTTCGCTCCTAATTTTTACAATAATCAAATAATCTAAAAAAGTAAGTAGCGGCATAGCTAATGCTAATACATATATCGTACATCAAATTATGTAAAAATATTTTCCGTAATGTCAATATCCGCACTACGATTACGTTTGTATACCGAAGCGGCCTTCCCTTTTCTCTTAAGACGATGATGATGAAATATGTCCTCAAATTTGTCTATCTACGGACCCTGGGGTTACACAACTCGCCTCTCAGCACCCTAACTAAATATGAAGCGAGGGCAAGTTCCCGCCTCACCTCTAGCTTGCTATACCCTATCATTCCCAGCACGAACAGCGTGGGATACAGCAAGGGATACCCCGGATATACGCCATATAACTTTAAGTAAAGGAGCCTAACATATTTATTTTGAATACGTTCCATCATGATTTTGTATTTAGCTTCGTGTGGACTCCAAATTACCGCGTTACTTCTCATTCTCACGAGGGCATCATACACTGCTCAGATCGCTGCGATATTCGTGAAGTCCTTTGCTTGTCGCATCAAGAAACCGAGGTTACGAAATGCTTTCTTGCAGACACCAATAACGTGATCACGAATTGACAAATCGGCAGCTGTTCACACACAAAGGTATTGCATTAGTAGTAGGCGCCTTATATATTTTCCTGGATTTGGTCAGACAGGCAGTCCTATATCAGTCAATCGGGTTAAATTAAGATTGCTCCAAGCAATAATTGTGTAAGTTAGAAAGAAAACGTGTTATGCGTTAAGGACAACATGATTCATGACGTCACAGGGAGAACTCTGTACCTTACTCGATAATTAGTGGGTAAATTTGCATTTCGGGAGAAAACGGTTTCAAAACTTAACAAATCACTTTGATTTTAATGTCGATCGCTTCAGCATAATATATAATAGGTTTATAACTTTATAGGTTTCGCTTGAAAAAATACATAGTTTTTATAAAACAAACGTATAAAGCGTGATTGGTCGAATTAAGCCGAATTAAAAATAATAATAATAAAAATAATAATTCAGCCTATATAAATGTCCCACTGCTGGGCACAGGCTTCCTCTCATGTGCGAGAGGGCTCGGGCTATAGTCCCCACGCTAGCCCAATGCGGATTGGGGACTTCACATACACCTTTGAATTTCTTCGCAGATGTACCTATGCAGGTTTCCTCACGATGTTTTCCTTCACCGAAAAGCTAGTGGTAAATATCAAATGACATTTCGTACATAAGTTCCAAAAAAACTCATTGGTACGAGCCAGGATTTGAACCCGCGACCTCCGGATTGAAAAAAACATGTACCTATTTTTAAGCGGAACCTATACACCTAGAAAATATTATGCTGAAGCGATCGACATCAAATTCGAAGTGATTTGTCAAGATTGAATTACTGGAAACAGCTTTCTCCCGAAATGGAAATTTCATCAAAAATGTACGTACCTACTTTCGGCTGGGATCGCAGATATTCTTTCCTCTTGAGGAGCGCGATAGTAGCGATGCAGAATCGTGTTTACGTCTGAGAGGATATGATATGACCAGCGACTGTATCGCTACTGAATCTCTGCAAAAAGTTGCCGTGTGCTACCTCCGTAAATGTCGACATTGTATGGACCAATATTAGAATAGGTAAGTACGTCGGTGCCTACCTACTTTAAATACATACTTATTTTGTATGAGTCCACTTGAAAATACCTAAATGTTTTCATAAATTAATTCATTTATTATTTACCGCTAAAAATTTTAAAGTCCTAAAATCGTCCCGCTCTTTTGTACAATACAAATGGCATAATAATATAATCACTACATTCTAGTACACTCCAGCACTGAACTCAGAGTAAACGTACTGAACTGACACATCTCACAAATTAAGCCGATGACAAAAAATTTGAGCACACCGACACGAGTAAAAATACTAACTCTAAAACATTACAAATCAAATTCAAATGTTACGCTTTTAATATTTATCATTTAAAAATACCACTGGAAAGTCAATTCCACCAGTCAACACGAGGAAACAACTCAAAATTTGCATCAAACTATTTTACCACTCTTGTGAATAAAATGCAACTTTCTTATCAGTTTTTGAAGAAAAAAGATAGCTAAAACATGACTTTGGCAATTTTTTTTTACTGTATATGTCTGGAAAAAATAAAAAGGGTAGGTATTTGTCAAACGTATTTCGGTGTGAGAATGACTATTACTCGTAATATTTATATTGTTTGGCTCTGTGTTGAGGTCAAGATATCAGTTACCTACCATGACAATAGTTGGTGTCTCATCCAAAGGTGGGTAATGATAACAATTAACACAATATAAGAGTTATCAATAATTTATTTATAAAGCTATTTTTTTTTATCTGGTTGATGATTTCTTTAAATAATGAGTTTTAATGATGGTTTCTTCAGATGAATGAATAATGAGTGTTCTAATACAATTTCGTTCAGAAAATGTGCGTTACTTACTTTCATAAAACAAACAAGCCTTTATGTTAATTTTAGTTAACTCATAAGACAATCTTCTAACGATAGTTTGAATATGAGCGATGACAGTCTTGAGAGGTATGAAACAGATCCTTTAAATGCCACAGCTCCTTAAAAGGGATTAAATACCTCAATATCACAAAGAAAATTAATGAATTGAGAAATAATGGAGAAATTAATTTTAAAATTTCGTACTAACATTATTAAAGAAAATCTTAATCGTAAGATCTAAGAAGTAATTAGAATTATGGGCCACGAAATAAAAATATTGACTTTTTCCGTAAAAAAGTCTTGGCTTTAGGGACTTTTTAATATGTTAGTAATCTAAATTGAACCAAATGCAGAAGTGGCAATCCAAAAAACCGTTAAGTATAACGTCAAAAGTAAGAGTCCAGTCTATCTGCTGCCTTGCTTTTCACTGTTTGCAGTTTCAGGCGTCTGGTTAAGCGGTTGGTTGGCGTCGGCGGCGAGGGCAGCGTCGGCGGCGGCGGGCGCGGTGTCGTTGCTGGGGGCGACGGTGGTGGTGGGGTCGGCGGGCGTGGTCGCGTCGTCACCGGCGGCGGCCAGGGCCGCCAGCATCAGCACGGAGAACAGGATCTAGAGAATATATCAATATGGGCTGATTTGGGGTAAATTAATGGAAATATGGTAGTTACGTTCCTAAATTCGGTTCGTTTGACGACCTGTCTGGCTTACTGGATAGTGACCCTGCCTATGAAGCCGATGGTCCCGAGTTCAAATCCTGGTAACGGCATTTATTCGTGTGATGAGCACGGGATATTTGTTCCTGAGTCATGGGTGTTTTCTATGTATTTAAGTATTTATAAATATTTATATACTATATATCGTTGTCTAAGTACCCATAACACAAGCCTTATTGAGCTTACTGTGGGACTTAGTCAATTTGTGTAATAATGTCCTGTAATATTTATTTATTTATTTAAATTCTTCGTGAAGCTAGTACTTCTGTTGGACCCTAAAATTATTGCTCTTAGTTTTCAAACACACTGTACCTACGTGATCTTCAAATATGAGTATTTAATTCATATTTGATTGGTTCTATTCTATCTTGTCTATGAAAAGTCAGGCATGACATGACGCTTAACTGACACGACCACAAGAGTTTAACTTTATTGTTATGCTGTGGTGATTATTGTAAAAAGTTGATTCGGTCACTAATTAATACTGTTGTATCGAGTGTCTAACATAGTGGAATTTGTGAAATACTTTATGTAACTCCTCTTACGGACTCGTCTTTTAGTAAAATTGTGCTCTGTTGTAAGGAATTCTATGGACAGAAACCACTGAGACGCATATCGTACGAGTGAAGTTCACGCCGTTCATCCCGTGATGACCATGATTCTCAGTCATGAGGGAACGACCGAAGAGAAATAGAGAAAGAAAAGACTAATTAATTATATGGAAAAATTATGTGACAGTAACTGTACCTATCTATGCCGTAAATTACTGGTGAGTTTAGGTACTGGTTGATTTTATAGGTACTAATAGACGTGAAGTCAAACACTACTTGTTAGTAAGTGCTGTAAAACCTTAAAGTGCCAAATACAAAGTAAAGTAAAACCGTAACTGTAGGTACTACGCAATTCAGCATTAAAATAACAGTGTTGTAATATTAAGTAGAAGCAACATAGATTGTGATTTACCTGCTTCATATGCACTATTTATTTTAACGATCATCTAAATATACCTACCGGTAATACCTATCTAATAATGAACAAATATTCGATATCTTCTCGTTCCTAATTAACTTGTTGGATTAAATTTTACTTCCGCCTCTTACTTTAAGAACTATCAGCACCAATATAAGAATATTGTATAAAATACTTAAATAATACTTACAACGAGTTTTGCCATATTTATCCGAGTAGCTTACTGCTTAACAATCACAAGTGATAAACTCAGCTGCAGACTGATCGATGGCTTACTACTCTGGCCAACCATCCTTATATACCACAAGGAAACAGACAATTTAATGACAGGTAAGCGTGCTGAAAATGAGATAATGATTGAGATCATTCCAAGGAAGATGATTATGCGCGCAACAACGCGCGGTTTAAGTACATTGTGGCGGCGGTCCCACGGGCGTTCGAAGAAGTAATCCGTCTCATTTGTAGATTTACATGCAAGTGGATTATTATGTCACTTATATCAGTTGTGACTTGAATAAATGATTGCTCAGTTTACTGTGCAAGTCAAGAGTACTGTTCCCAGTCGGGCTAATTTTGCAAAAGCTCTTTCCCACGCAGGTTCAGTTCTGCGGGAACGGTTTTTTAACTGACTCTGATGTGTTCACACACAGTATTTTTCACCCTGTGTTTGCAGTACAGAAATAGAAGAGCATAGTGGCAGGAATCTAGTGGAAATACACAATGGTATCTAGACCAGTTTTTTGCCGGACACTGCAAACGGGATGCTCTTATGAACGCTAGTATATAAATACATGCACTACTAAACAGGATCCTGTAGAAAACTGTATCTGTAAAAAACGCGATCTTGTCATGGGAAAAGGTTCAACGGGTGCTAATTTCTTAGGTATGTACATATTTTAAGCAACGCGCTAAATCAGTGCTGGTTTAACCAATGAGCAATGTAAGTGTTTAGGACTACATGTCTAGGGAAAGAGCAAAATCTCAGGGAGCGACCGAATCGAAGACATAAAAATGTCTTAAGCACTAATTTTATTTTTCTCTAAATCGTGCAATGTATTTTTTTAATATACTACGTCGGTGACAAATAAGCATACGGCCCGCCTAATGGTAAGCAATCACCGTAGCCTATGTACGCCTATCCGTACGCAAATCCAGAGAAGTTACATGCGCGTTGCCGACCCTAACACTCCGCACGCTCGTTGAGCTCTGGCAACACAATTTGCTAAAGTATGGGATATATTGTTTTCCTCTAATCAAGGGATTATTCAAACTCTCTTAAGGGGTGGCTCTTTGAAGGTTTCACTTGATAAGTCCGATATTACAAAGAAAGCATCTTCTGGATGTCGTATACCATCTATTCTACCCTTAATATAAAGTATCGTCTTCCTGAACCCCTCTAGTCCCAGGAGGCTTATTTTGTATTATTTTGTTACGAATCTGAAAGCAAGCTTTCATTCAAGCTTGCTAGGTAGGCCTCCAAGAGTTTTAATTTTGCACTGAAAAACGAACGCACGAAACGAATGAATTTAGAGTCAAATTATGTATATATTTGCTGACCTGATAACGTGCTTTATATTATATCAATCTACACCGGTCACATTAATAATCCTATATATTTTATTGCACGTCTAAAATTCAGTAATAAATACTACGTATAAAAATCAGGTGCTAGGTAGTTAGGTACCACGCATTAACGCGCGCACGCATGGGGCTTAGTCAATTTGTGTTAAAATGTGCCTATAATATTTATTTAGTTATTAACCATTTGACTATCATTTATCATAAGTTTCTAAAAAAAACAGGAACATAATGTAATGAATCCAGTAAATCGACTTTTGGGTTCGTTTGCCTCAAATCCGGTAGTGTAAAATATGTATAAAGGTGCTTTTGCGAATTTTTAAGAAGTCTTTAAGGGTCTTTAGCGCTTAAATTACAGGCTCCGGAACTCCAATCAGATTTTTCTAATAAGGACGAAATTTCTAATAAGTAATAATTATGTAAGCTTGTCCAATAATTATCAATCTTATTGATTGGCGTGTTAATTGCTTATCCTCATGGGAACTGGCCGCCGGCACTAATTACATTGATAATGAAGTAAGCCATAATTGCCAGGATATTACAATTCAAAACCATGACCAATATCATTGTAGTGGTAGTTGTTCACAAAGCTTACCATGTTTTCAAGTCACACAACGTTTAGGTAATACATAGGTTACTAATTAAATAAGTTTTTCAATAGACAAATAATGAACAAAGACGTGGCCTATCACATACACAATGTTTCGCGGGAAATAAACTATTTCTTTGTTAAAAAAAAAATACTTTAAAAATGTCGACGTGGGCTAACGACGACGACTTACGCGAACATATTTTCATTTTTAAATTGCCTATGGAAATATAGTTTTAAAAAGTATACGGCCACCTGCTACATATTTGTCTATTGTAAAACTTATCTAGTAACCTATTTAATTTCTGTCAAGCCATTTCCGTCAGTAGAAAAAAGCGCCAAATTTAAAAAAATGTAGGTGCGTAGAGTTATCGTCTCAGAAAATTTGAATTTCGCGCTTTCTTCTACTGACAAAGTTGTTTGACCGACTATATATCCAAATTTAGCAGATCCTATGCTAAGAGGAGAAAAGTGTACCTAAATATTACGGAGGCGAGAGCTATTCCAAATTTTATTTAGCATCGGAAAAACTACTACTACATATCTTGGAAGTCAAAGATATACTGGCAGCAAGTTAACAGTCGATAAAAATGTATTGCTGATTAGAAAGCGTATCTAAGAGCCTTGCTGCTCTTGAGGATAACAGGGAGAGGTGGAGTTACCTTCCTATTGCAGAGGTGTCGAAACGATTAATGTTGACAGAAAAAGGTCACTGTATTGTAAGTAAGCAATTATTGCAATTGTTTTGTAGCTTAATTTGTCTCAGGATTTTTGCAAGAGACAATCATAGTGTCTGATAACATCTGTAGGCAAGGCTTAAGTAGTAGGTACATAAATTTTATTCATATTGTAAATGTAAAACGTTTGGAAATGATTTTGGCGTTTGATGAGTAATCACGCAATAACGATAGCCCATTTATAGAGAAATCTTTATTTAATAGATATTATTAATATCTTTTAAATACGCAATTGGGCACGGGCCTCCTCTCATGTTCGAGAGGGCTTGGGCTATAGTCCCCAAGCTGGACCAATGCATATGAGTATATTATATAATGGTCTACAAATTAAAATACTGTATATTTACTTACATACCTACTGAAATCAAGATGCTCTAACACACCTCCAAGCTCAAAAACCACCCTACAAACTACTAATAACATAATATATAATCATGAATATAATTAAGTATTGTAATAAAACAGAGCACCTAGAAACAATCAAATTATATAATACATTATGTACGAGTGGATGTGTTATCCGTACATGCAATAAATCATGTTTATTGTCGTCTGTGTATGCGGATCTGCGGAACTTTAATATGTACGCGGCACGAACGGCAGATTATAACAGATGACACATGACCAATGACTCGAAGATAAGACGGTTATGGTTACATAATCAAACAAGATTACTGTTGTTACATTTATTTATAATTTAAATAATGTTTAATAAACAACTTCTGGTGGGTTATCTGAAGGACTGATTCCTTGACGATGTTATTTTATGTTTGAATTTAAGACTAAAATACTCGTACTGAGAATTATTTACGTTGATAAGTAGTCAAACTATTAAGTTTTGCAGGCGCAATTTAGATCTTCATTTTCATTCTTTAGTATCCATGTTGCTGGTATCCGCCACCACGGTTGCCATGGTTGCCACCGTAACCACCCTGGCCTTGTTGTCCAAAACCACCTTGTCCGCCTTGTCCGAAACCGCTGTCTTGACCAAAACCTCCCTGACCGGCTTGGCCTTGACCACCATGAGGGCCGTGCTGACCCTGTTGACCGAAACCACTCTGACCACCCTGTCCGTAACCACCCTGTCCATGACCACCTTGACCGAAACCCTGTCCTTGACCACCTTGTCCGCCTAATCCTCCTTGTCCAAAACCTTGGTCATGTTGAAAACCGCCTTGCCCGTGCTGACCCTGTCCTCCGTGTCCATTTTGTCCAAAACCTACATCATCTTGGATACCACCCTGACCGCCAAAACCGCCCTGACCGCCCTGACCGCCTTGACCGCCGTGGCTGCCGTGGCCACCTCCATAACCGCCGCTACCGCCATACTGGGAGTGACCTGAAATACCAAAGGGGCAAACTATAGAGACGGGACTAAATAAATATAAAGTCTAATGAGGCAGTGTTTTATTAGAAAGCATCAATACATCAATACAAAACGCATTAACTTTTCACGCATTGTAATAAAAAAACCAATTATGGCTTTTAGTTACCATTGTAAAGTTTCTGCCTGCGACTCCGTCTGATTTTAATGATGATGATGGTTGATAAAAACTATCCTGTGCCGATTCCCGGGCCTCAAACTATCCTGTGCCGTTCCCCGAGCCTCAAACTATCCTGTGCTGTTCCCCAGGCCTCAAACTATTCTGTGCCGCTGCCGTTCGGCGGGCCTCGAAACAATCTCCATACAAATTTTTATTTAGCATTTTAAGCGTAAAGTGGTAACAGGTAGACAAATTTCCTTTCACATTTATAATATTATTATAGTATTTTAGAACAGATCTTATAACTATTGTAATAAGATCCACCGGTGGACAGTTAACAATGTGGGAGATGGTACGCTAACAGATGTCATCTCAATAAAATTTTGCGAGATTTGACTTTTTAAGGTTATAAATTGCATGGAGATGACACCTGTCACCCATCAAGTTGAGAAATATTATAAATAACGTAAAAGATGTATGAAGATGGCATGTGGTACTGTTTCGAAATACCGGGAACTCACCAAAACACATATACCTACATGGCAAATACCCCGTTTTTTATCTCTCTGCGCAAATTTAATACCTACACAATTTTTTATTTTGTAGATTTAATACCCTTTTCATATTCATCTACATATATGTATTTATATATTATTCTATATTTAGCGGTCCTTCCATTAGTAAAAGACAATATGAAAAGACACCTACGATACTACATATCTTTGCTGGCGCAAATATCAAGGCGAAATTAATTACCAGCTTTACATGCCTATGAAACATGGACAAATCCTAATTATTAGAGTTTAATATACCAAACAGAAATATGGTTTCACGGGGCTTAACTAGGGAATGCTAACCGGTTAACCGGTTAACCGGTTACCCGGTAATTTGACCAATATTACAGTCGGTAAAATACCGGTAATTTCCAGCCGTAACCGGGAATTTACCGAACGTTGTATAGGCAAATAAAAATGTAACAACCTGTTGAATTAGCCCATCTATGTCTTCGTACTTACAAAAAAAAACAATTACTACGGTTTACGATTACGAAGAGACACTTAAAATACTTACTTTTCTGCATCTTATGATCTCGTCGGAGTAGGAACTAGGAAGCAACGTTTTGTGACAAATGAGTGGTCGCTAATCCCTCGCCCTTTCCCTTCTCGCCACCCCTACCCGACCCGCCTTACTATGTTCAGTGTCCTTTGTTTTAGTCTGTAGTGTCAGACAAGTGTGGAATGTGAAAGAACATTTTTTACCGTTGGTTACTTGTGTTCAAGATATCGTTCACGAATGTCTAAGCAACGTTCTAATTAATCGCCTAGATATTTAACAAACGCAATTATTTTATACATAATTAACAGAATGATCTGATGATGACATGTTCCTGATTCCAACTCCTATCTTAAGATCCCGGTAACGATTTTAGAGCAAAAATGTTAAATTGATAGATTTAGTCGTTGGAATTGTACACCTTTTGTTACGTAATATCTAAATAACAAGTATTGGTTTCTATTAGCACGTTTTTTCATCTTGCCTTTTAATAATGAGGTCGCAATCGTGCGTCCCCGGTAATAGGTGACGAGAAGGGTTAGTTTTTAAAAATTCATATAAATTATGGTAGTAAATTATACAAAATGATGTATAAGAACAGTTTCAGCAAATGTACAACATGATTGTTTAAGTATCAAAATTACGTTGAAATTAAGTCAATTTTCAGAGAAATTGTCACTTGTTTTGAAGTAATTTCTGGAGAAAATTGATTTCGTCTAACTTTCATTTACACTACTTCAAATTTATAGTAACGAAAATGTAGTTTATTAAAGTTGAAGTACAGGATATGTGTAATACAAAATTACCATTTTTAGCAGTCCAAACTTAACGAAATTTACAAATAAGATCGACAAAATCACTGCTTTTCGCGCGTTTACCTAAACGTCCATCAGAAAAAAACCATTACTAATTAAGTGAGTCTGTTTAAAAAAAAAGATAACAAGACGTGCTAATAGAAACCAGTACTTGTTATTTTTAATAGTTAACAAAAGGTGTACAATTTCATGCGCTTAATCTATCAATTTGACATTTTTGCGACTAAAATCGATAACGGCCTCATAAAGTGCAATTTTAAAGTAACTAGTGTTAAAATGATATGAAACTAATCTTGCTGTTAATTTTTTTTTTCTTATATTTACTAGATTTTAATGAATGTTGATTACGGTTTTAGTTACTTTAATAACAATATTATATTGATAGATGTGTAAATGCAAACGTGTATGACATTTAAATGACGACTGTCACTCTTTAGTTATAATTTTTGTTACCCTTTGATTACTGCGATTTTTAAAGAATTAAAAAAGTTTAATATTGCTTATTTAATGTACAAGTTCATTTCGCTTTGAAATGATACATGTTTGATTTTTTATTTAATATGATTAGTAAATATATCTTGTTTAATGTTTATAGTTTATTTTCATTATTTTGTTTTGTCGATGTTTCTATAACGTCCGTCCGTCGTGTAACGTAAAGATTACTGACGAAAATAAGGACACAATCAATAATAATGCAAAATCAATGTTTTTTATTTCATAAACGTATAACCGGTAATTTACCGGTTAACCGGTTAGTGGGACCTCGCGTCGGTAAATTACCGGTAATGAAAAACGCCCGGTTATTGCATTCCCTAGGCTTAACAAAATGCTGCTATTAATGAAATAGGTAGTACTCACCGAGGGCAGCCACTGCCAGAGCTAAGACTACGCACGCAATCTGTGAAATAACAACATAAGAATGTATTGGTAAATCAATTAAATAACAGTTTATAATATTATAATAATAGTCAAGAAATATTAATCTTATACAAGTTGGCCTAGCCCCACCGTAAACTAAATAAAACTAGACGACGATATATAGTTAGTTATATGTAAATAAATAAATTAAATAAATAAATTAATTAATAAATTGTGGGACTTAGTCAATTTGTGTAATAATGTCCTATAATATTTATTTATATTTAATATTTATATAATACATCCACTAGCCAGGAACACAAATTTGTGATAAACACACAAATAAATGCCCTAACCAGAAATTGAACCCGAGACCTCCTGCTTCGTAGGCAGGGTCACTAATACCACCTAGGCTAGATGATCGTTAAATAAAAAAACAATTTTACATGATATAAACACTAACAATAAAACACAATTGATAGCTAAACTAAAAAATAAAATTACCACTAAAATCAAGAATTAAAAACATTAAGTGCAATCTTATCGCAATCCCCAAAGAATTGTATTCCACTACGAAATAAAGCACGATCCATAGAAACTCAGACGTATAACCACAGAATTTTCAAAATTATATTGTGCAAAGTCAAGTGGATTAAAATTTTGTCTACAACAGGAGAAAATACGGGTGGTTTTTTAAAACATTGACGCGACACAATTTTTTTTTATTGCGATTTCGGGGTTGGTCCCACAGTAAAAGTTGCTCAGTATGACCTATATATTTACCTCACTATATAAGGCGGATCGAGAGAACATGAATATTATTTAATGAAGTAATTATAATTAAGGAGTCATCCAACTTGACTAAAATTGACAGACTCCTACGTTTCTACATACAAAATATGACTAAGGATCGAAAATTTAATAATACGTAGTACTTAGTTAAGGAGTCTGCTAACTTGACTAAAATTGATAGACACTGACGAGTCTCCATGCAAAATTTAGCTTCGTATTTTTAAGTCATATTTAGGTTTCTAATGGAAAACAAGACGTTCAGGTAAAATAAACACTTTACTTTTGTCTAATGATGCGAAACAGTGCGAAAAGAAAGTTACTTGTGAAAACTGATTTATAAATTAAATTAAACAAATAAACTTACTTTGAAAGCCATTGTGTAAGTGTTCTCTAGAAGTTATGTCTCGTGTCAGTCCAGCTTAATGTTTATATACCCGTCGTTATCTTAAAATTTGAGACGTGGCCTCTGCTTTTGATTGTTTATATTTACATACGTAAATTCGATTCTACTGAACAGATATCGTTATCGACTATAGTAGGCTGAGGTTAATATTAAGTTATTTGTAAATAGTTAGTAAATCGAATTTTAGTTCCTCAAATTAGAGTAACTAATTGAAAAACACATTACTTACCTTAAAATCAGCCAACTATACCTAGTCCAATATCTCCCAACTATGGCACTATGGTCCATAAGTAACTCTAATGGCTCCTCTTCACGATGGCCCAGGGTTGGACCAGCAAGGTGGCCATGCGATGGTTAAAAGCACGGACTATGGAATGGGCCACGTGTAGATGTGTACGCATCATCGCTGGCCCACTACCATTGATCTGCGGACGAAAAACCGACACCGTGGCCATCCCATCGCCATCCCGCCGCGCCATAAGCCATCCGACACCACTAACCTCTCTACACGCTGGCCCCTCTTAGAGGGTCAGTATGATGGCCCATCGTGTAGAGGAGCCATAATATCTTAGTTTAGGTACCACTATTATATACTGCTACTATAAGTGGCGGAAAACACCTAGGAAGTATTATTGTTTATGTATTATTTTCTGTGTGTTTTCTGTTTAAGAGGAAAGAAGCCGGCCGATTCTACATACAAACGTAGTCCCCATTTTCCTCTCTGGACATTGATATTTTGGAAAATATTTTTACATAATTTGATGTATATAACCCATAGCTATGGCCCTACGTTTGACTTGCTTGTAGGGGCATAGCTATGGTTGATATACAACAAATTTTCAATAATGTCAATATCCAGAGAGGAAAATGAGGACTAAGTTTGTATGAAAAGGTGATTTCGCACGGGTCCTTCACTTTCGTCTTAAAACATAATTTGGTCGCATTACGGATGTTCTCTGAGCTATAGCTATAGCTTATAACCCCAAAAATCGAAGTTCGTCAATTGCGGGCATTTTTCTCTGTCACTCTAATTACATCTTAGTGAGAGTAAGAGATAAAGATCCCCGCAATTTACGAATCTCGGTTTTCGCGGCAGGCCCCTCTGTCCCTCACTGGCGCACGCGGTATAGCACATCTGTACGATCCTATCAAGGATCCTACCATTTATGCATTTGAAACATTCATCCGCCATACCTAATAAAATTGCATATTCAGAGCAAATCGCTCTGTTAACACCAACCTCTTGATATTGACAGACACTATCTCTGAGTATCTCGACAGGGGTAATCAGGTGGATGTCGTGTATTTCGATTTTAAGAAGGCTTTCGATCGCGTAGACAATGACGTGTTGATGAGCAAGCTGAATGCTTTGGGCTTCTCGCGAAAGTTATTGCTTTTTTTTCGCCAGTTGTCTACGCGATCGACAGCAGTACGTTCAACATGAGAGTTTTATTTCGGCTCCTTACCATACCAGATCCGGCGTAAGTCAGGGCTCGATACTGGGTCCCTTCTTATCTGGGATAATGATTAACGACTTGGAATCGGTCGTCAAGTATGCAAAAATAACAGTTTCTGGTAGAGAGTTCCACACATTTACTACACGATTTGGCAATAAGTGTTTCCTAGGGTCGCTAGCACATGGAGTTTTTTAGAGTGTCCTCTCAACCTTACATTCTGGCTTGATATATATAGGTCTTTAATATTTGAATCATTGTAGTGTCCAGACAAGATTTTGTATGTCTCAATAAGATCGCCTCGCTCCCTTCTGTCCTCCAATGAGATTGAGATTGTTTTTGAAAACTAGGGTTCGTTATCCGCAATGTCAAGGATTTCCATGACACTGGGGCCATTGCAATGGTTTTCAACGCCTTAGTGAGGAGCAAGCATGAGGCCTCATCTATTATATGGAATCCGTACGAGTCTTCGTACGCCTTACTTCTGGAGAGAATCCAAAAGGCCTTTTTGCGATTTCTGTACAAAAAAAGGTATGGGTACTTTCCATTCTTGTACCCAACAAAGATTTTACTAGACTGCTTTGGATAATTCTCTAGAGGTGAGGCGCAACAACATGCTGACTACAGCATATTGCGCGGTGACTTGGACTGCCCGGAACTAGTAGAACCAGTCTTGAGGTTGTAAGTCCCGGATATTCCTCGAGTGTTCTTGAGGCCGCGAACGCGTCCACTCTTGGCCGTACCGGCGGCGCGCACAGTATCGCGCAGAAACTCGTCACTTCTCCGCGCGTTATCGCTGCTCACTCAATGCACTCTTGACATCAGAACCAGAGTGTGACTTGTTTGCGTGGATATGGACAAATGTGTGCCAGGAGTGTCTGAGATTCTGTGAGATGATGGATGATAGGCCTTCCAGCACTTGCATTTGATTTTTAATGAATATCTGTATTTTATTTTATATATGTTTTGTATTTGTATAGTCTAATTATTCGGTGTATTGGCATATGCTGTAAAAAAATTAAAAAATATTATAAGTACTGGGTTTTACCCAGATTGATAAGAAGATTTTTATCAGTAGGTATTCAATCATTAATGTCTATCAAGGACTTCATTGATATCTGACTTATATGTACTACGTTGGTTTTTACTCCTAACTACGATACACGATGATTGCATCAGCAAAAAGTATGGCTTTAGATTTCGTAGCGTTAAAAAGATCATTGATAAAGATGAGAAAATGCGGCATAATATGATCGTGTTTATATCTTGGAGCATAATTCACCCGTCACTCTCACAAGAACATAAATGCCTTGTCAAAGGCGATATTGGGATCTCCAAAGATATTTATTTATCTTAATGCCTAGATAAGTGGCAATAATGAAAGCGCAATAGCTGTACGATTCCTACTCCGTTAAAATAGCAAAATTACTCATAAAGAGTTCTTATTACTTGAAGAAGTCATCAGTCATCAGATCAAGTCAGTTTATCGTGTATTAGTTGTACGGCTTTAGTAGTTTATTGCTCTCTCCAGAGACTTACGATTTCTACACGTCACATTTCAAAAATCGGTACAATACTTTGGCCGTTTGTGTGCTTAGTTATTAAGTTAAAATAATACAGCATGTTTATATTTAACTGACACAAATGTATATTAAGACCGAAACTAACTGCCATCAAACAGCTTTCCAGTGTGGCAGTAAGTACTATTTTAATGTAACACCTATATATACCGTGTCTTATGAGAATAAATGATTAATAATAAATCGTTGAATGCCTAAGGCCGAGGATGAAAATAAGTTTTTAGTAGGTATTTAAGGTTTTAATTATTGTATATAAGTATTTTAATTTGTAAGGTATGTATCTATGGATCTATTAGGCCTTAGTTGCCTGAAAATAAATGATTTGATTTGGCTTAATACTAATAATTACTGAAGCTGAAGAATTAGGTACATACATAACAGAAGAAAACAAGAACTGAATGATTGAAAGCAATTGTCCTACAGGATTACGACCTGACGATCCCCGGCATTGAGATATCGACGGAAGAATACATAAGTACTCATATCCACAATATCTTCCGATATTTCTACCACGCGCCATATGAGGTTTAGTGTATCAGGATGTAAAGTGAAATCGGAAAAGGAAGGGTGTGTCGGTACGCGCTGGTGGTTAATTTCAAAACATTTATTTACCTACAAAGCTGTCAGTTGGTGATCCTTATTCTAGCCAGAGGTTAGCAGGCATACCTAGCGAAAAGTCCTATTTATATAAAAATTGCAAGCGTGATTTTGTTTGTCGGTCCGTTTGTCCGCCACACGCTTAAACCACTGAACCAATTTAGATGAAATGCAGTATAGAGACAGTTCGACTCCTGAGAAAGAACATAAGATAGTTTTGTCACGGAAGTTATCATTCTGCACAAAAAAGTCGCAGGCAAAAGCTAGTGAGTCATACTTATCGGTCAGGTGTGATATAGTTTGGTATACCTAATATTTGAGCCGCTTTCCGGAAATCATTTAAAATTGACTAATATACAGTTACTGGTAGGTAGGACCAGGTACCTACTAGGTGCCTGTAACAGGCCACACCTTGTACCTATAAATCATGCTTACATGAAAGAAGCGAGCAGTGCGTCTAGTAACTCGCTTATGCTCAAAACACACGATAATTATAAGTAATGAAATAACAACGACAATACTCTATGCTATTGTAATATTTATTGGTAGGTAGTCGAAGGTATACAAGATAAAATTTGCATTAATATTTACATGACCAACCGTGTTGTGTTGAGATCTGCCGCCAACCATTTCTATGGGGAAAGCCGAAATGGATGTAGAATCTATGTGTGTGTATCCAATCAAGAGGCTTTTTTTAATTTCGTTTAGTGCCATTTGCCAGCACCGTAGCCCCAGCCGCCGCCGTAGGCGCCGAGACCGCCGAGAGAGCCTACCACCGGGCCTCCAACAGCCACAGGGCCACCAGCGAGACCGACCGCTACCGGCGCAACGCCTACTACACCGACGCCGCCAGCGCCGAGCAGCAGTGCTCCGGCTTGGGCCTGTCTGGCGGCCGCGTCAGCGACAGCCTGAGCTTGAGCAGCGCTAGCGGCGACGGCGGCCGCCTGTGCGCGAGCCGCGTTGGCGATGCGAGCGGCTTCCACGGCGCGGGCCTGAGCGATAGCCAGACCTTGGATACGGGCGGCGTTGGCAAGACGGTCAGCCTCGGCAGCGCGGCCGGCCTCAATGGCGCTTCCCGCAGCAGCGCTGCGCGCAGCCTCTACGGCCCTAGCGTTCTCGTATGCAGCAGCCTGAGCCCTCTGCAAGTTAGCGATGCGCGCCGCATCCAAAGCCCTAGCGTTGTTGATAGCGTTCACTTGTCCAGCACGGGCGGCGCCTTCGGTCACACGGGCTCCCTGTATAGCGGCAGCGGCCGCGTTGGCGATGTTAGCGGCCTGGACGGCCTGTGCGTTGTGGAGGGCGCTGAGTTGAGCCGCGCCAACAGCGGCGGCGTTATTGAGAGCCTGGCCGCTGCCCACGAGGGCACCACCGCCGATGAGGCCGGGGCCTCCGGCGACGATGGCCGGGCCACCGATGAGGCTGCCGCCGATCAGGCCAGGGCTGGCGATAGAACCGTAAAGTCCCGATTGTTCAGCATTGGAATCAGTAGCGACGGTGTCTTTCTTCACACCTACGAAATATTCAAATTATATTACAAATAATACAAGCCACAACTATATTAGATTGACAAAAGCCGAACCTTTGCTCCGAGGATGTAACCGGGAACGCGGTTAGATTAATAAGATCATTTAGACATATAGCTACAACCGAAAACAATATAAGTAGGTACTTATTGGGGTATATAACTAAACATCAGCGAAGCTATACAGTGAAAATTTTGAAGTTTTTGATTAGGCTGATATAATATGATTATTTTTAACTCACCTTCTCCGAAAGCTTCATACGCCAAAGCGATGACAAAGAGAATCTGCAAAACATTTATTTTTATAAACTTTGACCCTATACTTATTCATTAAATCAAATGATTTATTTTATTTGAACTCAATCACTTGAAGCCGCTGCACTTTATATCCACAGAAGAATCCTTACCGTAAAACGAGACATCGCTAGGTATGTTTTGTTAGTTCGCTACAGTACACCTCCGAAGCAAACCTTGGAATGTAATGCCTTCCACCAAACGCCTACACTTTTATAGTGAACCGAAAATTATTTACATGCATTTACAATGCTGATGCCGCCCCATTTGAATACTGCAGCTGAAAAAAACGCTTCGACCGGCGGCGGCGGTGGTGGTGCGTGAAACACACTATTCGGGCGCGAGATGCGCGTGTGCTAAGTTTTCTACTTGAAAAACCCTCAAAATATTCCATCACAGTGCTTCGCTAAGAAACACGAATTTTTTGTCATAGCTGAACTTATTATATTCGTCTCAATCTCAATACCCGAAGGACGTCAGTCACAGAACATCAGTTTCCGCAAAAGATCGAGTCGGTCAAGCACTGCTGCCATTCGATCGGGATCTTGCATTTTCGCCAGATCGGACCACCAAGTTGGGGGGCATTAAACACTCCGCTGCTCGTTATTTAAAATATACCAACTTAGGTATCTACATATACAGTCGACGTCAAATATATGTGCACACTTTTGGACCTTACTCCTTTGTAATAAGGTGAAAAATGTAAGCATATATTTGACGTCGATATATGTAATCATATACAAACATGCAACTAAATTTTTCCTGAGGTCATAATCCCAGATGATTATGTTCCCGCCAAACGGTAATTAATCAGATTGTGAAATGCGATGCATATTAAGTGCAGTAGCCAGTGACGTGTTGCACAAGGGTGATGCAACTTCGGCTCCAAACCGCTTGTCCGGCTCCTCATTACATACTTGACATCGCAAAAACGACCCACAATACTTGTAATGCGAGCATTAGATAGCCGGTTCCGTATAAAATATTGTGCGATTTTTTAATGTTCTAAACCTGATCAAGTGATCACAATTGTAATCGGTGTGTAGTTAATGCTGTTTTACTGGTGGTATGAACTGGTCAAAATGCGTGTAGCATAAATCGGTAACAACGAAAATAAATATTTGTTATCGTAAATACTAGTTTTTAGTGGAAACGCGTTTTCCCTAGTTAAAACTAGTTTTCTGTATCGCCTGAGTGAAAATAAGTTTTCACTAGTGTTAGTTTTAACTGAAATTCTAATCCCGACCCCCGCGCGTGAATGCCGCCCGTGATTGGTAATTTTTTTATAGATAATTAAATTTTCCGTTCTTTTTTTTAATTTTTTTACTACAGCGTATTGAATCGAAATGAATATGAGCTGGGACGAGCGCATACATGAAAATAGTTCGGTACGAAATCTTAATTCGACCATTAATAATAATAATAAAATTCTTTATTGTGCACTACTAGAGAAAAGTTCATATTACAAAAAAAGACAGGACTTAAATGAGTAGGTAACAACAGGCGGACTTATCGCTATAAAGCGATCTCTTCCAGATAACCTTCAAATAGCGAATCGGTGGCAACAAATATGCTATTGGGCAGTGCAAAACAAAAATAAAAAAAATACTTATAATATATTAATTTTAAATATGACCATTACGATGAGTTGAAAAATGAATACCTACCTAATTACGGTTCCAAATTAATTTAAATGTGTCGATAGAAGCAACGGCAAGAGCCACGGAGACAGGGCACGTCTCTCTGTCAACTACTACTACTCTAATGAATCTTTGGCTCTCTCTCTCTGTTACTACTTCTCTAATGGTTCTTCGACTTTCTCTCTCTCTCTTTATTACTACTACTCTAATGTCTCTTTGACTTTCTCCCTCTCTCTCTCGCTCTCTCTCTCTCTCTCTCTCTCTCTCTCTCTCTCTCTCTATTACTATTCCTCTAATGACTCTTTTACACTCGCTCTTTCTCTTTATTACTACTACTCTAATGACTCTTTGGCTCTCTCTCTATCAAACTACTACTACTCTAATGCTCTTTTTAATTGCTGCTTATAAATTATTCTGATAAAATTCATTACCAAACTGTGGTAAGCAGTGGTTCTCTAGTAGTGCTACAGGTCCCTAATGTACGGTGCACTAGGCGGGCAATTGCATTCATCGCGTGTCATTGCTATTCGAGGATCCATTCATTAATTGTATTTACTAATTAATTAATATGTAGTAATTCGCACTATACCTATATTGCATAAAATACTAACTAGTACACATTAATTAAACCGAATAAGTGATTGCAAATCAAAACTTAACATCGATTATGTTGCCATTTCCAAAAATGTTACGCCATCCTCTTCATCTTAGCGTTTCCCCTGTTACATACCTATAAAGAACCAATGGGAGCTGGCTGGGAGCAGGACCCGCGTGCGCACGCTCGCGGGTCCTGCTCCCAGGCCAAACCATCACAGGCGCCCGCGTCAGTAAACGCTATTCATACAATGTCTTATTAGACGGGGCGCCCGTTCCGGATAATCCGCGTCAGCTAGCGGAAGCCCTAAAAGACCACTTGCCTTTTGAGGTCAATAGGGTATCGACCGTTTATTTGCTACATCTCGAATATTAAGAGGGGAGTCTGGCTGTTAGGACTTGATGGCGAAGACGACTACCTTTTTTGTTCCCGACAACTACTTACGTGGTGGTAGCCATCGCCTCCTAGCGAATGGAACCTTTCACAAGTTAGCACACCAGTATACTCTACCATCGTCCGCTCCCGGACACTCCTCAACATTTTTATTTATTTTATGAACCGGACTACGACTTGTTTGCTGACAAAAATGATAAACTTCTTAAAGATTTTTTACGTTCGACATCACCTTAATTAAATTTAATTATTCTCATATTTATTGTATAATTGTATTGCCTAGCTTATAGCTCTATTACTACTTAATTTTACAGCGCATTGGCGCCCCTTAGCTGCAATGGTGTAAAATTATATTTCAATAAACATCAAATATCAAAAATCGAGTAATAATTTTTTACTATACTGTGTACTTTTATCATAATAATTTTCCACTCGATTGGTCGCAAGAACTTTGCTCAATCGGTCCTTATACAAATGTCCATATGTTTCTTATTCACGAGCAACACCGCTCAAAGTTGCATTGATTATCATTATTATGGATGCACCAATGCACCGGAGCTATACTTGTATGCACGCTTGCAATGTGAACTATTGGCACATTCGATACGAAACAATAATTACACTATTAGTGTAATTGAGTTATAAATTAGATATAGTTGTTGGAGGCGTGGCATTTTCTAAATATTCCTGCGCCTTTGACCACCACCAGTGGGGTGTCACTAGACCTTTCGGGCGCCCTCGGCTACGCTGCTACGAGCAATCATTAGGGTTGGCAAAACTTGATGTTCCTTTACGTGCACAACCACAGATAAGATAATGACTTGAATTTTGTCAACCCTAAATAGCCGAAAGGAATAGTGCCATATATTAGAAAGTTCGTCTCTGAATCGCTGTCAAACTTCGGTTTTGTAGAAAGTGTCTTGTCTGTACGGTAGAGTATGTACTATGACTATGATTTATTAAGCTTGTCACTGTAAACGTTCCCTAAACTTTATTCATGAGAAGTTCCAGTGTTCATATATTATAAGATAATATAATAAGAAATGACGTTGTGAAGTTGTGATTCTTTGTGAGAGACTGGAGTCTGACATACATTACGGAGCGAACGTGATGGGCTCCTTTGCATCTGGAGGGGCGGTACTGGCGGTAGGCGTATTTTATGAATAGTTTTATGCTTGTTAGTTAGTGTGGGATTTAGTTTAATTTAGGTTAAGACATTATGGAGAATATTTGTACACAATTTATTAAATATTAATCGTAGTTAGGCACGCCCCTTCCTTTTACTTTATTCGATTATTAATTGTTGTAAGAGTTACGAGAGAGAATCAAATTCCATAAAAAAAATAGTATTATAATAATTAAAAAATCAAAAAAATCTGACGAGCGGCCATAGTTATGGTTACATCAAATTGCATAAAAATATTTTCTATAATGTCAATATTCAGAGAGGAAAATGGAGACTATGTTTGTTGGGAAGCGATCGTCCACTTTCATCTTAAAGAAAAGAAACAATAAAAGGTAATTAATTTATTACTATTATATTATAAATAGCGTTGTGTAGCTGTTTCAACCTCACAGGCAGTCTTCCTCGACCCTCTGGATTAAAGGGTAGAACTGCACCGGTTCCGGGACTCTGTAACAAGAAAACAATTGAATATGAAATATTTTTAAACGTCTCTCAAAAAAAGTCCTTTAAATAAGTCTGACTTTCACAGCAAAATGCTGTTTGGCTGTGGAATTACTACCTTATTCATAAAACTTAGCAAACGAACAAACAGAATTGTCAAAACCTTTTCAGTGATGTTTAATTTAAACCCTGATAGATTTTATTCTATCCAGTCCTGAATAGATTTTATTATATTCTATTCTTTAACCCTTGGAGTGGTACGCCGTCAGCTCCCGACCGATTACGCCATTTAAATTTCAAATTTGATTAATTGAAATAAAATCAAAATTCCAACAACTCAAAAACGACGTATGCCAGAAGAGTTAAACAACGGAATGAGACAAATTATTATCACCGATTTGTTATATTTGACAAACGTTTATGAGCAACGCCTTAGTTTTTGTGCTGTGCAATTCGTTTTTAGGTTAGGTTAGTATTTTTTTGCTGTTCGTTTAATCCTACCTTACCTGACCTTTACCACCTTTTTTTTTTGATACCTTATAATAAATAAATAAAAAATCTGGAGTCTCCGAGTATGCATTGCCCCACAAATAGGCAAAGCCAAAGACATTTGACTGTGACCAACTTAATCCCTGTTTCAAGCTCATCAAAGATGGTGATGATCTGATGATATATTCCTTAGGGGTCCCCAGCAAGTTTGGTTCTCCATACAAACGTATTTACACTCTCATTTTAAAACGGCTTGCTAGATTACTCTGAAACTTTGTACTTACAAATAAGATAAGGTATATCTAGTCCTGTAATTAGTTTAAGTAGCTTCAGATACCATATAGTTAAAAAAATACAGCGAATTTAAATTTTTCATACAACACTTGTTTTTTACTCTATTTTGTTTGATTTATAAACTGGAGCTATATAAACTAATTACAGGACCAGATATACCTCATGTCATTGTATATGCAGTTTCATTACAATCCAACACGTATGATTGGGCATTTAATACGACACGACCATTTCTTTTAATAGGGCAAAAGCGAGGTAGATGAAAACCCAGACTCAGTTACTTAGAGCAAGTGAAAGAAAAAGTAGGTCGTGTCGTAACAAAAAGTCAGCGGACGCAAGACAGGGAAAGCTGGAAGATACTCCACCAACAAGAGAATAAGTTCTTCGAATAATCACTTCAAATTATCAAGCATGTGTCCTAAGCATCCTGCTGTACGCTTCAGAAACGTGGACGACCTACTCCAAGCAAGAGCGTCGCCTAAACGCATTTCACATGCGTTGTCTGCGAACCATATTAGGAGTAACTTGGAAGGATCGGGTAACGAATGAAGCTGTTCTTTCAAAGACCAAATGCAGCAGCATAACGGCTATGCTGAAACAGAGACGACTCCGTTGGCTAGGACACGTTTATAGAATGGACCCTGACAGATTGCCACATGAAGTCATGCTCGGACAGATTGCCGACACGAAGAGACCGGTTGGTCGACCCGTACTCCGTTTCAAGGATTCCTGTAAACGCGTCATGAATGGCTTCAACATACCGGTTAACTGTTGGGAGGAACGTGCGGAGATGAGACCGGAGTGGCATCGTAACCTGCGGGAAGGCATGGCAAAGCATGACGAGCTCTGGATGGACCATCTCAAGCAGAAGCGAACTCGCAGAGCTGCTGGACCACCCCAGGAGTCAAGAAACATCTGTGATCGATGTGGCAAGAAATGCCGATCGGCCATTGGTCTATACAGTCATCGCAGTCGATGTAGGCTGTAGACTACTTCCTCAAAATACCTCCTAATTCGCTGCAACTATCATCTGCAAAGATGCTGTGGCCAATGATGATTAGTGATTTTACATATTAGGTTAAGTAATAATGGTTAATATTAAGATTGTAATGTATTGGCGAACGCTGTAATTACAATGTATTTTTTTTTTTTAATAATAAACAATGTCAGTATATAATGATCCTACTGTTTTAATTTCTGGTTAAAAACTTAACTGTTGAAATATAATCATTAACCTACTTTAAATTAACCCACTGATAATATTTTCTCAGTAATGTTTTTAGTTTCGTTGTTTATATACTGATAATGGTAACGAGGTACCCAACATAATTATTAACGTATTATATACTTATTAGTAAAGAAGCTATCAGCTGTAAATAGTTAAAACATTAACTTGTTTGTTTTCGTTTTAGATTTTACCTACTTGTGTTTAGATCGAATTTGGATTGAACATATTATTCAACTTCGTTCATCTTTGTACTGAAACTATGTAAATCATGAGATAAAGTTCAATAAACAAACATTACCTTAAAATCTTCCACTATGGAGATTTTAAACGTCCTCAGGATACATGTATGGATGACATTGCTGACGGTATCTATTTTATGAGCAAGCGGCAAGGAGGGGGCCATTACTGTGTTCTAAAGAATTGTGCCCGCGAGGAGCCCGAAAGATTTTAAGCCATAAGAAGGAAATAACGTTGTATGAGTTTAGGTCAATTTCGGCAAAAAATATTTTTGGTTTGTTTTGTTTGTTCGATTGTTTTAATGTATTTGTACATAAAAAGGAAAATTTTGCTAGGGAAACTATCACTTAAAATGAATTGCTGCTATTTTCAGAATCAGAATCAGAATTTATGTAAAACCTAGTTTTTGCAGTTTTTTTAGACTAGGCCCCATAGTGGCAACATCGCCATCAAAATATATATACTCGTATATTTATTTATTCGTGTTAACTCTGAAACTAGGCCATATTGAGCAACTTTTACTATGCGAATTTAGAAAAAATTATCCATAGGAATCATCGACATCTGGGGGCCTAGCCAAGATGCCAATTGGTTGCGCCGTAGCGAACGAAACGCTAAGGTGTCTCATTTGAACTAATATGAAAGAGAGATAGAAAGACATTACAGTTTCGTTCGCTACAGTGCAAACAATTGGCATCTTGGCTAGGCCCTCTGATCAGCCAAAATATATGATGGTCAAAAACTCTTTTTTGGTAAGAGTTGAGGTATGCCACTTTCCTGTGGACATCATAAAGTAAACAGACTTTAAAGCCTAATTTTCGCACTTGGGACCCGGGTACATCCTGAACGCCGAATGTTTTGACCCCTGAACAATCTTTTTTTTTAAGCAATGTCGTAGTTGGTGCTAGTAAGAGTTGCTCAGATTGACCTATACTTATATATTCACTTAGCAAAATATATCTAAGGGTTTAAAAACACCTGTATTCAAGCCTGCCTAACACTTAGTGCTCATTTCATTTCTCTACAATATCAGGCGCGCTAACAACGGGGGCAACGATGACGCGCTCAGTGTGCGGGGGTGCACCCGCGAACATCGAAATCAGAAAATTGATATTTTGCGTCCCAGTCACTCGAATATTGCTTTTTTTTATACCACGACGGTGGCAAACAAGCATACGGCCCGCCTGATGGTAAGCAGTCACCGTAGCCTATGGAC
Source organism: Cydia pomonella (assembly GCF_033807575.1). Taxonomy (NCBI): domain Eukaryota; kingdom Metazoa; phylum Arthropoda; class Insecta; order Lepidoptera; family Tortricidae; genus Cydia; species Cydia pomonella. The sequence continues at coordinate 6,847,475 of NC_084720.1, forward strand.
GCCTGCAACACCAGAGATATTACATGCGCGTTGGCCCTTTAAAAACCTGTACCCTCCTTTTTTGAAGAACCCCATAGTGTAGCCCCTCGGGAAAACCTCGGCAGGAAGCTCATTCCACAGCCGAAATTCCTCTTAAACCGCACAGTACGCGACCATTTAGGTTCTAGGGTGTGAGAATGATCGAACACCCTGCCGACGGCGAGCGGTGCGGTGATAGAAAACGGCAATTGCTAATAGGACAATTATAGCACAAGACGCCTATTATGGGCTGTGGGCCGAACTCCGCAGGGATAAGAGGCAGCATTTTTTTAACACGACAACACGCACAACTCAACCAACTGATCAAACAAGCGACCGCAATCGCTCCGCCCTGCCGGACCGGACCGCGACTACATTTTTTTTTTAATTTACCTAGAAGTAATAACATGTCTTTAAATATTGTGTGACTACTATCCAACGGATAGTAAATGTATACTACTGGTGAATGTATTATATGAATTATATCTGAAAACTGAAGTGACGAAATATAATCTATACAAACATATACTTACTCGTATAATACAGGCGCGCTGATGGGCGCAGCGATGACGCGCGGAGGGTGGAGGGCGTTGGTGACGGCGTCAACCTTGTGTTGCACAGCACTGTGGGCCGAACTCAATAGGGAGGTTAGGCTGCTCAGCACCGGGGGGAGGGAGGGGGCCGTCTTGACTGCGATGGTGTTTGCTGGGATCTAGGGAACAGATTAGGTACCATCAACCAGGGTGAATAGGGACAAAACTTAAAATGAGATTTACCTGGCAATTTACCCACACAAATTATATCATAAAAAATGTACTATTATTTTCAATCGAATGACAGAATTTGTGTGGGTAGATATTAGCACGCACCGGGCCCTTGTTAGAGCGGTTTGGAGTGCACTGGTGAAGAGTATCCACAGTCGTCACGTCTCTCAGCCATGAGGATACGACAAGGAAGAGAGAAGATAAATATTAAGACATTGCCAGGTAAATCTCATTTGAAGTTATGTCCCTATTCACCCCGTTTGACGGTATACATTTACGGTTATTGTCTAACAAAAAGTCACTCGTATACTAAGATCAGGGGCGCTACGTGCCAATATAAACTTTACGCAAAAAATGAAGGTTGTATTGACAGCGTTCGCCATAACAACTACAAGACATCTTCGCGTTGAGGGCACGACGACTTTAGGTGTTACAATTACAATACAATACAAATCCTCTTTATTGCACAACCTCAGAACAAACGTTCATGGAAACACATATAATACATGAAGATAGAGGTAAACAACAGGCAGCCTTATCGCTACAGAGCGATCTCTTCCAGACAACCTTTAGGTAGTATAGAAATGAAACTTTTAATTAGTGTTATTGGCGTACAAATATTTAAATAAGTGCAAGACAACAATCAATCCCCCCGATTCAATCGTTCACCGATAAGATAGTTGGCCCATTAACGTTTGCTCTTTCGAAAGAATCTACTTGTAAGGATCGCGTATCTGTTCACGTATTTATTCTTACCACGATTGGCGCGGGGACCGGCTGCACCACTACCGGTGGTGGTCGGACAGGGGGTAGCTTGTGCACGGCGATGTCAGCTGCCTTGGCTGCAATTGCCAGTGCGCCCTTCACTGCGGCGCCCTTTGCTGCCAAGATAGCTGCCCCTTTGGCTGCCGCGCCTTTGATTGCTCCTGTAAAAAAATAGTACATCTTGTATCAAGACGGAATATAAGTATTACAAAGTACTAGTACACTGTACGTGAAAGGTTAGGAGGCAGACGCAATGTACAATATGTGCAAGGGGTGCATTACATTTCATTTAATTACTTTTGGTATAATTATTTTAGTTTGATATACCGTTATTTGGAATAATGAAATATGTGGCATACTTTTATATTAAGTAATCAACGATATGCATAATGTCATTCTTGATATAGGTAATCTCAACCTGAATCTATGGTATAATTATATCAAGTCCCCCAGGAAAGTTTGTTTGGCTGCGACCCCCGTAGAATCCAATACAAGTAAGTGCGTTAGATTAGGTTAAAACTGCGACCTCGCAGAATCGAATAGATGTCCAACAAAAAGTATGTTAGAGTAGAATTGCGATCCCCACAGAATCGAATATCTAACAATTAGGTTAGGTTAGGTTAGAACTGCGACCCCGTACAATTATTATATAAACAACACATCAATACGTGTTATAGAATATATCTTTATACTTATTAAAATTGTATAAAATATAACGTCATATGAAAATATTATATAATAAAAGGCATTATACTATGTGTCTTTATACTTCATTAAAATTATATTTAAATAGGCATTTTTTTTCCATTGAGATTTAGATTAAATTATAATATAATAAAACAAAAATAACGTTGAATAAAAATTATGTTATGCCATTTAATTTTATACCCAGTGGCAGCATAGCAAGTGTATGATAGTTTATTAATGATTATATTAAACATTACACACCCATGTACTTACAAGTAGTGCTTAAGATCTTGGTCTCACAATGATATATATCACTAGATTGAATTATAAAGTAACACTGAGTTAACAGAGAAGTATACCACTTGATCGTCAATACAAAACGAGAAAATATTTTTTCCACATCAATGTTATGGACGCAATGAAAAATAGGTTTATAGGTTTTCCTTTATTTCCATTTGCAAAAAAAAAAAAAAATTTTTTCCAAAAATCGAAACCTACCTATGTAAACCTATATACTTAAAATATATTATCCCGACATCAAAATCAAAGTGATTTCTTAAGAATTAGTTAGTGGAAACCGTTTTCTCCCGAAATGGAATTCCATGAAAAAATTACCGTTATTTCTTTAGATTCGAAAAGATATTGTTGCCTTTTAAAAGGTCGTACCTTTAATAGCCGCGACTTTGATAAGCGCGCCCGCGCCTAATAAGGCCGCACCCTTGGCCACTGCCGCCGCTTTCAGTAGGGCAGCGCCCTTAGCTACCGCTGCTGCCTTCAGCAGATGGATGCTGCCGAGGGCTGGCGGTGTCAGGCAGCATAGGCATGCCAGCTGGAAAAAAGTTCATGTAAGAAATACCTAACACAATGTATTTTCTGTTAATGAAAGTATACTAACGGCCCGATTCGAAGAATGATTTAAGACACTTTAAGATCTCTAAAAGATCGATAACTAAACGTCATGTCAAAATTAACGTTTATTTCGATTCCGCTGTGATCCCTATAAGATCTATCTACGATATTTCTGACGTCAAAGTGACATTGGTTGCCCGAATCGAGCTACTTCTGTCAATTATACGACATACAAACGATATCTAAATGAGAACTTATCTAAACCTGAACTTATAGTTATCGTATCTCATTCTTCGAATCGGGCCGTAAGTAAAGTTAAGCAGATCAAGGTACTTACGTTTTTCCACTTCTAAATATTTTCCATTCTCCATGATTTTTAGTATGTTATGGATACAATGAAAAACTAGGTTTTTATATGTAGGTTAATTCCTTTTTTTTTAATTATTAAAAAAAGCGAAACCTATAAACCTAGAATATATTATGCTGAAGCGATCGACATCAAAATCAAAGTGATTTGTTAAGATTTAGTTAGTGAAAAATGTTCTCCCGAAATGGAGTTTCATAGAAAAAGTACCATTATTTCATTAAGGTAGCAAAGCTATTCTTCCCTCTTAATAATACACAGACACTAGGCTACAGTGGCAGCATGGTTGCATTTTCATCGCCTGTCACTATGCATGTCACTTTCGCACTTACATACTTGTTAGAACGTGACAGGCATGGTGACAGGCGATAAAAATACAACCATGCTGCCACCGTGAAACATATCAGTAGGTGAATAAAACTTACCGAAACAATAAAAAGTCTAAACTCCATTTTTGGTATTTCCTGTCACCTGCAGTAACTGAACTACAGCCCTATGCAAAGGTGAAGGGCATTTATTGACTCCATTTAGGGATATTGCAAAATTAACAGGTTGTCAACAAATCGCAGCAATGTCTAAGCCTGTTATAATAATGGGTTTTCCGATGACACCTGTTTGAATGGACTTGCGGTATTTAATGCAACCGGACGAAATCTAATGATGTTGGTCTTAAAGACTCTTAATCTGTGTGATAATCAAACTGCAATACTAAACTTTAGGTACCTTCGGTGTTAATCAGTTTTTGACACCCGACGCAAAAGGAGCATGATCAGAACGAGTTTTACCTCTCTGTAATTGTGTATGTGTCTGTCTGTGGCTCCGTAACTCTTAAACGGATGAATCGATTTGGATGTTTTTGTTTTTGGCGATGGTTCTAAAACATATGCTTAGCAAAATCGGTTCATCCGTTTCATTGCATTGAGGATTTTTTAAGTACTCAATTATTGTCTCTCAAGTCAAAGATTAAAAACGCTCACTTGATTCATCAGCAAAAACTTAATTGTGTAGGTAATACATATTAGATAGGTGCCTAATTAAGTAAGGTAAGTCCACAACATTCTACGCTTGCTTTGTATTGTTTGTACACTTGTCTGTTGCAATGATACGTACATACGTACCCAAATGTTAAAGAAGAGAGATCGCTCTTTAGCAATAAGTTTAGCCTGTTGGTTACTCCTAAATTTGTTAGGGACCCTAACTTCTTTTAAGCTAAATATCTAGCTTCTAGCCAACCGCAATAACATAAATGTATTATTTGCGTTTTCTTTGTTTTCATAAAATGAATAATTAATTAACAAGTTTATTTTTAATTTTCGATATATCCAGCCCAGCCTAAGCGTACATAGCTCACAAAAGTGGTAGGTAAATAATGAAACTAAGTCACGACTCTAGGGAAATGGAGCGACGCCTCTCCTTAAGTGAGTGCTAATTGTTCTACTTTTCATCTGACAAATCTGTGGAGTAGCTATTCAGTATTTTTACTTCTTTTCAACGCTACCAGACGTCGAAATTTAGTATTCAATTATTTTGACACAAATTGAACGATTTCTTATTAGACATAGATTAGTTAAAGCTCGCTAGCATTCTATTATACCTACCACTGACTAACCGGCTGATATCGTCCGGCGATCTGGTAATCAGTGGGCTAAGCAACAAAAAAAAATCCTCTGTTTTTAATTATAAATTATAATCTGTTTTACTCATGTTATGTTATTTCTTTATCAAGCTCTGAACACGCCTATTGTCCAGGGGTTAGAGTGCGTGTTCAGATATTTTTGAGCACTTCGTTGGCTCTGCTGCTTTATCAGGAAGAGTGTCAGGGTTTTATAAAAACCTCAGCTAACCACTAGATGCTACCTAAAAGTTTTGAACTTGGGCAGAAGAACGGGAAGGTTATTGTGGGGAGTTGAGGGTCTAGTGGCCCACGAAGGGTTTTGGAATAAGGGATATTATGGACGGCTTAAAAAAATACCATTTAGGAAATGTTAAGATATTCCATATTTGCAACCTTAATTGAGGATGGCATATCGTGTACATACATACTCGTATAATATATGTTCGATAAATAATTAGGTATCCTTCTAAATAATAATTGATAATATCTATCTGTTTTCTATCGAAGTTTACCGACTGCCATTTATTTTTAAAGTTATTGAGGTTAGATCAACACTTTGTTTTGTTCTAAACATTAACATTTATTTTCGATTATATTAAATAATAGGTACTTCTTAGAAGTTAATGAGGAAAGAGGAAAACAAAATCAAATCAAGCAAAATAACAAATATCGTCGCAAATACTTCGCAGCGCAATTATTAGAATGGGGAATCGGCTGAATTGTTTTGTCTACATTTTTATATCAATGATTAGTTTAACTTCACGATCACGTGACACTATTATCAAAGTTCCGCACATTAATTAGAAGCCACGAGGAAAAAAACGGTAATACCTAAAAAATTGCGTGACTTTTGCGTCTTTGTCATGTGTTTGTTTACCATTTCAAAACCGGGTATTTCCAAAAAAATATACTTGTTGTTGATTAGACAACTTAACCCACTCAACCGCTAGAGCCTTAAACACGTCAGCTATCGTGCCCATTGTTACAAAAACGCCAATTTTATGTTTGGTGTTAAAGTAATTTCATCAACTAAGGTAGGTATATTTGTTAGTAAAGGTACCTGACTTTTTAGATATTATTATTTTAGGTTTGAGTATTTAGAAGATTAGCTAAAATCCACAATCAAAATTCATAACCTAAAAGATTGTCATATTTAAAATCTCATACCTAATCAATATCTTTAATAGTCATATATTCTGTTAAAAAAAACTTAGATACTAATTTAATTCCAATCTGCATCCAACATACTCAAACTAAGATATAGGTACATTACCGGCCAAAAATATATCACCTTTAGGTTTTTAGGATTCCTTTGTCAACTACTTACTGTACAGTACCCCTAGTGTAACTTTAGTCGATAGCGAAACGTTACGTACGCGTTTGCGTTAAGTCTCATTTTGTATGGGTTTTTGAACAGCGCGCCAAGCGGGACGTTTTGGAAAGTCAAAAATTTCATACAAAATGACACTTAACGCAAACGCGTACGTCACGTTTCGCTGTCGAAAATATTTACACTAGGGGTACTGAACAGTGCACAGTGGATTTTGGGACCCGAAAAAGTGACATGGTTCAGTTTATCACAAAATCGAATAGGCCTACTTAAATGCACCCCGAAACAATTTTTCAAACGCTCGAATTTCACAAACGCTCAATACGACCCCGGAAAATTAGAAAAATTCTTTATATCGACAAAATGATACAGCTTAGCCAAAATCTGATGGTATAGTATATTAGATATAATAATCTTCTATATGTGAGCTTAAATTGGCACATCAAAATGTAATATTTTAGGAGAAAATTCAATTTCCTTAATTTTTTTGTAATTTTTTTTTAAGGATATCCTATAGTTTGGGGATTCATTACAAGCACAGATGTATAGCTCTTTTCATGTTCTGCTTGCCTAATTTTTTTCGTATCCCTGAAAAGCGGTCGTTCTGAAATAAAAGGTTTTCCATTTTTTTATTCGTTTTCCGCGCCTAGGGTTGTCACAAAAATTTAAAATAATAGGGAATATGCATGGTACTCCAATTTAAAGTAAAGTGCTATTAATCATCAGAAATACACTTGAAACTATCATATAACTACCAAAATGTTCACCGTGTTGCAATTCAATTATGTAAGACGTAAAAAATAAAAAAAAGTAAAACCATAAAGTACTTACTATTTATTATTAATCTTCATAGTAAAATAAAATTTATTATTAATCTTCATAGTAAAAGAAACACACACACACACAATCAGTTCAGTTACACTGCTCAATCAGTTTCTTCTACTGAATCATTATAATATGTAATGTAAATATTTGAATAAAAAGCTTTGACAAAATATATACGATGTTTAAATGTTTCTTCTTTCACAAAATCAACAATAAGTCACTTAGGGTTGTTTGTTTTTATTGAAATTTATATGAGATCATCCTCGTGGTATGAACTTTCGAATAAAAAAAGAATTATCAAAATCGGTTGATAAACGACGAAGTTATCCTCGGACAAACATAAAAAAGAAAAAAGCGACAAACATATGGTCGATTTGAGAACCTCCTCCTTTTTTTGATTTTCGTCGGTTAAAAATACCAGCAAAATAACATAATTACAGTCCACACACAAATAAACATTTATGCAAAGTGCTTTGGTGTGCTTTGCTCTTAAAGAAATTTCAGGCGCCAACTTTCCTAAGAAATGTGGCAACCCTAGCATTTTTTTTAAAAGTTGTGAATATCGGAACGACCGCTCTTTGGGGTTACGAAAAAAATTAAGCAAGTAGAACATGCAAAGAGCTATACATCTGTGCTTGTAAGGAATCCCCAAACTATAGGACATCCTTGAAAAAAAATTTACAAAAAAAATTAAGGAAATTGAATTTTCTCCTAAAGTATTACATTTTGATGTGCCAATTTAAGCTCACATATAGAAGATTATTATATCTAAGATACTATACCATCAGATTTTGGCTAAGCTGTATCATTTTGTCGATATAAAGAATTTTCCCAATTTTCCGGGGTCGTATTGAGCGTTTGTGAAATTCGTCTAGAAAAAAAACTACAAGTTATCAGAAAAAAATTTAACTTGTTTCGGGGTGCATGTAAGTAGGCCTATTCGATTTTGTGATAAACTGAACCATGTCACTTTTTCGGGTCCCAAAATCCACTGTGCAGTGTCCGAGTGTCACCCATAAGTATAACATTAGACGTCTCTACAGATTCTTTGTTCTGACTTAGTGGGTCAGTGAAAAGGTAAAGCAGTATAAATGTTAAAGTCAAGTTCAAAGCTATTTCAGTGGCTCTCGGTACATCTCTGTTTTTACCTGAATTTGTCTCTTTTCAAAAACGACATTTAAAATAGTGATATTATGGTGCTGTTTAAGCGGCTTTTGTTAAAGGTATGGTTTTTGTATCATTAGCTTAATTAGATTTATACGTATATGTTATCCTATTGATATTATTTAAATAAGGACTTAATAGTTGACTTTACCTGATTTCCATTTGACAATTACCCTGAGATTTAACATGATTTTTACCTTAAATTTAAAATGTATTGGTATCAGGGACCCATCCGGTATCTTCTTCGAGGGTTTTGGAAGGGGTATTTCGTATTTTTTTTCTTATACCAAAGCCGTTACAAAACCCTTTAGCTTATCGATTATAAATTATAAGGCTTATTCCATTTTCAACTTTCTCTTCGTAAGAATAGAATCAAATTTGACTTATTTATGTTTAAAGTAAAGGACTGGTTGTCTAGCGCGTTGACAGCACTGATGTCATAATTTTTTTAATTAGGAAGGGGATACCCTTTGATTTTAGCGGTATCTCTGAAAGGGAAACTTCCTAGATCTAAGTCAAATGAACGGGTAAGCAATTCAAAGGGAAAGCCAATCGTTGGGGCTATTCGATAAACGACTAAGCAATTTAATGGTTTTTTTTTTCTGGGAATGAGTGTTTGGTATCAAAACAGTACAGCTTCTAGGCTAGGCCTAATTTAATTATCAAAATGTATCTCCTTCCTGCGATAATATACAGTTAGATAATGACTAATTTTCATTATTTGTTTTACAGATTCTCTTAGTAATCGCCCTTCTTCATCTGACAGCGGCCTACCAAAGTGACTCAAAAAACTCACTAACCAAAAAGTCTCATCGACCACTCAATGAAAAGGACTACAATCTCCAACTCTTACAAAAGTTATTTAAACATTCCAAGAAATCTAAACGAAGTTCCTACAGACGTCAGTGGCCGGGTTCGAGTGTAGACTATGGGTATGGAAAGTATAGTAATAAGTACAATGGGCCGCCGCCGTATCTGGTGTACAATAGGAAAACAGGCACCTACTACCCTTACTATAACTACCCTAAAGAGAATGCTGTTCGAAGAAATGGCTACAACCAGCGTTCGTGACTAATATGAGGACTTAACCCTTTGAAAACCTAGAGTGTCATTCAGACTTTAAAAATCTGGTATTGGTTTGTTATTGACATGTTATACACATACATTTGTAGGTAAGTGTTATAAGTTTTAGTTTTCGTCATAAGTGATTTGTTGTTTGTGAGTTGGCTGTTACATTGATATTCGTGAATACTAGGAGTTTATAAAAACAAAAATATGCACACGGTTTGAGAAAAAACAGAAAAAAAAAATTGTGTGATGAGTATGGCTTGGGTTTTCAAAGGGTTGAAAAATCGGCATAGAAGGCAATTAACTTTGCTAATTCAGTGATTTTAGGTTAAGTACCTTTGTTTTATTTCAAGGATGTGTTGTGAATAAATTATTGCTTAAGATCTTCATTGTTGTTTGATTTGATTTGTAACTCGTATTCAGGTTAGCTTCGCACTGGTGCGATGTAGATTCTAACCAATTTACACAGACCCTTAACGAATTATGAACCTACTTAATTATTGATAGCATTAGGTAAATTCGTTGCGTAGTTCAAAAGAGAAAGACGGACGGGGCAATTTTATTTTATCGCTACTAATATTTCCGCTGAACCGATTTAGATTAAATTTATTATGGTGTTCGTTTGAGGCGAGGGAAAGGACGCAGGATAGTTTTTTATCTAGCAGGCAGAAGCCTTAGGGACTTCGTTTTTTTAGCATTAGAAAGAACTCCACGGAAGTACTCGTGCAGTTTTTATCAGGCTCTTTAATTGTTAATAATAATGGCATTATCTTATGAAAATTTTACCGCAAAAAGTGGCCGATTTGGAACAACAAACTTACTTCTGCGAAGTTATTTCTGATGCTAAAGAAAACAAAGTACCTACCTATGCATAATTATGTATCTATCTCTTAGAGATAACGAACAGCGGACTAGGTAGTACGATATCGTACGATTTACTTTTATAGACTTTAATGGTCGGCATACAAAATTGAACCCTGTGTACAAATAATCTTCTATTTTATCAAACAATGGGGTGTGTTGGCCGCAGAATGTTTCACCCTTTGAACGCCAAGAACCCCTAAAGGCATCGTAACTATGGTAGTACCCACAGCGCCAAGGACAACTATAGGTGCCATGACGTATGCTGTCAGAGTAACCTTCACACTTTCGAGTAAGGTTTACATTAGTTCGTGCGCCCGGAGCTTGGCGTTTGAGTGATATTTATGTTTATGACATAAAGCGTTCAAAAGGTGAAAACATATAATTGTGTTGTCTTATTTAATAGAATTTCATAATATTTCGTCGATTTTTGTAAGCGAAAACATCAAATTACATTTAGTATGTTAATGTTATAACTAGCTTCAGCCCGCCACTTCTTATGCGTGGAAAGGTGATTTCATTTCAATTCACATTATCTTCGTACCACAAACATCACTCAAACGCCAGCAAGTTCCCGGGTGCAAGTGAGCTAATGTAAACCTTACTTGAAAGTGTGAAGGTTACTTTGACAGCGTACGTCATGACACCTATAGTTGTCCTTGGCGCTGTGGGCACGACTAGTAACGACGCCTTTAGGGGTTCTTCGCGTTCAAAAGGTTAAGCGTGAAGAGATAACACACGGATAGACAGTCAGACTTACTTTCGCATTTAAAGTACAAAGATTTAACTCTACTATTAGTAATAGATACAGCTGCCATCAGATATATAGGAGCGGCCAAGGCACTCAGAACAATCTGAACACGACTCTATTGTCAAGGCGGTAGAGGGTGTGTTCAGATATCTTTGATCACCTCGGCCGCTGTACCTAAGTGGATAAAAAAAGGATAAGAAACCGTAAACAATATATAAGTATAGGTACCTAATTAAAAACGCAGTAACAACAAGATTCCGCAACATTAATTGGGCCATTATAAAATGGCAGGTTCAGTAATTTAATTTACACAACCGGATTATGATACTAAGTAGTAATTATGAACATGCTATATTTGTACCTACTAGTCATGCCGACTTTTAAGGTAAGATGCCCTAAGGGCTAGCAGAATATTCACCTTCCATGTGTGTGGTGGTGAAAGTCGGGGTTCAAGTTCAAACATCGGTTGTGTTGTTACTTAGTCAGGTCATAAGTTCTGTCAAAAAGGTTATGACTGATAAAAAGCTATAGGTTAAGATCGCTTATTATTCATATATATGGGTTGAAAGCTTATTTAATGCCGAATTACTTACATTGTAATTAAACTTAATTTGTAGTCTCAGTTTTACACAATTCTATGTAAATTTCAGAAAAATGTGATAAAAAATCATGCCAAAAAATTACGCGACCTGTTCGAGGTGATTTTAATCCCTAATTATTGATTTTTCTTGTTTATATGGTTGAATATTACATAAAACAAAAGCTAAATTTTTGTCTTTCTTAAAATATATAATTTACGTGTATTGCCTAACTGTAACTGTACGTGTTTTACCAAACGTACTCGTAGGATGGCAGTTAAAAATTTGCGTATCTCTGAAAAATACACTAAGTTTGAAGGGTATTAGCTGAAGTACAGACTTGTCGGAAAACTAATTACAGGTGATAAGTTATAAAAACGGACCAAAGGGATAAAATAACAGTATAATAAAGTAGGTTCATAAAAATAAACGATTGTACCTATTTTCTTAATGTGATACCGATTTTTACTCCCTTTGGTAAAGTAAAATTTATCACAATCCAGCCGCGTATTTGGGTCTAACGTCAATTCCAAAATAAACAAGTAGTAAATTATGTCCGGATCAAAATTTTAAACTAATTATATTACGTTTTTATCAGTATAAAACAAGTTTTAAATTCATGGCAAACTTTTTTTATTAAAAGCTTTGTATTACTTTTTATCAGTCAAAACCTTTGTGACAGAACTTATAACCCAACTAAGTAGAGCAGAAAAAAATATTATCGATTTTTTTTTTACATATTAACAATATTTACATACTTAATAAAAAGCATATAGGACGCTTAAAGTTTGAAAAAAAAGGTAATCATCAGTAAGAGGCGATTTGTGATGATGCGTAATTAACAATTTTGCTTTAAATAAGAAGATACTTATTTACTTAAAAATATGAGACTTAGTTATACCGATGTTCACATGTCGCGCATAAGTGCGTATTAAATTTTCATTTTGCTCAACGTTCTTTGCTTACCGTTGTGACATAACATTGTATTTCATCGTACACGGTAAACAATAAATGATTTATATTCTATTCTATTCTAAAAATATCAAACGATACTACGAGCCTACTTAATGCGCGAGCTGGAAATGGAATCTAAAACCTCCATTTAAAATTCTGACGTCATACCTATATACTTCTTCAGTAAATAGTACCACTTACTTAGTAATGTATTAAACACCTAGGAAATAAGTACATACATACATTAATAATGCTGTCATAAAAATAACAACTTAGTTGCGGTTATAACAGAGATGAATATTCATAATAATATAAGGAAACCATAATCTTCCACAAGACGATTTTCATTAAGTGAGCATAAATACCAGGCTGACGCAACTAGGAACAAAATAAGTTTTGTATGGAACTTGTTTCGCAAATCTTTGCCAACGAAGAAAAATAAAACGTCAGTGCTATTTATTCTGTCAAGTTTACATCAAGTCAACTGTCAGCCTAATTGTTTTGTTTGTTATGAAGGCTTCAATGTTTTGTTCGGGTATTTCGTGCAATTTCTTTATTATTTAGTGAAAATATCGAAAATAGTGAACCGTGATCAGAGTAAAGAACGAGTTTGTTACAATGCCACCGAGAAAACGGTTTATTAAGTGTGAAATATGTGGCAAGCGAGCCTCGAGAAAATCACGAAAAAAGGGATTTTATGGCGAAATTTCCCTTGGATAAAGACCGGTACGTATTGCTTTAGATACTTTTGACCTTATTTTGGTGCAGCAGGCTTTAAACACATCGAAAATTTGATATTTTATATTATTTTTAGTTGTGAACTAGGGATGTACTAAAACTATCGATAATTGTATGTTTATTTGTATATCAGTGTAAGTAATTAAATAAAATATGTGAAATTTCCTGAGAACTTGCATGCAATATGACATAAAATTAATTCGTCGAAGATTTTCAGTGGAAAATTATCTATCATCTATGCATTAATGGTCATTATGTTAACATATTTGATTTGATTTATAGATGCATATTAGCGCTAAATAATCAGTTGATCATCTCATTAGCAAACACTTGGAATATAAACTGTACATAACCAAGGCTGTATGTTTTCAGATGCAGGCAGTGGGTTAAATTTGTTGAGAACGAAGATCTGGGAGCCTACCGCGAAAACCGAAAATCGCAAATTGCGGGGATCTTTCTCTTTTACTCTCACTAAGACGTAATTAGAGTGACAGAGAAAAATGCCCGCAATTGACGAACTTCGATTTTTGCGGTTATAGCCCTGATACATCTTCCCATAGAAGAATTACATTTATTGAAACATGTATCTGCAGATCATTTTGAAAATAGTGCTTTTAATTAAAAAAAAATAGAAAAAAATAGTGAAGGATTTTATAATTACAATCTGAGTGTAACGAGGTATTCTAAAATAGAATCCTAGCGTAGTGAGGGATTCAAGTGTTAACGCCTATGGGTGGTATTCCACCTATGCAATTTCTTCGTCCAATGTGTATTGCGTCTCACATTTTGATTAATGACAGAGTGAGACGCAATGACATTGGACCAAGAAATTGGATAAATGGAATACTACCCTAAGGTGGAAATATTTTTGCTACCACGTGATAAATTTACATACTGCTTTTCACATCACCTATGAGGAAATTATTATGGTACAAATAAATAAATAAATTTAATTAATGGTAATTAAATTAAATAATTTAACCTAAGAAGTATGCAAAAAGAGGAAAAAAGTGATCCCTCCTAGTAGGGAAAAAAAGTGCTACTTTGATCCTACCTAGTGGTGAAGAACAACAAGGTGTTCTAAAAAAAAAATCGAGTCCACATTAAGCTCGACCACGTATTATTCCACTCATAGAACTATCCACTATATAACATACAACTTAAATGTGGACTCGATCCTAACTTGATTTCGAGTACAAAATTTGTAGACAAGAGTCTATATTTCAACCCTCCTCATTTTATCGATATCGATAAGAAACGCAAGCGTGTAGCGTACTACACTATTTAAATTGCTTATGTTGGTACTATGGTTCTTTGACAGTTCTTTGTCGTACATTTTGGTAATGATTTGCGAAACAAAGGGATTCCACTCGCTAGTATGGAAGTCCCGTCTCTTAAAACGTAGTGATTATATGCTCTTTGATAAATACTTGCCGTAGGATTTTAAACTATAAGTGCATATAGTCTTTTTCATATGAATTTTAAGGTGCAATACGTTCAGAAAACGGATTTAAAAAAAAGTCGTAGCTCTTTTTACTGCCATAAATTTAATTAGCAATCTTGAAGCCTTACGCTAGGGCTAGGGACTTCAGTGATTCAAATCCTGAGTTTTTAACTTTCGCTCAATAGCAAAAAATCACGAACATATAATAAATCACGAACGAACATAAAATTACCTTTAAGAAATTATGATAATTTTTGCACAAAAGCTTATAGTAAACACCCCTATAATGGGACTGGCACCAGTAATGGGATGGTATAGATAAATCCTGTAAAATAAATTATGCATCAGTTTTTAAATGCTGGTGACATTTTACCACAAACAATTGGCAAAAGAAAGAAAATTAATGGAGCAAAATAGCATAGTGTTAATTTGTTAATAATATTGAAAAGAAAACATAAAGGACGAATAGAACATTCAACATTTAACGCATAAAGCGGTAGCAATTTTACAGGTGTCGGTGAAATATCAAAAATACTCCAAATTTTCTCATAATTGGTGCCGTTAACATAATACATAACCATGTGAAAATGATTTCTAAAAATGAGCAATATAATGCGCGAGGCTATTCAGCGATTACTTCTTTATTTTTAAAGCACCAAAACAATTAAAATTAATAGTATTTTATGCAACAGTTGTATAAGAAGGGTCAAAAAAGGCGAGTGGCGTGAGTTACAACTCACGCCACTCGCCTGTTGCATAAAATACTATTACAGTACATATGGGGCTACTTTATAGCACTAGTGCGAGAAGTAGCATATTACGTTACTGTGTCGAACATTTAAAGGGCCATATGTACTGTAAAACGTTGTACGATACATGTGCAGAATAGGTAATTCGCAACTCGTGTCGATTTAAAACACTCCCTTCGGTCGTGTTTTAATTTATCGCCACTCGTTTCGAATTTCCTATTTTTCGCACTTGTATCGTAATGTACTATTATCACACTCACACGGCGTGCCTTCTTACTTGAGTGCCTTTACCATGCAAGCAGCTTTAATAAAATTGTACTACACATAGAGACATAATCTCTTTGGTAAAAATATATTGTATTTATATTGTATACTGGGTGTTTATTTATATTGTATACTGGGCGTTTTATCAGGAAACCCGTTAAAGCTAAATCATAAACGCATCAATTAACAACGTTATTTGATATTTTTTGAAGGCAGGTAAAGATCTTAAGATATCTAAATCGTTTTCGATGGTATTTAAGCCACGGTGGAAATTAAAATCGCATAGTTCGAAACAAGATTAGACACTGTCAATACCTCATAAAAATGGTCAAGTTTTTGGTGAGTTCACGTTGTTTAGTTACATATTGATATTATACGTATAAACAAACTATATTAAACTAAACTACGTGAATAACATACGTATTTAAAAATCTATAATATCTAATTCTAAAAGGCCGTGACAGGATAAGGGAAAGGGAACATCTTGTGCCATAATAGCTTTTCGGTCTGTTTTTTTCCTGAGGATGTGTCACGTCATTATCAAGTGCTATATATACTGAATTTCAGCATTCGCCTCTTGTTATTTTTGAATAAATTTTTTTAAAATGAATTTTCATGAATATTTCCATTTGAATGGAACGAATTCTTTTGTGCTTTACACGTGTGCTGCCCTTAGTTGAGACCCGCAATAAGTATGTCATTATAAACAGGTTAAGACTGCACAATATAAAATAAGTTTTTGGCAAATATTTCATTTTTGGTACAAGCTTTTATCAATGAATGTACTTTTCTTTCCACACGCAACTAATACTTGCAAGATTTGATTACAGACAACGGGACAGGTGAAACTAAGTAAAAGCTTGTAAAATAACACTACAGGTGTCAATATTGTTAAAAAAAAACTTCTAAAACAGAGACACCACCATTTTGTCCACTAATAATGCATGTGCTATACCATATATTTCATCCAAGCTTTTAACAACGGTGCAGCATGATGGTATTATTTAAAAAAAGTTGGTAAGTCCCCTTCATGTACTAAAAATGTAATTAAATCCATCATATTGAACCTTTTCGCATATGTGTATCAATACTTTTAGCAATTATACATTTTTTATTTTTTTATATTGACACATGTATTTTTATTTTTTATTTTGACAACTCGAAAATTTATTGATTTATTTGCAAACGTTACTAACTGACGTGTGCACAAAATGCCTCCTCGAGTGTGATGTATACTGGTAATATTGAACTCATATAAAAAAAAACATCTAGGCCCAAAGTCCAGACAGGAAAATGTCGAGAGCGTTTGTATGAAAAACTTACCACTAATGCTTCCTCATTTCATTATAAATTATTATGTGGTTGTAACGCGAACTGAAAATAAGTGGCTAGGCCCTTCCCCAAAAGCATTTGCGTGCCAAATTTTAAGTCTGTTGGTACTAAACCTAGGGTTCCAACAAACCTTAGGTTACCTCGAAATTCAGCCCTCCAAACCAAAATCCTGGATCCGCCCACCACTGGTTCTTATATGCGCTTATGTTGGAATAACATAGGAAAATATTTAAAAGGTACATTTATTTGTAAAAATTCTGTGCACAGGTAATTATGGCGACATTGGTGGCTACGGCTCTGGCTTACCCTGGTGAGTGACTTGAGTAAATAAATGTAACCTAATTATTCATACTTAGTGACTAGACTAAAATAGAGGACTGGACTGTATGTACTGTCACTGTCGCACTAATATGGAAGAGTGATGGAGAGAGATGACTACGCTACGGGAGCGTTAATTGGCACGTTGGCTAAGCACCCAGTATAAAAAAGTGCTTTCACACTCTGTCTTTCGGCAAGTCGAAAAGAAAAAAGTTAAAGTTAACCCCCTTAATAGAACCCTTAGAGTATTAGTAATTGTCAATTTCTCATTATCCTCGTATGGTTTTACAGGTGGCGGTAGCTTCGGTGACTACGGAAGTCACGGACATGGCGATCACTACGATGATGGCCATCACGATGGCCACTACGATGGCCACGGCCAGGGCCACGATGGTTTCGGAGGCGGCCACGGAAGCTATGGCCACGGAGACTACGGCCACGACAGCCATGGCCACGGAGGTCATGAAGGTTTTGGGGGCCACGACCAATACGATCATTACGATACCGGATATGGACATTATCATTAACCTTTCTTGTGTGTAGAATTGTGTATGTATAATTAAAATAGTGATAGTGAACGACTTTAACTTAAACTAGCAATAAATTGTAGGATATTAAAAATGTTTTATTTGAATCCTTCAATCCAGGAGCCTCAAGAATTAAAAGGATAATATTAACATTAGGAGCCCTTTGAAGGTATGAAACCTGAAGGTAATTAGGTAAACATAGATTTCAAAATTAGCTTCCTGCATGTTTTTTTTGGAATTTAATCATAATTAGAATTACGTATGCTTTTAATTTATATTATCTCTCGCGTCGAATGATGATTTCTATAACAGTTCCTTCAAATGTTTTTCTCTTCAATAGCTAACCCAACGAATTAATTAATTTAATTAGATAAATTATTTAGGAAATATGTTTTTACCGTATTGTTATTTCCTAAAAGATACATGCCAAGTAAATTAATGTGCTAAACTTCTAATATATATCTACATACATTTACGTGACAGCTACCTGCTCCATATAAAAATCAACTGTAATAAAAAATATGTACCTATACAAAATCCAACGTCCTTATGATTAAATACCAGGTTACAGACACTAAGTACAAATTCCTTATTTTGACAACTCGAAATTTTATTAATTTATTCAAAGCAAGTACATAACACAAAGAATACAGTAAATGTGTACAAAGGTGTGTGGGATGTATGGCCAAAAGATTCAAATGTTTCTTATAAACACCAGAAACTTCCGAATGCAAAAGTAAAAGTAAATGCGTAGTGAAAACGCTCCATAGGTACAGTCAGCGTCAAATACTTTGTAGCAACCAAAATAGCCAAATAGTTCAGTACACCATATATTTAGTATGGTGTACCGAACTATTTGGCCACTTTGACTGCTACAAAGTATTTGACGCTGACTGTACAATATGTTTTTTGTATTAAAAAAAAAATCTAGCTTTTAACGCTGACCAAACTCGTAGGAATTATTAAAAATCGGTCAAAAGAAGCCTAACGAATAGCAATTATGTACTTCGGTCCAATTTACAATCGCATTACGACATTTTCAACCTAATAGGTATCTTTAAATTGATTAGCAGTATTTTTCCGGCTGATTATGTACATATATTATAATAGCGATTCGTATATTTGTAAGCAGGTAAATCAGCCATTAAGTAGTACTGTTTGTAACAATTTTATGTATCTCCTTGGATTTCATGGGCCTATAAATCCCGGTCTTTTGATAGGCTTGCGTGGGGATATAGATCCAACACGTAGAGGCCCCTTGGAGAGCTTTAATGTCATGTAGAACGCCTGCTGGAACCCGTTCACAGGCGCAACAATAGCTACCTATGTAAATTATTGTTATAACTAGTTTGTTATTAAATTATTAGATTGCTGCGCCCTTGTAGGGTCCATGTTACGTAATATTAGGTAGGTATGTAAATGTTCGTAATACTTAAATGCTTTTGCCTTTATATCTAGCTGTAGCTGCTTAGTACTTTTACAAGATTTTATTTAACTTGCCCTGTCAGTATGTATTAGAGATAGGCTGAATATGAAGTTTGCCGAATATGAATATTCGGCCGAATGTTCGGTTCAGACCTTATTTGGCTGAATAATTCGGTTCTATATTAGCAACCAAAGATAAACCGCTTCCCAAGAAACATAAGACCAAGAAAGGTAAGGCACTTAATCAAATTTTCAACTCTCCATTTATGGTCAAAACATCTTATGGATTCAACACGTCTAATTATGTGTTTTAATGATAACGGGAAAGCGTAACCTGTACCCCTAGTGTAAATTTATTCGATAGCGAAACGTGACGTACGCGTTTGCGTTAAGTCTCATTTAGTATGGGATTTAGAAACAGCGCGCCAAGCGGAACGTTTTGGAAACTCAAAATCCCATACAAAATTAGACAACGCAAAAGCGTACATCACGTTACGCCATCGAAAAAATGTACACTAGGGGTACTAATGGAAGAGTGTACTTGGAGGAGGAGCTAACATTCTATGGTGTTGTAACAGGGCAAACTAGTTGAAACAGAAAAAATATTTCCCGAAAATTCGGCACTTTTAACCGAATAATTCGACCGAATACGAACATTGGAAAATTGCCGAATACCGGATATTCGGTTCATCTCTAGTACTTTAGTTAGTGTGGGTCAAATCTTCTAAGCTAAATTTGAACCACATCCCCATTTCCGATTGAAAAATGTTTTTTTTTTACTTATTAGTGTTCAGTGAACATTCAACAATTTAATATTTTATTCCATGAAATCGATCTCAATTTGAGTGACAAAATCAGGTATTTATTATTATTAGGGAGAGCTTAATGCCTAAATGCGTCACCATTCAAAATAAACTACGTATCTAAATAGCTGAACGTCTAGCGACCTTCACCAAGGAGGAATTTTAGCCGAAGGGTGTCAAGTTCCGGCGGTTCCGTAGCCGTATGTTATTTAAATACACATGTGTGCTAGTTTCAAGGCATTCTAGGAGCCACTAGTTACTTACTTACTTACTTACTCCTGTAGCGGAGCGACCCGAAGTGGATCTCGGCCTCCGACCCCAAAGACCACCATGATTCTCTGTCCAAAGCCGTTACTGTCCAGTCGACGGCGCCAAGTTCTTTTTGCACTTCGTCTCCCCAGCGGTACCTACGGCGTCCAGACGGTCACTAGTTGCCTGATATAAAGATTTTTTCGTTTCATTTCATTATCATTAAGGTCGTATTCTCGCAGGACCTTTACTGCAGGGGTATCTTGTCAATATGCCTAAACTACACTAACTAAAAGTAAGTACCGTAAAACTATAATCCAAAAGGTCCCATGTATATGGTCCAAAATGAACTCGAATATCTTCTTTCAGGCGTTTCAATGATTTGAATGTAGCGTAGTTCGTAGTTCTATGGTAAGATATTTTTTTATAAATGGATGAAAAATCAGAAACAAGACCAAAAAATATATTGATTGATATTTATTTATAAGTACCGTAAAATTGTGCTACTTTGCTCCAACATTTGCTCTACTTTAAGGAATATTCCATTATTAAATATTTAGACGACTTGGTATTAAGAAGAACATCTAATCTAACATATTTTTATCGGTAAATCAACGTCATGACATGAACTATTGTTTAATACATCTGAAGCATGAATAATTTACATAGGAGCGCAAAGTTACCCCATTTTGCTCCAAATGAATAGGTCCCAAAAAAGAAAGATTATTTTATGACTAACGACTAACTTAGCAAATCATGTTCAATTTCGTTTATCTGCATATATAAATAATAACATAAAAATACTATATTTGAATATATTTGACGTATCCGTACCATAACCCAGAGGGGAGCAAAGTAATAGTACCATTTAAGGGTAAGTAGTGAAGTACCTATAAAGTAATAATGTATTGAACTTGTGAACCATATTTGTAGTACCTACTGGAATATTTATTTCATAATTATATTTGGGTGGTTTTACATTAGGGGTCCCTTTTCATGGAAAATGGCGCCAATAATTTTTTGTTTCATGTAATAACAACAACACAGAACTAGTTTATTGATTAGTCAATTCATTACCATAACCAGTAGGGGTTAAGAGGAGGCTAACCCATAATTTCAGTTGTATATTGAAATTTTATTGCAAGATATTATTACACAAATTGACTAAGCCCCACAGTAAGCTCAATATGGCTTGTGTTGCAGGTACTCAAACAACGATACATATAATATATAAATACTTAAATACATTGAAAACACCCAAGACTCAGGAAGGAATATCCGTGCTCATCACACAAATATATGTCCTTACCGGGATTCGAACCTGTCCTGGGGTGTTGACTTCATGGGCAGGATCACTACTGACTAGGCCAGTCAGGTCGTCATACATAGGTCAATAACGTAGGTATTAGATAGTTAGCTCGATAGAAAAATTCGCGAAAACGTAGACTCGAATCGGCCGGATATGGACCGGGATTACCTTTTGTATTGTTTTCGAGCTCCCTATATTTCGACGCAGTTACAGGCATCTTGTTCACACGCCACTATATACCAAGATGCCGATGCCAGAGAAGCCGTTGAAATTCATAAATACAGAAATTTCAATCGTGAGGATGGGTTAAACTGCCAAATGTGTGGAATCCTGTGATTTATTTGAGTAAAAAACAAATGATATCCGGATCAGGCGCAGCGACACTGTGAGTGCAGTGTGTTTGGATAAATAATATGAATAATAATATATTATATAAATAATAAGAATAAGGATCAAAGTCAAATGGCGTTCTAAAAGTTTTAATCATGTATCGAAAGATGGCAGTAAATTTACTGCGGCTACAAAGTTTTCTTTGACAATCCACCTCTATTTCAAATATTCTCTTTGATAGCGGTGCTGTCATATAGCAGCCGTTTTCATACAAAATATATGGACCGCCGACCAGGAAAACAGAGCTTTACACCCCCTCTTAAGAATTCCCGGCAAGCTCGGCCGAATTTCACCTTCCCATACAAACGGAGTCTCGTTCTCATTTTAAAACTACGTATTGGATTGTAATGAAACTTTGCATATATAACATGACGTATATCTAGTTCTGTAATTAGTTTATATAGCTCCAGTTTATAAAACAAATGAAATACAGCAAAAATAAGTTTTGCATGAAAAAGATATTAAATTCGCTGTATGGTATCCGAAGTAAGTATGAACTTATTACAAGACTAAGTAAATATACCTTATCCTACTGTAAGTACATAGTTTCAGAGCAATGTAGCTAGTCGTTTTAAAATGAAAGCATAACTAAGTTTGTAGGTATTGAGAACCGAGCTTCCTGGGGACCCTTAATCAAAACAAAAGGCACAGACAGAACCATGAACTTGTCTTTTTATCAGAAAACCAGTCCACTAAATCTAAAACTAAATCGCGTCAACAAACAATGTTATTGGAAAATTTTTGAGGTAAGACGTTTTCGCTGGTATTTAAGCCACGGTGGGAATCAAAATCGCATAGTTCCAGACAAGATTACACACAGTCAGTACCTCATAAAAATGGTCAAGTTTTTGGTAAGTTTGTTTATTTACGTAACGAAAACTTATTATACTATAGATAAAAATATTAACTAAATTTAAAATTCTTATAAAAAAGTTCTAAAATTTATCCTGTGGCATGGTGGCAAGAATGCTGGCAGCATTTACCCGCTGAATCGCAATAGGTGCTAATTATCGTTATTGTTTGTTTTTGTATACAGTGTATCCTTAGCCATTGGACAAACCCTGAAATAATTAGAACATAAGATAAAAAAAAAAACAAAAAGTTATTTCCAAAAATCGGCAACAAAAATAAATATACTGAATTAATAATTGACAGTGCTTTTGACAATTGGTTCGAAAATGTTCGGCAATGGCAACGCCAAGATTTAATCATGTGTCGAAAGATGCCAGTAAATTTACGTGGCTACAAAGTATTCTTTGGCAATACACCTCTATTTCAAATTCTCTTTGATAGGCATATAAATATGAAAGGTACATTTATTTATCAAAATTTTCTGCACAGGTAATTATGGCGGTATTGGTGGCTGCGGCTCTAGCTTACCCAGGTGAGTGACATAAATACGAGTACATACAAGTAATTCTACTTAGTGACTAAAATACAGGACGGAATTCCTGCGTAGGCACCTGTAAGGTATTTATCCTGGGCCTTAGGCATTCTTGATTCACGAATTTCAATACAAGAAAGTAATACAGAACGAAGGAAACATGTCGTCACTACAAGAAAGTCTCTTCTTTTGCCTGGCTCTTCTAATCAGGCGCCGCCAGGCCGGTCGGTCCTGGGTCTTAAGTTTCTCTCCTTCATATCTTTCCGTAAACCTGTCATCCCGGTTGCATGTGGTCTACCTGGTCCTCGACACAACAGCCATAACTAGGACTTTTTTGGTCATGTGTTCTAATGGTCATCTCATCACATGGCCAAACCATTACCATGCTGTGTTCCAAACGCGAAAGTTTTCAATGAATCTTTTTTTATTATTATTTAAGCTACGGTGGTCACAGAAGCGTTCACAGCCATGGAGGATTCGATAAGGCCTTCACACTGATTCTGATGTCTCACTTCAGTTTAAACTAGCGTCCCGTGGGCTAAACCCTTTGGATTAAGAAGTGACTTAGGGCTGCTCCACACAATTAGAAATATAAAATTCAAACGAAGCAAGTATTTAAGTATAAATAAAAGCCATAACCGATAATGTGACAGACACATCAGTTTCTGAAATAAAATAAATAAATATAATGGGACAATCTTACACAAATCAACCTAGGCCCACAGTAAGCTCAATTATACTATGAGTTCGAATTAAGTTGTGAGTTCGAATATTTTTAGTATCGCTAGTTTGTCACCGATACTTTGCATTCATGTTTTTTCCATCGATTGCGTTAATAAAAATATTCTTTCTCGAAAGTTATCATTTTCCTGGTCTCTAAAAACTCTAAATAATTTATACAAAAAATCGAAAACACGTGAAGAAGACCGCGTCATAAAAACCTACCCATCACTTCAAAATAGCCTATCAAATTTCTGTCACGCCGATTATACGAGTTACTACTTAGGTACTATAAATTTGTAGTACATACTTCGATTTTGTTTCAGCTAGCTAGCTCTCAAAGTTTTATGTTGAAGAATCCCTTCTAGAAAAGAAAATTACTGCAATTACTGTCTCGAGTTTGAGCCAGTCGACGTTAAATCTGATGGGTTGTGGTGATTTCACACTCTTTCGCTTGCCTACTTGGTGCGGAGTCAGCTTAGAGCCCTTAGACGAATTCCTGTACTTTGCTGGTAACCATAGTAACTAACAATTTATCATCTTTCTCGTATGTTTTTTACAGGTAGCCCCGATGACCACGGAAGTCACGGTCATGGTGGTCATGATGATGGCCATCACGATGGCCATGGCCACGAAGGCGGTCACGGAAGCGACGGTCACGATAGTCACAGCCACGGAGGTCATGGGGGTTCTGAAGGTAGCCACGGCAACGGCGGCGGCGGCGGCGGCGGTGGCGGATATGGCCATCATCATTAAACTTTCTTGTTTTTGTATATGTATGCTTCAAAAAGTGATACCGATCGACTTTTAATTATATCTACCAGCAATTAAATTTTGGATACTAAAAGACTTTATATTTTCATCCCTCTACTCAGGCGCCTCGAGAGTTTGAAAGGTAGGTAATTGTAAACAGTCTATATTTTTTAGTTATTAATAAAATTAAAGAGTTCGAAATCTTTAAATTTATTAGCAGTGTAGGTACTTATTTTTCTAGCTGAATGATAAAAATAACGTCAATATGCCGATAAAAGTAGGTACTTACACTTTGCACAGACTAGTTTGATCAGTTAATTACCATAACCAGTGGTGTTAATGAAAACAAAAATCTCAGACAGAGTCAATGAACTTATTGTTTTATCGGGAATCCCAAAAGACCGCCTCAAACAGAGCACATATGGCAATCGAGATCACCACACATAAAGCTAGAACTGTCATACAAATTTAGTATGAAAACGCAACCGTTTTTTTCAGCGATGTCAACAATTACGACCAGTCTTTTAGCTTTAGGCGTGTACAGTCGAGTTCATAAATATATATATATATATATATTCTTTCACCTTATTGCAATGGATTAACGTATATAAATGTATACATATTTATGAACTCGACTGTACCTAGGCTGTTATAGGATAATATGGTGTATAATACAACTCGGTTGTGCTGCTCGAATCGTAGAATTTTACGTCAAACTGCACTTATGTGTGGTGACCTTGAGCTCTTTTTAAATGCTTCACAATGCGGCGTCTGTGTAGTCTGTGGGAAACCCGCACAGCTCGACCCAAACGTGTCAACAACTTTTAGGTATTGGTAGGTCAGTGGGTATTGGATATTTTTTATGTCCAGATTCAGATGAATCACTCTCGAAGGTATTTAAGCCACGATGGAAACTAAAATCGCATAATTCCAAACAGGATCAGACATCGATAATACTACAGCAATATGGTTAAGCTTTTGGTGAGTCTTGTTTATTTAAAGTTTTTGTAAATTTATAATAATAATCTATGACTAATTCAGTTCCATGACTAGCCACTGATATCAATGATAAGTAACCCTTTTTGTGTTATGTAAAATAAAAAAGAATTTAAACATGAAATAAACATAAAAGTTAGAATTATTAAAATCATGTGGCTGTAAAGCAAACTGAAAATAAATAGGTAAGATAAAGTAAACGATTATTTATTTTGTATTGAACTTTCAGGCGAATTCGACATTAAGTTAGGTATTTCTTCAACCAAAAACGTCACTTTTGATACTATCCGATCAGTATCATATAACACACAACAAAACAGATCGTTTTTATCGGATAAGAATAAAAATATAAAATAGCAAATAATAAAACCTACTTCAATTATAGGTAAGTATAAGTATTTTTTTATCCTCGTTTTCATCTGCACAGATAATCATGGCGATGTTGTTGGCTGCAACCCTAGCTTACCCTGGTGAGTGATTCGAATGAACTGCAGACTACTACAGACTTCTTCAAAAATACTTACTTGGAGGCCTGGAGCTTTGGGCAAACTTGATTTCTAAAACTTTACCTCCTGGAAGATTAGGTTTATACACCGTGTTTTTTTTTCGTTAATTTCAAGGGTGCATTCCTGAGCTTAAATTAAGTAACTTTCTCAAAGACACCGGTATTCTAATTAACTCCATTTCGGAGATCATCCATAATTTACTATTATCTTATAAAGCCTTACGTATACACTTGCCTTAGGGCCTGTTTACATATTAATTAGTGTTTAGTACGAGTTTATACATTTACTACTAAACATAAGTACTATCTCGGACGATTGATGTTCGAAATGACATTGATATGTCACAGTTGTCGATTGTTTGATTAAATTAATTGTAATGCTCGTGTTACAACAACGCTATATGCTACATTTAATTACTTTTTATAAAAATAAAAAACTTTTTTTTTTAAACTTTCTTTTTTGAAAATTAACTATGCCATTTAGTTTCCTTAAACATACTTACGCATACCCCGGAGTTAACGGAATTCAATAAAAACACGGTGTATACGATATATTCCCAATAATTAACTCTGTGCGACTTTACGGCTACAGCAGGGTCTAAGTAGGTAAATATAGCTACAGTCAGCAAGCAAAGCATCAGTGTCACCCAGATCTCGATTGATGGCTAAAAAGTTCTATTAGATTTTTATTATTTTTTATTTGATACAGGATTCAGGGTCGGTGGGGCCGGTGGTCACGCGAGCGGCGGTCATGCGAGCGGCGGCCACGCGGGCGGTGGTCACGCGATCGGCGGCCACGCGGGCGGCGGTCACGGAGAGTCAGGTAAGACCAGCACGGCTACCATGAATTGGCATTTAATATTCACATTAGCGACTGCGTAAACTCGATCGCATTCCCTCTCTATCACAGCAATACATCAGTAGGAGCGAGATGGACTGCGATCGAGTTTACGCAGTCGCTAACGTAAACGTCAAGTGCCAACTCATGGTACGGCTACTTTGCAATAATTCTGAGGTCCCACTTATCTCATAAATGAAGACACTTGAAATTCGATCGCATCAAGTAAAGTCAATGGGTAGAAAACCGGTATAAAAATGGTTTTGGAAACAACATAAGACAAGAACTCTCGCATTTGAATACGTATTTCGCTCAGTCAGTCAGAAAGGAAGAGCTTCGCTTGTGGACGGTCTTACCTGATAGACGGTCTTATCCATTGATCTTACATAGTTATTAAATCGTGGACCTATAATGTGTGTTATACACACAAAATCGGCCTCTTAGCCTAGTCGGTAGTGACCCTGCCTACGAAGCAAGAGTTCCCAGGATTTGTTTGTGTGTTTATCAGAGATATTTGTTTTTGAGTTACGGATGTTTTAGGAATATGTATTTTCGCCTTCTACTCACAACACAAACCTTTTTACAACATCGATTTATAAAATATTGGCACATTTTACCCAAAAAAATAGAGTTCTTCAAATTTAGACTCACAAGGCTCGAGTCTTCTCGACAATAGCTTTAGATTTACTTACTTCTTAGCTGCGGAACTTGGTCATTCTACTTTTTACTGCAGGTTTTTGTGTCCCCATAAGAAATGATTTGTTTTTTATATTTGTATCAATATAAAGCAAAAATAAAATAACGAGACCTAGTCAGTGCTTATCATTTTTTAGTAGCTAGTTTAAGTTAAAACGTATTACGAATATTATAATTTCAAGATCGTTTGTAATCGTAAAAACCGGCAGTAAAATGTAGAATGACCCGATATAAATTTTATACGTTTTAAATCAGTACCCCTAGTGTAAATTTGATCGACATCATAACGTGACGAACGCGTTTGCGTTAAGTCTCATTTTGTATAGGATTTTGAGTTTCCAAAACGTCCCGCTTGGCGCGCTCTTTCTAAATCCAATACAAAATGAGACTAAACGCAAACGCGTACGTCACGTTTCGAAATCGAATTTATTTACACTAGGGGTACAGTTGGAACATGAACTATAGGTATTCACAAGACATTTTCCTATCTATTACCATAACAAATATATTTGGACTCAAAACTTATAGAGCAAGATCCCAGATCCACCAGACCTTATTTATTTTCTCATGAATAAAATGTATGGGATAATATAGTGTTAGTATATATAGTTTTATTGTCTACATACTTGCTATAATGACCCGACGGCCATTTTATCGGTACAAGGTGCGATATGATACTCAGGGAACTATTACTATTACATTTTGTAAGTAGCCACAGCAATTGGAGGTGCCCAAAAATCCCGCAGACCCACATAAAGTTTATATGTGTATTTGCGTGAAACTGTATATGGGTCTGGGGGATGGTTGGGCCCCTGCAATTGGTAATAGTTCCCTGAGTATCATATATAAAAATCAAGAACGAGAATATAAGTAAAATAGTTAGTTATAACCGAGCAACGCTCGGTCGCCCAGGTATTAAATATTATAGGACATTATTACACAAAATTGACTAAGTCCCACGGTAAGCTCAATATGGCTTGTGTTGTGGGTACTTAGATAACGATATATATAATACATATATACATATTTATAAATACTTAAATACATAGAAAACATCCATGACTCAGGAACAAATATCCATGCTCATCACATGAATAAATGCCATTACCAGGATTTTAACCCGGGACCATCGGCTTCATAGGCAGGGTCGCTACCCACTAGGCCAAACCGGTCGTCAAGATAAGTAAAATTACAATATATTTTTGACAGTTTTAAAGCATCTGGTAATAGTTATCGCCGGCGGAAATGGTCTGGCAATGTTGATTATCTATTTTTAACAATATTTTCTAAAACATACGTAAAAATCTGTCATGAGAATATTGAGAAAAGTTAGTAATATGTAAAAAAATAAACGATATCGTTTACTTTTTTAAATGTGGCCATACTTTGCTTTGACTTGTCAGTGTCATATCATACGTCAAAATTGGGAAGCTATATAGGTTATGTAGATGGTCGTTGAGATTCAAGATGGCGAAGACGTCTCGAGAATATTTTTTTGTGTTTTGCTCATTTATGTTGTTCAAAGTGTAGTATTGATAGCTTAATATGCAGTGAACTATCGTGGAAGTGTGCAGTTAATGAAAATCTTGAAACGCGTTTAACCATGTTTTAATCAACATCCGGCAATCCATCGTGGCTTTTAGTAAAGTCCAGCTATCTCTTTACTAAAAGCAACTACCGAACAACGTCATGCTCTACGAGCACACTTAAAACTTACAATGAAACTTGACATTGGCAAAATCATCATAGATTTGATGGAAGCCATATTTTAAAAGAAGAAGAAGGTTATGTAGATTGCAGTGCCGCTTTGAATAATCGCCGTTATATTTTATTGATAAAAGAGTGCCTAAAGCAAGAATAAACTTTAAATGTCGTTTTATAAGATGATTTCACTTTTGTTGGTATGAATTGGAACAAAGAATAACTTCATGTGTTGCTCTGTAAACAAAGAAACGACATTTAAAGTTTATTCTTGCTTTAGGCACTCTTTTATCAATAAATTATAACGGCGATTATTCAAAACGGCACTGCAATCTACATAACCTAGCTTCCCAATTTTGACGTATGATATGACACTGCCAAGTCAAAGCAAAGTATGGCCACATTTAAAAAAGTAAACGATATCGTTTATTTTTTTACAAATATTTTTACCAACCTTTAGCACCTTGTACCGGACAAATGGCCGTCGGGTCAATATAGCAAGTATGCAGACATTAAAAGTACACACTAACACTACATTACCCCATACATTTTATTCATGAGAAAATAAGTAAGGTCTGGCGGCTCTGGGATCTTGGACTATTATAATGTTCCTGGTTCCAAACATACAGCATACTTGTGAGTGAGACATCGTCTTAAAAAACCGGGCAAGTGCGAGTCGGACTCGCGCACGAAGGGTTCCGTACCATTATTTATAAAAACGGCAAAAATAATATGTTTGTTGTATGGGAGCCCCCCTTAAATATTTTTTTATTCTGTTTTTAGTATTTGTTGTTATAGCGGTAACAGAAATACATCATCTGTGAAAATTTCAACTGTCTAGCTATCATGGTTCATGAGATACAGCCTGGTGACAGACGGACGGACGGACAGCGAAGTCTCAGTAATAGGATCCCGTTTGACCCTTTGGGTACGGAACCCTAAAAACGACCTGTTTGTATGGGAGCCCCCCTTAAATATTTTTTTTATTCTGTTTTTAGTATTTATTGTTATAGCGGCAACAGAAATACATCATCTGTGAAAATTTCAACTGTCTAGCTATCACGGTTCATGAGATACAGCCTGGTGACAGACGGACGGACGGACAGCGAAGTCTCAGTAATAGGATCCCGTTTGACCCTTTGGGTACGGAACCCTAAAAACTACCTGTCAGCTCAAAAAAATCTATCACGCCTGTTTTACAACTTACTAATCTTACTATAGGTACATTCGGTACGCGCCATCATAGATATAGATCGTGTCATTCACAAAGACGCGTACCCTGACTCGTATGGTGATGTTATTAAAAGTTAGATTGGACAAATCTGTGCGTCATCGTAGATAACATGAACTATACCTGTTTTGATATTATTTAGGCCAGCTAACCCAAAGTTCATTTGTTACTGTTTGACGGCCGGTCTGGCCTCGTGGATAGTGACACTGCCTATGAAGCCGATGGTCCCGGGTTCAAATCCTGGTAAGGGCATTTATTCGTGTGATGAGCATGGATATTTGTTCCAGAGTCATGGGTGTTTTCTATGTATGTAAGTATTTATAAATATTTATATATTATATATATCGTTGTCTAAGTACCCTCAACACAAGCATTATTGAGCTTACTGTGGGACTTGGTCAATTTGTGTAATAATTTCCTGTAATATTTATTTATTTACTGTTTTAACTGGCCGAGATTCAATTTTTGTTACTATTATAAGAACTCTGATATAATAACATAATATAGTTAACAACCTACTTACTGTCTCACCACTATAGCTAATTGTAAGTAATAAAGTATAGGGTATCTTCTCTTATAGCTAAGGTGACCCTATTTTTTATTTACTTTTGAACTCACATTTTTACAGGTGGCCATGGCGGCCATTCTGATGGCCACAGCCAAGGACATGACAGCCAGGGAGGTGAAAGTGGTAGCATCTTGGGCCACGGCAGATTTAGTAGCCACGACCACCACGACCACGATGACGACCGATATAGACATCATCCTTATTATTAAATCTTTTTGTGTGTAACTGTGTGTCTATATATTTTACAGTACATATGGTGCTACTTTACCGCACTAGTGCGAAAATTAGCATATTGCGTTACTGTGTCGAACATTTAAAGGGCCATATGTACTGTAAAACGTTGTACGATACATGTGAGAATAGGTAATTTCCTATTTTTCGCACTTGTATCGTAATGTACTATAACGACTCCTTAATCAGTGATACATTTTACCTAAGTATTAAAAATAACGTTTTGTTCGCAACATTACGGTGTCGATCGATTGATGTGGTCTAATAGAAATTATGGATCGACGTCGACCGTTCCATTCTAACCATCGATCGATTATCGATCGATTGGTCTAGTAGAAACTATCGATGTCGATTTAAAATACTCCCTTCGGTCGTGTTGTAATTCATCACCACTCGTTGAGAATTTCCTATTTTCTGCACTTGTATCGTAAATAACTATAGTCTAATACCGTTCAAGACATGGGTCCCTGTCCGTTCAAATTTCGAATAAAGATTTTTGACAATTTCAAATTCAAATGACAATCAAACATAGGTACCTACCTAAGTATATATCTAGTTAGTTAAGTAAATATTATTATTTTGCTGTTGGTCAGAGCAACAACTCAGGGCTAGTTCAGTGATTACCATAACTTGCCATAACTAACAAAGTGTGGAAGTCGTGAACTAGCAATGATCTTCGGGTTAACATAACACCAATAAAATTCTTCGTCTATTAACTATGTTTTATTTACAATAATAAGTACCCAATTGGAAAACGAATAACTCTAGTTGCAGTAAACGAGTTAAGATTATATAAATCCCAACTAATATACATGCAAGAGTTATTTTAACTTAATCATAGCGGTTTATGCGTGAAGAGGAAAAAAAAAAGGTATATTTATATATGTTTGCTTCGGAATAGTGTCAATGTGATACCATAAATGAATTCGGCATCCCCAATTCATACGAAAACGATACCAAACTTGGCCTAGTAACTTAACTGATGTAGTCACGATAAAATTGCGAGCAGCCCCCTAGCTTCATCAAAAATCTGGGCGTCTCCACTTCATAGATACCTACATCTTATGCTGGTACTTCACATGGCGTTGAGTGTTCGCGTAGCGTTGTTCAAATATTCGTATGAAATCCGAAGAAATCACTAAACGCCGTATTTCAAAGGCTGCAACTATCACTTAGTATATGATCGTACAAACAAAAGAAGCCAACAAATAAAAGTTGTAGGTATCAAAAAAATGTTTGCTCAAAACTTGCGAGTATACCCCGTTATTTTTCCTTTCTTTTTCCGCATTATTTCGCGGTCTAATATTCTTCGAATCGATGAAGACAGAGATTAGTAAATATTCAAGACGGATAACGTTCATACGTTGCATTCCTCGCATGCCTATTTACAATTTTTCATTTTATCATAAAATATTGTCACCTATAATGCTATTTATGACTTTTAACGTAATAGTACATTGTGTATTAAGGGCACAGTAAACAAGAATTCACGGACGGGACGAGTGTAAATTTAAGCCCGAAGCCGAAGGCGAGGGCTTAATTAACATGATCTCGTAATTCATCCTGTACTGCCCGTGGTAAACACAATGTTTTTCATCACACTTGTGAGGGGAAAAAAGGAGAAAAAATTAAACTCCTGCCTAATTTTCTTAGCCCTAGATCGAAATTTAAGATTAAAGTGCGATGTGATGAAAAAATACATTACAGCCCTAGGTCGAAATTTAGGATTTACGAATCGCATCGTCTACGTGTAATAACACCTTTTTAAGTGTGATGAAAAATCTGATTTTCCTTGCATTAAAAATTACCTACATGCTGTTTTATCTACTTTTGTGACTATAACTGCAATCAGACAAGTCCAATTTTAAGTTTTAAAATTTTAAACAGCACAAGGGTGGCAGTTTTCATACACAAATAACTAACTATAAAATGTCAAATTATTTTTTCAGAGGAAATACCAGTTGAGCCTTTTATGAGGTTTGAGAATTTTACGGGGGCAGCTCATTAAAATCAAAATAGCTAAACGTACAGACACAGGTAATAGTAATATTGAACTGATATAAAAAATAATTCATCTAGGCTCAAAATCCAGAGAAGAAAATGTCGAGAACGTTTGTATAGAAAAATTAGCACGAATTTTTTCTCTTAATATTCTAATGGATCTACAACATCGACGATATTTCTCGTCTCGCGGCGTTGTATTAGGGTTGTCAGTCTTCTTTAGTAAACTCTGATATAAAGTAATAAAGAGCATCATAATATGGTATGTTGCATATGAATATGCAGCTAAACACGTCAACAAACAAGATTATTGGATGTCATTAGAGGTCGGGCTGAGATGATCTGTTTCTGATGGTATTTAAGCCTCGGGGCAGATCAGACTTGTATAGTTTCAATCGAGATCAGACAACATTAATACCTCCTAGCAATATGGCGAAGTTTTTGGTGAGTCATGTTCTCATGTTTATTTACTTGTTTCTGTTTTGTAATCTGTTATAAGATGTAAATAAATATAAATAGTTTAATCGACTTCATTGAGCGGTCCAAATTTTTATAAGCTTTTATTTAACTTGCCCTGTTAGTATGTAGTATGTTTGTGTGGGTTAAATCTTGGAAGCAAAATTTGACCCACTTCCCGGTTTCCATTTGAGCTGAAATTTTGCATACTCGTACATATGCAAGTCGGGTGACAATGCAATACTATGGTACCATCGAGCTGATCTGATGATGGAGACAGGAGGTGGCCATGGCAATTCTATGATAATGATAAAACAAGGTAACTTAATTGTGTTTGGGGTTTTTAGAATTCTCTCGATGAGTATTAGTTGTCTGTGGAAAGAAATGTACAGTCAGCGATAAAAACTTGTACCAAAAAGGAATTTTTGCCAAAAACTTATTAAGGTACAGGTCATGTGCTGTACCCAAGCTCTTGTTACGCCTCTTTTACCGGTGGTATTTCACTCGAATGTTCGGACGTGCTCGGCATAAGTACGTCTGCTCCGAGCAGACATTTAATGAGCGAGAGGAGCGAGCTTGATTAGCTGTCGATAATCGTTATTTTATTATAGAGAGTAAAAATCCTGTACATTGTATTTATGTTATTCTTCTTAAATTAAACTTGCTTAAAGCGATATATTTTCGTTACAATTATAATATTTATTTAGAAACATAAACCATTTAGAGGCAAACTAATTAAGTACAGTCGCCATCAGATATATCGGAGCGGCCAAGGTGCTCACAAATATCTGAACACAAATAGAAGCGATGTTCAGATATTTGTGAGCAGCTTTATGTACACGCGTACATAAAGCTCCCTGAATACAAAATAGAATCAAAAATACGTGCCACATACATATCGGTATGGACCCCTCGCACCTATTTAAAAAGGCTGTTAAATATTAAAGTATTAAAATATCAACTTATTGTTACACAGATAATCATGGCGACGTTGGTGGCTGCGGCCCTAGCCTACCCTGGTAAGTGACTTCAAATATGTATTTGTCATAGTACGTGTCATAGTCATGTATGGACATAGTAGGTACCCTATATACATTCTTGGGTTTAGGTCCGGGGTCTCCAAACTTTTTTAACTGAGGGGCATATTACACCTCAGAAACTTTCGCACGGGCCGCTATCGGTTTTAGTGCCGGAGGGGGGGTGGGGGGCTAGTTGCTGCTGTCAATGAATCATCCACTCTCAATTAATCCGCCTAGAACCTGGGATCCATTTGGCAACCTCCCACATGGACCGTGACCTCCTCCCCGGACCGTGGGTTGTCGCGTTGGGTGTCCGCCGTGTCCGCGGGCCGGGGTTTGGAGACCCTTGGTTTAGCTAATTCTCTGAGAATATGTCTGCGGTTGCGTCTAATTACAACAACTCTTTTCATACGTTTGGTCATGGTCATGGTCTTGGCCGGTTTTATCTAAATGTTTATTTGATGCAGGTTACGGTTCCAGCGGGCACGGTAGCCATGGAGGCGGCGGCTTCGGCGGCAGCCAAGGTGGGTTCGGTAAGGCTTTCTCACTAAATATGCTGGTCTCATTACAATTATACATATCTAATGTAACCAACACAAACTTGTATCAAGTCAAGTCAATGTATAAAGTATCCGGTGTGCATCGGCATTTACGTGGGCCAATACGAATTCTTGCGTATATTTAGAAGTGACTTATTAAGTAGATTATTTAACACATTCGACGCTGAGCTACGGTAGTAGCACTACGTCGTAGCCGATAACAAGGATTTTCCGGTATGCAGCAGAAATAGCTGACTAGGTTAAACCAATTTGTCTCTCATCATGTTATATGTTTTACAGGAAGCCAAGGGGGATTCGGTGAAAGTAGCCACGGAGGTGGTCTCGGTGGAGGTAGCCACGGAGGTGGTTTCGGCAGCGGTAGCCAAGGAGGCGGTTTCGGCAGCGGTAGCCAAGGAGGCGGTTTCGGAAGCGGCAGCAGCAGCTACGGTGGCCACGGAGGTCATGGCAGTCACCACCTCTCTGAGCTAGATGGTGGATACGGCCAGGGAGGACAGGGCGGTTTCGGTGGCAGCCAGGGAAGCTTCGGCGGAAGTCAGGGAGGCTTCGGTGGAAGTCAGGGAGGCCTCGGTGGAAACCGCGGAGGTCAAGGAGGTTTTGGAGGCGGTAGCCACGGAGGTCAAGGAGGCTTCGGAGGAGGAAGTCACGGCGGTAGCGGCGGATACGGACATAGATATTAAATTTTTTTTTATTGTGTATTTGACAACGTAAATTGTGATATTGATCGACTCCCAAATCAGTAGGCAATAAATTTTACGGATTGAATATATGTTTCATTGTAATTAATTGTACATTTCAGCCAGACTCATGGAACTACTGAAAAAGACACTGTCTCGTTTTAAAAAGGACTGTGCCTATTGAAGGTATTTTTTTTAACAAGCAAGTACCAACTAATATACCTAACGATTGTTATATAAGAAACAGGTTAGATCCAGGCCTTTACTTATAAATAGCGGCCTAAGTGTGAAATAATGCACTCAAAATCATCATAAATGTTTCAAATGACCTATTAAATTTAATTAGGTACTAGAATTGCTCCCCGTTACTTGGTCTCCGTAAAATTAGTATTTCCATAATCAATTCCACTCCTCAGTTCCGTTATAAGAACTAAGTAGGCTTTTAAATTTGGTCCAGAGGTTTAAGTGTGACAAAAATACACCGGCAGTTCTCATTTGCTCCCGCCCCACGTGACCGCGGACACAGATTCATATGAATGCATCTATTTCCATCTGTGCCCGACAGGGACAAATAGGAATACACCGACAAACCAAGTTAGACCGCAATAAACTCTAAAATTTTCTAAAAAATCTAAATATATTCCAAATTGTTAAGTTTTGGTGATTAATTTGAAGAAGAATCACGTTTCCCGAAAATGCGATCAATTGAAACCTTAAAGTGAAGTGCTTTGCTCGGAAAACATATTGAAACTCAAAAATGCGCGTTTTCCCAGAGATAAGACCTAGCTAGATCGATTTTTCGCCCACGCAAACCCCCATATAGCAAATTTCATCGAAATCGTTAGAGCCGTTTCCGAGATCCCCGAAATATATATATATATATATATACAAGAATTGCTCGTTTAAAGGTATAAGATATCGTTCAGTCGAGACAAGAAGACCAATTCAGATTGAAAAAATGCTTATGGGTTTGAACTGTTTTTGGTCATACGCGCGCGCGCACGACTTTGACTTCATTTCGCATGAACCAATCAGTGTGAGCGATATTCAAGGTCGTAATAAAATTAGATCAACACGGTAACAAGTTAAATCAGAATCGGGCTTGAGATATGGGCCCTTATTCGACATGCTAAAAGTGACGTTTCGTGTTGATTTCCATTTGATGTGAGAAATATTGTGACTTGTCGAATTGCTATTATCACCACCTGTCAGTGAACAATATCCACACTAGAGGCGGGGCGTTGTACCGGAATAGTTTTTGGAACAGGTTATTTGTAATAGACTACTTTTAGCTTGTCGAGTATTTAAAAGTACGGACTTTGATTTCTGAAATAAAACAAATATGAAACTTTTATCACCTCGTACCTCCATTCTTACCGTTACTTTAGGTAAAATAAAATTTTGTTAACAGATGGTCGTCTGGGTGTCTGTTGTATCTAAAAATAATGTAATAATATATAACAAAAATATGACAATAGATTCATAGCCTTCACTCAAAACGTCACCATATTTCCGACCCTTACCGAAATAATAAGTCGATATTTGTATAAATAATCCTTATTTGTAAGACGCCTAAGCACGGCAAATACGTAAACTGCCTATTGAGGGTCATACTCGTAAAACTGGTATTTTAGACGTACTTTTGGTACGAGTAACAGAGACGTACTTTTGGTACGCAGTCCCAGCTCTAGTCAGGATTCTAGTTGTCAAATATAAGCGTGTCGAATACGTATTAGTTAACTGTCAAATGAAATTAGATCAACGGTAGACTTTTTTGTCGATGGGTATGGCTGCCATGTTTGGATTTATGACATTTAAAAGGGGATCCTAAGGCAGAGAGCAGTTTTTTCTGTACGATTTTGATTCTTCTACTGGACGCAAGATGGAGTTAGCTGCCAAATTCCGATCAGGCTGACGCAACTAGGAAGACAAAAGTTTTGTATGGAATTTGTTTCGCAAATCATTGCCAACGAAGAAAAAGAAAACGTCAGTGCTATTTATTCTGTCAAGTTTACATCAAGTCTACTGTCAGCCTAATTGCTTTATTTGTTTTGAAGGCTTCAATGTTTTGTTCGGGTATTTCGTGTAATTTCTTTATTATTTAGTGAAAAAATCGAAAATAGTCAACCGTGATCAGAGTAAAGAGCGAGTTTGTTACAATGCCAGCGAGAAAACGGTTTACTAAGTGTGAAATATGTGGCAAGCGAGCCACTCGAGAAAATCACGAATAAAGGGATTTTATGGCGAAATTTCCCTTGGATGAAGACTGGTAAGTATTGCTTTAGATACTTTTGACCTTATTTTGGGTCAGCAGGCTATAAACACATCGAAAATTAGATATTTTACATTATTTTTCGTTGTGAACTAGGGATGTACTATAACTATCGATAACTGTACTTTTATTTGTATATCAGTGTAAATAATAAAATTAAATATGTGAAATTTCCTTAGAACTAGCATGCAATATGACCATAATTAATTCGTCGAAGATTAATAAAATAATGCATAAATTATCTGTTACTTATGCATTAATGGTCATTAGTTAACATATTTTTTTATCTAGTGATTATTTAATATATTAACCTAAAATGTAAAAAAAATTAATCTCTGTTTTTTATGATAAATAAAGAAATATTATAGGACATTATTACACAAACTGACTTAGTACTAAAGTATGAATGGCATGTGTTGTGGGTACTTAGACAACAATATATATATATATATATATATATATATATACCCACAACACATGTCATTCATACTTTAGTACTAAGTCAGTTTGTGTAATAATGTATATATATATATATATATATGTACATAGACCTAATTTATCAGTATTTATAAATACATAGAAAATACCCATGTCTCAGGAACAAATATTCATGCTCATCACACTAATAAATGCCCGTTCCAGGATTTGAACCTGGGACCATCGGCTTCATAGGCAGGGTCGCTGCCAACAAGGCCAGACCCGTTCTCATGATTAACAGACATATAAATAGCGCGTAATAATCAGTTGATCATCTCATTAGCAAACACATGGAATATAAACTGTAGATAAAGTCATGTTTTTCCAAGGCTGTATGTTTTCAGATGCAGGCAGTGGGCCAAATTTGTTGGGAACGAAGATCTGATACATCTTTCCATAGAAAAGTTACATTTATTCAAACATGTATGTGCACATCATTATGAAAATCAAGCATTTAATAAAAAAAAAAAAAACACGACTTAAAAACTGTATTAAAATAATTCGGGTCCACATTAAGCCCGACCAGATAGTAGTCCAATTAAGAACTATCCACTATATAATATAACGTACAACTTAAATGTGGACTCGATGCTAACCTGATTTCGAGTACAAAATTTGTAGACAGGAGCCTATGTTTCAACCCTCCCCATTTTATCGATATCGATAAGAATCGTAAGCGTGTAGCGTACTAAACTATTTAAATCGCTTATGTTGGTACTATGGTTCTTTGACAGTTCTTTGTCGTACATTTTGGTAATGATTTGCGAAACAAACTGATTCCACTCGCTAGTATGGAAATCCCGTCTCTTAAAACGTAGTGATTTTATGCTCTTTGACAATGACATGCAGTTGCGTCGATGTAGATCTATCATAAAAACGTACATGTGACGCATGTGACAATTGTCCAGGATGAAAAAAAAAACCTTGACAATTAACATAAAGCAATACAATACCACAAAATGTCAACAAGAAAACAGATTTATTATAAAAATACAAATTATAGGTATACAAAGCTTCTTTTAAAACCAATGGTCGTGGGTTCTAACCCCGGCTCTTAACAATGTGCATCTTGTAACATGTACCGATTGCTTTTCAGTAAAGTAAAATATATTATCATGAGGAAGATGGAGTATCCCCAATAAGGTATATTTTCCCCTCTGGGTTAGAAGGTCAGATAGTAGTAAGACAGGGAGATATAGTGAAGAATGCGGAAAAACAAGCATTTATTGTATTGTTAGGCTAGTTTTTATTTTTCAAAATTTGAAAACGAACGCAACAGCATGCTCAAAGCCCCCTGTGAGTCAGAATCTGTTAAATTTAGGCTTAAGACGAAACAGGAGCTGAGCCCGTACACAAATTTGAGATTTTTAGGTAAAAGGTAAAAAATATCGCCGTCGCGCGGACGAGTGTGGCACCCCGTACCTAGCTAGAGACTATCCCTTGTGTGTGTACCAACAAACCAAATTTTAGACAAATATGATACGTCTTCTTCTTCTTTGTCGTTGTACTCTTTGCAGAGCGTCGTGGTCAACTGCTGATATCAGGCGCAGATGTTGCTTGCCGTACGATTTCTCGCCATTTTTCGCGGTTGGGGGCCATTCTGGCAAATGCGTTCAGGGGACCCTTCATGGCAGATTTGATTTGGTCAGTCCATCGCATAGGTAGCCTTTTGCGCGGTCTTTTTCCGTTTGCTCTACCCTGCACCACTAGACGCTCTATGGAGTCGTTGTTCCTCCTCGAGACGTGACCGAAAAAACTGAGTATGCGGGTCTTTACGAGAGTCGGAAGGCGCTGCTTGATACGGAGTTCTTTAAGGATGGAGACATTAGTCCGAAACTCGGTCCAGGATATCCCCAGCATTTTCCTCTTTGTAGGGCGTCTATCGTCTTCTCCTCTGTCTTTCGGATAGTCCAGGTCTCCGCAGCGTATAAGAATATAGGAAAAACGAGGGCCCGTACAAGCCGAACCTTCGTGGTGTTTGTGACGTTTCGGTGATAGGCTACGCTATACGTAAAAACTAGCCAAGACAAATTCTTTATAATTTCAGGATTTTCTACACAGCACAGAACATGGCACCCATATAGATCTCAATTCCGTTGTCGGCGAGTCAACAACGACACATATTCTTAATATTGAACTTAATTGGCTCTTATTTCACATTTATGTTTTAAATTAATTATAGGCATAGACATACCATATCCTATTGTAAGTACAAAGTTTCAGAGCAATCTAGCTAGCCGATTTAAAATGAGAGCGAAACTACATTTGTATGGAGAACCGTATTTGCTGCGGACGCACAATGTAGCATAATCGAATTAGGACCAACCTCGAAATCTCTGTAACAGTCATGAAATTTATTATGTATATAAATTAAAGGCCCCTTTTTCATGCCCAAGCCATTTAACATTTGGGGACCTCGAGGAATCCGAGCCATCTTGGAAAATGTGTACCATCAACACAACAGTCAACATTAAAACTTATTAAATTCTACACAAAAAAGTCCTCGATATCTTTGCGGAACAATACATCTTGTTATAGAGAATACTTGCTGAATCTAAGTTTAACGCTTATACACTTCCAGGGGACATTCTCTTAAAAGGAAACTCGGAGGAATATAAATTCTATTTTTAACTATACATTTGTACGTGGTCTACCCCAATATTAACATTTTACTCTACTGCGACTAAACCAGAAAGAAGGGTTATGGGTGTAAGTACTGATGTTTCAATACCAAAAAAAAAAAAAAACTTGTTCTATTAAAGAAAAATCAATACGGCCGCCTTGAGAGGACTCCGAATATTAAATCATAATTTTTTCTTCTAGCGCCTAAACTATTGAGCGGAGTACAGTAAAACAGACATCAGTAGATCCACAGTTAGTATACAAGTGCTATGCAATACAAAGTTACTAAAATTAACGGAAGAAAAAAGTTTAGGGCTAAATAATACGTCATTTAAAAAATCCGTCCAGTATCCTAAGCTACAGGCTGTCCTGAATCCTCAGTACTTATACCCATAACCCTACTTTCTGGTTAAGTTGCAGTCAAGTAAAATATTGATATTGGGGTAGATTATGTACAAATGTATAGTTAAAAGTGGAATTTTTATTCTTCCAAGT
Organism: Cydia pomonella; assembly: GCF_033807575.1. Taxonomy (NCBI): domain Eukaryota; kingdom Metazoa; phylum Arthropoda; class Insecta; order Lepidoptera; family Tortricidae; genus Cydia; species Cydia pomonella. The sequence continues at coordinate 6,889,815 of NC_084720.1, forward strand.
TTCCTATTAAGAGAATATCCCATGAAAGGGTATAAGGGCTAAATCTGGGTTTAGCAAGTAGTTTTTAAAGCAAGATCATTTTTTTCGCAAAGATGTCTAAAACTATTTTATGTAGAATTTTATAAGCTTGAATGTTGCCTTACATGATTATTGAATAAAGAACGTAGATTTAGAGTAAAACGCGAAATTCTCCTGGATGGTCCACATTTTCCAAGATGGCTGCGGTTCCTCGAGGTCCCCAAATGTCAAATGGTGTGGGCATGAAAAAGGGGCCTTTAACGTATATACATACCAAATTTCATGACTGTTCAGACATTTCGAGTTTGGTCCTAATCCGACTGTGCTAATGCCACTATGTACGTAAACTGTAACTGTACTGCGGACTCAACCTTCACGTTATAATTTTTTAAGTATTAACGTTGACATAGTAACGAAAATAATAAACACGTCAATTGAAGTAAACAATATTATTATATGCAAGAAAATTTTGCAAAATAGGTACATTAATGATTAATATGTAAAACACCATTAATTATTGAATTAAAATTATGATTTTGTGTTAAAAAATATGAGACTAATGATACAGCCCGATTACACGGGCTACATATTAAAAATGATTATCATGGAAACAGTAAATATACACAGGTGAACAAAGTTATAGTAAAATAGGTGCATAATTTCAGAGCTTGCCTGGCCCACCTGTACCACCTACCATGACCACGGCCGTCTCCTACTATTATTTTTTTCTAATACCTATGGCCTTACTAGCGAACAGTATTCCATGTTCTTGATCCAGAATTTAAACCCTTAACTACATATTTGTGGCACTTGGGGTTGAATTTGAAACTCTAGGGCACTAGCGTGGCTCTATGAGAGCGCCTTATATAGGCTTCTGGTGACCAGAGGATCAGCATTGTTAACCAGCGCGGAAATGCACCCAGCCTTCTGAGCACCCTACCGAGCGACCAGAATATAGGGCAAATATTTTATGCATACGTTTTTGACTTAAGTGTTTTTATCATGTTTTATATTTAAACTTACAGATGTCGAACTACCAGCAAAGTTTTTGAAGAGGTGTAGTTTTTATATTTCCTGGTACCAAACTGATACAGGAAATTGGAACATCAGTAAATAATCTACACCGAAGACAATGAAATATAGTCACATAATACTTTAATGTTTTATTTTATTAAAGAAATCGGTAAAAAAATGTGTTAACTGAAAAAGATAAATTTTATTTTATTTGTAGTTGAATAACAAAATATGTATTTAATCTCCTTTTAACATAGGAATTCTCTTTGTGTAGGTACATATAAATAATAGGTACTTAGGTCTTGGTAAGTAATATAGACAGTACAGTAGGTCTTATCTTAATAATTTGAGATCTCATACATGCGTTCCGATATATCTGATGGCGACTGTACATACAATGGGGTCGCGTATACGAGTACAAAGAACATTAAAATAGTTGTTGATAGACCAAGTGAGCGAGCTACTATGGTACCTATCTTTATATCAATTTTATGCATTATGTAATAGCGCAATACAGAAATTTTTTTGACAAATGTAGTATTATTTTTATAGTAATAAAGGTTATTCATGAACCATCTCGTAATTAAAAAAAAACGGACTTTATCTCTAAATCATATGCCTTATATTTACAGATGTGTTAGGTTACAACTTGGTTCGTGAACGTGGTTTAGAAGCAACTTGAGACTGGGTGCGGAGTAAATTGCATCAATTTTTTTTACAATTTTGAGCGTTTATAGGAGAATATGTGGAGCGAGCATTATTCGACATGTAGGTGTGGGTTCAACAAAAAGATCGCATGTCAATAGTTCTTTATTGTCGTTAAAATTCAATTAATAATCGCCTTTATCGACCATCAACTGTGTGGTCACTTTTTAATTGATTGACGTTGTCAGGTACAGTTTCACTACTCGCCGCCGCATTGTTCATAGCGCATTACTTATCCTATCGAATACAAGATGTCGCTGATTCCTGTAAACTTATGTTTAAAAAAAAAAGACGCTTTACTCTATGCCATATATTGTAGGAAAGGAAGGGTATTCCCTGTCGTACGTCAAAAAATCCAAGATGGTGCCCAAGCCCATGGACAAAAAAGTCTAGCAATAAAATCAACACTTGTCAAAATTTGACATTAGCAATCCACAGTCAGGTGACAATCAAATCAAACCGAACCACTTCGAGTTCAGAGCCATTTCAAACTATATAGTAGTAATAAACAAAGTTGATTTTTGTTTGATTATTTTTTCTATGAATGAGTTTTGATTGTTCCAAATGATAATATCCACAGTTGATAGAATCAACACTTGATACAATCAACATGCGATAGAATCAAGTGTTGATTTGATGTGGACGCGAAATTTGACAGTTGTGCATCTCGAATAAGGCCCATGTTTCACGAGTGATAAACACAGTGTAAGGGGTCAAACAAAGTGGATAACCCTATCCATGTGTGCTGATAAGATTAGGTAGAACACAACATTTTACACATAGGTATACATACGATAACACTGACACAACAGCGGTATACCAGTTTAAATTTGCAATTTATTCGCCAACCTGTCAGACAAATTCTAATGTACAGTGGCCTCAAAAAATATCTGAACGAGCACTTTAACGGCTTGACAATAGAGGCGTGTGCAGATATTTGTGAGCACCTTGGCTGCTCCAATATATCTAATGACGACTGTACATTTTACAGTCAAGGTATTAAATATCGATACGGACAGTGCCAAAAATATGTACACACTACGTGAATATATTGGCAATATGGTCGTGGATTTTTGGCACTTTGTCCATATCAATATGTAATCTCTGACTGTACCTTACATAAACAGGTGTTACCATAGATTCATTGAATGTAAATGTATTACAGGTGGGAGAATCAACTTTTTAGCGTCACTCGTTGCCATGGTTACGATTAGTTGTCCAGGGGACAAAAGTTCATTGAAATACTGATTTTATGGTACTTAAATGTATCAAACTTGCGTTTTTGTGGTCGTTATAACCAATGTCCATAATGGGCCCCCTACTAAGCATGTTAATAGAACGGCATACGTTTCTTCAAACAAACTATGCCTCTGTTGTCCCTTGGACAACGGGACAGGATAACAAAACAAAAAAAGTTGATTCACCCAGGTACTAGATATTAGATATGTAGTCTAAGAGAAACTCGTGCTTCGATTAGACAACTTATGTAGATGGCGTTGTACGACTCCGTATATTACGGTATAGATTGTCATGTTAGTAAAGGTTAGATTTGACAAATCTGCGCGTCATCTTGGATCACACGAACTATACCTTGGATTTGAAAACCACAAATCATATGGCGCCTTACATCGTCACTTTCTTCAGCTGTTTTATCTTATCTTTGGGCTTATAATGGTCAGTTAAGTTTGTTCTTCTTCTTATATTTATAGGATAGAAACGATACATTATGTAGTTAATGAAACGCAAAATAGTAAAACAATAGTTTATTATTTTAGACATAATTCTTTCTATCTGCAAAACGTCACTTCCTCAGACCTATTACAACAATTTACTCGTAATGTCGTTCGATCAACTAAACGCAATTCAATTTCAAGCACGACTTTAATAAATGTATGATATCGTGGTGCAAGTGCCACACCAGCCAAAGGAACTTGTTCCCTTTACAACGGGAAGGTGCGTGTACTTTTCCTGATATTAGGGCAAGTATACCTTATTCACTAGTATCAGATGGTGTTGGCTGGAGGGGCATTTGCTCCACCAGACATGTCGCATGAGAAAATCTACTTTTTATTAGAAAAATACACGTCCATAGTGCGTTGACCGCCGTACATGACCGCTATGTTACGTTTACACTGTGCATAGGATTTAACGCAGATACTAATCTGCAGTGGTTCCTACTGGTATGTCCTGTTAGCAACGTTTTAGCCAGATAAAGTAGTGGGTAAACAGGTTTTTTTTTAATATATATATATTGTCAAACATACGTTTTAATAAAAGTGGCTTGAATCGACGTAACAAATAGTATGCACTCGGCGTAAGATAAAGCTTGTACAGTCGCCATCAGATATATCGGAGCGGCCAATGTGCTCACAAATATCTGAACACGCCCTACATGCCTCTACTTACAGTAGGCGTTAGAATGTGTGTTCAGATATTTTTGACAACCTCGGTCGCTCCGACATATCTGATGACGACCGTACAAGCTAACTCTTCGTCCATGACAAATTGGTGAATATGAAGTGGCACAAGTGAAAACTTGACCTTATAAAACACTTTGAAAATAATGTATTTTTTTTTTGTTTCAGACTTAGAAAATAAAAATCTGTACATTTTTATGCATTACTTAATCTGTGCTTCGACTTTTTGACAATAGTACATATCCAGCATAAGAACCTCTACTCGCCTAAAGGCATAGTTATTTTGTATAAAACGTGATGATAAAATTACATTAGTGTTTAACAATATTTATGCACCCTCAAAATGATGTTACGTTACCCCATTATTATTATTATTAACCCGGAAAAAGGGCGTAAAACCGCACACTTTGTAAATTACGTCGCTAAAGTAGTTCAGGTTCAGTAAATCAGGGACCATTAGTACCAATACCGGTATTCGTTATCATCCAATTTTGATGAATCATAAAAACTATTTAGGTAATTACATTAATAATAGTATTCGATTAGTCTATTATAAAACAAAATCTACTTTAATAGACACCGAATATAAAACCGGTGTAGTAGTAGTAAGCTCTTTATTGTACAAAAAACAAATTATAAACTTAATTTACAGTTAAGGAAAGCTAAGTACAAATGCGAACTTGGCCTTTTACCCGTTAATTCAGATAAAAATTCGGTCCCTGGGCAATACTGCTAACTTCTGTATTTCTTATGCATTATTTACGCTGTCTTATGGCGTTATTCATAAACGCATTACAGCCTGAAATAGCTATGAATCGTTTGTCTTTATCTGTAATTTAGCCATATCCCCTCGTGTGGCAAGATGCCTCGAAATGGACGCTCTCTGACATCCGGCGGCCGCCATTTTAAATATTGAAAACTTGCCGCCTCGAGGCTGCGCGCCACGCGGCTCATTTAAAATATTGCTTTGCCGCCCGATGGGTTATGTATTTGTATAGGTACATAATTTTAATAATAATTCAGACTCGTATATAAATAAGGGGGTTAGACTTTAAAATAACAACTTCCTCTTGCTACCTGTATGTGCAGTGTTTGGCCCTTTTCCCAAGCACTAGTTATTTGCAACAGTTTATTAGGTACGCTAATAGATTATTCATCTTTAACATATTAGAAACTGCGCTCTAAATAAATATATTTTTAAGATCTACTATTTACAAGTTCTAACAGTTATATACACAGATCAATAATTTATTAAAAACAAAAATAAAAGCATTATCTAATCTCCAACTAACATTAAAGCATTTTAGAAGGCGAATAAACGAACACTATTATTACAATAATATTATGATAGCTGAGACCGGTATATAATACAAACTATCAGTTTCCAAAAATCGCATGCCTCATCATTGTTGTATGAAGAGCCATATGTAGAGCACTTAGCTGTAATGTGTTGTAGAACTTCTTTAGGGGGCGCCATCTACAAACGTTATGAGGCACATGACGTTGTTTGGAGGTTGATAGTACTTAATGAATTCTCGTCTCTAATAATGATAGCTTATCGCAGTATAAACAATCACAATGTTGTTCTTCTGATTATTCCAATAGTTCTATCATATCGTGACGTTCGGTAAAATAATAATCGTATAACATCAAATGTTTCGTTTTATATTTTATATTCGTTTACCCTGTATCAAATAAATGAAATAAATACTCGTTTTAAAAATACCGTATTAAATCGTTGTTACTAATCTACATTAAATCGAATTGTTATAGCCTCTGAAAACTCCTGAGCCGAACTGAATATAAGGACACTTGCATACAAATGATGATTTTTGGTAGAGTATAATGGATACATAGCCAGAAACATCTCTTGACTTGATTACTATCATAAATATCTGTTAGTATTAGAGTCTCAATACACTTTCATATAAGGAGCATAAGATAAGGGTGGTATTATGTAGATATACAAATAATTATCATACGCCGACCTCCTATATAAAACATGTTAAGGATGTCCCACAAGAAACAAAAATTAATATCTATTGTATCTTCCTTGAGCGATTTTAACTTCTTAAACATTCTCGAGCTCCGCGAAAAAACATAAAAACCAGCCATACCACCCCAAATACCAAGGATCAGCATCTATATACACAGGCTGTATGAGCAAATTTAATTCAACATCTGAGTAACGACAATATAATGTAACACACCATAACATCCTATAAAGTTAATTTCTCACGCAAAAGACTTATTTTTTAAGGTAAGATCGTAGATAAATATAAATGCTATAAATAGAAAGGCAATGGTAAATATTCTCGGCCGGCGAGCGCACGCGACTATGTGCCTACTGCGTTGAGATTAGAGTCTAATTTAGAACTCACGTGCGCACGCGCAGCTCTTGATATGCTAGTTGAAGCAGGTGACAGCAGCGGGACTGTTCATAGTCATTTATGATGCAACATCGTAACAGATAAATGTACCACAAATAAATTATTTAAGCATGATTAATGTTCCCAATTAAAGATATGTTGGCGTTTACCAACGATGTTAAATGTCAATGTAAGAACTGAAGTGTGCTGAATGCGCGATTAAAACATCATTTAAATTATAAACTACAATAGTTACACAAGAATTTAAAGTGATTGTAAACTAATAGGTGCATAAATTGAAAACTAATAACTGTTGTTTATTAGTTGCTGTACTCAGTATACTTGCATGAATTTGATAGTCAGATAAAAATGCTTGAAAATATGAGCGACACACTAGCGGTATAAGGTACTTACACCAGTTATGCCTCAGATGGCCCGGTTCTCTAAGCTTGTCTTCTCTCAAAATTTCATACTGGATTAATTTTGGCGTCCATGTTTGCTAGTGCCATAGACAAAACTGTAAGTTCATAATATAAATAACGATAGGCATTCTTCGCGCAAGTAGTTGGTAGAAGTAGGCACCTTACGCAATGTTGCAAGGCACAATTAAATGCTAATAAATCAAGGTCTTCTGCATTACCAATCGCTCATTCACCATAATTTCTGTCCAAGTCCAAACGTAACAGCCGAACTTTATCTAAGCTTTTATGTGTGGTGAAATTTTAATTGTTACGATATTGCAAGCGCGCTTAAAAATAAACCTTAAAAGTATCATAAAAAATGGTAAGTAAATTAGTAAATTGGCGTTTATTAGACTACGGGTCCGGTTCCCGAAGCTACGGGAACACATCGAACCATATTGCTGTTTAGGTGCAACAATGCGATTTTTAATCTGTCATTCGCTCAACTATCCGACGCCTTTGATCGCCCAAGCTACATGCGTCAGGTGAAAGCACCGCAACGCAGTACTTTGGTCTGAAAGCCAATTTTAGGTATCTTGCAGCTTCCAGCTCTTGAGGCCCCGTTGTCGTGGAGTTTACAAACTGGGTGGACGATTGAGTGGGGCGTGCGTCACGTCACACACGCACAGCACACACGCAGCAGCACACGCGTCAGTGCACGCTCCGCTGTGCGCCCGAGTCCATCTATATGCACGGGGGCAAGTGGACCCTGCCAGAGGACAGAGGGTCTCACGCGCCTATATGTAGGTGGGGCAGCGGTCGAGGCTGGTGCCGCAGGCGTCGCAGGCGCCGGCGGCGCGCGCGTTGACGAGCGTGCAGGCGGGGCACTCGCGCCCGCCCGACGTCAGCGGCTGGATGGAGGGGCCGCGCTTTGATTTGCCTGCGAATAAATGCCAGGGGGGTTCAATTTCGACACTAATTTATTTGATCCTGATTTTTTTTTTTGTTTTACAAAGAGGCAAAGTTGTTATTAAACCTCTCGTGCGAACTAAATATTGAACCACGAGCGTAAAGAGCGTTTCTTCGTTTAACACTGTACTTGCTTAAAAAAAATAGCAAACAGTTATTGCAGATCATTTATTGTGATATTGCTTAACTTATTGATAACAGTTATGTCGATATTTCATTTGTCAATAGGGATTGACTAGAAAAAGTTCTAGCTTATAGTTTGATGCTAACTTACCACACATCTCACACGCCTGCAAACTGGCCTTATTCAGGTATGAGCAGATCCCGCACTGCCTCCGTTCCCGTTTATCTTCCACCCGCGACTCCACCCTGCTGGCCGGTCTTTACCCATTCTGTTTTGGAGGTGCTAACTTACCACACATCTCGCACGCCTGTAGACTGGCCTTGTTGAGATACGTGCAAGTCCCACACTGCCACCGTTCCTGTTTATCTTCCACCCGCGACTCCACACTGCTAGCCGGTCTTTACCCATTCTGTTTTGGAGGTGCTAACTTACCACACATCTCGCACGCCTGTAGACTGGCCTTGTTGAGATACGTGCAAGTCCCACACTGCCACCGTTCCTGTTTATCTTCCACCCGCGACTCCACCCTGCTAGCCGGTCTTTACCCATTCTGTTTTGGAGGTGCTAACTTACCACACATCTCGCACGCCTGTAGACTGGCCTTGTTGAGATACGTGCAAGTCCCACACTGCCACCGTTCCTGTTTATCTTCCACCCGCGACTCCACCCTGCTAGCCGGTCTTTCCCCATTCTGTTTAGGCGGTGAAGGCCGCGAGTCCGTCTCGTCTAGGGATACTACTAGTTGTGCTTTCAAGTCGTAGTTCGGGGTTGTGCTTGAGACTGTAAGAAAAATAGTTACGGTATACACAACAATGGCACCGATTTCATGGAACCCTATTCACTCTGGCTTGCCTACAATTTTTCGCCCATAATATCAAATTTAATGTATATTGTATAGAAATGAAGGCCCTTTGTGTGCCAGTTTATAACAACAACTTACTTCTATAGTGTGTGTTACTGTAATAAAGTAGAACTAGTGGCTCTGTGAGGTCTAGACCTCGCGAAAAGTTTAGGAAATGCACTTACCCCCTTATTCATAAACGTGTACTAAAGTTACGAAGCCGCTAATAATCGTTTGTCCCTTTCCGACGTATTGGTATGATGGAAAGGGACAAATGATTATTAGCGGCTTCGTAACTTTAGTACACGTTTATGAATAAGGGGGTAAGTTCGTCGAGTAATTATCACAGTGAACTCACAATGGTCTTAAGCGCCACAGCCGCTATTGGCTCCGATTTCCGTATTTTGAATAATTTCCAAAATTTCGATCGACAAAAAATATATTTAATCAAGGAATATGGTCACAAGATTTCACGAGAATCGATTGAGAATTGCGACCTGTAGAAAACATCCGAAAATACGAAAGCATTTGAATTGAATTGAATTGAAATAGCCTTTATTGAAATTCACGAAAGCATTTGGCCCAAGTTAAAACAGAGATCTTCACTAACGCTTCGGTCAATTAGCATATTCACTGCCAAGAACACGTACTGTGTGTTCATTTTGTACTGGAAATGGTGCGCCCCGCACCGAAAGTGTTAAGAGAAAAAGGGTCTGTGCGGAAAGAGTAAAGTCGTGGAATATATGGGAACAGCATGTTTATTCGTGTGATGAGCATGGATATTTTTTCCTGAGTCATGGGTGTTTTCTATGTATTTAAGTATTTATAAATATTTATATATTTTATATGTCGTTGTCTAAGTACCCTCAACACAAGCCTTATTGAGCTTACTGTGGGACTTAGTCAATTTGTGCAATAATATCCTATAATATTTTTTTATTTATTACATATGATCGGATGATTCAACGAAGTAAATTTCAATCATTTCTTGTGTTTTACACTTGAAATGATAGGTATTATAAAACTCATAACATTCTCGTAAGTTTAGCAGCCCAGAAGCCTATAAAAAGGTCCCCCTTCCAGGATTTATGGAATTTCTTTTGTCTTGGCAAGTTAAGTGTGGGGTGACTCTATACGATTATAATAAAATCAACTAACCAGAATTGGATTTGGAATGCGACGTAGCGTGCCCATTCTCGTACGGTTTACTCCTCGGCTTCTCTTCGACGGGCCTGGCCGGTTTCTTCACTTTCTTAACCTCCGTCGCACTCGACACCGGCCCATTCACAGAGTTCTGCTGCTTTATCACATCCCTCCTATCTTTCACGTCCTTCTTAGTTAGTAACCTTACTTTATCAGGCGCTGTTTTAGGCGTTATAAGTGCATCTGCATTAGGGTTACCTACAGGCTCAGATTTCCTAATCTTTTTCTCTTCCGCCTGCTTCTTTAGCTGCTTAGCTCTCTTCTGTTCTTGTTCCTGCTTTAACTTCATTAAATTCTCATTTACTTTCGCCGTTCTGTACATTTCTTCGTCGTAGGACCGGTCGAGGTTTAAAGCTTGTAAACCATCTTCTAAGTCCAAAGTTGTTGGCTGGTATTTGGCCCTTCGTTCTTCTCTGTCTAATCTGTCCAGGGTCCTTGAATCTCTGTCTAGGGATGGTGAGAATCGGCTCCTGCTGTCTCCTTCTTGATCTTTGCTGGACAGATTCCTGAAAACATAGTCCCAGCTCTCGTAAGTGCCCATTCCATCTTCTCTAGCTTTGCTTAAGGCCGGCTGGGTATCGGATCGCGGTAAACTTGGTAGGGAGATATCGCTGAAGCCTGATTTGGAAGTGCTATTTCTTCTAGAGCTTTCTAGCTGCCTGCTTTTCTTGTGTCGGTCGTCGTCTCTGTGTCTGTCGTATTTTCCGTTTTCGTATATAGAGGGGGAGTCTAGTTCGATGAGCTGGGCTGTTGGCACTGCTGGGTACCTAGGAATAAACAGAAAAATATTATTGGACGTCACATGGAATTGTGTCTTGATGATGATGCATGGGGCATGCCTTATATTAGTTTTAAAAATGTAAAGAGACGTAATCATAATCTTTCATTTGCGGAAAAAGCAGTTATGCACCGTGGACTGGTAAAACCCGACAGATTTTAACCACGCATTTAGGTCATATGGACCAAAAAATATTATGAAATTTGGTCTAATTCAGCAAAAAAAAATGCGTATTCTGCACACTACACGTTATTTAATTTCACATCTTGGCAAAAAAAAACATTACAAAATTCAAATTCAAAAATTTATTCTGCAAGTAGGCCTCAAGGGCACTTTTACATGTAAATACAACATTTATAGTAACATCATATACAGACACTATCTCTATAACAAGACCGATTTCAGAAAACTTTTTATGACATTTTGGTCTCTAAATGTGGTCAAGAATACAACTTTAAAATCTATCGGGTTTTAACAGCCCACGGTGTATACAATGTTGTTAATGTAAAATATACATTTTCTAGATTCCACCTTTATCTAAACCGTCTAGGTATGCAGCATGCGTAACTAACAATGTTACAGAGGACTACACTACACTACATAAAATGTTTATCCCGAACATACGCGAACTTTATACCGATTATAGGTATTTTCATTCTTTGAAAAATGCAAAGAAAAATGTTTAATTGGTTAATAACGTATACACAACACTAATTATAAATTGCTTAACTTAAACATTTAAAAATATAATAACTATAATAATATAATAACTCAGCCTATATACGTCCCACTGCTGGGCACAGGCCTCCTCTCATGCGCGAGAGGGCTCGGGCTATAGTCCCCACGCTAGCCCAATCCGGATTGGGGACTTCACATACACCTTTGAATTTCTTCGCAGATGTATGCAGGTTTCCTCACGATGTTTTCCTTCACCGAAAAGCTAGTGGTAAATATCAAATGATATTTCGTACATAAGTTCCGAAAAACTCATTGGTACGAGCCAGGATTTGAACCCACGACCTCCGGATTGAAAGTTGGACGTCATATCCACTCGGCCACCACAGCTTCTTCAACATTTAAAAAATAACCTAAATTTAAATACCTGTAGTGAGGCGGATATCCATTGATCGGCACATTATTCGCGTGTTTAATCGGCGCGTACATCGGCGTCGGGATCATGTACGGCGCCTGCACCGGGTAGAAGTACGGCACCGGGTACGTCATCATTGGCACTGGGGGCATGGCCATGTTCACGTTGGCCATGTTGGCCATGCTGGCCATGTCGGGGTACATCATGGGGGGGAGCATGTAGGGGAGGACGGGGGTGGGCAGGTCGGGGGGGGACTCCAGGGGGGAGGGGTAGTCGCGCCGGGCGGCGGCCTCGAGCGGTACTGGCACAGAGATGTTTGAGTAGATTTCTGAAACAAGTACAAAGATTTTTTATTTATTATGTAAATAAGAAAAAAATAGGTGACATGTTTAAAATTTAATTTTCTCAAACTTGTAATGACTTATTTGAATTTACAACTAAACTCTTTCTTGGTGGAAACGCAAACCTATTTCATAAAAACGAGGTCTGCTCAGCTTAGACATTTCTCCCTCATTTCTCGGTCACGGTGGAAACAGGGCTTGATAAAATCGTGCGTTGAATTATAAATAAATAAATATAATAAACCGCTCCACACGACTGTACACTGTAGGGATGTACTGACCCTGCCCCTGTGCGGGGGCCAGCAGCCTGGCCGCGGTGGCCGCCGCGCTCGAGGCGCACGCCGCTCGCTCCCTGGCAACACGACTGTACACTGTAGGGATGTACTGACCCTGCCCCTGTGCGGGGGCCAGCAGCCTGGCCGCGGTGGCCGCCGCGCTCGAGGCGCACGCCACTCGCTCCCTGGCCACACGACTGTACACTGTAGGGATGTACTGACCCTGCCCCTGTGCGGGGGCCAGCAGCCTGGCCGCGGTGGCCGCCGCGCTCGAGGCGCACGCCGCTCGCTCCCTGGCCACACGACTGTACACTGTAGGGATGTACTGACCCTGCCCCTGTGCGGGGGCCAGCAGCCTGGCCGCGGTGGCCGCCGCGCTCGAGGCGCCCGCCACTCGCTCCCTGGCCACACGACTGTACACTGTAGGGATGTACTGACCCTGCCCCTGTGCGGGGGCCAGCAGCCTGGCCGCGGTGGCCGCCGCGCTCGAGGCGCACGCCGCTCGCTCCCTGGCCACACGACTGTACACTGTAGGGATGTACTGACCCTGCCCCTGTGCGGGGGCCAGCAGCCTGGCCGCGGTGGCCGCCGCGCTCGAGGCGCCCGCCACTCGCTCCCTGGCCACACGACTGTACACTGTAGGGATGTACTGACCCTGCCCCTGTGCGGGGGCCAGCAGCCTGGCCGCGGTGGCCGCCGCGCTCGAGGCGCACGCCGCTCGCTCCCTGGCCACGCTCGCCCATGTGCACCGCCCGCCGCCGCTCCATACCGCTTCCCATACGGATGCCATTATCTGTAAATATAATTGTAATGAGACAGGTATAGTGAAGATCCATCGCGCTGTTAGCGGTACAGTGGTTGTCCTCGGCATGCCCACCTGGCACTCGCACTGCGCGATGATGGCGTCCCTGCAGACGGCGGCGGCCGCGTCGGGGCAGGCGGGCCCGTCCAGCGCCAGGCGGCCCGGCCCGGCGGCGCGGTAGCCCAGCGCCTGCAGCAGGCTCTCCGCGCCCACCATGTGCGCCTCCACCTCGTGCTTGTAGAACCCGCTGTATAACTGGAACGTCAAATAAAACGTTTTGTGAAAGGTCAAATACTTGACATATTATCGATTTATTATAGTAAAGCGTGGTCAGTCCTGCGATCCCCGACCACGGTCGAGACTGTTCATTTCCAATCAGTCTTTGCGATTCTTGCGCAATATACAGAGATACCTGCTGGTTTTTTTTTAGCTGAAACAGGAGAAAGGCGACGAAACATTACAAAAATGCACTAAGGAACTTTTATCGATGACTCGTACTTATATTCCATCACTTCAACAGCCACGCATTTCTGTTCTTTGGACACTTCGCAGGTCTTTGTAAGACTGAATTTGCATCATGACGGCTGATAAGTGATAACCTATGTAACCCTTACCCGTATAATCCGGTACTCCAACCGCCAAGGCTGCGCCAGCAGGTTGGCCGCGTACCGCGCGATCGCCGCCCAGCCCTGCCCGGCGCGGTACGCGCTGAACTGAGACAGCTCCGTTATCGTACGCTGGAACACCTTGCCGGTCTCCGCGAGACCAAACTTGCATTCGTGTGGCACGATCGACAAGTACTCCATTATGTAGCCTGGAAAACGTAATATGATGTTAGACAACTTGCGTTGAACGTTGATTAAGTCAAAAAAGGGATTTAAGGAGTTTTTTAATCAGAAAGGATTATTGCTTATTACTATTAAATGGACATTACTTTAGGATGGAAATCCATAAGCAGGTTCGGATGCGAGCAACATAAATATTCATACAATTAACGTAAAGTAATGCAGTCGTGTTTACATGCCACGAAATGCGCAGTTTTAAAAAGCACTATCCGATCCGACAAATCAAACACTAATTCCGTTTTAAAACTTCTTTCTAATGCCGCAACCCTCTCTGAACAGACCCGGACTGCCCCTGGCCACGTTTGAAGTTGAAGTGTTCAGTCAGTAGATTTTGCTGCAAATTACTACGTACTTCGTGGCCGTACTTAAATACAAAATAATAATAATAAATAAATTTTATTGGCATTAAGGTAAGTACATTTTAGTGTTGAAGTCCCTGACTTCTGAGCTAGGTAAAAACCTGTGTTACAGAAGTCAGTGTCCTCTCCCAAACATAATAGTAACTATTAAGACATTAACCATTTTCATTTTAGACATAAAGAATAATCATACAACTATTTTTTATACTCGACGTTGAGCCTTGCAATGCTCAAGCGACTCCGCTGCGTGACGTCGTGGTCTACGTAAAGAAAATCATAATCAAACAACTGTTTTCACGCTCGCCGATGACGCTTACAACGGCATCCGCTTATCTTACCTTCTAACTTCTTCCGCTGCTGTAACTTCTCGGGGCTGTCATCCGTCTCCAAGCAGTAGTAATACAGGTTTGCTCCATCGCCATAGCGCCCTCGCCTCATACTCATACTCGTCCTCCAGCTTCTTTATCTGCTGTTAATTTTCGGCTGGTGTCCATCTCGAGGTAACCGCAGTGCACTCTAACCGCTGCCACAACCTGTCATGCCGCCTTTTACTCACCCTCCAACTTCTTCCTTTGCTGTAACTTCTCGGGGCTGTCATCCGTCTCCAAGTAGCTGTAGTGCGCGTCCTCGATCCGCCGCCATAGCGCCGGCAGCCGCTCGCGCGCGTCGCCCATGCCGCCCGCCGCCATCACCATATCACACGCCACTTGCTACGCACCTGGAGACATTAGAAAACGCATTAAACAATTAAGGGTACAGTTATTATGTTCGAGTAACTCTCTGGTACGAGTGGCGGTGTGAATCCCTGTGCGTCCTCCGACCTTAATATAGCTTAATTTTCTGACTGAACCGACGAATCATTTTTTTAACCTCTAACCTGTGTGCCAATCATTAAATAAATGCACACAAGCTGTTAACTTTTGCGCACAGGACAACTTGTATTTTTGAATCTGTGTACGACCCAAAAATCTGTAAAGGCTTGAAGCTCTCAAAGATTTTGACATCAAACCAAGTAGATTTTGTTTGATTTAAGTTTGCACAGAATTGAATATAACAAAATGAAGCGGTGTCATTATACGTCATAATTTCATTTGATTTTATTAGAAATTTGCCATTGATAATGACATTACTACATTTTGTCATTGTAAATGCCTTGCAGAGTTAGCTACCTAGTACTACTACTTTGTAGCCAGTAGCCACAGTAAATTTACTTTGACAATCCACCTATATTTCAAATTCTCTTTGGTAATAGTTCTAAATATGCATGCACGTTTGTGTACTATTTTAGTAAACAGGTTAGTGTGGTATTAATACTCCAGTTAACGAGTGATTGGTGCTGAAGCTTTGGTGCAGTGACGACCTAATTAAGTTGCAACACTATTGGATGGAAGAAAAACATAGTATCTACCTATTATCAACGAAATTTAATATGCACTGGTTTGACTGATTCGACATGAGGGTCCACAGCAAGCTCAGTTCTCCATAAAGATAAAGATAACTTTGTACTTACAATAAGATAGGTATATCTAGTCCTGTGTGTGTGTGTGTGTGTGTGTTCTGTGTCTGTGTGTGTGTCCTGTTTATGTAGCTACAGACACCAAAGTTTAAAAAATACAGCGAATCTAAGTTTTTCATACAAAACTTGTTTTTGCTCTATTTCGTTTGTTTTATTTTTATTTAATTTTGCTTTTTTTAATGTATATAGTCATTGTGTCGTTATGAGTTTGTCTCATTGTGTTATGGGCAAGAAGGCTGACATAAACTAATTACGGAACTAGATATACTTCATTTCATTGTATATGCAAAGTTTCATTACAATCCAACTCGTAGTTTTAAAATGAGAACGAAACTCCGTTCGAATAGGAATGTGAAATTCGGCCGAGCTTGCCGGGGACTCATAAGTACACGTTGTTCAAGAGATCAGAGGGCCTACCGCGAACCACGTTCGACGTGTTGCCTCTCTGTCGCACTTGTAAATTCGTACGTAAGTGTGACAAGGAGACAACACGTCGAACGTGGTTCGCGGTAGGCCCTCAGAGCGGAGCTGTATGTACATATCACTGAAAACAACTAGTATGTTATTATCAACATTTCAAGTAAGTACGTACGTTATGTAGTTTGCCGCTTAGGTATTCCCTCTCTGGAGTATTTCGAAAATATTGGTAATTTACATAAATTTCTTTTATGAAAACAAAAGTTACTCAATAATGATAATGAACTGCACAGCGCTGGTAAACAACGAGGACATGACTCAACGCGTAACCATAACAACACATGCTGTGCTATAACTAACGAATGTAAAGGATGACTAACTAGGTAATGCACGGATAGATTCAAGCTGACATTGCAGACTTTGTACTGACAGTCTGTGGGAGTGCCATAAACATCAAATTTCTATGAAAATTAGTGATCGACCGAAATTTCGGTTTCGGCAGGTATCATGTTTCAGCCGAAAGTTCTGTTTGGGTTAAAAAAACCGCCGAAGTTAGTCATCCTTTACATTCGTGCGTTATAGCAACTAACGAATGTAAAGGATGACTAACTAGGTAATGCACGGATAGATTCAAGCTGACATTGCAGACTTTGTAGTGACAGACTGTGGGAGTGCCATAAACATCAAATTTCTATGAAAATTAGTGATCAACCGAAATTTCGGTTTCGGCAGGTATCATGTTTCAGCCGAAAGTTCTGTTTGGGTTAAAAAAAACCGCCGAACCGTTTCTGCAGGTTTCGGCATAAAAATCATACGGCAATCGGCTTCGGTTTAGGTTTAGAAAAAAAAAATTGTTCGACACTAATGAAAATAGTAACGTTTATAAGTGTATACGTTTAGTGACACCCTTCAACTTTGTCACTTCAAAGTCTATGCAGACTTGCCGAGTTAGCTTAGGATTCTAGCACGTCTCACGCCAGAAGAACAGAGGGCCTACCGCGAACACAGAAATTCGCAAATTGCAGGCATTTTTCTCCTTTACACCAATTAAGGCGTAATTAGAGTGACAGAGAAAGAAATTTGTGAAAATGCGAACTTCAGTGTTCGCGGTTATAGTAATTGCGGGAGCCGGAGAAAGATACGCTCTAAGAAATAAGGGCTCTTAAATACGAAATTTTAAAAAGAAACGTGTGTTTTATTATAAAGTGGATCAATCACCTAAAAAAACGAATTTTGCGCCCTTTTCGCGACGGAAATGATTGTCCGGACCGGACTAAGGCAGTAAAGATAAAGACTACCTTTTTTTTCGTGTTGTACAAACAACAATGCAAAGGATATCGATCAGTGGAGCGAAACAGCCGCACAATGTGACTGATTGTGAATCAGTGAAGAGTGATTCATGTATCAGGTCATTAAACTGTGTCATACTCAATTTGAGCCTATCAATAAATTACTGATTAGTTGTGATGTTTTCAGGCAAATGGTATCTCATTGTTGGTAGTAGATAAGGTTGATTTCTAAATTGGTCACCAACAATAAGAACCCTTATGGTTATAATATAAATCCATATGGTCCATGTGTTATATGTAAATATTTTTTTTCTGTGCCAAGTAGTGTAGGAGAATGAGTAATAAAGTGGGTCCTAGCAAGAGCAGGGATAACACAAGGTTGATGAGAGAACCAATATTTTGTTACATACAAAATTTATGTTGATAGGAATTGTTTATCATGTTATTGATACCCTGTTAGGTAAAGAACACTAAAGCCTTAGAGGTCTAGCAAATTAAAAACTGTACACACCGTAGACCGTTTGTATGAGGACTAAGAGCATTTGCTTGGCTGAAATGCGCCTGCCTAGTTGGTCGCTGGCAGTGAAAATCATCTTCCTTGCGTTATCCCGGCTTTTTTGCCAAGACTCATAGGAGCTTGGCTTGGGAGCATGGGTCTGCTTGACAACTAATTCCGAGAATTAGCGTAGGCACTAGTTTTTACGAAAGCGCCGAGTTGATCACTGGCAGTGAATGTGTTAAGGGATAAATCAATGTAGCTCTACGAGTATAATACTTAACGATATAATTGAAACTTGTTTATGAGTAATGAATAGAATCAGGTGTATTTTTTTTTTGTTTTAAATTCTTTATGGGTTTTATTCACATTCTCAGATAAAATACAATAATAATGTATGCTGAAATTAAACAGTACACAGAATAGAATAGAACAAGAAATCTGAAGGAGAATATAGTTTTCATGTTGCTATAAAAATATTAATGGCTTTGTTAAATCAATATAACAACTTGTTATCAATTTCATGAGCTATGGTAAAGAAGATAAGATACATTAAATTGATAATTACAATGTATCAAATATAAAATTGTATCACTGAAAAGTGACTCACAAGGGCTTATCATTTATTCTTATTTAAACTATTTTGCTGCTAGAATCAAATGAGTCTCATATATTTAAGAAATTAAATTATATTAAAATTGGGCTTTATAACTAAGTTGCATGCTGAACAATTATAGTGGTGAATTTAAAGAAATCAAGTTTAATGGTTCTAATGAACTCAGTGGTTCCGAAAGTTGACCCATTTAATAAAAACTGCCACATTCGGGATCCTTGGCCGTCTCAAAAAGGGAGCATTAAATATTATTGATAATGCTCAGATAGCCCAGTCAGAATGTCTTCTTAGTTTTCAAGGCCCACTCAATATTCCCTAACGACCCATAGAATTTATATTGATATACTTACAAATAGTATCATTAAGATACCCACACAATGATGATGTTATCATTAAATTAAACAAATATGTTAATCTGAATATAATATTTAAATAGGTAGAGTCGAACCAAGCTAACTTTGCATGGCATTTGCAAGGACAAAGTGTGGTGATATCATCATGAATGTCAAATTTCTATGTAAATATGATGTTTATTATGACATTGCCTCACTTTGTTCCATTTATTTATTTAAACTTAATTGCACAAAAGAAAACATAATATACAACAGGAGGACTTAATGCCAAAAGGCATTCTCAACCAGTCAACCTTAAGACAAAACAGAGAGATTGTGTCTAATCAAATCGGTGCAAAGTTCTCTACTAACAATTCATCTTTGTTTATCTTATCTTATTTTTGATGGATTTACAGTGTAAACTAAGCGATACTTAAGGAACCGGACGTTTTTTGATGCTATAGAGAATTTTCATTATATGTAATGTTATGTAAATATAAACACTGTATTTTAGATAGGAAAAGATTTTTTTAATTATAGTCTAATAAGTAGATACAGTATAAATGGACTTTAGCTACTCAACTACTAAGCCAACTTTAGCACATTATGTTGCGGCCGCACATAACGGGATTCAGCTAATATTCATGATGGCATTTCTTGCTACCCAAGGAAAATGAAAGAGATGCCATCACAAACATTCACCTATCCCTTTTTGTCTGGCCGTACCATCATGTATGTAATAAAATTAGAATCTTATTAGAAAACTGTCTGACATATAATAATGTAATATGATAATGGCATTTTTATATTCTGCTTTGTAATAAAACCATATGTTTAGTTTGAAAGTTATGATTTTGTTTTCTATATCCAGGACTACGGAAATGACTTGTGTAATCATAGTATGCAACTATATTGGCATTTTTAATCTGCTAAGGACTTACAGTAAATACAAAAGAACTTTTTAGACCTATGTAATAAATAATACAAAAATATCTAACTGAAATAATTTTCTATAGACAAATTTAAAAAGTTCATAAAGCTGCATTTTCAATAGGTTGTATACTTATATGACTTAATGATGATATTTTTAATAATGTTTCATGGAATGAGAAAGAAGAAAAAGCACTTTCTACATGTCGTAGTCTTTTAACTTCCTGATAACAATTTTATTATGGGTAAAAAAAAACAACCCACACATCATCCCACATACCTAATTCACACTAGTCATACCCAGTTTCAAAGATTTTCGTTTTGTTTTTTATCAAAAACTGAACGCATTTAAATTAGGGAATAATATCTTGCCGCATTATGTACGAGGAACCCTTACCGCAGAACTATGCACCATTAACCTGACGTTTCGTGCACGAAAAAATATGTTAATGATCTCCATGCGACGTAGACGATGTAAAAAAGCTGAAGCTACTCACTACTTAGGTACACGCGCTAATAACACTCAGTAAACCTTGCGCCGAAATGTACTCACCATATAGGAAGAACATTCTTTTCCTGGATGTCAAAATTATTCCAATGCACTGAATGTAGAGCGGACAAAAATAGTTCACCAAAAATAACAAAGCCTGCTGCCAGCGCAACTTATGTTCCTTAATTACAAGTCTTTATGCGTCGCACCCTAAACATAATTATAGTTAAACCCAGAAAAAGCTTTATAATTAATGAGAAATTATTATTGCAATATGTGTTACAACAAAATTACGATTTTGTTTTGACATTTCCAGTTGACATTTTAGTACGATGCCATTTTTATTTCAGTCTATTGTCTATGATTACGTCGAGCAAGGTAGAGTGAGCAGCGAGTAAATTCGGCACTTTTTGAAAATAAAAAACGACATACCGTCAAAAAACTTAGTGACACGTGACGTGAGTGACACTAACATTTAAATTTTGATTTTTTATAAGATTTGAGGCAATATGGTTAAATATTTGTTGTTTTTAGATCCTATGCGGGAAGAAGAAATAAATAATTTTTATAAAGTACTTGTCTTGGATAATCTCGAGTCGTAACGTTCAACCGAAATGTAAACTACCCTACCCTATACAACTAATTTTATTCAAATTAATTTCAGGCTTGTCAATTGCACAGAAATTATTATAGAGGATATCCTAAAGCTTATCATCCATTGAGCTACTTCAGCGACGGAGAATATACCTATCAATGCCCTCCTGAAATGTCTCAGTAAGTATTTAAGTGCTCATATTATCTAAATACTGTTTTGTAGAACATCTTGCTGTTGAGAGTAACATCAAAATATAATATACCTATCTCTAGCTGTCTCCCTCAGCAAAAAGTGTCCAGAGAAAATGTTAATGAAATGTTAATAACAATAACCCTCACGTTATGTTATGAGCAATAAAAGATTTATTATGATAATACTCATGAATTTTATGTTTCAAACATTGAACTATTATTACTTAATAATAATAACTCAGTGGATCCAAAGCATAAGTTTTTTGAAATTAAGAGTTGTTACCCTTTACTTTATACTCAATTATTGATGTATCTGCCACTGAGTATTTATTTGTTCTTTTTATTCCAGTGTTTATTTAAGCTATCCAGCGTACCATATTAAATACAAGCAGCCGGCAGTTTTGAATATTACTCCAGGGCGAACATCAGGTTTTCCACCCTTGCCCGGACGCAGTCTAGCTCCTCGGTACAATAAACCACCCTGTAAAGCATACAGTCGTTAGAAAATTCAGCTGTATAGAAAACATCTATTTCGAATGACTATAATTAAATAATACAATTTTATACCGTGTTTTCAGTAAATTATCGTAGCAAACTTACCCAACATCATCATCATTGCCGTTTTCAATCAACAGCAAAGAATACAATACTCAATCAACAGTCTGATGTGAGTAGGCCTATATTTAGATCTTTCGTTTCGAGTATATGATTTCAGTCTTTATTTTCATACCCACAAAATGCTAGTTGAAAAAAATGGTTAATTTATTAGGAATTCGAACATTTAACCTATTTCTACAGTACGACATGAAAGAGTAGATATCAAAGAATACAATAGTCACTAGTAGAAATAAAATAAAATGGAACAATTTGTAAACAATTTGCATACAAATTTGTTGCCATATTTGAGCAATGATAAGAGCACTTTACGTCAAAAATGTGACTGTAACACATGTAACGAAGAAAGTAGCGCCCTCATTTATTTTCTATTTGTGTCGCACTGTAAATAATGTTTTGCATACTATAGGTCTACTCGAACTTGGTAATGAACTTTTCTATTCTGGTCTATGGATTTACGTCAAATTTTTATCAATGGGCAATGGCGCTAAAAACAAAATCACGATTGCCATAGGTGGATAAAATTCTGTTGTAATAACAATTACTAGTTTCCTGATGCTTTAATCTTTTTAATATGGATATTTTATTTATCGATAATAGACGTCAAGATGAAGTTGAATTATTTTACGAAGTAAGTTTTTTGAGATTTCATTTTGATATATTTTGATCTGTTCGCATTCTTTTCGAATTTACATGTTTACTGTCGCCTTATTATTTTGACAAAATTCATGTTTTTTCTACTTTATGAAGGCATGCCAGAGCCACAGGAACTACTACAGAGGCTACCCTAAGGCATACCATCCTCTAACTTACTTCCTAGACGCAGATTACATGTGGCAATGTCCACCGGATTTAACTCCGTAAGTAGTACTTACTAATGTAATGTAAGTAGTGCCTAGTACCTATAATTTTCCATGATGGTAACTGAGATTGCTCGCAAGAAAGTAATTAGTCACCAAAATTTATACACATACCAAAAGCCGCGTGCGCTAAACACACATAGGTATTATGCAAAGTACACAAAATAGAACAACGCAGGCCAATCTAAGGACATGCAGTCGCCGGTCGAACGTGCAGTATGCGCCTTGGAGGATTTAACAACTGGAGACGCCTTGTCTCTGTCTGTCATTTTCTGTACAAAACAGTCTTCAGATTTTTACGCGGGAGGGGCACGTCATATGTATGGCTATATATACGTAACATACAAATAGCCATGTCAGATAAACGTCCGTCCATACAATACATATGACCATTGGCCGAGATTTTCGACAGAGGGGTAAGCTCTTAAAGGCTACTCCCGTTGTTGAATACTCCAAGCTTTGCGCCGTAATATGCGCACCTAATCGGTCTATGTCCCTGCTGTCCTAGGCCGCTAGCTGATAGTTTTGGATGTAACTACTTTTATGAATTTGAGATAGATATATGATTTCCCGTACTCTACTTCTATTAAAAATACTCACCATCACAAACTTTTTCCCGCAGAACATACCTCAGTTTCCCGACGTTCCACGTGAAGTACAAGCAGCCGGCGGTTCTGCCGGGCAGCACGGGCCGCACCAGCGGTATGCCTGCCCTGCCTGGCCGGACTCTCGCTGGACGCTATAATAAAGCTGCTTGCAAGGCCTTTGTCAGATAGGCATCTGTATTATACCATCAACTTCATATCTATACCTATAGAGATCCGTCCCAACGGTTTGCCATCCCCGCTTAGCTTGACTATCACCGAGAGTTAATAATAAAGTTGATTGCAAGGCCTTTCTCAGGTAGATCAATACGGTCGGTATTACCATCGCTCCCAGATACTAAGACCCGCACCAAGTTTTCCAGACCTGTCAGACGCTATGCTTAAAAAGCCTTTTTCGGGTAGACAGATACAAAAGAATCGGTATTACCATGCGGTCATGCCCTTAGAGATTCGCGCCAAATTTTTGTGAACCCAGCTTGACCCACTTATGCTGGACGCTATCATCACCCATCACTTTAATAAAGCCTTTGCAATTGCAATGCCTTTCTTAGATAGGGCGATGTCGGCATTACCATCGCTCGTAGCACAGCTCGTAGTAACGAGATCCGCACGAACGGTTTGCCATATCCCTGCCGATGCCGGGGCGAACATGCAAGGCCTTTATCAAATATAAATATTTAAATACCCACATGACGTGGATCACCAGTGCTCTCAGATACAACAAGTTTAACTCGAAAAGCAATATTACCAATTCATCAAAATCTACCTGGCATTAGACAAAGGAGTACTAAATTAACAGCTGATATAGATGCGCTGTATGGTGCGTGCTTCGGTAACTGGATTTACTCGACTGTTAGAAGCTGTAAATTTTCACTACCTTACACCTCTAATTTACCTATTGCTTTGTGTATGATCTTACTGGATCACGAGATTATTTACTATTCCAGAAAGAATAGGTAAGTACCTATTACTGAAATAAATATCTTGCTCAGTTAAAAAACTTTCTTAACCCCTTAGATTTCCAGATTTCAAATTGTATGGTTTCAATAAATACCCAAAACGGAATTTCAGAAATAAAATACAAGCTGTAGGTTGTTGTTTTAGTTCAGTAGATAAAGTTAAACACGTGCCATAGATTATATCCTGAAATAGAAAGATGTCTCAAACTCCGATATCCTCGTCATGCATATTTTGAACTCGCTCAGGCCCATACTTCCTGCATGGTCTAATTTCAGCTCATTTAGTATCTGGAAAAAAAATGGCAATTTACTAAAGCGACTACCAACTGACCTCCCAACCCAAAAGGGGAAACTAGGCCTTATTGTGACTATCCATATTTCCTCACGACGTTTTCTTCTCCGTAGTTTCCGCAAAGCGAACGATGAGTCGGGTGAGTAGTTGTCGTAAAAACTAAAGGCTACGCCAATATTTCCAATTCTTGAGATTTGGTCATACTCATAGGTGATCAAAACACAAGTTTTTTTTAAAAATACGCAACATACTACAAAAAATGGAAGATACTTACAATATCAGCAATTTTCTTCTTAGAGCTGATTTCAATGTAGTGGTTCTTGTTACTCGTATGCTCAGTCAGTCTGTCGATTATTCCGCTGATATCCTGAGCAGATATTTGTCCGTCTTCGTCTAAGTCTGTACAAACAAACATAAACTTACATCATATACTGAAAGCTGAAAGATGTGATGATAGTAAAGAAAAAGCATTCGACGATGGATTCCAAGATTCGAACTGGCGTATTCAGGTTTCGTGGCTAACACCATATCATTCCATAAATATCCTCTAAGTCACCCGGTGACAGCGGCGCCTAGCCCCATTTCTCGATTAAATGCTAAACGCCTTGACCATACTGACATCTAAGAGCGAGCAGTAAGTGCTTGCACCTCCATCCGAATTCCCTTAAGAACACAAACATATGCACTTGGGCTGCCTTGGTAGAACAGGAAAAGTGGGGGAAAATGGGCTGTAAAGTTACAGTATAAGCACCATTTTTTTCCTAATTTTAGTTATTTTTTATACCACGTCAGTGGCCAACAAGCATACGACCCGCCTGGTAGTAAGCAGTCACCGTAGGCTATGGACGTAATATAGTTTATGTTGACGCATTCTTTAACAAGGCAATGAACCCTATTTTCCCCCATCCAGTACCGCATTTATCTGCTAGGCCAGCATTTCCTAAACTATGGGTCGCGAGCGAGTATTGTGTGTGCCCTGAAACATAAGACGACATTCCGACCGATCCGGCTAACTGTGCATTATCATTATCAATAATATGACCATAAATTATTTTAAGAAAACGTGGGTCAGAATCAGAGCCCAGTCAACTTTGGGAACCACCGTGCTAGGCAATCCATATACATCAGCTGCAGCTATATCAGATGGGGATAGAAATTCGTCATATAAACGTGCCCATAAGAAACAAATTACCGTAAACCCTAAATGCCCATTCCGCTTTCACTTCCACGGGGCATTCGGAGCTCATAGCCGAACACAGGTCTAGCAGGTCCTCGAATGAGAAGCACTCGTCCTTTTCGGAGGAAAACACTCTGAACAGCCGATCTTGAAAAGGGTTATTCTGAAATTAAAGAATTTACGTAGGTACCAATGCGAATTAAGACCCGTACCTGCCTGACCTAGGTAACCTGAGTTAAACCTAACAATTAGTTTTTTGGTGTTGTGGTAAAACATGGTGGTGGTGAAAGGATGGTGCTAGGGTGAAACAGTAGATAATATATAGGTAAATAAGGAAGGTCCCACTTGAAACGGTCCGCCACTCGTGAACCATATCGAGTGACAACCTAAACTCTTTTATTCCAAAATAAATGAGTAAATGGAAATCAATCTTGATTATTACCTACACGGTTCACTATGGCCGTAAACAATGTTTTGGTTATCGGACAGTATGCCGCTGAAGTTTCTTCATCACCAGTCGCGTGCAACAATGATGAAGCACAGACGCGCGAATTTGTAGAAGTATCAACATTCTATATTTTACTTTTCTCTGTCTCCACGATAACGATTTTATTACGAGTCGCACTGTCCATTAAGTTGAAAATAAATAATTTAAATGTTCACTTACTCTTAGCACATCAAACTTTTTCAGGATTTCTTCTTTGCTGAATCGGTGATGATAGTTGGCTTTAATTTTTTCCGGATCGATAGAATATACCTTTTTCATTAGACTAAAACAAAAGAAAGTGATGGACAATTTTTACACATTTATAATTTTAGTGGAAGCGAGAAAACGAAGTCGTTTAATTTCCGAGATATCAGCAGTCAGTTAATCAGCAGATCCACAAGAGGGGGTCGCTCTACCTACCATCTGATCTTACGATTCCAATAGGTGTCTACGACGCTCGCGTAAGTCCAAATTTAGCATATACTTACTACTACTATAAGCCCGGGTCTCCTACCGTAAGTGTTATTAACCTTCTTACCTGAATGAAACCCAAAACAATGAAAGATATATCTTACTATAGTATCTCTCCTTTATGCAGATAAGTTAACGTTGTATAATCTTCTAAAATATCCTGTGTAAGCCCAGGATACGACTGCGATCCACCCATATTGGCGTAATGTACACAACACAAAAAAAAACAGTAATTCCACTTGTAACGACAATGAAAGAATGTTTCCAATGCTATATTATCTTATCTTGTAATAACGCACCGTGTTGTTAATTGGCGGAATGAGATAAGCATAGTACTCTTATTTTATCTAGGAATAAAATCAAACTAAGCTGCAGTGTAAATGAGAGTACCGATCACTAGTAAGTCTGGTTGATCAGGCAGGAAACTGTTCTTGATGGTAAATTGCAGATTTTTTTCCTTATAGACAAATTGATAACATGTCGATTTTTTGTCCATTACATTTAAATAGAAAGTGGAGAGCGCCTGTTTTTTTGTACCACGACGGTGGCAAGCAAGGCCCGCCTGATGGTAAGCAGTCACCGAAGCCTATGGACGCCTGCGACTCCAAAGGTGTTACATGCGCGTTGCCGACCCTTTAAAAATCTGTACGCTCCTTTTTTGAAGAACCTCATACTGTAGACCCTCGGCGGGAAAACCTCGGCAGGTAGCTCATTCCACATCCGAGGCGTGCGCGGGAGGAAGTTCCTCCTAAACCGCACAGTTACTTTACGAGAAAGTTAAAAATGTTTAAACTGTTTGAATTTATAATAAGCTAGCGCCCCGCCCAGACTTCGCACGGGTTACACGAAACAACAAATTATACACTTAAACCTTCCTCAAGTATCACTCTATTGACAGGTGAGAACCGCATGAAAATACGTTCAGTAGTTTTTGAGTTTATCGCAAACATATATACAGACAGATGCAGCTGGGGACTTTGTTTTATAAGTTGTAGTGATATTAGTCCGCCATTTGATTCTATGCTCTATTTAAAAATATTTCATAAAATATTTTTTGACTGTTTATGAAACAACAGTTGGTATTATAAGAATAAAACAGCATGTACGAGAAAAATAATTTATTAATCTAAAATATTGTGAGATCGTACTCAGCAATAGTAACAAAACACATGAATGGTCTTAATTAAATTGCTAAATAAAAATAGCTCCTGCAAAACAGAGTGGGAAGATTTAGCAATGCAATTATAGTCTTTATTGCAAATAAAAAAGTTATAAACTCATGAAAGCATCATGGCTATCTCTATCTCTATCGCTCTTGCAAAAGTGGAGTGACAGGATCGGAGATACACGCATGTTCGCGTTGCGAATAAAATAACCAATCAAACGTCATCTGTGATAGTATGAGTGCCATATATCAACATACACAACACACCTTCATTCTATATGATTTTGCCCGGTTTGGGGATTCCACCGATTTGTACGTTAATTATAAAAATAATAACTACGAAATGGGAAGCACAATATGAGCAGTAACATAGAATAGCGATATTCTGTCTATGGTCACATGCAAGTAAGAATAAGAAGAGTAGACATCCCACAGCGGCACACGACTATACTACCTATTATGCCATCGATTTAAGCAATAAGACAGACTCTCCCCTACTAGTCCCCCTATTCCTAAGCCTATATTAAAATAGGTTTTTATCTTTCTGTTAAATATAAAATACATTTCAGTGACGGATAAGAACAAACCAGTTTCAGCAGTATTTTAGAATTTTTATTTAACTTGCAATGTTTCACCCAACACCCCACTTCCCATTATTGGATCATAAAACTTCACATGCACATGTATCATAAGTTGGATGCCAATGCAATTTTATGGTACCATCGAGCTGATCTGATGGTGGCCATTAGAACTCTGTGATATAGCAGCGCAACGTATTTGTGTTTGGGTTTGTTAGAATTGTCTCAATGCGTATTAGTTGCCTGTTGAAAGTACAGTTAACGATAAAAGCCTGTGTCAAAATTTAAATTTTGATAAATACTTATCTAAAATAGGTTTTGAGATGTTAAAGTTATATAAATAACTTATAAGTACATCTACGTGGCCTTACATTCGTGCGTAGCGTGCGCCGCAGTGGGGTCCACTTTATTTGCCAATCACTCTGCCCGTGGTCTACAAATATGTAGCTATAGTGTACGTATCTTGACTAATATGACGCGAACACTGTCAATCGTAAAATAACACTTTAAACTTATAAACAAAATAAAGAATCACTACCAAGTAGGTTTCCGTAAGCAAACTTTACTATAGAGGTGCCTGCACCTTGTTTAAAAGAAAATAATTCATATTTTTAAATAACTCATTAGTTGGTTATTTGAGTGTAAAAAATATAAATCCAAATAAAAGGTGCAGAGCACCTTCAATGTAACGTTTATTTGCGTACTCACGCAAATCGAAAAATATTTGCAAATTAAACTGTAAAATGTATGTTATTCGCTTTGTCTCAAAAAAGGCGGCCATGCCAGTGAAATGGTTAAAATTGCTTACAGAACCTGAGGAAAACGGCAACATGCAAAATCGTATCATATATTAATTATATCTGATATAAAATCGCCACCAAGCAAAAGCGATTTCTAAGTTGCACATTCATACTAATTACATAGCCCTCGCTGTATACCTACCCATTATTTTATGTCATTCATTACTGTCTCAGATATTCGTGACAATAATAGGAAACAATGGCGGTCTGACCAAACAAGTTGGCACAAATTTGCTTTTTTTTTAAAACAATTATGGCCTGAATGCGAGTCCTTTAAGCCATACACACAAATTTGCTGTTTTTTAACGGCCTGGCCACGACTTGGCGAGCGGTGACTTTAGGTCCTATCGCTGCGTCTCGCTCCCACTTATAACTGTTGCTCTTCGCTGCCACCGCCATAACCAAGAATGGGAATTTTGATTTCTTGCAACAATAACTAGGACTATAAGATAGGTGTCCAGCGAGGTAATTAGGACTAATAACTTCAACTAATGATGCTACCTCATAATATAAGCAGTCATTTCATACACCAGATATTCTATGTGTCATTGCCTACTTAAACCGTTAAAATAATATCTCAAACGCAAACATTTTATCGAAATCAGTCAGTATCTTAACAATTAAAGACCTTACAAACACATCACCTTTTAGGAAAATCGAGATTGTCAAAACTAATTTGCCTGCGGGCTCTCATTTTAGCTGCTTCTTCGAATGAAGGCATTGAATTTGACTTGTAGAGGCCCGACTTGTCCAGCATGCTAAAACCACTGCTGCTGTTGGAGCTAGAATCTACATTGATAAGCTTGTCTTGCAGGACGTTTTTGGAGCCGCTTCGCGGTTGGTCCTGTTTGAAGGAACCGTTACAGTTTTCTTTAATTTGTGATGTTAATGTACTAGGTGCGGCTTGTCTTGCCTTAAACTGTTGGTAGGCGTTGGCAGATATGTAGCCGGAGAGTTTACTACTACCGTCGTTGGCTAGCTTCATTTGTTCTTCTTGGAAACAATCTTCGATGCTGCGGCCTTGGATAATCGCGAACACGTATTGCCGAGCGAGTCTGAAAGCACGATAATATTTAATTAATAAAATGTATAAAAAGTCGAGTTCAGAAGTTAACCAAGTGTGATAACGGGTAGAAAGTCGTCTTGCACATTTTATCTTTTATTTACGTAATTTAATTGGGGTTAATCAATACAACTGATAACTGCATTAAATAAATATGAATACAAAACCTACCAATTTAGAGCAATTGGATCTCTTATTTTAACCTTTTGAATGCTTTATGTCATAAACACAAACACAAGTACAATTGAAACGCCAAGCTCCCGGGTGCAAGGGAGCTAATATAAACCTTACTTGAAAATGTGGTTACCTTGACAGCGTCCGGCATAACACCTATAGTTGTCCTTGGTGCTGTGGGCACGACAAGTAGCGACGACTTTAGGTGTTCTTGGCGTTCAAAAGGTTAATAATATTACATTACAAACTTAGTACGATCCCGGTTTGTACCACCAACAGGTGACCAATATAGAATGTATAGGAGAGACGAGATTGTGGTCAAATGCTTTTCTTTATCCAATAAATAAGAACAACCTAAATTTAGCGTGTCCTAATCGCACACCTTGGTTAGTACTTGGATACTAAGTCTGGCCTGATGTTAATATAAATATTATAATAAGTTTTTGGGAAAAATTTCATTTTATCGCTTACTGTACCTACATTTCTTACCACAGTCAACTAATACTCATCAGACAATTCTAATAAAAACCCCAAACACAATTAGGTTGTTTTATCACAGAGTTCCTATGGCCACCTCCTGTCTCCATCATCAGATCAGCTTGATGGTACCATAATATTGCATTGTTACCAGATTTACTTGTAAATACAAAACTCCCGTCGCTTGTTCCTCCGAGCCCCGTGTTTTGTGTTAGTCACCCATCGCGAGTGGCTCGCGAGAAAGCTGAATTTATATAGTAGATAATTACTAGTAGAAACTATACTCAACTGAGTACTTGAGCATGGTTTCTGATGTGGACAGCTGAGGTGACGCAAACTTGGCAGTATGAGGCAGCAGTGTCAACAGCCAATGAGTGCGAAGGCTGCGGCCTTCTCCCGGTAGGTTTACGAGCCATGTGAGGCTCTTTCGGCTTACACTATACTTACTTGAGCATGGTCTCAGAGATCCACAGCTGAAGCCTGGCTGGTAAGGCTGAGGAGCGAGGTGGACAGCTCGGGGAACACTTGGCAGCGCGAGGCGAGGGCCAACAGCCGGCGAGTAAGCCTCACGAGGGCCTCCGCCTACTTTCACCAGCCGTGTAAAGTTCAGTTTACACTAGAGTTGGTCAGACTCACTTGAGCATGGTTTCGGAGGTGGACAGCTTGGGCGAAGCGAACTTGGCGGCGTGCGGCGGCAGCGTGAGCAGGCGGCGAGTGAGCCGCGCCAGCGCCTCGGCCTTCTCGCGGAAGCCGGCCGACGACATGCGCCAGCCGTGCACGCGGAGCGCCTCCGACACCGCCCATAGGAGTTTCTGAAATATTTATACCGATTTGTTAGGCTATTAACGCGAAGCACTTCGTTCATTCACTCTGAAGTCCAATATCTGGATCTGAGCTGATTTTTGCAGAGGATAATCAGATTTGAAGAGAGAGTCCGTTCAGTCACTTTAGAAAAAAATACAAATTACAATATACCTGTCTAGCTTCATTACGAACGGCGGAAAAAAAGAAACGGACTAAATCACGCAGGGACAACTAATATTTTATTCAGATGCGTGCCGAGTTCTTATTTAGAGGTGATTAACAAAGGGTTAAGATGTCATTACACTAGCCTAAGAAACTATATAAAATCTAAATAAAGCTTAATAGAATTGGTCTCACCTTCTTATGAGTTTCATTTAACTCCACTGAATTCCTTCTAGTAAACACTTCAGACGCCCGTCGATTCATGATATGCGGAGGCATGCTCCCGATGGTGTCCCCGCCGAACGACAGACTCTTCGCTATCTTATTTCTACTATTTTCCGGTTGATCATCTAATGCATCAAGTTTACGCTTTAAGAAATGATCACTTTGAGTTCCATCGGCGCTTTTTGTTTCCGCTGACCTGTCGGGGGATGAAAAGAGAGCTCTCTTGGACTTCATAGCTTGAAGAGGCACTGATGTGCTAGCGGTGCTTGGTATCGATTTTCTATTCTCCGGACTGACGAATAAAGCTCTTTTTAGAGTTTCACGTGTTGGCTGTGATCTAGTCATACTGTCAGAATCCATAAGTAATCTTCTCATTATCTTTTTGCGACTAGAGCCTCCACTTCTAGTCTTTGGGGTTTTAGCGGGAGTCTTTTTCCCTGGAGTCTTGCGGCTGGGGGTTTTCTTACCAGGTGTGCGTCTGAGGCGGGGACTTTTTCTTTCCGCGGAGTTGATGAGCTTCCTGTGTGGGAAATAACTTCAAATTGTTTGTGTTAGATACTTGATCAGAGAAAAATACAAGGACTATTTTAGTTATTTTTGTATGCCTATTTTACTTACTTTTTGTCTATGAGAACCATTTTAGCAGTGCCTGCTTGGGCCTTTTCATTGATTGTAGCAGCACTGCAAAATGCTTGGCGTCGACGAGCCAAGTGCGATAAACGCCTGCCTGGTGACTTAGCTTGTGCCATTCTGAAAAATATATCTCATATTTTAATTTTGATTTCAGCAGCATGTTTTGTTACATTCATAGATGTAAAGGTCACCTCAAGAATCAAAGATCATGCAATTTGGATAGGAAATTATGAATGAGCAACAGTCCCTGCATCACAAAGTATTAGCTATGATAGCTAGGATAAACAACTAAAATAAGGGTAGACTAAGAAATATTAATATATTGCAGCTTTACTGTTTTACTTTTATATATCATGTTCAAATTCTTACTTAAGGCGCAGTGCCTTCCGCTTATGTGCACTGCTAGGCGACTGATTTCCTCCGGAGTAGACATTGACACTGGTTTCAGTCTCTGCGCCAACATATCTCTCACCGTAGCGCAATGCCAGCATTTCCATCCTCTCAGAGTAGGTTGTCACATTGTAACTGAAATAAATTAACAATAATAATGGCTGGATCAAGGGTCGGATGCAGAACGCGGTATTTCATTATCTTATATTTATTGATTTACCTTTATAATCCTTATAGTAAAAATGGCTATCCTAAGATAGGCAATAGAAATAACTTTTTGACAAAAATATCATTTTTGGTACATATGTACAAGCTTTTTATTGCTGAGACTGTACTTTTCAATCCACAGAAAACTAATATTCGTTAGGCGACCACACAGAGCGAGCACACGCGCGAGGCAATTCTACCCGCACTGTACACTAAATAGCGTTAAAATTATCTCAATAGGCGGGTCCACACAGAGCGAACAAACGCGCGAGGCAATTTCCTCACGCACAAACCGGCCAGTGTAGACGTGCCTCGGCCGAGGCGGCGCGTTCGGGAGAGGAAAACGCGTACATATGTACCAAAAATGATATTTATGCCAAAAAGTTATTTCTATTGCCCTTTGATTTTAACACTATTCAGTGCCAGTGCGTGCTACGCGCTACGAGGCTACGAGCATGGGAAATCCTGTATAAAAAAAACAGCACCTAGAACAGCAACAGAGAACCCGACTATCGGGTCACCCGCACTGAATGTGTTAACAACCCCAAACACAATTAGTCTGCATCGATTTATCACATGACCACCTGGCGTCTCCATCACCAGATTAGCTCTATGTCATCATTATATTGCATTGTCATCTGATTTAGGTACAGAACTCGGACATTAGGAAGTGGCTCAAAGCTTCCAAGATTTGACCCACACTAACAAATTAACATACATACATACTAAAAGGGCAAGTTAAATAAAAGCTTGTAAAAGTGCTGTAGCAATCCAACAAAGCATTTTTTATGAATGTAACAATTTTGGTTTTTCCCAGAATGCTAGGAAGTAAGAACTGGTTGGCCATTATCTCTAAATTACCTATGCATATATTATTTAGAGAAGCAAACAATTTTTTTGAAAAACTTTAATATGGCAACAGATAGACACGACTGCTAAAATAATAGCTGTCCCCTATTTGGATAAAATAAAGATTTTAATCATTTCTGCAACATCTGAGCATGTTCTCTGTGTATTATTTAAGATTATTATAATACTTGGAATATTTTTTTTATACCAAAGCAGTAAGTTTAGGTCAGAAATGATAACATAGATTTTAATTGTTGTGTATTGTGTGACCTATTTAAGAAGTGGAATGAAATAGTTCCTAATAAGAACTGCTTATCAGTATTTGACTTGACTTTGACCTAAAATAGAAGATAATGTTAACCAAGCCTAATTAGGTAAATAAGGTCCACCAAATGAAGGTAAGATATAATAAATAATAACAAAATCTACTTCATTAGGCTGTTTGGACCCCCACACAGAGCGAGCAGCCTCCGCGAGGAAATTTCCTCGCGCGGCAAACGCTCGGTCTTGCGCGGCCGCGTGCTCGTGTAACTTTTGCCTCAACATGTTTGCCTCACCCAAGCCAATTTGCTCGGCAAGGTGGCGTCACTAGGAACGTCTACACTAGCCGTTTTGTGCTCGCGCGTATGCTCGCTCTGTGTGGACCCGCCTATTCATGAGAATGTTGTGATTCTTGTCAATAATATTAATTCTCACTGAAATCAAATAAAAGCAAAACTAATAGTAAGAATAGTAGGCTATTAGGCGGGTCCACACAGAGCGAGCATACGCGCGAGGCAATTCCCTCACGCACAAATCGGCCAGTGTATACATGCCTCGGCCTAATAGCCTAATATTCTTACTATTAGTTTAGCTTTTATTTGATTTCAGTGAGAATTAATATTATTGACAAGAATCACAACATTCTCATGAATAGGCGGGAGGCAGCGCACTCAGGTGAGGAAAACGCGCGCCCCGCCTTGGCCGAGGCACGTCTACACTGGCCGGTTTGTGCGTGAGGAAATTGCCTCGCGCGTACGCTTGCTCTGTGTGGACCCGCCTATTTAGTAGAAATGTCTGGTAACTATCATGGGGTATAGTTTATTTGTTATTTATTTGCTTGAAAAAATTAAGTTGTTGTGAATTATTACCAAGTGAATATTATCATCATAGTTATAAAGACATGTAAAACAATACTTACTACACATCATAATGCCTGCATTTCAACAAATTAGGCCATGTTGTTTCCTTTGCTTCCGCTTCACTGCTCATCTCAAGAACAATACTCTTATCATTAGCACTGGTGTCTAATTCATACTCAGGCTTCTCCTCCCTGGTGGAAGTTACTGCAATCTCCTCTCTCGATACTTGGGATACTGTCGGTATTTCTACAAAGGACACTCTTTTAGTAGGAGTAACAGGGTTGATGGGTTCAGGATCAACTTTAACCTCATTATTAAATGCTGGCAAGAAACAGTAGTATTTCTTTAGCATCTCTGTGACATCTGTGCGTAGAGTTGTGACTGATGGCGGTGGTAGAATCCCTTGGAGTTTTTCCTGTTCAAAAAGTATAAAATTCTGTATAGGACAAGTCAATGGCCTTAAGAAGGATAGTTGATGATTTTTTTTATTCCAATTAAGATTTACATTAATAATGAATAGTTTAAAAAACACTAGAAAAACACGCTTTCATGTTCAAAGTCCATTAAGTGACCTTCCTCACAAGTGCAAACACAACTATGATACAATATTCCATCATGGAATGCCAGTGCCTATCTTCCGGCTTCATCATCAGACCTTGAAACTTTATCGTGGTCAAAGTTCATTACAAGAATATTCTAACAAATCCGACCACAGCTATGATACGATGTTCCATCATGAAGTTCCAGTTCATATCTTCCGGCTCCATCATCAGATCAGGTAGACAGTACCATATTATTATATTGTCATCAGAACTACATACAGCTACCAAATTTTATGACGCTACGATCCTTGGAAGATGGTGAATTTAGCTACCTTAGATTCCATTACATAGCACATACAGGTCGACCTAATAAAACCGTTTAAAAAAGGTTTTTAGCTGAGACTACCTAAATACATGTAACAAAAAGATTCAAAAGCTCACCTCCATTTTCTTAACCTTCTTCTTATCATGCTGTTCATAGTTTTTCAAAAAGCTCCAGAATGGTTCAGGTGCTACACTTGCTTCAGCATCTTCGTCATCTGAACAGAACATATCCGGGGAGCGCACACCACTATCAAATGAGGCTTCCAAAGAAGAGTAGCTTTGGTCATTACTCCATTTTGTACTTTTATCTTCCGGCCTCGGAAATAAACTCTCTTTTCTGGAAAAATCTTCATACTGTGAATCTCCAGTGCTCTCAGTACCTTTAGTACTCCTTTCGTCAGATATGTCACTAGCAACAGGCGTGTGGCAACTCTTCTCTTCAAAAGCAATGCCAATATTTTCACTTATATTTGAACTATCTGATTCTTGAGATTTTTCATCTAAAACCAGCCCAGCATTAGCAGTCAGAGCAGTTATAGGGTCAACAATAGGCTTCAGCTTCTGTACATGTTTTATGGTGCCGTTAAATGACAATTCGCTGATCGGCAATTTGAAGACGCTTTCGGAATGTCTTACGTCACGAAGCATGTCGACTGCATTGTTACTGTTTTCCATAGTAGAGGTTATAAAAATAGGCTGTTTAAAACAGCTGAATTTAGATTCATCCGAAGATACGGGAACGTCGGCCGGGTCCGATTTGTCGGTGAGGTTGTGGTCCACCGTGAGGGAAGAGCTTTCATTCAGCGAAGGCGCGAGCGATGTGCAAGGAGAGCCAATTTTGCTAATATCTGCTATCAAACTACCCTTCTCTACAGTATTTTCATTCAGACCTAAAGAAACACAGTCAACTTGGGCGGTTTCGTAATGTTTACTATCCTCTTTAATACTCGTTTGGACAGCAGCTGATAAGTCTATGTTACCTCCAATGCTTGGATTTTCGTAGTCACAGTTACTTAATAATGAAACTGGATCGGGTTCGATTTGTTCACGGAAAGTATCCACTACGTTGAAACTTCTCATATAACGTTCGTACAAAGAAAAACTATCACTCATAGAACGGCAATTTGAGTCTTCAAACGATTCCATTACCACCGCATTTTCTCCACAATGGATGTGGTAGAAATGGGGTATTTTATACTAACATTATGAAATCGTATTATAAGTAATCTAAAACATTAATTGATGTTCACTTTATCCCGGAACCTAATCAAAAATGCAATCGAAAATGTAACTGCAACAAACCCGCCATCCTTCCAGCCACACCATAAATGTATATAGCTAGTTTCTTTTTTTTAATACCGCAAGCTGAAAACCATAAACAGTATAGATTTAAAACGTTGTTGTGACACGAGGATGGCACTCACGGATATACAATTTAAGTTCTAGACTAATTATTAAATGTGATAATTAAACTAATAAGGATAAATCAATTTTTCAAACTTTAAACTCAATTGATAGTATTAAACGTACAAGATTTAACGACGTCTCGACGTGTCGTGTGAAAAGTCTTATAAGATAAATTGTCATCTGTCAAAGCTTGCAAATTTTTCATTACATTTTTCGTGTTTCTTCGTTTTCGTTTCGTGCGTTGGGTGGTTTACGTGTGTGCTCGGCATATTTGGTGTTTCACGTAAATATTAGAAACATACAACCGATTTCGTGAACTTTCAAATATAATATATCACCCGCAGTTGCGTATGCGCATGCCAGTAAACAGTCCGCCGATGTGATTTTCTAATTGTACCACCTATTGCAATTGAACCGGATTCCCTATTTGTATTCTATTGCCTTTGAATTGGAGCGGTATAAATACATTCAAGAGTGGGTAAGTTTATAAATTTATATGTGTTTTTGTTGGGTACTTATTGAACTGATTACTATTGTACCGACAGTGAAAAAGTTATAGCCGTTACTGTATTCACATTCTGTAGTCAGGTAGGAGTAATTTATCATTTACCTACAAATCTTTCTACTTAATTAGCATTCAATGTCTTCTAATATCTTACATATAAGTTGAGTAAGTAACATCAGGTAATATGTAAATGTGTGTATCTTTATAAGTTTTATTTAGAAATGTTGGTACCTACAACAAATAAGTGACACTATAA
Source organism: Cydia pomonella (assembly GCF_033807575.1). Taxonomy (NCBI): domain Eukaryota; kingdom Metazoa; phylum Arthropoda; class Insecta; order Lepidoptera; family Tortricidae; genus Cydia; species Cydia pomonella. The sequence continues at coordinate 6,928,383 of NC_084720.1, forward strand.
ATTGCACTAACGAACTTTGGAATAGGTATCTTATGGTTTAACTTACTTAAAAAAAATTTAAGTGATTAGTCTATGTCTGTTCCGCCTGTTCCACCTATCCCTACCACCTTATCCCCCCTGATAGAGATAGTGGAATATTTTTCCTTGTTTCCCTACCGGTTCATACAATGATAAATATATTTATTTATACTTGTAAGTAAATATAGTGTTAGATAGTTTTCTAATCAGAATACAAGTGAGACAAACAAACCACCTATCAATTACATTGGTATGGATTGGATATTTGTCAGCTCCGTGTCCCTCATATCAGCCTATGATTGCACTGACCTCTGCACCTTATACTGCTCACTTTATCTATAAGGTATAAAGAAGTCAAAATGATGTATTTATGATTGCTGCACTCCATATACCTTGTTTATTGTGAAATAATTACTCGGCCAAACAAAAATAGCTCTTAATGGTACATTATCTCAATATTGTGGACAGTACATTATTACATATAATGGTGATAACAGTGCACTGAGTTTTTCTACACGAACAGTATGCATGAATGAAATATAAAAGTTTTCATCGGTGGTGTGTTTGTTGGTTCTGGATCTAATTGGAGGTAATATACTTATGCTATTACAACTATGCCGGAATGCGGATCCGTGTAAGAGGAAACTGTTAGAAAAAAAAGTCCTAGTACACAAGAGGTTAAGTGCCACTTTTGCTTAAATGAGAATACATATTCTTCAAGATTAGTCTCCCTGGACCAGATCATTGGTAACTTAGAATTTTTCTTTCTGTTAGACTGGTACAACAAATTTTGTATATTAACCTTTTGAGTACACTGATCAGTGCAATGCATACTATGTGAACAAAATTTTTAAGTGTAATTTCATTAAGTACCTAATTAAATGTATACTTTGTATGTTTCCTTAAATTATTATTTTTACAGTATAATTTACTACTATTTCATAATATATATATATATATATATATATATACTTAATTGGTTAGCAAAAATGGTACAAAACATAATATGAAAAAATATTTTTATAACTTAAAATGTTGGGACCGTCTCTGCTTTTACTGATATTGCAATTAAAATAAACTGCCTGACTCTTGTGTTGGTGGACAGTAATAAAATTAGAGTGATTTGTTTAAAGTTGTCTCTCTCCCATATTGAGAGGATTTTTGTCATGTTTGTGACATGCCACATCTTCTGAATATCTAATGCACCTGAATCAAGTCAGACTAATAGTTACAACAAATATGTAGTGTGAACCCTTAAAGTATAATTTAAATGCTAGGTAAAAATATTCGTACAATTTATTTCTTCCTAAAACCAGCTAAAACAGAAATAATTAATTTCTACAAACCATTTTTGTAGGTAAGATTATTTTCCTCAAATAATGTCCTGTACCTAATCTTCTTTTAGCATTTATGGGAAAACCAGGTGTATTGTTATTTATTAGTTACATGTCAAACTTCTGTGAAGTGTTAAAGTATTTCAGGTACTATCAAAATGTTGTTGATTTCAGAATATCATGACGTAATGAAAATGGAAAGCAAACTTTAATAAATATAGTTATTAAGCATTTAGCAGATAAGTTGTGATATGGCTTTACTACTTCCGCAATTAGTCTTAGACCTTGACCTATGATCTCTGACTCTTTATTATTATGCTGACTTGAATTAACTTCTTTATTATCCTGAATACCAGATTACTGTACATGATTATGGCATTTACATGCAAATAATTTTTTATTGTGAAACAATGCCACCATAGCTTTGGCCTTTGATCTATTAGATAGCGCCACTTTTTGATATTAAACAAATTTAACACATATCACACATTTTTTTTGAAAATCCACCTTTATTACAAATTCTCTTTGCTATTAGTCGTTTGTCTTAATCTGTAATTTTGACTTCCGCACTTGTAAGACAGGGATAAAACATAAGCCTTGTAAAGTTGTATAAATAAAGTCCAGTGTCTATGAAGATCACAATTTCCGCGTAGGCAATAAAACACGTATAGGTAATATATTTATATTGAAGTACCTAATGCGCCTTGTAATTTTTTATAATCTCAATATATTTTTTTAAATTGCACTTTTTTATAAATGATGGCTCATTTTCTATCTAATAAACTAAATTTTGTTATAATATTCAACATTGTCAAGTACCCAATTGTACAGTTGCTTTATAGTCGTGCCTAAGCAAGCTATAACCGTGCACGTGCTAACGAGCTCCGGCACATCAAAAGATTAAAAAGGAAAGGAAAAGTAGCACTATATGTACTGTAAATAATATTTACAGTACATATGGTGATAATAATATTTACAGTACGTACTACTTTTCCGCACTAATGAGTAAATTAACACATTATGTAACTATGTCGAAACTTTAAAGAGCCATATATACTGTAAAACTTTGTACGATACACGTGCAAATAGGTAATTCGCATTTCCTATTTTTCGCACATGTATCGTAAATAACAATTTTAACTCTCTTTCGTTGGGTTCAAGTTGTATGCTGTCTGATAAGATTATTGAGCATTATTTCATTGGAGCACTGTTTGGTGCCTTAAGTGTAAATCAAGTAGGTTGTTTAATGGGAAAACTAAGAGGTGGTACTATTTAACCGGCGAGACGATATAGCCGACTGTCCCCTATGAGTATAATATAATCTATCTATGGAGCATTCCATTAAATTGTTTACCGTTGTCCCGTAGTACACGCGACACGCGCAAAGCGAATTTGAAATTGAAGATTTGCAGGTATAAGAGTTTCCTTTTCTGTGACTAATGGTCAAAAATATGCACAGAAAAATAATAGCCTGCTTTAAACGCCGAAAAAAAGTCGCAATACAGGAAGTAAAATGCGTCCGTACGGGACAGCCCGAGGAATGCTCCCTATAGTTAGTTATTTAATATTATTGGTTTGCTCTCGTGACGGTGCCCGACGGGAGCCTCTTGCCTATCGTGGTAGTTCTACCCAAGTCGCCGTTAGCCTACCCTGCTGAATTATTTCATTCTTTCCAGCCATGGAACTGGTAGCGTTTGTGAAAGAAGGCTTCCAAAATGTCGCGGAGCATGCGGCCAGTTACAAATTCGGACAGACGGTGCTCCGGCATGTGGACAAGGCGCTCTGGGTCCTCGAAAAATGTGCACGCTGGGCCGTGCCCCCGCCATGTAAGTTTTTCAATACCCATTTTAATATGAAGTAGCCCAAAGCGTCTTCACATTGAATGCCGATCCGCACGCCGCTCCGGTGTGTAAGCGGGGCACTCGTATTGACATGTTATTAAACGTTAAATTTGACAAATTTGCGCGTCATCGTGCATGACACGAATTATAGATGCATAGCGCTGTCTTATCAGAGTAATAAACATGTAAGCGGAATCAAACCTCTCTCACTAGCTCTCTAAAGCTCTCTAACTGCTATACTGTATTATCGTTGTCATAAATTTCATCTCCCTGTTGAGCTTTGTATTAAGGACAGAAGATATGATGGAATTCGACTTGTAAGAGTGTGTGCGGCCGGCAAAACGTCCGCTTTATCGCTTGCCATAAGAACGCTTTGACAGGTTATTCGTATAAAAACAAAGTGGGACGTTTTGCCGGCAGTGGTCACAATTGTGTAATAATAGGAATTCAAGTATCACATAATGTCATATTTGTCTTATTTTATGACACTATAGAGTAGAAGTTTAAGGCATACAAGTTGCAGCTGTCATAAAGGTTTAATTTTTTAGTGGACCCAGAAGAAAGGCCCCAACCAGAGCTCATCCGTCCCCTGCCGTGGGTGTTCTTTTTAATGATGCTGGTAGCCCTAAGGATTACGCGGGAGTCTATATCGCTCGTAAACTTAGTACTGGGCAAGCCACCACTTCGATCTGCCGATGTGGTAAGTTTGATAACATAGTGGTAAGTTCCATCCGCATGCTGCCATAGTTTAACATAATTAATGATATAGGTAGGTAGGTATACTTACATTTTTACCTCGCCTAGGTCTTAATAAACAACGAATATCAATAAAGGGTTTTGTTCGTGATGTTAGTAGCAATAATGTTAATGAACTATGAGTAATTGATCTCAGATTTTGTAGCTTAATTAAGCAAATTAATCTTTGAACTAAACTCATTTATCACATGACCCAGGCCATATCCGCGTATAAACGGATATTTACCGCTAATTATCGTAATGTTTCAATCGACAAACAATATACTTCGGTATTTTATATAGCATACCTTATGAAAGTCGAGATCACGTCGAGATCGTACATAAAGACAAATAATGTAAGCAAATATGACAGATTTTGTTAGCATTTTACATATAACCTAACATCTTTACGAAGGCTTTTTCACAGAAATATTTATAATTATCATATATTTTAACTAGGACTTGATATAAATAAATGATTTAAGTGTATAAACTATTGATAGAATCATGATTTACCTAATAGGCTGCGAGATTACGAAGTAATGAAGGTAAATTGGATTGTTTACATTGTTTGCAATTTCTATTGAACTCCGATTTAGGTATGTTACTGTAGTTACCTAAAATTTTTTCTCTCAAAAATTTCTTCCATCGCCTAGTGCGCTTTTCTTTCAACAAATCAACAGCCATATACTTCTCAATGATTCTTCTTCATATAATTCAAACGATTCGTTTGCGTCGTGTTAGCACCTATTTGCCTACCTTTCTGATATCGATCATCAGCTCAGCTCGATATCATCCTAATATTACATTGTCACCGCCGTCACCGTTCTTTCAAAAGTATACCAAATTTGAGCCCTATCAAACGCCAGGCAGTGTTTCTAATTTTGTTTCCAAAATTTGGCACGCGGCAAGTTAAATGAAACCTTGTAGAAATATATATCTATACCCTGGTAAAATGGAAAATGGGGTTACCCATTTGATACATTTAATCACTATTTACAAACAACTAACCCTATTCCAGGTGACATACATACAAGGTAAACGTCGCTATCTGCGCACCTTGAAGTACCAGGGCAACAGAATGATGAGGGCCCGCACGGGCACGACCCATGAGCCGTGGTACAGCGGGCTGAGGTCGCTCTTCGAGTTTACCATGTGCTTTAGAAGGCAATCCGTGCACTATGGCAACAACAATACTACTAGAGTCAGTAACAATGACGAAGTCCTGGTAAGTGTATATTTAATAAACAGTCTAGAATGTTTGGTTGTTGTATTAGTACCAGGGCAACAGAATGATGAGGGCCCATGTACGAACCGCCGTGGTACAGTATGCTGAGGTCGCTGTTCGAGTTTACGATGTGCTTTAGAAGGCAATCGGTGCACTATGGCAACAACAATTAATAACTACTGGTGGAATCAGTAATAAAAACTATAAGTCTGCAGAAATAAGTATTTGACATAATCAATTTATACTAACGCTGGTTTGTTTCCAAGACCACCGTTTGTACCAGACAATGCCAACGCGTCCGTTGAAAAACAGACGGCGCGTTTGCTAGGCCAAACGGCATCCCTTTAAACTGAATCAACCCATCTGGGGTAACAAAAGCGGTAAATGTCTACAGTCGGGCTCAATAGGTATCTGATAGTATCCGCTAACCAGATCTAGGGTACAAAAATATCAACAACCACTTAATTGATCAATTGGTTTACCCAACACACTTTATTTGGACAACCACGTAGGTCATAATGGTCAACAAATATCAAACTTATTTAATACTTTCTTTCAATCGGTGTTCGTTGAAGATGCCGGTGTAACTGAAATAAACCCATTATATACGGACAATATAAATACATATTTGCCTATTAGTAATAATATAAGCCATATCAAAATTACTCCGACAGTGGTAGAAAATTATTTAAAATCATTAGTAGTGTCTAAGGGAAGTGGACCGGATGAAATCCACCCAGTATTCCTTCAAAGATGCCGTGCAACACTAGCCTCACCGATTAGCTATTTATTTAATCTTTCCTTGAGCACTGGAACGATGCCGGCATCTTGGAAACGCTCAATTGTTATTCCGATTTTCAAGAATGGGAAAAAAGATAACATTAAAAATTACCGCGGAATCTCAAAACTATCTGTTATTCCAAAACTATTCGAAAAAATTATTTATGATATCCTTTATAGTGTAATAAGGCCACTGCTAATTCCACAACAACATGGATTTGTTAACAGGAGGTCCACAGAATCGAATCTTTTAGAGTTACTAGATTATTCTCTTGTTGCAATGAATAAAGGTTTTCAGGTAGATGCTATATATACAGACTTTTCCAAAGCATTTGACAAAATTTCCCATTCTATCCTCATAAACAAACTACAATCATTGGGAGTCCATGGTAATCTCTTGAGATGGCTCACGTCATATCTACGCAATAGAACCCAGGCGGTAGCGGTCAAAGGTCATATTTCCAGCTTTATTCCTATCCCCTCAGGCGTCCCTCAAGGATCCCATCTAGGCCCATTGTTATTCAATGTGTTTATTAATGACGTAATCAAGTGTTTCCATCACTCCAGAGTTCTTTTGTATGCCGACGATATGAAGATATTTAGCGCTATCTCATCAAACAATGACTGTATCAATCTGCAACAGGACCTTGATAGACTAAGTACTTACTGCCAACATAACAAACTGTCGCTGAATATTGCTAAATGTTATTCCATCTCATTCTCAAGAAAACGTAATCCTATAATTCATAATTATTCTATTAATAACGTACATCTTCATAGAGTAGATGAGGTTAAAGATCTCGGCGTATACATCGACAATGAGTTGCAATTAACTACCCATGTAAATAAAATTGTTCAGAAAGCATACAAAATGCTCGGATTTATATTTCGACAAAGTAAGGATTTTAAAAATCCAGACACTTTCATTCTTTTATACAACGCCTTCGTTAGATCCCACTTGGAATATGCTTCTACGGTATGGTCTCCTCATTTTGCTATTCACATTAACTCAATTGAAAGGATCCAAAATAAATTTATCAAGTTTATGAAATACAAATTCAAAACTTTTGACCACAACCGTCTAGAACCCCTTCAAGTTCGTCGCGATGTTAGGGACCAAGTGGTTTTATTTAAAATCCTTAACGGATCGATTGACTCACCTAATCTGCTTTCGGACATATTCTTTCGATGTCCAGACCGTCGAACGCGTTCCTTTAACTTATTCTCAATACCTTCCAACCGAACTGTGTACGCGAAGAACAGATTTCTCGTAAGAGCATGCAAAAGCTATAATGATAAGTACTCTGATATTGATATATTTAATTCTACCTTACCTAAGTTTGTTTCTGCAATTAAGAACATAAATAAATAAATAACAGTAATAAAAAAAAAAGTAGTAAATATTAAATCTAATGATTTGTATTCTCTAAGATAATGAGCTGCATGTAAATTTAGTATAAGCAAGGTATTATGTCTTTCTTTTCTGTTGTTAAAGTTTAATAATCTTACCTAAACCTACTTTACAATTTCATAGAAGTGAAACCAAATTGTATAAGTCTGGTTTGAGCAGCAAAGAATGTTATTATTCTATAAGTGGAAACTGTTATGGCTTGTGTGTATTCTATATTTGTTTAAACATATGTATTATTTTTCGCTGTTTGTTTCCCAATAATAAAAAAAAAAAAAAAAAAAAAAAAAAAAAAAAAAAAAAAAAAAAAAATTATCTTCGGTGAGTGGCAGTGGAAAATGGTCTTTCACAGTCCGTTTATTCACGGCTCGATAGTCAACAGAAAGACGATGTTCACCCGTTACTTTTGTCATTAATAATATTGGGCTAGCATAATCGGAAGTAGATTCTTCTACAATATCATTGTATATAATTAATAATTCGTTAACTATGATTTGTACTGTTTCACGTTGCGTTCAACTCAACCTGTATGGTCTGTATACTACCGGTGTATCGTCAATAAGCTTGATGTCAATTTCAGCTAGATTTGTACAACCTAGTTCGGAAAGGTTCTGAGCAAAAGTACCACGGTATTGCTGCATAAAATTATGAAGCTGATTTATTTGTGTTTCGTCCAAGTCCGAGTTAATATTTATTTCGTCGCGTTCGATTTGTTGGGAATCTTTCCAAATTCTATAACACTTCACAGAATCAGTATCTTTTGGCACCTGACTTTTACATAACTCATCTCGGGCTAAAAGAGACCCTTTCTTCACAGGAAAAGATTTAAGGTAGGAAATTTAAATAACCTAGACTCCCTATTATCACGATTCATTTCTTTCAGGTACTCCAATAATTGCTCGGGTTGTGTAAACCTTGCTGAGGTAGCACTAGCTCGAATGATCCTATCATCATCCATCAGTCCATGAATTAAACAATCCACAGCTTTTTGTTTGTAATTTCATATGCATTTAATAAAGCAATTTTTGAATAATAATAATCACCCAATGTTTCAGTTGCCTTAAGCCTTCTATCCAACATTTCGCTCAATAAAGAACCATAATTAACATCAGACGGGAAAGCATTTTTAGATTGTTGTTGCTACTCCGGCCAAGTATAATTTACTGTTAAAAAAGTTTCATACCAAAGCTTAGCATGACCAACTAATCTAGGCAATGCATAAAAGGAGGTATCATCATATCATCAGACCAGTCATAAATCACTGCACATTCATCAACCTTAGAAATCCAATGTTCTACTTTACGATTTTTAATGGAAGGATTGTCACATTGAATCTTATTTTAGAAACTGTAGAGTAGCCGCAGTTATTGGCAGATGCAAACTGAATATCTCTGGCATTTTGTTGCTCTACACTTGGCGTAAATCCTCTAGCATGTGTATCTTCTCTATATACTTTCACTCGAACAGTTTCACGTCTCGGAAGGCTTCGAGTAGGCGTATGTGAAAACTTCAAGTTCGATGATCGCTGTCTTTGGGGCGTCTCACGCCTTTTCGGATTATCGTTTGCAGTTTTTAGGTGGACTTGCATAGTCTCTGGTGTATTTCTACGTAGCCTCTTACATGTCGTACTATACCGTGATCTACTTCTACCCACTTCTTCTTTCGACTTATCCGTATCGGAACTCGAACTAGTTCGGTGTCTTTTACGATTCCTGTCAAACTTTTGACGAGATATTCGACTTTCCGAAGTGATTCTCTGATGACGTTTGAATGTACAACGTTGGCGTGAACGACTTCTTCGAGAGGAAGGCACATTTTCACCAGTGACACTGGATGTATTCGATTTAGATCTTGTTCGATTACGCTCACGTTTACGCCGCTTAGGATAGCGGTTTTTCTTAATTTTTTAAAGTTTAGACCACTTGTGATAATAACTACCTACTGGTGGAATCAGTTATAAAAACTATTAGTCTGCTGAAATAAGTACTTTTTAATATCGTTTTTTTTACATCAGGTTGAGATCCAACGTAATGGCATGAGATGGCAACAAAACAAATACTTAACTCACCCTCAGACATTTCACGCTTTGAAATTGGTAACATACTCGTATTATTTCTTAGGCCGCTGTATAGACTCCAGCGGGTAACAGAGTGAAGAGCGAGCGTTTAAAATACATTTGAACAAGTTTAAATCTATGAACGCCTTACCGCTCCGCTGTAACAATAAGACCGCAGCCCGTGGCAAAACGCACTACATTTCTACTCTCAATCGCTGTAACATAGTTTATGTATGACTGAATTGACGTGATTACCGCCAGATTGAATAACAATGACTTCTTATCGAACATTTTACACAAACTTAGACCATAACCGCCGATTAGTCGTACTTCGAGCGAAAGTGTTTTAAAAGCCACATCATAACTATAAGACGGATTCTAACAGACAAATTAATTAAGCGAGCGAGTCGTATGCGACAGCATATTACTGTATCGATTGATGTATTAAGTTACTAATAGTTAAGTTTAGTTTTCCTAGTTCAGTATATAATAATTATTCATATTTAGAATATTAATGGTAGAAAATACTGTAAAAAATTTAGAGCTAACCACCAATTGTTTGTTAACCTGTTGCTATCAATGGGAATCTATAATTAACTCTTTGTTATCAACATATTTAACTATTGTGCAATTGATAGCTCTCCGAATAATAAATAAATAAAATAAAATTCGTCATACGCAAATAAAAACTTACTAGCGCTTGCGACCGTGGCCGTGGCCCGGTCTTTTGGCTCCTGTACACGATGGCCCAGCGCTCGACCAGCAAGATGGCCATACGATGGTTGAGAGCACGGATTATGGAATGGGCCACGTGTAGATGCGTACGCACAATCGCTGGCCCACTGCCTTTGATGTGCGGACGAAAAACTGACACCGTGACCATCCCATCGCCATCCCGCGCCATAAGCCATCGGACACTACTATTCTACACTCTGGCCCATCTTCGTGGGCCAGTATGATGGCTCATCGTGTAGAGGAGCCATTTGATATTTTAGCTCCCACAATGACGGCACCTTCTTACCATTGCACCGTCTTAACTAATAATATTAATAATGCTCCTCTGATAATATTGTTGTTTGCTTAACGCTTAAAGTTTCATTGATTACCCATTCAGAATGCAAATTTAAGACAAAAGTGGGCGACTGCTTCATCATACAAACGTAGTCTCCTTTTTCCTCCCTGGTCACTTTTACAGAATTTGATTTTTATTAATCATAGATCATAGCTCTGCAAAAAGCTCCCATGTCTTATAACAATTAAAAAATCGAACGAAGGGGCATAGCTAAGGTAATGTACATCAAATTGCCTAAAAATATTAACACGCTTTTATTAGGTCGACCTAATGGAATTTAAGGTAACTAATTTAACCATCTTCCAAGGATCGTAGCGTCATGAAAATTGGCAGCTGTATGTAGTTCTGATGACAATACAATGATATGGTACTGTCGAAATGATCTGATGATGGACCCGGAAGATATGAACTGGAACTTCATGATGGAACATCGTATCATAGCTGTGTTTGGATTTGTTAGAAAAGTCTTGTAATGAACTTTGACCACGATTAGGTTTCAAGGTCTGATGATGAAGCCGGAAGATAGGCACTGGCAAAAACGTGTTTTTCTAGTGTTTTTTAAACTATTAATTTATTTATAAGTTAATATCGAGAAAGGAAAATGAGGACTATGTGTTTATGGAGAATCGGTCGTCCCCTTTCCTCTTAATGGTTGGGTTTGATTGTTCAACACATACCCTATGAAATTGGTGCTGACGTGGCCCTTTCGGCCGCAAAACCAATCTTGTCATAAAAAAGGCAGTCGCTGGTCACTATGTTACTACGTACTACGTTAAAAAAAACCCTATGAAATTAACGAAGTAAATCTTAAAAGTAATAATAATAATTCGGCCTATATACGTCGCACTGCTGGGCACAGGCCTCCTCTCATGCGCGAGAGGGTTTGGGCTGTAGTCCCCACGCTGGCCCAATGCGGGTTGAAGAGTTAGAGTTTACATATACCTTTGAATTTCTTCGCGGATGTATGCAGGTTTCCTCACGATGTTTTCATTCACCAAAAGCTAGTGGTAAATATCACGCGATATTCCGTACATAAGTTCCGAAAAACTCATTGGTACGAACACGAACAAGGATTTGAACCCGCGACCTCCGGATTGAAAGTTGGACGTCATATCTACTCGGCCACCACCCCTTCAAAATCTTATATGCATTAATTAAAATCCTTGACTTTACAGGTTGAACGTTACACAGTCAAGGTCTAAGATATCGATGCTGCCAATTTACTAAAATATGCATCTTAATGTTATGGCAATAAGGTCCAAACTAAATTGATCGCGTCATTTATCACATACCCTGACTGTACCTACAGTGTACACTATATCGAGATGTGATTTTAATTAACTGGACTGGGGTATTGTTCTATCAATGACAAACATATTTTGTCTTCAACTAATTGGAATCCATTTTTAACCGAACTTCAATTTCATAGAAGGAGCAGCAGGTTCTGTATTCGGTTGTGGCAATTTTTTTATGTACGTTCACCGATTATTCCGACACCCGTGGTCCGATTTGAGTAATTCTTTTTTGTTTCAAAGGAGTTATCTCCAAGTTGGTCCTATTTTAATTTGGTTCTGATCTGATGATGGAATCCATGAGGAATGAGGGAACTCCTCATTTTTTAAACGCACGTGTATGTTTTATGGTTTTTAAAGGGTCGGCAACGCGCATGTAACACCTCTGGAGTTGCAGGCGTCCATAGGCTACGGTGAATGCTTACCATCAGGCGGGCCGTATGCTTGTTTGCCACCGACGTGGTATAATTTTTTTTTGAGTTGGGTGTTTTCTTAAGCAAATCGAGCATTTTCTCGCAAAAACGATCAATTTGATGTAGTGGATCTGATGATGATAATGATGAATATTATTGTAATGAAACATGTTCACCGATTACTCCGACACCCGTAGTCCGATTTGAGTAATTCTTTTTTTGTTTGAAAAGAGTTATCTCCAAGGTGGTCCCATTTTTGGTTCTGATCTGATGATGGAATCCATGAGGAATTGAGGGAAAATAATCTTATTCGTAAACTAAGATAGGTCAAGATTTGTAATATGTATTTCGTTATGTACCTACCTACATATTTTGTTTATCGCCTCCCGAGCATAACCTCGTATAGTGGTTAGCGGCTATATATGACGAACCCTCATGGACGTCAGCTGCCGCTCCGTTAGTGGGTTGAGGAATGGCAGCCACCGAAAAACGTAAAATAAAAATGTTATAATTCCCTCCCGTTTGATACTTTGTCAGACGATAGTTTAGATGCTATTGTGAATTTAAAAAATCGTCAGCCGGTTGTGACGCGGTGGAAAGACCGTCAGCTGGTCGCATGAAAATGTAAAAAAAACAAGCGCTTTACCTTTTTATGATAGTGATTACAAAATCATGTAACTTTGCATGTAGCATTCCATCAGGCCTTTCTATAAACGGATTAGCCATTTAGATACAACGTTTTTTACATGTTCATGCGACCAGCTGACGGTATTTCTACCGCGATACAACCGGCTGAAGGTTGTTTTTTATTTAAAATAGCATCGAAACTATCATCTGACACAGTAGGAGTATCAATCAGAAGGCGATGACTGAAAGCATTTTTTACATGTTCCTGTGATCAACTGACGTCCTTGCCACCGCGATAGAACCAGCTGGCTATTTTTTAATTCATGATAGGGATGATAGGGATCCATCATAGACCGCGGGCCAGGATCATATACCGTCAGACATTGCCTCCCGGCTGATACTTTGTCAGATGATAGTTTGGATGCTGTTTTAAACTTAAAAAACCGTCAGCCGGGTCTATCGCGGTGGAATGACTGTCAGTTGTAAAATGAACATGTAAAAAATATGCGCCTACCACTTTATGTGCGGCAAAGTATGCGTAATGTGTAAATTGCGTAATGCTACATGCAACGTTTTATGATTTGTTTTTGCTATCATAAAAGTTATAGCGCTTATTTTTTACATGTTCATGCGATCAGCTGATGTTCTTACCACCGCGATATAACCGGCTATCGATTTTTTTAACTAACAACAGCATCTGAACTATCATTTGACAAAGTATGAAACGGGAGGCGATGACAATTTTTTTTGTTTTGCGTGTTTCGGTGGCTGCCGTTCCTCAACTCACCAACGGAGCGGCAGCTGACGTCCACGAGGGTTCATCATACCTAGCCGTTAACCACTACACGAGTTTTCAGCCGGGAGGCGATTGGTCATAGAAATTGTTCCTGGCTCGCGGTCTATAACCGTCATGCCTAATTTGGAGGAAAAATGATTCATTTAACTGGCAACATTTATAAGCCATGGCGGCTGACGAAGGTTTGGATTTTTGTATTCACAATTACGTAAAAATATCATATTAAACTCGATGCTTAACGCGTGGAATGTAATATCAGGTGATTTGTTTTTATTTAGTGATGAATTGTGACACCCATTCACCGCACAAACGGCCAACACGACCGAACAGACTATGAGCTACTGTATAGTTTATGTGATGTGAAAGTGCTGCACTCTGGCGGCAGAACATTGCAGTACTCCCTATTCAGTTTATTGCTCAAAAGTATTTTATTGCTGATGCTTTGGAAAGAGGTTTTAAGGTGGTTCGACTAGGTTACCCAAAGCTTAAACCTCACTAGATGGCGCCACAATTGCAATTTTGAGTTTTAATTTTTTTGTGGAGTAGTCTTGGTATTTCTATACTGTAAAGTATGATTAGCGCACTCTTTAAATAAATATTGAACTATTAAAACAAACATTGAACACTTCATTGTACAAAAACTGCCCCTTAATGTCGACAGAATGTTTCTTGACTCTATTTCTAAGTATCACTCACACATTCAAACAGTCTTACAGGGATCCTTGTAGTAGACAATTTGGCACAGCGTGAGTAGGCTTCAATAGCGTTGCGGTATGTACGTGGAAATACATGCAAGAGGATGTGGGTTCGAGACTCATTAATTTTTTTTTGTTATCAGTATTATCAAGTACCTATTATTAATAAATTATTTTATGAGAAATATGAGCGTTTTCCATAAAAATATTAAAAATCTGATTCTCACACATCATGATATTTTTGGGTTCTTCCAACTCAGAATCACTAGCATAATCAATCCTCGTGCTAAAAAAACCCGAAAATTTGTATTGAAATTTTAGTTTTACACTGAAATTTCTTTCACACTAAAATGTGACGTGATGGTATGGATATTTTAGGATATCTTTTTTAATGCTAGGGTGGAGAAGATTCTAAGTAGAATGAACCTAAGAAAGTCCAAATTTTTAAGTCAGATTTTCCGGTATTTAAAAAAAAAAACGCTGTTTTAGTTCTAAAATTAAAGCAATCCCTTACTGCCCAGCCTTTAAAAAAGTAGGTACTATTTTACAGTAGAATAAAAAAAAAAATTACGATACATTTAATTAAATTACAGTGAGTTACAAAATTGCATGGCCTTCTATTTATAACCATTATAAAAAGAAATGAGATATTTACCATGTTTGTTTATATTATTGATTTCCCGATATTTTGACACAACTAGAAGTTTCACACAATGCCTAGAGATAGAAAATTATTTATTTATTTTATTTATTGTCAATTTCATTCAAAGGATCACATCATATCCAATTTATGTGTTTATGTATTGCATTGTTTTCTACCTAGTTGGTTATTAAATTCTGTTACTGCAATAATCTTTATCTACATAAAATATACCAACGAAAGTTTAATAAAGTATATGTTAAAATGAAGTACACAAAATCAGGAATGTCATGTCTAATTCCGTCACTGTCTTAACTATGGCCCGCTTGAGGGAGTTAAGATTTGTGGTGGGTTTAGCACAGGCTTTCTCCTTAATAACCTGCTATATGGCATAATGCAGGGGGTTAAGGTCCGGGCTGGAGGACGGCCAGTTTTCGTGGGCAATAAAGTCAATTTTGTTCCTTCGAAACCAGGCTTGAGTTGTTTTTGCCTTATGTGCAGGAGCTGAGTCCTGTTCAAAGATCCATGGCTGGTTTTGAAATAGGGTGTGGCTTAAGGGCTTCACTATTGGTTCGAGAACGGTTTCCAGTTTCTGGTTTTCACACCTTTTTCACAGAAATGAATCTGTGTTAGCCTTGAGTATGACACACCTAAAATCATGTTTGGCGGGTGCCCACATTTGTGCAACGCAATAGGGTTGTTTCCATCTACAAATCTTAGGGCATAATTGTATCCCAATAAATTCTTTTGGATTATAAGAACATGTTAAACTACTTTTAGGGGACCTGTAATGACCATATTTTTGTAAATTTTGAATTTAAAATATCTTTTGGCACACGTCACGTGACCAATTCGAAACGCCATTGAAGATTCTGATGACGTCACAACTCTCGGATTGACACTGTTGACAGTTAGGCGATTAACAACAAATGACAAATATCAGTTGACAGTTCGTATCTTCTACGTGTGTATGTAGTTATGTGTCAAACCATAAACTGTGACGTCACACAATTTTCAAAGAGCGTTTTGGGCGCGAAAGCATCTGTCAAAATATATTTTGTTAATTTAACATATTTAAATCCGTTTTTAGTATAAAAGCTGAATTTTAAGGCAACTTTTAGTTAATATAGAAAGTAATACAAGCGTTTCAAAAAATTGGAATACGATTCTCTTTTAGGCCCCAATTCATTATAGATACGACGAGATAAGCGTTATGTGTGGTATATAATTATAGCTCACAACCAACCAACCACATTATGTCATTTTTTATTTTTTCGGTAGCATTTGTTTTAACGGAAATAAAGAGGTTGCAAATTGTATGGCTTATAAAATAAATAAGATAAAAAAAAAAAAAAGAGGTTGCAAATCGAGTAACAGAACTTCAGAACAGATATCATTTGATATTTACCAGTCGCTTTTCGGTGAAGGAAAACATCGTGAGGAAACTGGACTAATCCCAACAAGGCTTAGTTTTACCCTCTGGGTTGGACGGTCAGATGGCAGTGGCTTTCGTAAAAACTAGTGCCTACGCCAAATCTTGGGATTAGTTGTCAAAGCGGACCCCAGGCTCCATTGAGCCGTGGCAATATGCTGGGACAACGCTAGGAAGAAAGAAAGAAATCGAGTAACAGAACTTACTTAATAATAGTTATGATGTAAATGTCCATATCATGTTGGAGTCATATATTAGCCAACTAATTATTCAAGATCAATACACTTAGCTCCCTTAGGTATTCGCCTAAATGTATCTCGGGCAAAATTAAGTTTTATAAAAGTGAACTAGTTTCTAGGTCATATTTTCTATGAATTGGTCATTTTTAGGGTTCCGTAGCCAAATGGCAAAAAACGGAACCCTTATAGATTCGTCATGTCCGTCTGTCTGTCCGATTCTGTCACAGCCACTTTTTTCCGAAACTATAAAAGCTATACTGTTCAAACTTGGTAAGTAGATGTATTCTATGAACCGCATTATGATGTTAACACAAAAATAGAAAAAAGAAAAGAAATTTTGGGGGTTCCCCATACTTAGAACTGAAACTCAAAAAATCTTTTTTCTTCAAACCCATACGTGTGGGGTATCTATGGATAGGTCTTTAAAAATGATATTGAGGTTTCTAATATCATTTTTTTTCTAAACTGAATAGTTTGCGCGAGAGACACTTCCAAAGTGGTAAAAAGTGTGTCCCCCCCCCCCCCGTAACTTCTAAAATAACAGAATGAAAAATAAAAAAAAAATATATGATATACATTCCCATGCAAACTTCCACCGAAAATTGGTTTGAACGAGATCTAGTAAGTAGTTTTTTTTTAATACGTCATAAAAATTAAAAAATTTTTTTTTTTTCATTAAACCCATACGTGTGGGATATCTAGGGATAGGTCTTCAAAAATGATATTTAGGTTTCTAATATCATTTTTTTCTAAACTGAATAGTTTGCGCGCGAGACACTTCCAAAGTGAAAAAATGTGTGTCCCCCCCCCTGTAACTTCTAAAATAACAGAATGAAAAATCTAAAAAAAATATATGATATACATTACCATGCAAACTTCCACCGAAAATTGTTTTGAACCAGATCTAGTGAGTAGTTTTTTTAATACGTCATAAATGGTACGGAACCCTTCATGGGCGAGTCCGACTCGCACTTGGCCGCTTTTTGTAGACTCCAATTACAGTTACACTTTTCCTGGTTTTTCGCGGACCAGAATATCGATGATTTTTAGGGTTCCGTAGCCAAATGGCAAAAAACGGAACCCTTATAGATTCGTCATGTCCGTCTGTCTGTCCGATTCTGTCACAGCCACTTTTTTCCGAAACTATAAGAGCTGTACTGTTCAAACTTAGTAAGTGGATGTATTCTATGAACCGCATTAAGATTTTCACACAAAAATAGAAAAAAAACAATAAATTTTGGGGGTTCCCCATACTTAGAACTGAAACTCAAAAAATCTTTTTTCATCAAACCCATACGTGTGGGGTATCTATGGATAGGTCTTCAAAAATGATATTGAGGTTTCTAATATCATTTTTTTCTAAAATGAATAGTTTGCGCGAGAGACACTTCCAAAGTGGTAAAATGTGTGTCCCCCCCCCGTAACTTCTAAAATAACAGAATGAAAAATCTAAAAAAAATATATGATATACATTGCCATGTAAACTTCCACCGAAAATTGGTTTGAACGAGATCTAGTAAGTATTTTTTTTTTAATACGTCATGAAATTAAAAAAAAAAATTTTTTTTTTCATCATATCCATACATGTGGGGTATCTATGGATAGGTCTTCAAAAATGATATTAAGGTTTCTAATATAATTTTTTTCTAAACTGAATAGTTTGCGCGAGAGAACCTTCCAAAGTGAAAAAAAGTGTGTCCCCCCCCCCGTAACTTCTAAAATAACAGAATGAAAAATCTAAAAAAAATATATGATATACATTGCCATGTAAACTTCCACCGAAAATTGGTTTGAACGAGATCTAGTAAGTAGTTTTTTTTTTAATACGTCATGAAATTAAAAAAAAAAATTTTTTTTCATCATACCCATACATGTGGGGTATCTATGGATAGGTCTTCAAAAATGATATTAAGGTTTCTAATATCATTTTTTTCTAAACTGAATAGTTTGCGCGAGAGAACCTTCCAAAGTGAAAAAAAGTGTGTCCCCCCCCCTGTAACTTCTAAAATAACAGAATGAAAAATCTAAAAAAAATATATGATATACATTACGATGCAAACTTCTAACGAAAATTGGTTTGAACGAGATCTAGTGAGTAGTTTTTTTTAATACGTCATAAAATTAAAAAAAATTTTTTTTTCGTCAAACCCATACGTGTGGGATATCTATGGATAGGTCTTCAAAAATGATATTTAGGTTCCTAATATAATTTTTTTCTAAAGTGAATAGTTTGCGCGAGAGACACTACCAAAGTGGTAAAATGTGTGTCCAAAGTGGTAAAATGTTGAACGAGATCTTAAGTAGTTTTTTTTAATACGTCATAAAGGAACCCTTCATGGGCGAGTCCGACTCGCACTTGGCCGCTTTTTTATTGTAACTTGATTTAGACGTTGCTATCATTTTCAATCCAAAAACACATAATATCACAATTCAGAACATGCGGCAGCGTTGTTTTCTATCAAGTACCTCAAGCACCAGGGCGGCTACCGGGAAAATCGAAATTCGTCAATTTCGGGCATTTTTCTCTGTCACTCTAATTACGTCTTAGTGAGAGTAAAAGAGAAAGATCCCCGCAATTTGCGAACTTCGGTTTTCGCGGTAGGCCCCCAGGTCCTGTCAAGATTCAGCAGTGTTGCCAGGTGAGCGGAAGAGAATTATCGTACTTGAGTGTCAATATTATTGTACCGTTGAAAAAAATATCGTACGCCAATCAAAAAGGCAGCCCCTAAAAATGTCTAGCAAAATAAGCTTAAATTTCCAATTAATAATAAAAAAAAGACAATTTTCGTCTAAATTGCGCAAAAAATCTGTTTATATTTGTGTATTTTTGGGATAGACTCAAACGGTATACAGGAAATTGAGACATTTTAAACTTTAAACTTACACCAAGGAGCCGAACACTCAAAAGATACTAATTTTAGCCTATTTCTGAGAGAAAGTGTCATATTTTGCTTCAAATTACTAGACTTTTAAGGTGGCATCATCCAAGGGCTGAAATTATAGTACTTTAGTATACGATAATGCTCTTTGGAACATTACTTTATACCGGGGCCCAAATTATCGTACATGTACGACAATTATCGTACGCCTGGTCACACTGAGTGTCAGTGTCGACAGAGTCAGCTAAAAACGCGTCAAACATCGCAACGTCGCGCCGATGGCCGTCCGCGGCATGGAGTGGCAACGCCGCAATGTATTTGTACACGACATTTGTCACACACACATGAGTAAAATTTATAAAAATATAACGTTGATTATTGCATGATTTCTGTATGAAACAAAGTTTTTCTATTAATTTAGCGCAAATGAATATTCGAAAGTAGATAGATGCGCAACTATTTATGTAATAATATTGTGTAATGAATTAATAAATAGCGATTGTTTTTTGTATGAAAATCGAACCACCTTAAACTCTTAAGACTAAACTATTGGTAGAAAGACAATAATTGTCAATTGAAATTTTATTTCTATTTAAAAATTAGGTACAGTCGCCATCAGATATATCGGAACTGCCGAGGTGCTCAAAATTTCTGAACACGCACTCTAGCCCCTTAACAATGGAGGCGTGTTAAGATATTTGCGAGCACCTTGGCCGCTCCGTTATTTCTGCTGGCGACTGTACTTACGATAAAAAAATAACTTATTGGTGTTAGTGGTACATAAATGTGATCACCATCGATGATCACCTAGAATCATGTGATCACCGATTAATTACATCGTGTTTAAACTGATCTTAGTCCCTAAATTTAACTACCCACTACTAGAAAATCACCGTCCTTTTTTACGCCGTCCTGTTGTTGGTCATCCTCAATATCGTTGGGCGGATAGAGTGAAGGTATTAGCTCCCGTGAGCTCGGCGGCGGCGAAATCTAGCGTGAATCCGCTCAGGACCGGCCAAAATGGCGTGCTCGTGTGTTAGAGGCCAAGACTCATTTTGGGTCATACCGCCAGCCAATTAACTAGTAACTTATTTACAGGACCTATACATAGAACTTAAATAATACTGGTGTTCGATTCTTGATTTAATGATCTGAGTTTGAAGTGTCCAGACAGAGGCCGTCAAATCGATTCGTAAATAATATGGCCCTGGACTTGAACTGTGAGCGAAGTCTGTTTCCTATTTTTGTTGTTATCAATGACATAACTACATACATAATGTAGATAAAACTAGCTTTATTAATTAAAACAAAAAAATAACATGGCAATAATCTAAAAAAATGGTCCTTGTTATATAGTACCGAGGATGCTATTGTTTGATGATGTTCTTCGCTGGATTCTTATGCTGATTCGGTCTTCTGTGGCGTCTCTTCAACAGGTATTTGAAAAACAAAACCTCACTGTATAAAAATATAGACTAATTAATTTAATAAGCGTTGTAAAGTTTGGTACAAATAAAGATATCGCAAATTGTAATATAGGTACCTAAAACTCTTACACGTGGAACATAACTTTTAAGAATAAGTGCAATGTGCATATTAAATATTGTAAACATCACCCGCTTATCTACTTTTGCTGAATAGAGCGTGACATTTTAATAATACTGAGTGATTTCGGGGTCGTGATCCGCAATGTCCAAAATGTATTGAGATCGTCATACTGAACAAGGTTTCCCATGGGACCAATATGAAAATCGTGAAACAAATTATAAAAAGGTAAAGCGCTTATTTTTTACATGTTCATGCGACCAGCTGACGATCTTGGCGGTACAGTTAATGGCGTATCTTGGTACCTACGCGTCGAATGATAACCTCCATTTAGAAGTCTGGTAAGGAATCACTTAAGACACGCATGCTTTGTACGAGTGTGTAATCAGCTAAATATAGACGGCTGCAATTTTATTGATATTATGTTGTGTGTAGGTACCTACATCTATTGTTAACCCTTTGAACGCTTTATGTCATAAACACCAACGTATCTCAAACGTCAAGATCCCAGGCGCAGGGGAGCTAATGTAAACCTTATTCTAAAGTGTGGTGTGAAGGTTACTTTGACAGCGTCCGCCATAACACCTATAGTTATCCTTGTTGCTGTGGGCACGACTAGTAACCACGATTTCACGTGTTCTTGGCATTCAAAAGGTTAAAAGGATATACCACCGAAGTTTTTCTTGTATTTCAAATGTGACTAATGCAATAAAAAGTATTTTTTTTTATACAACGACGGTGGCAAGCAAGCATACGGCCCGCCTGATGGAGTTAAGGGTGACACATTGTACTTTGTGCAACGAGGGGGGGTTAAGTGAAATTTTGGATACGAGGGAATTAAAGACCCGAGTTTGCAATATTCTTACCTCCGGAGTTACACACAATGTTTTTCATCGCACTTGCGAAGAAAAAACTAAATATTTTAAGCGAAATAATTCTTAAATACGGTGACATATCATATCAAACATTCGTCCGCCATTTTGGAATTTCTTGACAGGTGAGGCATCGAAGGCACAGACTTATTCGGCATTCAGCCACGATTGAAAATTATGGAAAAATATTTTAAACGGCTGTTAAAATAATCAAATTATTATTTTTTAAACGTAAACAAAAATATTAAATTATAAACGTCAGTATTTTAAAAGTAAAACTCCGTTATGCTACTTGGTTTGTATGAATAAGTGACATAACTAATAATAAAAAAAAAGCTATAACTCCCTAGTGAGTAGCTTTTTTTTTCACAATCCATAACTCCCACGGGAATAAAATAGGTCTTTGTCCTTCAGCACACCAGCATGAAATAAGATCATTTGCGAACAAGTGTGATGAAAAATATATAATCGACACCCTAAAGGTCTTTAAAAAGATATAATTAAATCGCTGATCAGACTTACCTTGAAAGCGCCAATCACGGCGAAGACCTGGAAACTGACAAAACCACCCGTATTCGCTACGAGGACCTGCCAACAAATCAGTAATAGGCGGTGTACGGTCACGTCTGAAAATATCGATACGAAAAAAGTGCCAAAAATATGTATACACGATTTTATTGCCCATATATTAAGGTAGTGTACACATATTTCGTACAGATATTTTCAGACGTGACTATACTTCTGTTAGGCCAAAATACTTTTCGTCAAATTTCACTTCCCAATAAACATATCCCAGTAGTTTCATTTCCCAATTTGTCAAATTTACACTTCGTAATTAATATGTTTGGCCAAATTATCATTTGGTATCTATCATTTTACTTTATCAAATTTTATAAAGACAAAAACTTATTTAGCAAACGTTTTTAATGGCAAAACTTATATTAATAAAAAAAATTTTTTTTTTTCTTCTATGACCGTAACCTAACGGATAAATAAAGATTGTATAAAATTTTGCCAAACATTTTTTTGGGAAATGATAATTTGGGTATAATTAATAGTTTGATGTGATACTTTTTAACAGATTTTTGGCCATTCATTAGTAAAACCGTAATAGGCACCTACAAGACACATCAAATTTAACTTCTATCCGACAAAAAGCCACCGGCCGCCCGTATTTCCAGCGAGGACCGATTGATTCACACAAATGTCCAAAGAACTTCATTGCTTTATGGCTTTGCAAAAAACAGTGCAACCGCCTGTTGACCACTACCGAAGCATATTATGATTAATAACGATTATTATGCGTTATTTTATTCTCCTCAACACAGCGCTTTCGCTATCGCTATCTAATGGAGCCTGGCGCTAGAAACTGGCGTGCTCGGGACCGTGGATATCATGTTTTTGAATTTTAATTTTGTATGTTTTAATAGTAATCGCTCAGTTCCCTCAAGCATAAATTTGCTCATTTTAGAAATAATTGTCATACATTTAGTTTTATTGCAAAATTTACTTAAAATTTTTCAAGTGCATTTTAGACATATGTTCGTGATTTTTTTCTATCCAGCGAAAGTCTCAGAATTCGAACCGAAATTAAAGTCCCTAGAGAAAGGCTCAAGATGGCTAGGTAATAAAATTTATGGCAACCGTATTGTGATCTAAGAAAGCCCTATGACTTTTCTAAAACTCCGTTCTCTGAGCCTAGTTCAACTTAATATTTAACCAAAAAATGTCCATTACTTTCAGGTAGTGAAACGCAGCAAGCGTCCCCGTCAGGAGGAAAGCCCCGCATCCACCAGCGAGGCAACCATGGAGCGGCTCATAGAGAAGATGATGGTCGACTTGGACGCTGATTCAGATGAAGACTCCAGCTATACGGTGAGTTGTCACACTAGCCTATTAATAGTGAAGTAGCAGTCGTCCCCGTCAGGAGGAAAGGCCCGCGACCACCAGCGAGGCAACCATGGAGCGGCTCATAGAGAAGATGATGTCGACTTAGACACCGATTCAGATGAAGACTCCAGCTATACGGTGAGTTGCCATACTAGCCTATTAATAGAGAAGTAGCAAGCGTCCCCGTCAGGAGGAAAGCCCCGCATCCACCAGCGAGGCAACCACGGAGCGGCTCTTAGTGAAGATGATGGTCGACTTGGACGCTGATTCAGATGAAGACTCTAGCTACAGGGTGAGTTGTCACACTAGCAAAATATTTCTTTAATATTGTAAATTAATTGTGAAGTAGCAAGCGTCCCCGTCAGGAGGAAAACCCCGCGTCCACCAGCGAGGCAACCATGAAGCTGCTCATAGA
This sequence comes from Cydia pomonella, assembly GCF_033807575.1. Classification (NCBI taxonomy): domain Eukaryota; kingdom Metazoa; phylum Arthropoda; class Insecta; order Lepidoptera; family Tortricidae; genus Cydia; species Cydia pomonella. Next base: position 6,952,590 of record NC_084720.1, read on the forward strand.
GAAGATGATGGTCTACTTCGACCTTGGACGCTGATTCAGATGAAGACTCCAGCTATACGGTGAGTTGTCACTTAGCCAATTAATAGTGAAGTAGCAAGCGTCCCCGTCAGGAGGAAAGCCCCGCGTCAGGAAGAAAGCCCTGCGTCAGGAGGAAAGCCCTGCGTCCACCAGCGAGGCAACCATGGAGCGGCTCATAGTGAAGATGATGGTCGACTTGGACGCTGATTCAGATGAAAACTCCAGCTATATGGTAAATTTAAACAAAGTACTTATGTAATTTACGTTGTCTAAGTGTCCATACGGGTAATCTGGGAAAACAGATTAAATCTGGTGACCTTAGCTGCAATTTCCGTCTTTCTTATCCTTATCATTTAATTCTTCTCAAGTAAAACATTTCAATAACCAGTAAGGGGGAATCAATTCTATATTTACGTTGGCTGGAGCGTTGCCAATAATCCAAATTCGTTTTAACTTAGGGTAATTTGACCGTAGTTATGCAAAACACGACTAACTGAGATTTTTTCTCAATGCAAAAAGCGACCAAATCCACTGAGTTACAATGTAAGTCATTTTGACAAAAATACAAATTAGACAAGTCATTTATGGTATCCTAACTCAAATTTAGTATAGAATAAAATATCTTCTCTTTGACTTAAATAGTTATTTATATTTATTTTCAGCTCACAAACGCCACTAGCCTGAAAAGTGATAGGTCTGAAACCGCCGAATCTGACCAGGAACCCACTCCCAACGAGGAATCCGCCCCAATTAAATCGGAAACCGAAACGCCTGCCAAAACACCCGAGCCGAACGTTTCAGAAAAACCGGCCGACCTTCCGTCCGAGATTGATAATAATTCAACCAAAGAGGCCAACGAATCCCAAGCCGAGGAAGCCACGGAAACATTCCAGCCAGCTCAAAACTGCGAAGACAAACACCTAAACGCAGAACAACCCTCACCTTTGGTCGACTCGCAAACTTTCATCCAAACTGAGAAGAAACGATACCAGAGGTCGCCAAGAAAGGACCAAAAAATGGGTAACAGATTCTTAGCTTTCTTTCTTCCTAAAAACTCACCTTTGAGAAATGGTCAAAAAGGACTAAAACAATAACAAAAAGATATTTGACGCTTCCATAAAGAAACAAAAAGTTCACTGTTTAATGCGAAAATCGACGCGAAAATACTCTAGTCATGTTTTCTCCCTCATAGCATAACTCGTGCTATTTCGTGTAAACATGTGTACAGACATAAGACTAAAATATTCCAAACTGTCTGACAGTTGAACAAAAACGAAGTACAGGATGAGACTCTTAACAATAATAATATAGTCGGGAAGAATTGACAATGATTTTCTTTATTTTCAGCGAACGGCCGGACGGTAAAGAGTACCTCCGAAAGAAACATAGGTAACAAACTTTATATCGCATGACCGAAATTGCCCATTTCGGGCATTTACCTAAGACATGAATTAAATAGATGGATATTTAAAAATGCATGGATAAAGAATGAATGGCATGTTAAACTAAGGCTTGTGGGGTTGCTACGTGGCGGTCGGTTGAGCTATAGCGGTGTTTTTGGCCTCAGGAGGTGACAAGCGGGACGCAGCGGTGGCTCGGGCTTCGTCGGCGGATTTCGTCGCACGTGGGAAAAAAGGTCAGTTACTGAAGATGATCCTAAGCCTTTGACGCTTTGCATTACATACGGCGCGCGGCGTCAAGTTCTATAACTGTAGGTGTCTTCTATCGTATGACGTCAACCGGAGAGCCCGCCTTCCACTAAACAAGGATAATGAGCGGAAACGGAGGCATTGGACTGGGCGGACCGGGGTAGAATGGTGATGGATTTCTACCAAGCAAGTCTCAGCTTTTGCCATCCACTGCCAGAGTACTTTGCGGATCCAGCGAGGTGGAATATGAGAGCGGAGTCCATTCAAAACAAGTGTGAAACGACATGAAACAGCGGATCCATTTTTACTCGCTCAGTCCGCTCCCCTAACTCACTCGCGAAGTCCTCGTATGAGAACCGGTGTTGCTAGTCGGGCGGAGTCCAGAGTCCGCGCGGAAGCTGCTCGAATCTGCGAACACTTTCGCGACGCTTTGAACCCGTTACGTGCGCTCCGCTCACTCTTATTCAGTAGAAGCACATCTATGCGGTTCGCCATTGCGAGTTGAACGGACTCGGTACGGTGCCCGTTCCGCTTGCAGTGGAAGGCGGGCATTAACTATAGGTCAGTTGTACCAAAGAGAAATTGAAATAGAGGTGGTTGTCAAGAAAAAAATTGTAGCCACAGTAAATTTACTGCCATCTTTAGACACTTGATTAAAACTTTAAGAACGCCATTTGACTTTGATCCTTATTATTTCATTGCTATGTGTTATATTAGTTAAATATCAATAAGTTTTTGGCAAAAATTTCATTTTTGGTACAAGCTTTTATCGCTGACTGTACTTTTTTCCACAGGCAACTAATACTCATCGAGACAATTCTAAAAACCCCAAACACAATTAGGTTGCGTTGTTTTATCACGAGTTTCTATGGCTACCCCCTGTCTCCATCATCAGATCAGCTTGATGGTACCATAATATTGCATTGTCACCCGACTTACATATGTAAGCAAATTTTCAGCTTCATCGGAAACCGGGAAGTGGGTCAAATTTAACTTGCAAGATTTGTCCTATACATACTAACGGGGCAAGTTAAATAAAAGCTTGTAAAAAGTGGCGCCATCTTACCCGGCATAACCCAAATACCTTTGGCCATTGATCTATAAGATGGCGCCACTTTTTGATATTTAACAAATTATCACATATCAGTGAAAGGATAAGGATCAAAAAAATGGCGTTCTAAAAGTTTATATCATGTGTAGGTGGCAGTAAATAAACTGAAAATAAATTACTAAATACGAAATTACTGTGGCAATATAGTTTTCTTTGAAAATCTACCTGTATTTCAAATTATCTTTGGTTGTACATATTACTACTTAATTTTTTTTTTTGCTGTGTACAATTTTAGCTAACTAGATTCAGATACTGAATAATGATCCCAGACAAACTCATTGTTTAGTCTTACATTATATGATATACCATGTTTTTTTTAATAAATACGAATAAATGTAACCGCATATATTTATAAAACGAATTTTGTTTTTCAGATAACAGACAGACACCGTAAGCTTGCGGGATCCTACACAGTAACTATAAGTAGAACAGTACTGAAGACTGTTTATTTGTTTTGCTCACCTAGTTAACGTTGTACTGTTACGTTAGGAATACTTCTTGTTATATACTATGTTAAGAAATTCATTTTAAAATCAGCAGGTCCGATTTTATATAAATAACTTCGATAAATTAATAACTCTTAAATATGAAACCGCATAAAGAAGTTCGCTTTAGTTCCTGATATAAATTGTAATTTAAATTATTTCATCAGTTATAACTTCATCGGCATAGAATGTTGTAATCTCTCTAGAATATCAATTTTGTTAACTAATATTTTTATTTATAGTTCAGATTTTAGCAGTTTTTGTAGTTTTTTATTTGTAATCGAGTGATTGTATCATCTTTGTATAATTTAAGTTTTTCTTTTATAATGTTAACTAGGTAAACTAAGTCGACATTTAGAAATATCTGGGGTGAAATAAGTGCCTTAGATGTTAACCTTTTGACCAGACTGATATATAAGACATTCAATATCTAACTCATTTCGCCATAAATAAGACAAAACTTCGTGTTCGTATAGTCGTTCGATTTGTAGCTGGCCCCGAACGGCGAATCCTTTGTCTATTGTAAGTGAAATGGCACGTGCTACTTATCTGCATACAAAAAGTTTCGTTCGCTTTAACTGGTTATTGAATTACGACGCTATAGGATAGAATAACTAATGGAAAAATATGTTTCGAGGCTTTGTGTGGTCCGTCTACAGTTACTGAGTGCCGGCGAGTCGGACGCTACAGAACTAGTCTAAAAGTGTCATCGAGATGTGTAACAGGCGCGTTTTATCGGAGAGCGCACTTACACTGGTTTTTTGAGCGTTGGACTAGCTCGCGCTCAGATGCCACTTAGAATTATTTTTTGTAAGTAGCACGTGCGGTTTTACTTACAATACACAAAGGATTAGCCGTTCGGGCCAGCTATGAAACGAACGACCGGCGGCGACACGAGCACGATCGCTGAAAAATTCTAAGCGGTTGAGTTAAAAGGTTAATGATTCATCTCATGACATGCGAAATACTACCTTAAGACCATTTACGGAAGGTTTAGTTTAAGACGGTCAATGTTATTTAAATCCAGACTACTGCAGGGTTTTTCAAGTTAAGGCGCCCTGAAATAACTTAAAAAATTTCCCTTTTTATATAAATCGGTTAAACATGGCATTGAAAGAGTATTTAAAACTGCATTTTTAAGGGTTTTCAAGTAAAGGTAAGCGTAAGTGTTATAATATTAGTGATGTAAATTTGCTACAACATTTATTGGAAATGGTAAACAAAAAAAAATTGACAATCCTAAACTAAATGTTCTGATAACATTATGTATGCTGTATCCTTTCTATATATTGATAATGTCCTTACCCGTACCCCCTAGAGTTCTAGGCTCTAGCCTTAATTTCGAAATTTAGTTTTTGGTTGGTGCTACAGATTCGTGTCGCTTGCTACAATTTCTCGTTGAACGAAATCAAAGCCCCTGAATCTGTAATACAGGCATTTTCATTTAAAATTATACCTCTGCAGAATATTTAGCAGCCGACACTAACATAGTGATTTATACACTGGACGATACGGGGTCTGATATAACCCGACAGATTTTAAAGGTGTATTCTTGACCGCATTTAGAGACTAAAATGCTATACAAAGTTTTCTGAAATCGGTCTTGTTTCAGAGATAATGACAATTATTGTGATAATTGGTTTCGGTAATAACTTAGTGAAAAACGCCTTTTTGGCTGCAACGCTGCCACTATGTGACTTTGTTTAGACATACCTACTGTCTAGACATTAAAGTTTTAAAACACTCGTAATTATGATCTGTAAATTTAAAAAAAAAAAAACTTATTCGTTATAATGTTCTTTTTTTCGTCAAGATATAAAAGTAAAACAAAAATAATACCGTATTTCACCAAAACTCATATTACATTAATTGCTCCTTATGACCTCAGGAATGCGTGGTTAAAATCTGTCAGATCTTACCAGCCCACGGCGTATATAGGCTTAAATATACAATTTTAAATAAATATGCCTAGATATGCGATATATAATTATATACATCCCAATGCTAATATTATAGTAATACTTAGTCGTCACTTAGCTCTATAGTCCGCCCTTTGCATTTTAGTCCATTCCAGTCGAAACTGAAGCTAATTTGGTTCCTACCGATATCTAGTTACTTAGTTTTAGATGCATTCAATTCTTTAGAATATAATTATGAATTAATCACAAGTGTCTACAGTGCTTTTTGGACTAATACTCTTTATTTAATTAATTTTCAGTTGTGCAATCGTTTTTATTATAATTGTTATAAGAGATTATTTGAAACAAAATTTTATTTATTGATAATCGAAATTTTAATTCCAAAGATTTGGCTGTGTAGCGATGAACTATCTGATAAGAAAAGACTGACGTTAAAAATATACTTCTTTTCTTTTGTATGTTTTCATGTAAATTATGAATATTATTTAATCTTTGTAACGTTTTGTAAGGCTAACGAATATTTGGAATATTTTATGGATTGTGAACGATATTGTTATAAATATATTTCATAATGAAACATTTTGTGTTTTATTTTTATTGTATCTTACCAATAGAACGAAATGTATACTAATAGATTTTACAGTACATATGGTGTTACTTTACCGCACTAGTGCGAAAATTAGCATATTACGTTACTGTGTCGAACATTTAAAGGGCCATAATGTACTGTAAAACGTTGTACGATACATGTGCGAATAGGTAATTCCGAAATTTTTTTATTCCGAAAAGGTAAGCAGGTAGGTAGGTATATTATGAGATATATATAGGGAGCGTGCATGGACTGTAGGAGGCAGCACAGGAGCCGTCAGATTTTTGGCGCGAGGCGTAAATGTGATGTTTATTGTTCCGATGTAGCCCACAAGATGGCAGAACCTACTATGCACAAGAAACCACGTGACGTGTAAATATACATGTTTATGGTTCCGATTCAGGCCACAAGATGGCAGACCCTCCAACGCGCACGGTCCCTATAGATAAAATATTTTTCATTTTGACAATGCCCTTAAAATGTACACATTTTGACACTAGTTTGCAGATTATTATCTATTAAGCTATTATTTATTTATTTAGTAATTATATATTTAGTAACTAACAAATGAGGCTTATTAATTTGCCAACAAAAATGATGGTTAAGATTATTAACAACAAAGCCCTACCCAATAAGATTTCCTTCTCCACGTAACATAAATCTAACGACCTTCCAAATCCATTCTATATTTTAGAGCTGCAAATGAAATGCCAACTAAGCACACTAATAAAAATACAAAACAAAACCAAATACTGTTTCCGCCCGGGATCGAACCGGGGACCTTGTGCGTGTGAAGCACACGTGATAACCGCTACACTACGGAAACCATGTACGCTGTGTTGAAATTATCTGTCTAGTTCTTTAATGTGATATGAAAAATAATTAATACTTTTAAAAGTTTTACAAAAAGTAAAGTCGAGTATCGCAGAGCCGGCTAATCTTATCTGTGAATTCATCGCCAGCGTGGTTTGACAAAAATACATAATAAAAGCGTTCAATCAGCTCCGTCCACATCCAGTCTCCGAGCTTAGTCTCGCGGCTGCTCTGCCCGCGATCACACGCGGCCGCCGTACCGCCTTATTGTCGGTGTTTAGTTGTGCCATACATTCACAAATAATTGTAGTTACCTCAAATATTCCATCATGGATCCCGAAGCTTTCTTAGACCTGGCCAACCAGGTCATAAAACTGAAAATGTTCCCGTATTTTGACATCGCACATTCACTTTTATGTGCACTTTCCGTCAGAGAAGATTTGGGTGCTGGTAAGTTTCTATTTTTAAATGAACCGCCAATTTCTTAATGTTCATCGCTTCCGCATCCTTGCGCTATTTTGCCCGTAAACGTAAATTATGGGGCGAACTAAAAATAAATACTGTACCCAGCTTAAAAATAGATTGGTTCCCTGCGGATCACACTACTATACCTATGTAATGCTAACCAGGTGTCTAATTATAAAACATCACATTGTATATAATACTTTATTAAACTTTGCCGGTGAATTAGTAATTAGATTATCTAATTGCACATAAGAATCCTATTACTGCATTTGTAATCATATAAATATACGTAAGCAATCTTATCATAAAGTGTTATCTGATAAACAATCTACGTTTCATGCAAAAAAAGATAGGCAAAACAAATGCTGAAAATGTTCTATTTGTTTTGGAGAATCAAAGGTTATGATTATGATAACAAGGACCCTTGGTCCTGCAGACGTTTTGCAGCTAGCAAAGGGTCTAGGTTATGTCAGTATATTCGTATAGATGGCGTTAAAATAATTTATTCAAGCAATGTTCATTTTTTGTTAACTTTTTCTAACAATTCCTGATAATTTTTCCTAATGAAGGCTAATTAATTCTATTCATAAAAAAGCTATTTAAATAAAAAAAGGCAAATTCAGCCGGGCTCGTCCGGGATTTGAACCCGGGACCTCTCGCACCCGAAGCGAGAATCATACCCCTAGACCAACGAGCCATACGTACCGAGTGCGAAATTACTCAATCAAATCTACAACTTGCTACGTCATCAGTCAATTGCTGGAAATTATTTATGCGGATGTATTCCTAGCTTTTCGGTTTGATACGATGATGTTGTTGATGTTGTGTTTTGTGCAAGTAGGATATTTTTACTATGCTTGCACAAATATGTGTATTATGTATATGTATGTATGTTAGTCTTAAGGTATTTGTAATATGGGCCTTGTTGCCTGAATCAAATTTTACATAAATTAATATCTTGAAATGCAAGCATGCGAAAACAATGCTCATGTGCTTAAGTTATGAATTGGCCAAACGTATAAAGCTTTATATACATATAAATAAATGATTAGCTATATTGGCATTTTAGCCGGTCATGTTATTGCATAAACATGATATTGAGGTTTCTAATATCATTTATTTCTAAACTTAATAGTTTTCGCGAGAGACACTTCCAAAGTGGTAAAATGTGTGTCCCCCCCCCCCCCCCCCGCCCTGTAACTTCTAAAATAACAGAATGATGAAACTAAAAAAAAAAAAATATTCACACATAGACATTACTGAAACACGACTCAAACACTGGAGCGACGTGCGAATCGGATCCAGTGTGATAAGAGCCTAATATCTATGCTCCAATAGGGTGGTTAACATTAAAATGGATCGCCCCCGATCCTCACTTGTGCATTAGGGTGGAACTAAAATACAGGGTGTTGATTCGAGCCCGCGCCCTTTTCAGGGTTCCGTAGTCAACTAGGAACCCTTACAGTATCGCCATGTCCGTCTGTCTGTCCGTCCGCGTCTTTGCTCCATGATCTTGAGTGCTAGAAAGCTTCAATTAGGGATACATATAAATCATGCATGAAGACGGACGAACGGTAAAACAAAACCTACCTCCTATGCAAAATGTTTACTTATTTTATTTATGTTTAACTTAAAACGAATGATGTGGGGTATCGTTGGATAGGTATTTCAAAACGGATACGGCTCTCCATCGATCATTTTTTGATAAATTGAGAAATTACGAAAATAGTCGCTCCGAAAATAATATATGTGTCCCCCTTCCTTTAACTTTTTGAAAAAAATATAAAAATAAATCGTAAAATAAAAGCTTATTAAAATACTTTCAATGAAAACTACAGCGAACATGATGATCGGTTCAGCCATTTTTGAGTGATTACAAAAAAAAACCTTCTCTTCTACGCTGCGCTGGGAACGTACATAATACTTACTAAATGGCCCCCGTATAGCATATTCTACCAGAATGGTAACTACGGAAGCACCGAACCCTACACTAAGCATGGCCCGACATGCTCTTGGTCGATTTTTATCAGTAAAAGCAGTCATATAATAAGAATCGTTGTCCGAAATAGTCAACATAGAAAGTAGCGATCAGACAACGCTGTATCTATCTACCATACCATTATGTCTCTATTTATGATTTTCTTGCTCAAACAGCTAATGCTGAAGAATGCTGTTTGTGGACTTCACAAAGGCCTATGACAGAATAGACAGGGGCACCTTGTACTCCATTCTTGCAAATTTCAACATCCCCAAAAAACTAGTAGCCATAATCACCACAGCAACGAGGGAAAGCAGGTTGCGAGTTAAAGTTGGCGGCGAGCTGTCAGAGGAATTCACGGTGATTACCGGTCTAAAGCACGGGGATGCTCTATCAGTATCACCTGTGCTCTTCAACCTAGCTCTTGAACATGTTGTCCGAAAAGAACTAGAATTGGACATAGGAGTTGAGTTGAACGGCAAGCACAAGGTGGTAAAATACGCCGACGACCTAGCTTTATTAGGGGAAAGCCGTGAACAAGTGGCGGAAGCAGCTAGTGTCCTGGAGCGGGAGGCTTCTATGATAGGTCTCAGGATCAACCAGTCGAAAACTGAATACCTCCACATGAAACGGTACAAAAACACACGTGTAAAGCGTGACAGTCTTCATGTTGGAGGCACCGTTTATCGTGGAGTTGACAAATTTCGGTACCTCGGATGCACGATTACCGACACAAACACCAGAGAGGAGGAGATCAACATACGCATCCAAAGCGCCCTGCGATGCAGCACAGCCCTCCATAAGGTGTTGGCGTCCAAACTTCTCAGCAGAAATACTGGTTACGGGTATATAAAACTATAATAAGACCAATCCTTATGTATGGCTGCGAGGCTTGGACACTAACACTGAAAGAAGAGAGTCAGCTCCTGGTAGCAGAAAGAAAGGTGTTACGGAAGATCCTGGGACCTATCAAGAGAGATGACGGCACCTGGAGGATCCGTAAGAATGCCGAAATCGAGGAGTTAGTGGCCGAACCCAATATCATCGGTGAAACAAAATGCCACAGACTTCGCTGGTTTGACCATTTACTGAGGAGCTTATCTGGGACGACCGACTGGTCGCCGTCCAGTGGGTCGGCCCAAATACCGCTGGAGCGACAGTGTACAGGCGGATCTGTGCCAACTCAAAGCCGATACCTGGCCGGAAGTGGCACAGGATCGGGACAGGTGGCGTTCTCTCGTTTTGGAGGCCAAGACCCTCTTTGGATCACTGCGCCACAATAGTTAGTTAGTTACTGAATACTATAGGTGTTCATCATATGGGTTTAAAGTGTCCCCTGACCCCCTCTTCAATATCGGCCTTAAGTCTACCACCACTATGAACGGAAGAAATATTATTAGAAACCATTTGCAAGAAGAGGCAAAAGCCGCAGTGGAAGCTGTTTTTGGCGGCTATGATGATGGCGACAAACCTTCAAAAACTTTAAATAAATACCTATTGTCTGCTTCAGGCGCACAGGCGTTCTCGCGCAAGCACCCGCTGGCTTGCTGGCTCTCCACCATGCTCGTGATCTTCGCGGGCGGTATGGTCGTCAACGGTCTCCTGGGAGAGCCCATCCTCGCGCCGCTCAAGAACACACCACAACTTGTCATCGGCACAGTCACATGGTAAGTTTCTACCAAGCGAGAGATATTCAGGGGGACTCTTCGATGAGTTCATCCAATAAACTTGTGATTTTTGGTCGTCAACGGCCTTCTCGGCGAGCCCATCCTTGCGCCGCTCAAGAATACGCCACAACTCGTTATTGGCTCTGTAACTTGGTACGACTAGGACTCCAGGCGATCTTCAGAAGTGAAGGAACTTTTCAATGAGCTTATTATCACACCGCTAAAAAACACGCCGCAACTCGTCATTGGCACCGTAACTTGGTAAGTTTCCAAGTAATGATCTTCGATGGTTAGAGGACTCTTCAGTTAAAACGGTTAGAAGAATACGTCGCAATTTGTCATCGGCACAGTATCGGTAAGCTTCCATCATGTAATCCTTATTGGTTAATGAACTCTTGTGTGAGTCCATCCTCGCGCTGCAATAATTCCTCATTCGTACCGTAACTTGGTAGTTTGTACATACTAGCTAACTCTACCATAGCGGATCGTTGAGTCGTCGACTCATATGGTTACCCAAATATTACCCAAACCATAGATGCCGCGATCCACAAGAAGAGTCGTGGTCGTGCTGCTCTGCGAAACTACGGTGCTGAGTGCAGCGCTTTTAGCGTCATTCCACCTCATATGAACTGTTTCCGATCAGTCCCTTTTAATTTACGTTGACTTGGTACTCACTGTTAACGGTCTTGCGACTGCCAATCCAATTGAGAGCAGGCCACGTGACATGGAGTTTAACCTTGGCGGATATTGGTATCCGCAAGCTTTGCAATTTCTTACGCAACTGGTGTTTCTGTTTGCTAAAGTTATTTAATTTGTTCGCTACAAAGTCTGACTTGCTCATTCCTACATTTTCAGGTACATTGTATTCTACACACCATTCGACGTCGGTTACAAAGTGGCAAAGTTCCTGCCCGTAAAGATCGTCGCGTCTGCCATGAAGGAGATCTACCGTGCCAAGAAAGTGTACGATGGAGTCAGCCACGCCGGCAAATTGTATCCTAACGCTTACATCATTATGATCATTATTGGTGAGTGGAATCATAAGTCAGATTTTGCTTAAAGCGCAATTGAAGAGTTATGCATGGAGTTTTTCAGAGGAGGGATAAAGTCCGAAGCGTATTAATTCGCCAGATAACCAAACAAATGACCGACACCGATAAGTCGATAACTCAAAGTTAGCTAGGTAAAGATAAATATAAACTACAGGCTTCTTGACAAACGTAGTGTGTTGGTCGCCCTCCGACCTGATGGAACAATGTGAGTACCAGAAGTAACTTATTGGTCTACGTCATACCAGACGTGGGAGGAAATCTATACTATATTTATCAAGAAGTATTGAAAGCCGAGAACAATTTCATAAACAACATTGTCCACCAATTTGGTGCACGTAATAACTGTTTCCTCAAAGCCAAACATATTTATGGCTATGTATGACCTGGAAGACCTAAACATCGGTGCATAATACCGAACATTTTTATTTATTTTTCATTTATCATACCTACATCTACACCGCCTACACGCATTTTACAGGTACCCTGAAGGGCAACGGAGCAGGCTTCACCAAGCTGGTGGAGAGGCTGATCCGCGGAGCCTGGACCCCAACTGCTATGGAAACCATGCAACCTAGCTTGTAAGTACTTGTTGTAGATTGTATCAAAAACACTGAATAAGCGGTATTCAAGGAATTGATTTTAGTCACCAAATAAAAAAAAGTTGATGAGTTACCTCGATTGTTATTATATCAGGATAATATCAGAACTTCTAATTCAGATACAGAAAACATTTTTTCAAAATGGTTTTGACCAAAGGCCTCTATATAGACTACCACCTATATGATTTGTGATTCTCTTCGTTTGTGGTGCTTATACCTGCTTTAGGCCAAGAGGTAGGGCAAAATAGATGATTATATATAATAACATATATAGAACTGCTGAAAATGCTAAACTTTGACAGTAGTTTAGCATTTTAGTTACATGTCCAGCAGTAGATTTCCTATTTCAAATTTGATGAAAAAAACATATAAACCAAAAGTATCATAACGATTTAATTTTATGCAAAGAAGATGAACGCGGATTTAATATTTTTGAAATCACTTTTTCTAAATATCGACCTGCGCTGTGTTACACTCTTCCAACCTATTACGAAATTAATATAAAGCCGTTGGTTTATACACTCACGCAACTACAACATCGCACTACGCGTTTAAAAAAATAATTTTATTCGGAATTGGAAATCGGCTGCTGAACACTCTTTTAATTTATTATAAAGTAACTAAAATACATATGTGTAAACTTTCCAGCTACACGAAGGCCTCTCTAGTGGCGTCGGTGATCTTCGTACTGGACAAAAAGACCGACCTTATCTCCGCGCCGCATGCTCTTGTTTACTTCGGCATCGTCATATTCTTCGTCTACTTTAAGGTAAAGCGCCTACACACTTTATAGGTATGATACACTCGCTTTCGTACATCATCACATTTCATTGTCAGTGATATAGCAGAAATAAACAGTGTAGATAGTACAGAGCCTTGCGGTACGCCATTTTTTATTCATGTATTCCATGATAAGTAAAGTAGTTGTCGTCGTTTACTGTCACCCTTATATGACTGCATGGCTAATAAACAACAAACTATTTGCACGAATACGTATTCATTCTGAAAGAAGCAGCCTGAGTAAACCACAGTGTAATACTCAATCACACGTCTTTGCTATGTCCATACTGAACCAGTATTTTTTTTTCTCTTTATTTTGGCACAAACAGTCATTACAGAAGAGTTACATTTGTCTTATATTACATATAATATTGACAATACAGTGCCGAAAACGTTATAGATTATAGTTATTAATTTTGTTGCAATGGACCTGAACTAACTTAACTATAAGAAGAAGATGAAATTGAAAGAAGGGAAACGTTCAAGCGCTGACCACTGTCCCAGTAAATGGCACCATTAAACATAATTCATTAACAGTATAAGTGACAGTGACATGCCAAGTACTAGGACGTTCACCCTCGTAATTGTTTACTACCTACTTAATATCTAAGAGTGTTATCGGTACATTATACATTATTATTTTATCATTCGTGACTTGTGAATTTTTTTTTTTCAATCCTGTAAGAGTGGTATTAAAAAGGTCTATTTCGTTGAATTCTCTGTTGTAAAGATACATAGTACGGGGAATAAAACTGTTTCTAGTGTAGTTCTTTCGACGGATGGGTGGTACGAACATATGAAGGTTACGGTTGGGGCGAGCGGGAAGTCTGGCTTTAGTGATGAAGTTTAGTTTTGAGAGTAATAATGGGCAATCAACTTCGTTATTGTAGTATAAAGTATATATGACCACCGAGTAAAGTAGTTCTCATCATTTCCATATACAGCTTTTGCCATGACATTTGTCAAAGCTGGGCGGTCGTTTTAAGTTCGCCTAAATGTGTACAAACACATTCACTGTATTTTTTCTGTGTTATGTACTTGTTTTGTGCAATAAAGTGTTTCACTATCACTACTACTACTACTAAAATATGACCAATGAATATACTGTGATAAATGATCTAGGGAAGGGGTCTCTAAACTACGTCTCGCGAATAGATTTCCATACAATCCAACTTTCATAAAGTAAGCGGAGTCATATTCGTGGCCGTCGGTTCAAAAAGTTAGACGACCCCTGAGCTAAAGCTCATACAGAGTAAAGAGAGAGAGAGAGAGAGAAACTTCTTATTTTTCATATTATATTATTTTTCCAGCTATCCTCAATCCTGCTGGGCATCCACGATCCGTTCGTGCCGTTCGAGAACCTGTTCAGTGCGCTGTTCCTGGGCGGCATCTGGGACTCTCTGGCCAAGCTGCTCGGCAAGGGTCAGCCTAAAGAGGAGAGCAAGGACGTTAAGAAGACTAATTGATGCGACACGTGAGTTATCAAAGTTATTTGATGCTGATTGTCAGACAAACTGGCGGCTTTTTTCCGGCAGTTGAACGTAAGCATGTCTTCACAAACAGTACCCCTAGTGTAAATAAATTCGATTTCGAAACGTGACGTACGCGTTTGCGTTTAGTCTCATTTTGTATGTGATTTAGAAAGAGCGCGCCAAGCGGGACGTTTTGGAAACTCAAAATCCTATACAAAATGAGACTTGACGCAAACGCGTTCGTCACGTTATGATGTCGATTAAATTTACACTAGGGGTACTGATCCCTTTGTTTGACATAATTATTGACAGTCAAAATGTAATAATTGTCAGATTATTATTAGCCATAATTCTGAAACCACTTCTCAGTATTTTCGTAAGGTATCCTATAGATAGGTTAGGTTAGGTTTGTTTTATGGGGATCCTGAAAAGTTAAGCGTTTCTGAGAAAAACAAATTATGACGAACGAAAATGTGGACAAACAATACATTACGATTTATAACTTTATGGGAAACAATAGAGTAAATAAGCGGGTTCGCACAGAATGAGCCGCCTAATGAGAATTACCGAGGCATCGTGACTGCGTTTGCCTCGCGAAGGCGACTCTTTAGTCTTTACCAACTGAACTGCGTCGCGCGGTAATCCTCGAGAGGCAGCTCGTTCTGTGAGGAGCGTATATTCGTGTTAGAGAATATTCTCGTGCATAATGTGGTTGAGAGTAGTTTCTTATGATTAGAACTCACAATATAATATAAATATGGCATAATTTGCTAAAACCTATAGGTAAAAATAAGCAAAAGTATTTGTAACATCACCATCATGTTTTATATCTTTTCTTATTCAAATAAGTTGTAACTCGATTGCATTTTTTTCAGGTCACAATATACTACGCCACGTTATCAACTGACACCGACAATGTAATTAACGGTCGCAAAGATACTTTAGTATCAAATAAAAAATATAAAATCGTAAAAAAATAGAAAAAAACCTTTAAATCCTAAAAAAATGGCACAACGACCAAAGTTTTTTTATTTGATTTGCTGTTTGACTAGTCATTTAAGCTTAATTTAAATACCTACATAGGTATGTAAGTAGTATTGTTTGGAAGTATTCCTATTTCCTATGAATTGCCAAAAATAGATTACATAAAGATTACTTATATTGTGCTGTGACTCATGGATGACCGAAAGGCACCTAAAGTATGTTACGTTTTTAAGCAAAACGTTGTGCATAAGGACAATTTTTGATTGCATCATTATTGCAATATAGCCTTAATGACAACCGACAATAAGTTACTTATTGCTTAGAAACGCAAAATATGTTTTTTTGACAAATCATAAGCACGAATGCGCGAGGCCCACTTGGTGGCCGAACGTTCTACAAAAAACTGAAAAAATATGTGAATATGTTTGCGTGTTTGTGAAATGAATAATTGACACATTTACCACTTACATTGCTAGCTTAGAAAAATACAAAGTGGACTACCTACCTATAGAAAATACATTCTAGCAATGTAAGGGTCACGTGATGTAATGACTATTTTAAGTTAAGTATGCGTCCGTATGAAAAAAAAAAAACAAAACATGATCGAGCATTGTAATTATTAACTGTAATTATTATTTTAGTTTAGAATCGAACGATACAGAGACCGACTTCCCTTTCAACAAAATTGAAAAATAGTTACATAGAGCACACAAAATAAACAGTATTGAAGATATTAATTTTAAATAGAATTTATTATTGATAATCAAATTAGTTATTACTTACGTATTTGTAACATGAAATGCCTGATCGAGCCGCAGGGTGCAAGCGGCGAGAGACACGCGTTTCGTTAGAATTGGCATAATTTAAATAACGTTTGTTATGAAAATATGAAAGGAAGTATTAAA
Source organism: Cydia pomonella (assembly GCF_033807575.1). Lineage (NCBI taxonomy): Eukaryota > Metazoa > Arthropoda > Insecta > Lepidoptera > Tortricidae > Cydia > Cydia pomonella. The sequence continues at coordinate 6,969,076 of NC_084720.1, forward strand.
TTGTTTTATTAATTTGATTGTTTTATTTGAATCATTTTACTCCTACATTTTATAGTTTTTCCAAGTTAACTCTAGATCGACTTGGCAGAGACAAAGTGTGCCAGCGCCACTATTCACATATTTTCATAAAAAATTACGTTTAGGTATGGTGTTCAACCTCCACACTTCCAGACTCGTCTCTTGCCAAATCGGTAGACTCAGCATAGACGGACTCACGAACGTTTACTTACTACAGAAAAAATATTTTTCCTACTCCTCTACTGTTATCTGTCATTTATGCATTCATTAACACGAATATAAGAACATACATAAAAGGTTTCAAGAAAAGTCTATATTGTCTATTCCTTATAAAAGCTCTTGTGCTTTTAATCGCTATAACGTTACTGCGATTAATGGCTACCAACCTAACAAAACCAAAACGAATACAGTTTTAAACTAAGTGCATTGCTGCCAACTTACAAAATATTCATTTAGTTGCATAGTAAAAATAATTACTTCAAAAGTCAGAAGCACGCATGTGACACCCGTAATATAGCAACACCCATAGACTACGAAGACCGCTTAGCGTTGCTTGTTAGTCTCCGTAGGCTACGGTGGCCAAAATTGAGAAAAAACTGTCCAAAAATTTAATTTAGCAAGTAGCAAGTACCAGGGCCTCATGAGTTACGAGGTGTCGCTGACCGGCCGGCCGCGGCCCGGGGCGGGCCGGGCGCGTAACAAGGTATGCTCGCGCGTCTTGGCTATATAATTTTGCTTTGTTTACCTAAATTAAGATTTATTTTTGTTGACTCGTAGGAAAAATATTGTATGCAACGTTGTATAAGTAGGTCAAAAAATGCTCGTGGCATATTCCTTTACAATGTTCGCCTACGCCTTCGGCTCCGGCTCACATTGTAACTCACGCCACTCGCCTTTTTTGACCCTTCTTATACAACTGTTGCATAAAATACTATAACCTTTTCGCCGTCATTGACTTAATATAAAGTCAGTACATTTCGTGCCCCACACGCCACGACTTCATATAAGTCGTGGTTTTGATCAGGTATTTTATTTATTCGATTTTATTCACAAATAAGCTTACAGTCTAATAAACCAAGGCGCTTATAAGTAATGATATTATAATTATTGTACATGCTATGTCACACTTACACTATGAAAATTACATTTCAACCTTACAAAAACAAAAAGCAAATTCGATTATATAATATTAAGTATGTCAATAAAGTAAATAAATATGGATGATAATCAATTAAATTAAGTTAAATTCAAAAATTCATAAATGCCTTTAATAATTTGGTAAGAGGCATGATAAAAAATGTCAACGTCAGGTAATCGCATAGACATATCATTCAACAGAGCGATAGCTCTTGCAGAGGGAGCGTTTGCGGCCCAGCGCGTGCGCCTCGCCGGGCACGCGAACAGGCGCCGGCGCCGCCGCGACACCACCGCTCCGCCCTCCCCCGCCGCGGGGCAACGGCGAGGGGGCGGCACAGACAAACCTATTCTTGACAATGCAGATGGATTCGCGACTTGGTTGCGTAGTAGCTTATAGTAATGCACCATCAGTAACAATTTCCGCCGCAACTCTAATGTATCCATCCCAACCATACCACTGACAAACAATGACGGATACAAATAAGGATAATATCCTAACTTTTTCCTATAAAGAAATCGGGCAAATTTCCTCTGGATTCTTTCTACCATGAGGGTATACTTGCTTTCGTGCGGATCCCAGACACAAGCTCCAAATTCAAGTTTGCTGCGAACATAGGCGTTGTATAGCAGCTGCAAAACTCGAGTGTCACTAAACTGGCTCGATACCCTCATGATAAACCCCAGGACCTTATTCGCCTGCTTACAGATATTGGTAATGTGCGTCCTAAAGTCAAGTCTTGAGTCCAAGGTCAGTCCCAGGTCAGTTACCTCATCAACGCGATCTATCACTGCGTCTTTAATGTGATATTGTTTGATGTGAGGTGACCGAATTCTAGAGAACGTAATAACTTTACATTTAGAGGTGTTAAAATGCAGTTTATTATTCTCACTCCACTCGGTCACCGCGTCGATGTCCCTCTGGAGATCATCCAAACCAGACTTATCCCGGGTTCCCAGAAACAGCTTCAAGTCATCAGCGAACAACAAACAGCCAGCAGTATGTACCACCCTTGGTAAGTCATTTATCATTATCGTAAATAATGTTGGGCCGAGAGTGCTGCCCTGACTTACGCCGGACCGAGTGAAAAAAGGCCTTGAACTATATCCACCCCACTCTACATACTGGTTTCTGTCACGCAGGTAACTAGATAGAAAGTTCAGTAGGTGCGGTGTAAAACTCAAGGCACTACATTTTTGAAGCAGGATGTCATTGTCTACCAGGTCAAATGCCTTTCTGAAGTCAAAATAGGCCGCATCAACCTGCCGACCCGCATCTAGCTCATCTCTGACATGGTCTACAAAGTTGACATGATTAGTGACAGTAGACCGAGCACGACGAAATCCGTGCTGACTGTCACTTAACCAACATTGTATCTGCTGGCTGATGCGACTTTCTATTATTGACTCAAATAACTTGGCAAAACTTGGCAGCACAGCTATAGGCCTGAAATTGGACACATCACGACCGGTGCCACTCTTAGGAACAGGAGTCACCCTAGAAACCTTCCAACAGGCTGGATACTGCCCACTTTTCAGACTTAAGTTAAAAATGTGTAAAAGTGCAGTCTCAAATACTGAAATACAGTCTTTTACCAGAAAAGATGGTATATCATCAGGTCCAGCAGAAGCTCGCGCTTTTAAATTTTTTGCTGCTTTACGAAGGTCTGCAGCATCTATTTTGTCCACTGCCACTCGCGCAGCACTAACTGGAAAGCCGGCACAATTTTGCACCGCCAACTCAGCATTCAAGAGTGGAACGTCCCCCTGGAATACTGAGGCGAAGTAATCAGCAAAAGAGTCTGTCGCTTCTTGCCCCGTCACAGTCTTCCCTTTGTACAGAAACTCGGTGTCACATCGTCTATCTTTCCTTTTACTGTCAACAAATTTCCAAAACTTACTAGGATCGTCAGTAATGTTTCTCTCGACACCGCGTATGTAATGTCGGAACGCACTAGCAATTAAAGTCTTTACATGCGTTCTATAATATCTAAACATTTCCAGATTAAAAAGCTCTCCTTTCTCTCTGTACCTTTTTAAGTGAAAATACTTCAACTTGATATTTTTTATTATATCTGCAGTAAACCAGGTAGGGTAACAGTATCGATTTCCAGATGCAGGTTTTTTGAGGGGAACATTACTGTCGATACAATTTTTCAATTTGGCGTAAAATAAGTCAGCGGCAGTGCCAGAACAGTTGTCATTGAGCACATCACTCCAATCAATATCTGATATAGCGCTATAAAGAACTCCAAGGTCAGCCTTACGAAAGTTCCATTTAGGACCCAAAACAGGCGGGCGAGACTGTAAATTCGGGGAACGCATACCAACACGTTGCAACTTTACCAATACCTCAAGGGGCGGGTCGTACGTATCAGCCGGTACAAACGCATCGACTTCACCGCAAACGCTCACTCTCTCAGTCTCTGGGGTAAAGCCGCTCAAAACCAGGTCTAGTATACCATCATGCTCATTACACACATTATTATGCTGATACAGCTGACAAAATTCCATAAAACATTTAAAATTATTCTGGACATTTACACTACACAAATTCAAATTAAAATCACCTAAAATAATAATTTCATGGTCAGGGACTTTACAAATTACATTTTCTAAACACGTCAAAACTTTCAAATATTGGTCATCTCTATAACTAGGCGGGAGGTAAACCACGCAGCATACAAATTTTACCGCTTTACCCACAACTAAAGCAGAAACTAGCTCCATATCATCACTCATTCCATCGATATTAGACAGAAGCCGCACAGATAAACTTTTGTGCACAGCGAGCAACACACCACCCCAGCCCACATCACCAAGACGATCTTTTCTTAACACTATGTAATCTTTGGAGAATAGCTCTGCATCCTTCACCGAACTGGTAAGGAATGTCTCGGTTAGTGCCACGACGTTGTATGAGCTCAGAAGCATGTTAGTATGGAAGACATCAGTTTTCGACCTCAATCCTCGTACGTTCTGATAGTAGATGCTAATACTCTGCATTGATTTACTTCTCGCTTTTTTTACTTTGGCGACGAAAATTCTGTCGCCATGGCTTGATACATATGTCTTTAGCCCAGTTTTCTTCAGCCATGACGTTTTCAAACAGTCTTTCCGGCACGCCAAGTTTAAATGAAGCATAGTTCCCACGGGCCTTCAGTTCTTCCACTGTGCAACCATCATCTCCGCATACCATATTCAGATGCTGCAACACTTGCTCCTTAGTAGTACCCTGCTTTACATAGCATAAGTGCATATACCTTAATCTCTCTGCTGCTTCTATTGGAGTTACACCGTACTTCCATTGGAGTACAAAGTACGTATGTATACGTGCACTTTTTGACGTGGCGTAGATGAAACTTTATTAATTCATCGACGTGACGGCAAAAAGGTTCAGCCAGCAGCATTTTTGCAAATCGTAGCGCTTCTGGAGATATTTTTGAACAACAGCTTTTGACATAAAAGTAAATTTGGTTCTAAAAATGCGTAATGTTATTTCTGATAGAACTCATCGATTCCTTTTTTTTTTGTTGAAAATAACAATGGTATCCGCGATTCCGGAAGGCCTACCGCGAAAATCGAAGTTTGTCAATTGCGGGCATTTTTCTCTGTTACGTCTTAGTGAGAGTAAAAGAGAAAGATCCCCGCAATTTGCGAATTTCGATTTTCCCGGTAGGCCCCCGGGCACGTACGGCCGTCCGGTAAGTGCTCAGCGAGCTGCGTTCGGAAAAGGACCCACACACTGAACCTTAACAGGAGTTAATCCCCCCTATAGGAACCCTACTGCTATCAAAATTCACGATTTCTAATGCCTCTGTCTGGGCTGTCCTCGGTACTAAATTAATGAGTATATGTGTGGGTCATGCACATACATACAAAAGAAATATCTTCTATTTAGCGAAAGTAGCATACTGGAACCTTTTTTCTGGTTGTTACGTATAATCCTCACAACTCTAAATATTTATATGAGCAGTATTAGTCACAGCCCTGGATGGAGCCCTTAAATAAGAATATGTCTGCTCTTATCCGTCAGGAAAGTCAGATTTTACGTTTAGAAGTCTTAATAGCTGTAGGTGACCGATTTTATACGTAAACTTAGAGCTAAATTGGAAAAATAGCGCGAGGAACGCGGTGTAGCTAGGGTTTGCAATCCGGATCCGAAATGTATTAAATTATCCGGATCTGTATCCGGATACCCGGATTTTCCCATACATTACAGATCCATCGTGCAAACCCTAGGTGTTGCTCGTCTTGATTATTTTACTAGTCTCTGGTATAAGCTTAAAAATACTGGGGATTTGGGTACTAAGCCAATTAATTAAGCTAATAACTAATCTAACGAAATAAATAACTGCCAAACTTAACTTTTGCAAATCAATTCAACTGTCTAACCCCTCGCGAACTTCATGGTTGTCGGGTCTGTTTTAGACCACGCATTATAATAGGTCAAAGATTTTCGGTCAACTGAGGTCCCAGCGGCAGATAGTCGAAAGTGAAGATAGTCTAGCAGGCAAGGCCGTAACGGGACTCTGGCCCAAACTAGCCCATCCGTCCAAGTTATGTGGTTACGGTATTCTGCTGCCAACTGCGTTCGCTAGAGCTTTACTGCCTTGAAATAAGGTAGGTTATTGAATGACGAGGAGATGAGTTAATGTGGTGGGTTTGTAGCTTCAATGGCGGCGAGGTCACTGCCGGAGACTGGACTCGGCTGCTGTCACACCGAAGCGAATGCGAGCTTATGTTGTTCATGTGCTGATATTCGCATTTATTTTATGGGGAAGAGTTCAGATTTTACTTGTGTAACCGTTATAGCCGATCTCCTCGATAGCGTGTAGCTGGGGAGCCGGCGATGCTAAATGTGTAGTTACTCGAGCGTCGTAGAGACCTATTGGATTCGAAAAATAAATCGGTAACTAGATTATGGATTTGGTCTTTTATTCCAATTTCATGCTTTAATTTTTCTATAAATTAATCTGACAATTATTTGTACAAATTTCCTTAATCTGACGATCACAATTACGGCGCCCGATTTTCACATTGTACCTAACCGTCAGGTTAAGAAAGTGCGTACAAATAATAGTCGGATTGAGTAATAGCATAATTATGTAGCATTCATTTGGACTGAAGTGACGAGATTCACAGTCTGCTTTGCAATCGATTTGTTGTACCCCCCACCAACCAACGGATCAACATAGATGGCTAAAAGTGGTTAAGGGGGTTAAGGGAGACTCCACGGTGTAGCAGGATATCACGCATATCTGACGTGCTCGAGTAACTACATGAATCCCTTCTTGGGCTACAACCAGTGGTGTAGTAATAACTTAATGCAGGAAACGTGTCATTCGTTACGGAGCGTAGGGACAATACATATAAAGATCAGTTAGTGAAAATTATTTACTTTGTAATAGTTGTTGTTAATATTTGGTAAGTAACTTTGAACTTCAACGAACCTGCAATCGATATAATCCAATCCTGCTTATCACCTCTTCTGCCAATCTATGGGCTTTTTTGTACAATCATCAGAAAAGTATAAGATAAGTGGGCTAGGTGTCTAATATGATCTAAACATACCTTCATTAAGAGAATGTGAAGATTTGTAACACGCTCCGCTTAGTTATTAGCTACTTCTGGAGGCCTACCGCGAAAATCTAAATTCGCAAATTGCGGGGATTTTACTCTCACTAAGACGTAATTAGAGTGACAGAGAAAAATGCCCGCAATTGACGAACTTCGATTTTCGCGGTTATAGCCCTGCTGCCCTATGTGAGGAATATCTACGTAAGAGAATATCTCATTAAGATTCACATCACGTGTGAATGAGGACCAGGTTTGCAATGAACAGTGACGTGTGCGCTGGCGCGTTAGATGCGCGTGCGCGTGCTGCCGGCGCGAACGCGTTCCATTTTCAAAAAATTACTTTTAAACCGTTTTTGTAACGTGCCAGTGCGTGCAGTGAAGTATAGTTGATGGGAATCAGGAATAGACGTAAGTACATAATTTTCGTGTTATTGTAGGTGGCTGGGTAAAGATTTTCGTAGAATTTTTTCTTGATACACGTAACTATTAAGTTATGACTTCATTATTCTTGGAAAACTCTTAGTTGTTTTTTTTATTCGAAATCTAGCTATGACTACTGGTGTTTTAAATAACTGAGCTGTGGCACAGTTATAACTAATGTCTGGGTACCTACTAGTATTAAAGTAAGTTTCAGAAAGCCGAAGAATATATTTTTGTTAGAAGCTAACAGATCTTAATTGTTAAATTTCTTGACAATTAGTCGGGCGCATTAAGGTCGTAGCTTCGAAAACGGAGTAATTTTGAATATCGCTATATGGAATATATTTTCATGGCATCTTGCTAACTGACTGTTGCTACAGTAGAAAGTGCTTCTTGTTTAACAGATATCACCAATTTTCAAAATATTTGCGCTTTCCAAGTTACCTCAATGCACCTTATATATAAAACGGTTAATAATAAAATACTAGCTAAGGTATCTGAGATGGAACCATTTTATTTATTTGCCTCATCTCCGGTAGCCATTCCGCATAACAAATTACTTAAACCGGTCGTTTCTCAGTACACATGAATCATTCATTCATTACGAGATCATCCTGTGTTCATCTGCTTTTAATATAATGGCTGGCTGTTTAATCAAATGTCAGTCATTAGAATGAGATGAGAATGTGTGCAATTTTTAGTGCTCCGTACTCCGTACCAAACTTTGTTCACGGAGAACTTATGGAATCAGGATCACTTCGATCTTGAAAATCAGTTAAATATGTATATACATATTTTTTTCTATGTAGAGTTGATTTTTTCTCGGTAGATGACACTGTTATCAAAATTGAATCGCGCTATCAGATATATATCGTATTTTATCCTTGTATAGGATGCCTACAAGTACAAGATAGCCTAGATTTTTTAAATAGAATTTTTGTTAATACTAATGCGGTTGAATTTAGGTATTCCAAAATAAGTTCCGTCACCTGGGTAATTTCCAAATACTAAAATGCCTCTGAACAGCTCTTAGCTAGGAAATCAGGAGGGTGGTAGTGTTGCCAGAGTATAAAATGTTTCTTTTTAGGGTTCTGTACCCAAAGGGTAAAACGGGACCCTATTACTAAGACTCCGCTGTCCGTCCGTTTGTCCGTCTGTCACCAGGCTGTATCTCATGAACCGTGATAGTTAGACAGTTGAAATTTTCACAGATGATGTATTTCTGTTGCCGCTATAACAACAAATACTAAAAACAAAATAAAATAAATATTTAAGAGGGCTCCCATACAACAAACGCGATTTTTTTGCCGTTTTTATAGATAATGGTACATGCGCGAGTCCGACTCGCACTTGGCCGGTTTTTTATCAGGGACCGGCCCGCTATCCCTTATAAGGGGTTTTGTAAGGGTTTTGCATAAGGCTTAACTCACCATACCCTTTGCCCGGCGAAACCCTTTCATTTTGCTTTTAAAGCCCTTATATTAAAGCTAACCCTTTTGAGGTATCGGTATCCTAATACCCTTACAAAACCCTTATCATCCGCTCACCAATACCTTGCATATCGCTTATAAGGCTTAGCCTTATAAAGGGCTTCCCTTTCAGCATATAAGCGTGCTAATTTAAATCATCTACCTTGTTCATAAAGCACACATTACTGTAAATCCAATAGTAAGCGATCGTTGTTGGCGGCGGTGTTCTTTGATGTTCGCGCGCTTCCGAATGATCGAAGCCGCTGTAGATTAAATACGGTTCAATTTTCAATGGCAAAGAGTTGTGATTGTCTGTTGCTTTGCGCGGATCGAGCGCATCGTCACGGCGCTATTTTCTTCAGTCTTAGACACGTGCCAATGTTATCATTAGCTCCCGTTGCAAATAATATACTTACTCGCAAGGCTCCGAAACCGGTTAAATTTCATACCATTATCATGTACTTGGCGCGAAACCTTAAAATTTCAGTTTGGTTCGAAAAACCGTTATTTTTAAACCGGTTATTTAGAGAACATTTTCATAAAGTTATTGTCAGAGAATTGATTAAGAACAATAAAATCCAGTTTATTCCATGCGCGGTGTCTTTGTTTACGGGCCGATCTCTAGTTTCGTACCGATTTATTGTTTTTTTCGTAGAACGTTTTTTGTCCTCTAAAGTTATTTGTGTTTATTTTGATATTTATGTATTTATTCATTATGTGCTTATAAATATGTGTTTATTCATTATATATGTATTGTTTTTCTAATACTATGGCGGCGACAAACACACAAACGGTCCGCCTAATGTTAAGCAGCCACGTAGCCTATGGACGCCTGCAACTCCAGAGGTGCTAGCTCTTGAACTGTGTAATGAAATATACTAGTACTACTATTACTTTTAAGGAACATGTAAGGAATGTAATGAAGGCATAGGCGGAAATGTAAAACCGAGGGAAGGTAATAAATCATGTATGAAAGGGAATGAAATTAGATTATATGTAAATGAACTTTATTGGATAGAAATTAAAGGGATGATATTTTAAAATATGGAACCATAAACTACTTGAATTAAACCAAGACACAAACAAGGGAGTATATCGACGTTTGTAAATACGAGGTGTAACAAAAACAGTGGGGATCCGTTCGACCAAGTTCTAATTCTCAGATCAGAAGCTCCGGGTCTTCGGCCTCGATTTTTACGATACTTGGGCATTGATTTTTGTCCGAGAATTGCTTCACTGAAGTTCAGCCTTTGACCTAGTGGCTTTGGCAGTGGTAGCTGACTTTTCGTTTATTATTTAAGCTTTATTCAATTATTCTCTCAAATATAAAATATATTTGTGTCCAATATTTGCCATTAAGATCTAAACTACCTATGTATCTATCTATTATTATTATTTTACATAAAAACCCATTTTCTAATAAGATATTTATCTTTTCTTTCAAACTGAAAATATTGGAAGGAATGGGCAGAAACGGATTGGAATGGAATGAAGTTTCAAAGATTTTTTTTCCATCATCTATCTAGCTAGAAGGCAATCAAGTGAAACGAATAAAGATATACCTACCCAATATATACTACATGTGATTTATTTGCATTAGATAGTATCATATCACTATATTACTACCTTTTTTTTAATACCACGACGGTGGCAAACAAGCATGCGGCCCGCCTGATGGTAAGCAGTCACCGTAGCCTATGGACGCATGCGACACCAGCGGTATCAGATGCGCGTTGCCGGCCCTTTAAAAACCTGTACACTCCTTTTTGAAGAGCCCCATACTGTAGCCCCTCGGGAAAACCTCAGCAGGAAGCTCATATCACAGCCGAAGCGTTCGCGGCAGGAAATTCCTCTTAAACCGCACAGTACGCGACCAATTAGGTTCTAGGGTGTGAGGATGAACACCCTGCGAGCGAGCGGTGCGGTGATAGAAAGCGGCCATTGGTAGAACACACACAAGGAGGCAAAGTCTCTCCTTAGACTTAAAGGTTCAGTACCGCCTCTGAGTTTGGGATCGTCGACGATTCGTACGTACAACGCGCCTTTGGACTGAGTCGAATGGTCCAAGCTAGCATGCAGGTACTCCTGCCCAAAGGTGACAGCAATACTCCATATGGGGACTGCAATTTATATAGCAGCAGTTGTAAAGTATCGTCTCGCTTTATTGAGCACACCGAGTTTTTTGGATGCCAGGTGGCTACGGAACTGGACATCACTGGAAATGTCGACACCGAGGATCCCAATACTCCCTGACATGGTAAGGGCTGAGCCTTGGAACTGTGGGACCACAGTAAATGGGGGTTTCTTAGCGGTAAATGCGCAAACTTGTGTCTTGGTGGGGTTAAATCGGACTAGATTGTCCCAACCCTACACTATCAAGGATAGAGTGCTTTCAATGTCCGACACAAGCTTTTCACGACTCTCCAGCACCACAGAACGAGGGATGTTGGCACGGCCTGTGTAATAGGCATCCCCTACTGTCGTCTGCATTGCATAGCAATGAATGTCATTGATGTGCAGCAAAAACAGCGTTGGGGATAGCACAGAACCTTGCGGAACGCCAGCGTTAATGTCCATGCTATCGGAGCAGCTTCCGTCTACTACGGCTCGTATGCGTCTGCCGGAAAAAAAAAGCTAGCGATCCATTTGCATAGTCCCTGCAGCAGTCCATAAGATGGTAACTTCGATAGGAGACCCCTACGCCAGACCCTATCGAACGCATTCGCTATATCTAGGCTAACTGCCAATGCCTCACCTTGACTCTCAATGGCCTAAGCTCAGCGGTGTGTGAGATACAATAGAAGATCACCAGTCGAGCGACCGTGACGGAAACCATACTGGCGGTCGCTGATCAGGTCGTGTTCTTCTAGGTATCTCAGCAGCTTTGCGTTAATTATACGCACCATGACCTTTGAGAGAAGAAAGGTAATAGCGATAGGCCTGTATCTCAATGGGTCCGATCTGTCGCCCTTTTTAAGCACAGGGTGCACAAGGGCCGTCTTCCACGAAGATGGAACATGCCGTTTCTTGCTAGAGAGTGTGAAAAGGCGCGCCATCACGGGACACAACTCAGGAGCACATTGCTTAAGCACAATCGCTGGTATGCCGTCTGGCCCGCTCGACTTATGAGCGTCGGCGATAGCAACTCCCGCCGAATATCCCTCTGCGTGAATGAGATCTCTGGCATGGAATATACGCACCGTGGGATGGTGGGCGGCACGGCGCAACCGTCGTCGGTTAGGGTCGAGTTTGAGGCAAAAATAATAGCAAACCAAGAAGATTGGCTTTCTCCTTTGCACTGTGGGCCAGATGACCATCAGCTTTTCGCAGTGGTGGTAAGGACGACTGACAAAAATTTCCCTCGGCAGCTTTGGCAAGCGACCAGAACGCGCGACTCCCAGTGGGGTAGCTCGCTAGTTTCTCACCAATTCTGTCGACGAAATCATATTTAGCCCTGGCAATGGCCCTCTTATGACCATATACCTATGAGTACTTAACCGTGACAAAGTGGATTTCCGATGAAGAAAAATTTATTTTGCCGTACTTAAACCGCGAAACCTTCTTCATTGACGTTTTACAGATACTTAGGCTCTCAGCATACGGAGCGTAAGCGTAAGAAACGCGTAAGCGTATCGTAATACGCGCGTAGAACAAGAGCGCTGCGAGCGCGAACAACTTCAAACAAGTCTTTTCTGTCGTCATTACGACAGACGTAGCGTAATATGGGCGCAAAAAACAAAACTTCAGCCTTATAAAACAATAAAAAATCTTCTTTATCTGACGAGAAAGTAAGATCGTTGATACATCCGCCGAAGACATCTGACGCCAGCGACACCATGATTTCAGCTAGATTCCACTTATTAAACGATTACGCTTACGCGTCTCGTACTCGTAACGTTTTTACGATACGTTTACGCGACGCTTACGCTCCGTGTGCTGAGGATCTAAGGCGGTTAAAAAGAAAATACCTATTCTTAAACAATTGTGCGTTTAGACTTGGTATAAGTCACAATTTTTCAGACGGAAAATGAAGTTGTTCATGTGATAAAATTAAAATCTGCGTTCTCTCTAGGATAATTTTACTGTAACTGGGCTTACTGTGTTCTAATATAATATAAATTATGCACTTCTTTATAAAAATGCACTTATTCACAAATAGTAGTTTTTTTAATAACCTACTCAATGCCAAGCTATTTTAGGTAGGAGGGAAATGAGTTTTTACTTGTTTTTTTATTTAAGTTATATGGTTTAGTTTATCAAATTTTAATGTTTACGTAAACATACTTTAAAAAAATAACCACCTGTATAAAATAGTAATGTTATTAACTTGATTCGGGCTCGGACACCAAATCGGCACGAAACGAGAGAATGCTATGCCCTATGCGGCACACGGCCGTCTCATCGCTCCCCCAATAAAACGGTTTATTAAGGTTACAATAAAGTTCTTAAATATTCGCGTTCTTCTGAAATTTCGGAGTAAAACCGAAATAAACCGGTTTTAACCGGTATCTTTTAAACCGTTTCCGAGTTCTCTTACTCGGACGGAAGTGACCCTAATTGTTATTATTGTTGTTTACGCCGTTGCTACTACCTATTAGAAATATGCAGTCAAGCGTGAGTCGGACTTACTTGTGTACTATTCTGTTAAACTTTAGAGAAAAGTCATATTTAATTAAATATATATGACTTGTAGACCTTGTTTTATTTTAATCAGTTCACACTTGTCAGCCAGTAGGTACAATTAAGTTTAAAAAGTCGCCTAGTTTCGTAAGTGCAATCGGACTCATCACTCAGCTAATACGATGCACGGCAACGGCTACTATACTAGTAATTGTAGTCGTACTAGTATATAGTAGATGGTAAGCGAACAAAATTATTTAAAAAACCCTTCCCTAGGAACGTATTTTCTTTCCTTTTCATACACTAGCGTAGATATATACTAATTCTACCTCTTTCACGCAACGCTCAACTACGACATTACTAAAGGGAAAGCTTTATAAAAAGCGCTTAATGATAAGGGTAACCCTTATTAAGGGATTGCAAGGCATATAGGATAGCAGTAAGCCATTGCAAAGGGCTAGCTTTATTTTTTGCTAAGTTTCTCGGTAAGGGCTAGTCAAATATATGGGCTTGCAGTTCAAACTGGACAGTCTTTCAATGTGTTAGCCATGTTTATGGGACGCCCATTGAAAGGCTTTTATCGCGGAAAGGGTTGTCGGGGCCCTGTTTTTTATCCATGTTTTTTTTTTTAATGTACTTCAATGCACCTTATATCAATCTGCGTATAGTTTATATTTCCGCATATGGCATGTCAATTCAAATTGCACTGACGTTATCATATTAGTATCAAGATTTCCATCAATAAGTATCTTTCTAATTGATTTAAATAATTATGTTATGATTGATATCATTTAATTGATGATACACGTCAACACTGAAGCTAAGTTTGTTTTAGATTTTTTGTTATGTCACGTGAAATCAAAATTCGATCTTATACCTAAGTTTAGCCACAAAGTCAGACAACATAATCAACCTGTACACCAGTGTTGTAGTATTACAACATTGTTCACTTCATTCCTAATTACTGTGGTCATAACATTGCATCGAGGGTGAATGAACCAAGCCCCGACAGAAAAACGTAAAAAAAATGCGCCGGCATCGACTCGCTTGCAATTTATGTAAACTTTCCAAACCTCGCATCTTCATATAACTTCGATTGATAGTGAACTTTAGGCTTTTAGAGCTGATTTTATGATAATATAAGTAGTAAATAGTAGGTTGAAAAATAAAATAAAATAGAGGATGTGGGTATCGGTATAATCACATGAAATATTAAAAGGTATACCTAATCGATTACTTACAAATATGTGAAAATATTATGTAGGTACATAATCCTACCAATCAGCGCGTCAAACGTCCAAATCCATATGCAGCAGTTTTTGCGTGATTGGGCAACGAATATCCAAGCATCAAACATACCATTTTTAGGGTTGCGTAACAAAAAGGTACAAAAAGGAACCCTTATGGTGCGACTCTGTCCGTCCGTCCGTCTGTCACAACGCTAAATATCTCAAGAACCACTTAAGCTATCGATATGAAATTTGGAATAGTTATGAACAACGCTAACCCAGACACATTGAAAGTATTATTTTGTTATTATATCGGGTGTTCCCTGTAACAGGAGCAATAAATTAAACTGTAGGCTGTACTCCTCAAACTCACCAACATTTGTTTAGCAACTTGTAAATTAAATAACTTATGTTTTAATTTTTATTACACAGTGAAGTTAATTCTAAGACGCAATGTATTGCGAATTTTGTTACGTTTAAAACAAGACAAGCAACGTCAAACGGCGGTCAAACACACTGATATCAGCGTACATTGAAAATAATATTAAATTTGTATGAAAAAGATAAACTCTGAAGATTTCATAATTTTTTAAAGTTTTTAATCAAAATTTATATCATTTTAGGAGTGCTATATATGGTTTAATTATTTGCTCGTGTTACAGGAAACACCCGGTATTTTTAATAACTATGGGAAATGCCCAATATGAAGAGGGGGCAAAATTTCAAAGTCTAGTGACTAGGTCAAGTGGGGTATCATTTGAAAGAGCTCAAATTGACCATTCCAAAACAATTTATGGAGGAAAATGTGAAAAAAAATCCCCCCCCCCCTCCCGTATCTCCGCAGTTTACCGATGAAAAATTATGAAATTTTTACATATATTAACATAACTATAAATTATACAGGAAAAATATAATCAGACCTCTATCTTGGTAATTTTTTTTAATTAACAAAAAACATTTCCGAATTCAGTTTGGAATTTAACCAACTATAAGTGTGTTTATTACACTGGAAATTGCTATGAGATCATATTAAAGACACCTTCAAATAAAAAAACAATTTTTGAAATCAGTTCACATGAAAGAGAATTATCCACGAAAAACCAACATACGTGCATTAGGTACATCGCGCAAATTAGTTGGACAATTTGCCGATAGATGGCGCTATACACAATTATGTTTAGTATTGGTAGATATGATCAAAAGCCTTCGTCTTTGTAGTTACAATTACAAGAGATAATTCAAAGTTTGTACGGAACCCTCGGTGCGCGAGTAAAACGAACTTGCACTTGACCGGTTTTTTTATTTTTACATGACGTCGTTGAAAATGCCAAATCCGTTATGTGCTCGATTTTTGATTGGCAAATAGGCATCTAGGAACAAAATACATAAGGTATTAATTAATTTGATTAAAATCGCGCACATATTTTGGATTTGGCATTCTCAACGACGAATTTAACAATATTCGTCGACGTAGGACTATTTCGGTACCTAATAGTACCTATACTTAAATAGGTCTTTAAAAAAGTTATCTCCTACACACAAAATGTTATCTTCGACGTACCTAACTACACTTAACGATAAGCGTCGTCTAAATCTAATCACTAGTATATATTAGCTGCCGTGATTTAAGCAAATACGATTATCTGTCTTGACCATATCGTCACTTACTCGTAGACCTAGCAAAAGACTTCTATACCTACTTAGTGAAATATATTCCGTTACGTAGGTAAATAGTTAAGATAAAAATTTTGATTCAGTTCAGATAATGTGCGGCAAAGATAATCAACAATCGATCTGTGCTTTAGCCATTCCATTTATTTACGTAGTGAAAGAGGTAGGTGACAGAGTGCCTGCATTGTAGAAAATAAAGGTAGGTGCACTTCGTCTATTCTTTCCTTAACAGTGGAATTGTCCTACTGAATCGGGATTTAATCGCGTACGTTTATTATTTGGCCTGACTTTTCGAACGTGACACGTCCGTGGTCACAGGTATACTGGCGAGGAATCGTATCAACACTATCAACATCTTCTGTTGCCCTGGGTTTGCGAACTACCCGCACTTCATCATGATTAATAATCATTGATTATTCACTTGTACGCGAGGGTTGTTTTTGAACTTTTTGAATTAAGGTTTAATAATGGCCAATAGCCTAATTTGTCAATTTTTTTTTGCTACCATACCCGAAGCGATTACGAAATTATTCTCTTGTCAACGCGATCTTCGATACTAAAACTTTCGCTAAGCGGCAAACTGCACAGAAAATAATTTGAATTAGTCTGGCCTAGTGGGTAATAGTGGGTTCAAATCCCGGTAAGGGCATTTGTTTGTGTGATAAACACAGATAATTGTTCTCGAGTCTCGAGGTATATAAGTTTTTTTATTTATCTAAATATATTTACGTATGTATATCATCGCCTCGTACCCATAATACAAGCTTTGCTTAGTTTAGGGCTAGGCCGATTTGTGTAAGATTGTCCCCAAATATTTGTTTATTTATCGCCGGTAGTTATATATATATAATATATATAATCAACAATCTATATGATATATATATATATATATATATATATATATATCATAAGTAAAAAAATATTACATCCATCCATGTTCACAAACTAAAAATAATAAATAAATAACTATTTAAAAGTCCCACAGTAAGTTTAACAATAAGGCTTGTGTTGAGGGAACTTACACAACTAAATACTTAAATATATAGAAAATACTCATAATACAGGAACAAATATTCGTGCTCATCACACGAATCAATGCCCTTACCAGGAAGGACCCGGGACCATCGGCATCATGCACTACCCACTAGGCCAGACAGGTCGTCATAAAATATTAAAAAATATTAGTGGATTCTTAGAAAAAAGTTAACATTTTCCCAAGAACATGTAGCTCTAGGGTTCAACGTCTGCGGGCCACAACCACAAAGCAGGATAAATTATACCTAAACAATGGCTTGCAAAATTGTGCAAACAACGTTTAGCAAGACGTTAATAATTAGCAATCACAAGGGCACGAAGTAACTGTTTACTGGTAGCGGACGTCTTGAGATTGTTATAAGCGCGATGTCTAATACTGTTTAAACTTGATTTCCATCATCTTAATAAGATAAATACTTTCAACAATAATGCTAATACAATGCTAATTAGACGAATTGAATTTCTCTAAAATTTGAGAAAATTCAGCGATTCCTCATCAAATACCAGTTCAAAAATAGAGCCAAGAGATTGGAAAATATAATTTGACAGCTTTAAAGCGTCTGGTAACAGTTACCGCCGCCGGAAATGGTATGGCAATGTTGATTATAAATTTTTAACAATATTTTCTATAACATACATAAAAATCAGCCATGAGAATTTAAGAAAAGTTAGTAATATTTTTACCTAACCTTAACACCTTGTACAGGACAAATGGCCGTCGGGCCAATATAGCAAGTATGTAGACATTAAAAGTACATACTATATTATCCCATACATTTTATTCATGAGAAAATAAGTAAGGTCTGGCGGCTCTGGGATCTTGCTCTATACCGCTAAAAACCTGCTTTCTAATAAAAAACGGAACAAAACACACGTAGCAGTCAAACTTGTCAGGGGTTACAAACAGTGTGAAGGATGAAGCTAAGTAAATGTGTCCACGGCTGACAAAACGTCCCACTTTGTCGCTTACCATAAGGACACTTTGACAGGTTATTCGTCTAAAAATACAAACAAATCTCGTCCTTATCACAAGCAACAAAGTGGGAAGTTTTGCCGGCCGTGGTCAAAAATACTGTTTCCCTGAGAGCAAAAAGACAAAATAAACAAGCTGCAATGCTTGTCAGTCACTTAGCAAGACTACTCGTATAATAATCTGGTACCCACTTAGCTTAGGGCGACGGCTTCTGGTTATAGTGGTATCCTAAAATAGAACTAAGTGGCACGGCAACATCCTTTCGTCTACTTTATAGTCTCACTGAACCAATATATTATATATATAGAATTCGTAGAGGAAGCCTAGGTAAGTGCATAAGGTATCACTTTTCTCCGTCGTGACGTGAAATGTACGGTATACGTTTGTTCCATTTACAGAATCCTTATAATATTAGTAACGTTAATTGATTAACCATGGCAGGGAGTACGAAAATAGTAATAAATGTAATAATAGATGCAATCTCCCGCTCATGAACCTTATGTTTTCCTAGATATATGCCGCGGAAAATGTTCAAAATTGCGAAATTTGCAATACTTTCCTGAGTAAAGTTTTCGGATACTTTCACATTGTTGGATGGGCCAGTTTTTCCACCCCAAAAATGTTATCTTCCTTCATTTATGACTGTTTGGACCCTTTTCGCAATATCTGTGGGTTTCGTCATACCAGGAAAATAAGAATATTTTGTTTATCAATCAATCTTATCACCAATTAATTGCTTTTAAGTAGTGAATCATGTTTGTCGATCGTGTCTTCTTTGATTGCTTATTGAACGTGACTGCCACATGGTAACTTCCATGGGTTTAATGGGATATTGTATGCAAAAGACTGCCCAAAATGAAATGCTAACGCAATTATACGTATAATTATCATCTCCACCAATAAAAACGCGTCATTGTGACCGTTCTCATAGATTCATAGGCTTAACACCAACTTAAACAATATCAGCTGCTAGCGCATATAAAAGGGTTACTTTTATATTTACTCCTTTTTTAAAGGGTGATTACAAAGAGAAAACAAAACAACCGCTTGCGTTAGTTAGGCTCTGTTGGCAAAAGAAAACTTGTCCTAATGCAATTTATTATATATTATATTGGCATTATTGTTTGAAAAATCTCACAGTACCAATGCGGGTCTCTTATTGACCAATGAAAATGCGACGTTAAGTTTTCCTGTGACAACATTAAAATGGACATTGCAAAACCAGTCATATATTCGGCATCAGTAGTCCGCAACGCTACTTGTCTCATAAAGTTAAGAAAGATGCCAATAAAGATGGTGTTTAGTGGTGTCCTTGATTTTGCCGTCAACTTTCTATTTACACCCGCGGCCGTTGAACGCTTGGCATCAAACTGCACAAACTGGCACGACACTGATTAAGCAAAAACTAATATCATGCATAGAATAACACCTACAACACGCAACGTATCCATTATTTGAGAAATAATACATTGTCACCAGAACCTCAAAGGTTTTAAATGGAGACGGTTCATTCTTAAAACGCCGATCGCTACTACCGAATCGTTCAGTATACTTGTTTGTCTTGTGGATACGGTACTCGCTGTTATATCGCTAACAGAAAACACAAACATTGCAAATAGCAACGTATGTATTATTGTTACACGTATTAGGAATTAAGGACAGTGAATTCCTTAGAATTGGCGATTATTTTGCAATAGATACAGTATTTTATTTCCGTCAGAAAACACGGTTTAGTAGGTTTCACTAATTTCTTTCCATCCCAGAGTACAGACACTGCTTTAAAGCATACGGCTTTCTGATTATGGATAGGTAATAACTAAACAACAACATCATTAATCACGTCTATTTTAATAAATTAAGTTTTTATTATGTTTCGTTAGGTGTTTGTGACTAATCTGAGAGCATCAAATCAAAAGCAATCTTGATTTCCAGAGCAACAAGGCACAATGCCGCGCTTCAAGACCATACTCGTGACCGGCGGGGCCGGCTACATAGGAAGCCATTGCGTTGTAGACCTAGTCCAGGCTGGACACGAAGTTGTGGCCATCGACAACTTCGCAAACGCAGTGGGAGATGATGAAGGGTCACCAGCGCTAAGGAGGGTAGAAGAGATCACGGGGAAGAAGGTCACGTTTTACAAGGCCGATCTGCTAGATAAGGCGCAGATCAGGGATATTTTTGACAAGGTAAGTGTCTCATCTATAAACTGAGTCATAACCATAGGCAGCCATTGCGTTGTAGATCTAGGCCAAGCCGGACACGAAGTTGTGGCTATCGACAACTTTGTCAACGCAGTGGGGGATGATGAAGGGTCCCCGGCATTGAAGAGAGCGGAAGAGATCACGGCGAGGTCTTATTTTACAAGGCTGATCTGCTGGACAAGCCGCTAATCAGGGACATTTTTGACAAGGTAAACTCTTACTAATACATTGAACTAGTAGGGTATGTACTGTGCATTATAGTTCATTCAGGAATATAGAACCTCTATCACTTTTGTATTAATTTCCTGCCAAAACTAAAACCAATTAAGTTTTAGTCTAGCGTCTGTCGGCATTTTAAATATCTGTAAAATGAAAATAACAAATTTGTGGGAAAAGTTTTTTGCCAGGAGATCGTTTCTGATAAGGAATTGCCAGTCCATTGTCTCACTTTTTTTTCACATATCAATCAGGTGTCTGAACGTTTTCTTTTTGTGTCATATTCCAGCACCCAATAGACTGCGTCATTCACTTCGCGGCGTTAAAAGCGGTCGGTGAATCCATGCAGCAGCCCCTTCTCTACTATCAGAACAACTTGCTTGGAATGCTCAACCTACTCGAAGTAAGAATTCTAAAAGTCTATAAGAGTTTACTATTTAAATAAGGGATTTTCCATCCGAAGCCAAATCGATCCATATGAAGGTCAAGTGGTCTTTACTGAGGACATAATGTCAAAAAGAGTGATGTAATCAAATCACAAGGAAATTAACAGGTATTTTATAAGGAAAACCTTTTACAATTTGTTTTATTCATCTTTAAAATGCCTTGTTCAACTTTATTGCAAGGCAATAAGGATGACAATCCTACAAAATCTAGGATATAATCTGGTACTTAGAGTCAAGCAATAAACCAATATAAAACTTATCTCGCCCCAAAAGTTTTACCTAAAGTACGGCCATACTTTATCACTACCAACCAAGAGTGCTAAGTCGATGCAAACATAGCTTGGTAGGAGTCTACCGAATGTTACAAAAAGTAACTATTCACACTATTTTTTTAGATCATGCGTTCACACAACTGCTTCCAAATGGTATTCTCATCATCCTGCACCGTGTACGGCGAGCCGAAACATCTGCCGATCACAGAAGACCATCCCACAGGCAGCATAACCAACGTCTACGGCAGAACCAAGTACTTCATTGAAGAGATGCTGAAGGATCTGAGTGCAGCTGACAAGGTAATGGATAATAACTTACGTAAAAGTACTCGTAGCTAAGATAAAAAAAATGCCATCGGTATTACTATACCCGTATTGTATACAACGCAAAGATACTGAAAGATTTTAACCACCGAGTAAAAAGGTATTTTATTTTTAAAAAAACCAGGCAAGTGCGAGTCGGACTCGTTCCGTGCCATTATTTGTTTGTTGTATGGGAGCCCCCCTTAAATATTTATTTTATTCTGTTTTTAGTATGTGTTGTTATAGCGGCAACAGAAATACATAATCTGTAGAAATTTCAACTGGCTAACTATCATGAGATACAGCCTGGTGACAGACGGACGGACGGACGGATAGCGAAGTCTCAGTAATAGGGTCCCGTTTGATCCTTTGGGTACGGAACCCTAAAAAAACAGCCTCGGCAACGTCTGAGGTTAATAACTATTTACGTACTAAGTCAAGTTTGATATCATTTTCAACGAAAACAAAGATGTACAGTCAAGGTATTAAATATCGATACAGACAAAGTGCCAAAAATATGTATGCACGACCTTATTGCCTATATATTAAGATTGTGTGTACATATTTTTGTCACTTTGTCCGTATCGATATTTAATACCTTGACTGTAATTTTCGTTATTATCGATTCCCCATTCCCCATACAAATTTTCACCTCCCTTTTTATCCACTTAAGGGATGACTTCTGGGATAAAACTATTCTATGTCCTTTCCCGGGACTCTAAATCGGTTCAGCGATTAGTAAAGAGGTAACAGACAGGGAATTTTAAAATTCGGCATTCCCGATTTATATGGAAACGGTGCCAAACTTGGCCTAGCAGTTTCATTGATGTAGATATCAAGCAAGATAAAGTTGAAGGCCTCCTCCCCCTTAAAAAATTACATCAAAAATCTCGGTGGCTTCACTTCTTAAATCCATCTTTGGGTCTAATCCTGCCAAAGGAAATCTTTGGTTCACGAAACGCCGTATTTCATCTGGTACAATGGCCATTACTCATACCTATTATTGAAATCGTTAGGATTAGGGTTAACCTGTGTATTCAAGGCCCATCTGGCTTTCGAAATCGAAGTTAAAATCAAAGTTAACAAACATACCGTAATTCATGTAGCATGTATTTTTTGTCGTGATCAGTCGATCACGCTTGGCCTTAATCTCTATCTCATACAAAATTACTGAGGTGATGACCACTTTAAATACCTATCAATTATTTTAGTGTGTTTTTTTCTTAGAAAACAACCGAAACAACGGCACAAAAATATGGGTGTCATAACGGTCAGATCTAATGAAAGGTTTCTTTCGTGTGGACTTGATAAGTAGAAAGACATTGTTCGTAGGTATATAATATATCTGTTAAAATTTGATACGTGTTCTTCTATGGGATTAGTGATTACCACTCATAAATACTTATAATACCTATCGGTCTCGACGGCCTGTTCATATGAAATCAAATGTCACCTACACGTACACTGTCACTACACTACCGTACACGTAGCCTGATTTTTTCACTTTTTTTTGTAACCGCCTTCATTATATATTACCCAATAGATGTCCTTGTTATATGGAAAGCGATTTCTACATCGCGGAAGCTTCCAATGAAGTTTGATATTATGGGTTACCGATAAAGGAATTTATCAATTACATTCTTAAGGGGTTATGACTTATTCACCACTTTTTGCTTTAAAACGGCATTCGCTTATCTTATAATTTCATCATGTCACCTTTTCATACAATTTTTTTTTTCAGAGATGGAATATAATATCTCTCCGCTACTTCAACCCCGTTGGCGCGCATCCCTCCGGCCTAATAGGCGAAGACCCGACCAAGGAGTTCACAAACCTGATGCCTTTCATGGCGCAAGTGGCTCTGGGCAAGAAGCCAGTTCTCACGGTCTTCGGGAACGATTATCAGACGCCTGATGGCACTGGTCAGTATTCTATAGTCCTTGTTTCACTTAAGGCAATTTTTATTGTAGCTTGTGAAAGAGATGGAACATATCTCTGTGTTAATTCAGCCCCGTTGGCGCTTAGCCCTACGGCCTGATAGGCGAAGACCCGATCAAGGAGTTCACAAATTTTATGCCTTTCATGGCGCAAGTGGCTCTGGACAAGAAGCCAGTTCTCACAGTCTTCGGGAACGATTATTAGACTCCTGTTGGCACTGGTAAGTATATTATGGTCCGTGTCTACTATAAAAGCAACTCTCTACTACAGTCTACAGTCTACTGTAACGTGTGAAAGAAGTAAGGAACATAGCTCTGCGCTAGTTCAACCCCGTTGGCAAGACCATCGGGCCTGATAGGCGAAGACCCGACCAAGAAGTTCACAAACCTGATGCCTTTCATGGCGCAAGTGGCTCTGGGCAGGATGCCAGTTCTCACCTAAC
Source organism: Cydia pomonella (assembly GCF_033807575.1). Taxonomy (NCBI): domain Eukaryota; kingdom Metazoa; phylum Arthropoda; class Insecta; order Lepidoptera; family Tortricidae; genus Cydia; species Cydia pomonella. The sequence goes on from NC_084720.1 coordinate 6,993,043, forward strand.
ACATTACAGACTGAGATTTGTAAAGTACTGTAAACGTAATACTAATACACCCTAATATTACCGCACAGTGTAGAGCCGAACTTATTATTATACTTCAAATGTCAAACTTTTGCATCGTACTTTTTAAGCTTCTTGATATTCCTATGTCAATGTTGCAATCTGACCACTCTGACCAGCCTAATAGTCCTTATCTCCGGTGGAGACTAAACTGCTGGGCTTAATTGTATTATATACGGCAGTTCTTTTTCAACTTCATTTATTGGACTAAGGCAGCAAATCAACTCCGTCAACTCGTAACTCTGATCCATAGGTGCAATACTTACTTTACTCTCTGCACAGGTGTGCGAGACTACATTCACGTCATGGACCTGGCCAGTGGACATGTTGCAGCTTTGAACCTGCTAAGCCAAAACCACGTTGGACTTAAGGTACTTTTCTTGTCACTATAATTAATGAGTATAGCTACACAATTACACATAAGTATGTATACCTTACCTACCTACATCAGTCTTCGTAAAAATAAGATTAAATATGAATATTAATTAAGTACAGAAGTGAGTATGAAATGTGACTATTTCCTGTTCCGTTTAATTTTATTCAAAAACAAGCCGCCTGTAGTGGTTCGATAAGCACGGAACAAATAATTGATCGTATAAACTGACGTAATGCACCGCAATGCAGTTTTTTTTTGTGTAAAGGTGTAAACATAAGTTTTGAGTATTTGTTTTAATTTCCAGGTCTATAACCTTGGCACGGGCCGAGGCGTGTCCGTTAAAGAGTTAGTAGAGGTGTTCGAGAAGGTGACCAACACCAAAATCCCTCTAAAATACGAGGCGAGGAGGCTGGGAGATATAACTGCTATGTGGGCAGACGCGACGCTCGCCAAAAACGAACTCAACTGGGTCACCAAGCACACCATCGAGGAGATGTGTAAGTAGCTAGGAATATTTTAGATGACCAACAAGATCGTGAAGTAAGAAGTGTTCGAGAAGAGACATCCCGCCACGCTCGACAAGAACGAACTCAACCAGCGGCGGTAGCACGGTCGAATTATTATCGCCTGTTGTCACCATGCCTGTGTCACAAGTATGTAAGAGCGAAAGCAACAGGTATAGTGTCAGGCGATAAAAATGCAACCATGCTGCCACCGCAGCAGGTCACCAAGCACACCATCGAAAAGATGTGTAAACTGGCGGTATTTAAAAATAGTTATAAGGCAAAGTTGCTGTTTAACCCATAGTGCAAATATTGATACCCGGTCAAGCGAAAGATTCCAAATTGAACCACGAGTGTAGCAAGCGAGTAAAGTGTTTAACTCGGGTGAAAGCATCCATTTCTGTCTCGAACTACTTTCCACCCCGTGGCTAACAATCTACTATTTCCACAAACGTCCGAAAAGATGGAACATTCCGTTCCTATATCGATCTCGATCCACAAAAAGTGGGTCTTTCCAAATAAACATTGCCGAAATTTCTCAGGTAGGTACCTACCTTAAATCGAATGCAGAGGCAGGTGACTAGACACAATTTTTAAATTTAAAAATATATTATTGCAGGCACTGATTTCTGGCGATGGCAGACGATGAACCCGGATGGCTACCCCAAGAATAACGTTAAGACAAGTGTCATCGTAAACGGGAAGAGTTAGTTCACTCGGACACTACACTATGATTTATGCTACGCGTACTTATTATTAATAAACTAGTATATTTAACGTCTATTGATTTGGCTTCCATTTCCTAACCTCAAATGTTTATAACAATCCACATTAGCGATGGGGCTATAGTTCGTGACATCCACGATGACGCGCAGATTTGTCAAATTTAACCTTTAATAGCATGACATTACTAGTCAAGGCACGCGTCTTCGTGAATGACACGATCATCACGATCTATACGTATATACTAATTCGCTTAGAATTGAAAAATAAATATACCTCCCTCACCATACTGGTTTTCTAACGTCTTCTTTCGCTGTTCAAGCAATCCGTCTTTGGAATGCGCTTCCTCTAACGATTAGACAAGCCCCAAACGAGCTGAATTTCAAACGAATTCTCTACAAGCACCTGCTAGACTAGATACTGTCTAGTGGGAGTGGGACCCCCCTTCTCCGTACACATGCAGAAGTATATTTATGTATATTGTATAGTATATTATGTAATTTATATATATATTTTTAATGATAATTTGTATAGTTTATAAAAGTATTAGTACCTGGGCGACCGAGCTTTGCTCGGTTATAACTATTTATTGTAATATGGTGGTGTATAGGTGATAATCTACATAAACTTAAAAAGTAAAATGTGAACTTATTATTATTTACAATCGATTTTAACCTTACAGCACTTGTCACAGAGTAACGCCATCTATTGTCAATTTCTCTTATTACATAGGTATTTTTTTTACTAAATTAAACTTGTCTAAAACAATAAAAATTAAAAAATTATATATAAACTTGAACATATAAAAAAAAACAAAAGTTAGTCACCGGGCAGTCCGCGTCTTAACCCGCTGGACCAGACGGACAGTGGCCGGCAACACGAAATTAGCGACCATATTTTGCGTCGAAAGAAAAACGCATGAAAACTCAAAAACACGCGTTTTCCCGAACATAAGACTAATCTAGATCGATTGTTTACCCCCCAAAAACCCCCATATACCAAATTTCTGCAAAATCGTTAGAGCCGTTTCCGAGATCCCGGAAATATATATATAAATATATATACAAGAATTGCTCGTTTAAAGGTATAAGATACATATATATTACCTATTAGTTCGTATATTGGCCTATTAGTATTAGATTTAGTATTTAATTTTGGAACAGTTTCTTTTCACACTGCACCCACCTTAGCAAATTTCTGTTTGGCCCAGTGGTTGACTGGTAGAGAATGCCTCAAGTCCGCCTATTGTACGTTATACTTGTATTTGTGCAATAAAGTTTAAAATAAATAAATACATACAATCTGTAATAATTTCATAGACATTAACTTGCCGGCTAAGTCAACCTACTAAAACGTACCGGCAGCCTAAAGCGGCCAAGGGTTGCGGTAAGTACCTACCTACTTACGTTTTTACTCAACTGCTAATGAGCGAATTTGAGGACAAACTCCAGTTTCCCTGGGCTCTGAAGCAATTACTCACGATGCAACCTACACCAACGCTAAAGTAAGACGAAAGTAAAACAAAATGTTACCTTTTACTTTTATTCATCAACTAACTTTTTCATACAGTGAGACATGCTGCCATTTAAGCGGTTCGAAGCCTACGCTGGTCGTGTTTGGTAGAAGGTACCTCGCGAATAACTCCAGTGTTTGAGGTTTGCTTGTTTTTACGTGCGGCGATAGAAGTTCTGAAATTAAATTGAACTTTAGTGTCTTGAGATAAGGTTTGTTTTTGTTTGTGATATATGTAACTTGTCCCTAACCTAACCTAGTCATACAACATCACTCTCCTAAAATTTCACAAGTCAAGTAACAACAAGAGCTCTTTATCTTCATACAATTTGCTCTGGTAAGCTGAAAGTACTCAAGTCGGTTTAGCTAAGCTAGCTTAGCAGGCGGCCTGTGCCTCAAAACATCAAATTCAATTTACCTAATAACGGAGGTTTGTGCGAATGCAAAGCGCTCGGAACGCTAACGATTAACTGGTCCTCTGGCACCGTGATCTCTCCAACTTTCCCTAAAATTATTCTCTCATAAGGTTGCTTCTTGCATCCAGTGCTGAAGTCGCATAGCGGCTCCATATCAGTAGTGACCTGTGGAAGACATTATAATGGTATTAAATTTTTTACACTATGTCGATGGCAAACAAGCATAGCCCGCCTAATGGTGAGCAGTCTCCGTAGCCTAGTGTTACATGCGCGTTGCCGACCCTAACACTCCGCACCCTTGTTGGGCTCTGGCAACTTACTCACCAGCAGGAACACAACACTATGAGTAGGGTCTAGTGTTGTTACGCTGCAGTTTTCTATGTAAATGTGACAGGTTTTTAAGTACAATATATTAAACAAACGAAGTACAGTACTACAGTGATTTGCAACAGTGCATATCCACTTCATGATTAAATTCCATTCAAGTAGGTATGAACTTTTACAGCTGGGTAATGAAGTTTAAGCACGTCTAAGCACTGATATCAGTGCGCATGAATTTAAATTCATTGCTTAATACAATATAATTTAAATTCGTTCGCACTGATCAGTGCTTACACATACGAGGGATTAGCATTAACCACATGTATTATGAAATACAATGCCCTTTTACCATCCCAAATACATCACTAGATGGTGCTGTAGGCAAATAACCCTTCCCTACATTTTCTCAAAGTTCCTTATAGTTTATAGTACAGTGCCCTTTAAAACTCTCACAAACTAGATGGTGCTTTATCTAAATATATAGATCATGTCATTCACGACGATGCGTGCGTTGATTCGTATTCAGAACCCCTAGTGTAAATTTATTCGATAGCGTGACGTGACGTACGCGTTTACGTTAAGTCTCATTTTATAGTTATGGGATTTAGAAACAGCGCGCCAAGCGGGACATTTTGGAAACTCAAAATCCCATACAAAATGAGACTTAACGTAAACGCGTACGTCACGTTTCGCTATCGAATAAATTTACACTAAGGGTATAAGGATGTCACGAATGTTGTATTCGAATGCGATGCGAATCCGAATGTCCAGGAAGCGAATGTCTGAATGTGAATACGAATGTTAAGGAATATGTAGATGTTATCATCCCTAATTAGAAAAAAATCTGTTAGTACATAAAACAAATTCTAAAGTAGAAAGGAACGTTATAAAGTGTGCACCTGCAACCTGCGCACATTCGCATTCGCAAAACATTCGATTCATTTGATGCGAATCATCATCATCATCATCATCTCAGCCATAAGACGTCCACTGCTGAACATAGGCCTCCCCCTTGGACCTCCACATGTACCGGTTGGAAGCGACCCACATCCAGCGTCTTCCGGCGACCTTAATAAGGTCGTCTGTCCATCTTGTGGGTGGTCGTTCTACGCTGCGCTTGCTAAGTCCGTGGTCTCCGCTCGAGTACTTTTCGACCCCATCGGCCATCTCCTCTGCGTGCAATGTGGCCTGCCCATTGCCACTTCAGCTTGCTAATCCGGTGGGCTATGTCGGTGACTTTAGTTCGTCTACGGATCTCCTCATTTCTGATTCGAATTTTTGATGTGAATGCGAATGTTTAAAATCATGCGAATATTCGTATATGCGAATCGAATCTTCGTGACATCCCCACTCGTATTGTCATGTTATTAAAAGTTAGATTTGACAAATCTGCGCGTCATCGTGGATGACACGAACTATAGCACCTACCCTATATTTTCCCAAAGTTTTTTTGCATAAATATTAACATACCTTCAACCAGTACCAAGTAGTCAAGTACTCCACACCCCATTGAGGGAATATCAACTCTTTAACTGCAGCAATGTTACTTGGTGCATTTGTGCACCACATGGCAACAAGACAGTTTGAAGATAGTAGGTTCCTCATGGGTATGGAGGCAATGTCTTCATTATACATCATGGAGTAACTGAAAATTGGAGTGGCAAATTAATTTAAAAGGTAAGTCTTAGAAGTTTTGTTTTGTTATTAGTTGTAATCTTTTAAGTAAGAAATATGGCACTATTAAAATAACAAACTAAAATTGACTTTAAAAAAAATATCAAAGGAGTCACTTTAAAAGTTAGTATACAGTTAGCATTTTGATGACATCAATTTAACATACAAATTAATTTTGGTGTTTTATATTTGTTTATAATGTTTAATCCTTTGATAGCATGGGCGAAACTGATCCTTTGGGGCATTCTTAGCTCTGTTATCTTAGCTCAGCATTGCTCCGAGCAATTATTGTGGTTGGCACAGCTTAATGTCCCTTTGCATGCACAACCAGAGATAAGATAATTACTTGAAATTTGACATCCCTAAATAGCCGAAAGGGATAGTGCCATACATTAGAAAGGGACAGCATGATTCATCCCTGAATCACTCTCAAACTTCGGTTTTGTATGAAGTTTATTTTCTGTACGGGACAACTATTACTTATTCTGTGGTTATAGGTTGATTAATTAAACAAATTTGAAAACAAAAGAAGATTTAAACTTTTTCCAATGATGGATAATGGTATATGTTGTCTAAATGAATAAGAATAATTTAACACATTCACTGCCAGGAACCCACCTGGTGGGCGCTCCTGAACTTTGTTCAACCCGCTAGGCGGGTTGTTTTGTATGCAGCTATAGACCACTGGTTTCTGTGGTAGTGCACCGTTTTTTGTCTGGCAGTGAATGTGTTAATCAAACCTGAGCTTGTCATTAGCATGCTTCAGCCTCCTTATGTACTTGTTCCACCAGGGGGGATCTGCTACCACTATGTCAAAATTATTGCCATTCAGTTTTTCACATTGCTCCTTTACAGATCCACAATAGAATCTGAAAATGAAACGTTAGTTACAAAGGTTATAGATAATTTACATTTTGCACCCAAATATTTATAATATTTACCTACAATTAGGCGGTATAAGGTATTGGTTATCCTTAACTGAACATATAAGTGCGGAATCAGAGTTGTTTCCACCATTAATGCCTTTATGTTCAAACACAGTCGCCTCAAATAGCTTTTGTGCTAGATCCCGCACCTCACTTGAACTGCTTTTCGCTGCAGGAAAATGGTTTAGTTTTGGTGGTAGCTTATTTAAAAATTGTTCATACATATCTTTCACTCTTGAAGACTGAAATAAATAATGAAACGTGAAAATTGTATGAATTCTTTTATTAGACATGAATAACTCAATAGTTTTTTTTAACAACATACTTCTTCATTTAAAACTTGATTTTGTAGTTTTCTTTTTTTATTAGGTAGTTCTTTCTCAATAATTATAGTAAACAAACACGGGTTAATTTCGTAAGCATAACTTTCATCAGTGGAAGAAACCTTACTATAAATCTTATTAATGTATTTACTGTGATCTATTAATATATTACAGTTATTTTGGTATAGAACGCTCATTATTTTACGAGTGCTTAAATTCGTAACTTCCACTTCGGGCTATTAAGAAAAATAAGAAATTGAACAACAAATCAAGATAATATCTTAGATTACTTCAATCAATCAATTTTCGTGTTATGTTATGGCTCCATCAAGGTGTTGAACAGACAGATTAAGATTACTGTCAAATTACTGTCAGTGTCAAATTCGTAACACAGGCAGTATGAATATATCAGCGATATAAACTTTGCCTTAAACAGCTTGACAAACTACTAGTGTTGTACCATGAATATTATATCGATAAGAGTCTTGAATATTAAAACAATATTACCAAAAAAAGGCACCTGCCAGGGTGTAACACTATTGGAATCTAAAAACAACTAGGCTTGTGGGTGAAAGCGATGGAGTAGTATAATATGGAGTAAATATTGGGCTATTTGATATAAGACGACTGCCTATTAATTTGGTATAGAATTTCTAGACACGCGGTAGTCTGTCCAGCCATGTTCAAATTATATTTTCGGCAGACGGTGACCGTGGCAGTTTGTCCTTGTCACAATCTCATATTTTTTTGTTTTCCACCATGAATTTAGTATGGTTTTTGGTGAGTAACAAATAACCCGGCCAAATTACGCAGGTTATGTATGGCATGTTGTCAGGAATCTTAAAACATCTTTTTAATTTCGGCGCACATGTTTATATTTTATATATGTTTTGTCTCTCACGGGCACACGCGAATGGCACGTCTATATTAAATACTAGGTCTATGGCTCAAGGACGGTAGAGAGGTATCACTGGACTTTAAACATGTAGTCAACTCGGGCACTTATATATTAAGTACCCACCTACTCACCTGTTGGGTGACAGAACTCTTCAGCAGTACGCGGGGTCGCTACTCTCAAACAGCTCGCTTCAAGTTGACCTTATATTATTGTTATTACATCCACCTCGCCACTCTAATTTTAACAACTTAAAAGAATTCCGTCAATGCCAAAAATGCAATGTTGTAATTGTAGCACCGCTTACAATCTCTCTGCTTAGCCTTAAGGTTGACTGATAGATGAAGGATTATGGAGGTCCTTGGAGATCTAGTAAAATCATTAGAAGGTACTTTCTGAATATCACAACATTATTGTAACACAGTTACATAATAATTACATGAATTTTCTATTAGACAGTTGGACGAAGAGTGAATGCTCAGATTTGAATGTCTATGAATTCAAATCTGAGATTCTATATTTGAAATTGGAATGTCAAGCTCGAGTCGATTGATAATCAAACCTCTTCACACTAACATTAGAGAATGCCTTTAAGTCCGCCTTTTGTGCTGTAAGATTTTTTTTTGTGCAATAATTTAATAAATAATTTCAATAAGGTTAAAAACCCAAAGGTTATAATGTCCTAGATAAGTCTGCAGTCTGTGTTAACACTTCCACTCGGCTTGTGTTTTTATAATTATTACATATATATTTTCCGTACACGGATACGGACACAGATCAATGGTATTCCGAACATTTAGTAGGCGAGCGCGGCACCGAAGTCAACACGTAGATTCCCTTTCGATAGTCAAAGCAGTCCACATTTATTAATATTATTAGTTAAATTAGCAAAAGATGACAGAATTTTGTAACATTGATAAAGAAATTAAACAAGAAAATTAGCAAAAGATGACAGAATTTTGTAACGTTGATAAAGAAATTAAACAAGAAAATTTTATCTTCACTAGGCCACGTAGTTTTAACTCCCTAAATAATAAATTGGTCTATTTTACAGGCTTTTATTTAACTTGCAATGTAACTATCTATGTATGTCAACAACAAAAAATCTTGCAAGTTAAATTTGACTCATTTCCCGGTTTCGGTGAAAATGCAATGTTATGGTACCAGCGAGATGATCTGATGTTGGAGACAGGAGCTGACCATAGCAACTCTGTGATAAAACAAAGCAACCTAATTATGTTTGGTTTGGGGTTTTCAGTATTAGAACGCATTTAGATTCTGATTTAGAACGCATTTTATACTGGAGCTCTTGCTATGGAATTAGAGTTAATCCTACGAAGACCCAAACTATTATTATTGGTAGCCCTAAGAACATAGCTAAGGTGAACTTTGAGAGTCTGCCCCCTATGTTATTCGATGGAGTTCAGATCCCGTACTCGTCCCAAGTAAAGAATCTGGGCGTGATTATGGATCGTACTCTTTCTTGGGGTCCGCAACTTAATGAAGTTGGTCGTAAAATTTTTGCCGCTGTGGGATCTCTTAGGCGTCTCCGCAACTTTTTACCACTTTCAACTAAAACTGCGTTGGCTCAATCGCTTCTTCTTCCTATTTTAGACTATGCCGACATCTCTTATCTTGATCTCTCCGAAGAGCAATTGAATAAGGTTGAACGGCTTCAAAATGTGTGCATTCGCTTCATTTTTGGGCTACGGAAATTTGATCATGTCTCCAGATTCCGGTCACAGCTCAGGTGGTTACCGATCCGTTTCCGACGTAATACTCATATTCTGTCTCTACTCTATAGCACTCTATTTATTCCCAATACTCCTGAATACCTTAAAAAGCGGTTTATTTTTCTTACGTCTGTCAGGTGTTCTCAGAATCTCCTTCTTGCTCCTCCTAGTTCGTCTACTAAATTCTACGTCAAATCCTTCACTTTCCAGTCTGTAAGGATGTGGAATGCTTTGCCCATTGACATAAGACGTGCTCAATCCCTACCCATTTTTAAAAAACGTCTAAAAGAACACTATTTATCTCTCTCTTAGTCATGCTCCTTACACTCATATCTTTTTCTTACCTGGTCGTTATTTTTCTCTTGCTTGATTACTCATTATGTATTTATGTATTTTGTGTAGGTATATGTAGTGTATTATTGTTGCCTATATAATATATGTAGTTTATTTCTCATTGTTTGTAGTTTCTATTTACCTATTTTATAAACTTTACACTTATGTGGTTTTGCACTGCCCAATAACTTTATTTCTAGCCACTGAATCGCTATCTGAAGGTTGTCTGGAAGAGATCGCTTTTTAGCGATAAGTCCGCCTGTTGTTACCTACTTACTTATGTCCTTTTTTTTTTGTTTGTAACATGTATATTTCTTTGTAGTGCACAATAAAGTATTTTATTATTATTATTATTTGTATGTCTTTCCATATCTCGGGACCATGGGGTCCCGGACCTTTGGGAGGCATGCGTGGGGCCGAAGCCAACAGCGCAGAGGCCCTTTTAGACAAATTTTATGTTATGTAATACACCAGCTAGAACCCATTCACGGGCTCAACTAGATGCCCGTAAATCGGTCCCAGCTGGTGTAGGGGCTATTGTAAATAAAGTGGAGAAAGGGCCGGTTATGGTGTTGAACTTTGGCTGGTCAAAAGATTGGGCTATTGTAAAGAGATCCGGACACCTGCCATAACAATGCTTAAACTCGTTATCGAGGCAGGCGGTGACTTGCCGCTGACTAGATGGGCCCCTGAAACTGCCGTCGTAAAGACGACCAGGAGCAACAGCGGTGTGAGCGGCTCAGGGGTGTCGAGAGGTGTGCGCCGCTTTCTACCCAGTGGCTGATAACAGCCACTGTGCCAACTCGCGTCTTATGCATCTTTCACTTCCACCCCCGGAGCATTATAGCTCTAACGATTCCTCTCTGAACGGCCAATGAAGGCAAGCCAGAGCTGAGAGTCCTGCGGGTCCCCTTGGGGTCCACTCCGACCGACGAAGACACGCCGGAGACGGAGACCCTGACCGACTCTCGGGAACACTCGGGTCCGTGGGGTCGTTACACCCCAACAGCTCGCCACAAGCTGCCCTGCGGGCTTATTATTATTATTATTATTCTCTCGATGAGTATTAGTTGCCTGTGGAAAGTAATTTCAGCGATAATAGCTTTATCAAAAATGATTTTTTTGCCAAAAGCTTATTTATATTATACGATTCTCAATGTGGCCCCCAATGTTGTCGATATTAGATATTATTTATTTGAGTGCACATCACTATGCATGTCATTTAAATTTTTCAGCCGACATGACGTATCTTCGTCTAAGTTTTAATTTAATATAAATTAAATTTTATAGTTTTAACATAATAATGGAAACAGTGTTTACTTACAGAATAAAATATTAACGAACAATTATTACCCTGCAATCAGACCAAAACAATTTGTGATAAATAGTAAGATATCATACAACGTGAATTTTGCGAAGCGTACAAGAATATTAAACAACCGGTTATAAGCTTAAAAAGATATATTTTCATATGCTAAACAATAAATAAAACTACGTTTGAGTGAAGTTGAGTTCGTTAAGAAAATTGGAATGACGACACCTAAAGGTAAGGTACTCATTGAGTATTTTGAAGTTCACTTTAATATAAATATTTAGCAATTTTTCTTATTAGCGATTTGTATTCATAATAATAATTATTTAGGATCAAAATAACTCATGTTTGGGATATAAATATCAGTTATTCTACTTTACCTACACACTACTAGGGCAACAGTTTGATACTTTTTCAAATATTAATTATTTGAGTGTAAATGGCGTATTATTTCAACAAAATAACATATCATCCATTTAAAAAACTAAAAATAGTAACCACCTGTACAGCCACCATCAAATATTTAATTTTTGCATTAGTCCCCTTTAGCCATGCTTGTAAAAAACAACACACTTATCTACATTTAAACATGATTGATTAATTCATATATTAAGGAATATAATAAACTGTAACATAAATTTTAAAACATAAAAAAAAAATATTTTTTTATATAAAAAATTGTGACATTCTTAATCAAGAGGCACCACTTTGTCGCTTACCATAAAGACAAAATTTGCTTGTATCTTTATACAAATAAACTGTCAGAGCATCCTTATGACAAGCAACAATGTGGTACCTTTAGATTGAGAATGTCACAATCGTTGATTGTTAAGTCAGGTTCCCTTTTATAATTAATACTTACTTACTTCATTGGCTCAGTGACCCAAATAAGTATAAGTAATAGAAAAATTAAAATATTATGTCACTCTCTTATCAATCTTACACAAGCCATGACTGTTTATTGACAGACCTATTTATTAGCCATTGAAGATCATTATCGACCCTGGACTTTAAACTGTGATATATATATTTTTTTTATTACATACACACAACCATCGTTACAGGCTATCCTAATTCGACAGTATGGAGTTTGACACACAAAAGAAAAGAATTACATAGTTATATAGTAAATAGATTATTACAAACTACAGTAACATAATACATATAGCGTGGCCCTTGTGAATACGCTCAAAGAACAAAGAAACAAATCTAACTCGATCACTACTCGATTAAGTGTCCGAATTGCGCGCGTAAAGGGGGCCTGGCGAAGGAGTTTCGTTCGAGCGCGTGGCTCGGCCAGCAGGCTCGGCCGCCGCCACCGCCACACATACCGATCTTTTACGTTCAAACGCACCACTGCCAGGACTCCAGGGTTGCACAACTTGCCTCGTAACAACTTAAATATATATGAAGCTAGCCCCAGTTCCCTTCTAACTTCTAGTTTATTGTATCCTACCATTCCTAACACGATATATGCATTCAAAACTATATTTACCACATTGCACAATAACTATGTTTCTGCTGTCGGGAAAGTATTAACTATGCTAAATGGAAGTCTAGGGAACTCTGTGAAACAGGCTACAAAAAATGATGTGGTTTTATATGTAAAGTTATAGGTGCTATTAGGATTGTTTGGGTGTGTCCGTAATTTAGTTAATTCTTTCAATGTTAAGGTCATGTTAAGTAGTTTTAACTTGCAAGAGCCACAAAAGTTACTAGTCAAGTCAGGCGCGGATACAAGGGGGGGGCCATAGGGGCAATGCCCCCCCCCTAAAACCCTGGCTCTCACATTACTAAATTGAGTAACATTTTTTTTTACCTTATTTTCTGTGCAAAAATATATGATTTTCTCAAAATGGCCCCCCCCTAAGCCAAATCTTGTATCCGCGCCTGAGTCAAGTGATGTGTTTATGTTGACAATGAATCTTCTAAATTTATAAAACAGTTGCAATTTATTATTACTGACAGGTTGATTACGGAGACTGCTTACCATCAGGCGGGCCGTACGCTTGTTTGCGAACGAAAAAACCAAGGGGTTCAAAATTTTTATCATTACACCCCTTTTGTATACTGGGAGGAATAACTGCACCCCACTGAAAGTTCTGACTCGCCACTCTTGGGGGTGAACAGTACAGTTCAAAGTTATGAAGTGCTTAATTGTGTATTTTCTATAATAAACATATTATTCACAGTCTTAGACATAACTGATGATTGATAGGGAAGGAGAATAATTATTTCCTGTATTGATAATATTGATATCATACATTAACTATGCCATAAGAACTAGGCGTTTTATTATTACTAGACAAACATTTCTTCATTGTTTTTCGGTGAAGGAAAACATCGTTTACCCTCTGGGTTGGAAGGCCAGATGGCAGTCGCTTTCGTAAAAAACTAGTGCCTACGCCAATTCTGGGGATTAGTTGTCAAGCGGACCCCAGGCCCATGAGCCGTGGTAAAAATGCCGGGACAATGCGAGGAAGAAGAGAGAGAGAGACAAACATAGACAAGGCAGTATTTATTTTATAACAGTTCTGTGTATAAAACAGGGTCCCTTATTAAAAAATATTTATACTGTGAAAGTCAGCTTATAGAAAATTATTCTCCAACCCTTGCATGAAAACATTGATTAAGTACCCTACTTACTTATGTAAGAATAAGAATAAATGTTATTATCAATAAAACACATAACAGAATATTTCAGGGTAAAAAGTAATGTTTAGTTTACATAAAATATACGTACATAGTGAACATTAAATAATAAGAATCATATTTCAATTTCAATTTTCCAATAGGAATTTAGTTTCCAGCCACGTTTTCCTTTATTTTATCTGTCTCTATTTTTCCTGTAGCAATTTTTTAAACAATTACATTATTACAAAAAACCATCCAGCAGGAATCCTTATTCAAAACGAAGCTTTTCACCAACATGAAACATCGCACGTCAAACTCGAAGGGAACCATAAAAGTTGCATAGTAGGGTACGAATATTGATCAAGGGTTGGTCTGTGTGTTAGTGCGCACCCCTCGCTGCGCGCTAGTGTGTGTGACCCTCGCCCGTGTGCCGGCCATCGCGCCCCGAGATAACTCACAAAATTTATAAACACTAAATACACGAATAGTCTAACAAAGAGTAAACACTCGCGTGAAAAAGGGATTATTCGTAATGGAAAGTAGAGACCGCGACAAAATTGTAGACAGAAAACGTGCCCGTCTTTATAAAAATCAATAAATCACGTAGCGAATCCTCCAATAAAATATAACGTCCGCGTGGAGTGCATTACAGTGCTGCTTGCATTTCAGTGATCTAAAGATCTACCGATGTTCAATCACAAGCTACCGACTGACTTTCCAATGCAAACCCTTCGTAAGAAAACCAGCCCTTGCAAATGTGAGTGTGTTTATCTCGCTTCAGCTCTATCTTTTTATTTAAACGGTGTTTTTAGATAGCGGCTAAATGTTAATCCGATCACATAAGCTTTCCTTATATTTTGCGATGTATGTTGTAAGCATGGAAGCCATTCACCCTAAGCGTTCCGACTTATACTCATGTCATAATTAGTGAATCCCTGATTTGGACAGAGCGTCTGAGGCGGCAAGCGGCGGCGGAGTAACTCTAGTACGTTTAGTAAGGGCAATATGCAGGTGTGTCATTTCCAGCATCTCTTGAGGCAGTTCGGTAAGTACTTGTCATTATCGTGCTTCGTTGTGTGTTCGCATGGTGTTCTGTCCGACTGTCCGCCTCTTCGTCTAATGCTTGGTCAGGAACAGCTGGTCGATCAGCTGATCAGGATTAATCCTACAACTGTGTTCGTTGTTTGGTTTTCCGAATGAAAACACTCACAGCTAGCCATCACTACTCTCACATATTTTTGTATATTGTTTTAAGCAATTAGACCTTATGCTAACACCTGAATGTGGGTAGAGCATATATTATGATAATTTTGCGCACACAAGACAGATCCCTATACTTATCTTCTCTCAAAGAAGTGTTATCAAGAGTAGGAGATAATGCATATGACAACTGTTTGCTTGTTACCTCTGCAAATATGATACTGTCAAATGAAACAAATGATTGTAATTGTCTAGGTAGAGTGTAGATTAACATTATAGAGCTCACACGTTACTGCTACTAATGGCATCTCAACTACGCGGCTTAGTACAATAGTTACAATACTAAACATGTAGGAGTAAATAACGAGTTAACAAAGCATGCTCTTTCGCAAATAATAACTATTTCTAGACTATTATGACGCCACATCTTTATGTAGTTTCTAGCTACATTCTACACTTCTTCGCTTTGTCGGTTACTTCATAGTTTTGCACCTAATGGTGGTATCGTGCAACGAGAGGTCCCGGCGAGTCCCGATTCTAATTTTAAAAACAGGAAATTCAATTTAACGGGAATGATGCACGGTAAACAGGGACAGAAATAGGACAAGCGGCTCACTTTTATTTTGCACTCCACTCGCGTAGCTTTGTTTAAAAAAATAAACAATGACGCTAAAGCTAGAACTCAAAAACTTATTCGCAAAAGGTAGCTGCAGCTATGTTCAGTTGTTTTTGTGTGATACGTGTTGCTTTTTAAACCTAGCTTGTATTCGGCGTTAAAGACAAGTGAATGAACTTTTAAAACAAATGACGCTCGCTTTAGACAATTTGAGGAACGGGTACGGATTTCAAAAATGGAAAACGCGTTGTACAGACAAGAACGAGCCGGGCCGTTTCCTGGGCGAGGGGGTGTCGTTCCGGGCGAAGCTGATCGGAGTGTTGGAAGTGCCGGAGGCGCGGGGGGACAGGATGTGCCAGGAGGCGCTGGCGGACTTGAAGATGGCGATCCGGGCGGCGGGCGAGCACAAACAGCGGATACAGGTGCATGTCGCCATTGACGGCCTGAGGCTGCGGGATGACAAGACTGGCGTAAGTTACTTGTTATTTTCTTAAACTAATAATTAGTCATCGGAGTTTTCATCGCACGGTAAGATTATAGTGAGCTATGGAGTCGATATAAAAATAATGTTAATATCGATTATAATACCTTACCCTACTAATATAATCTTACTCTGATGCCTACTAATAATACAATAGCGATACAAATGGACTGTCGTTGTGGAGAATATGAAAATCTGCTTTTCTTGGCTCTTGATCTTGAAACCGATTGTAATCTAACAAGTCATTTTTGGATGTGGTGATCCTCAATAGACATCATCTGGATCTAGCATAAGAACCAACAGGATTTCAGTTAATATCTATGATTTATACTTTTCCACTGGTATATTTCTTATCTGAAATCTTAAAAATGTTTTATTGACAGTTGACTTATGAGGATATGCTTTCTACATTTGCTAAGTCAAAGTACTCTAACTCGCATATAATACCTAATCACGAAAAATGCCATATTGTATGTCGATAAAGTACAAATTAGAATAACTCAAAATATTAAATAGAAATAGCCCCGACAAAATTATAACAGTAACAGCGCCTTATATTTTTCTACGTGTTAATTTTCTTTAGAGTGTAGGTCCATGTTCAATAATAGAAAGAACAAACACGAGTTCATTAACCTTTTAACCGCCAGTGTAATTGAAGTCTTCATCAATTATGTTAATTACGACAAAGTACAAAATTGCATTGCAACTTGATGTTAGGACGTGCGGTGACTAAATATGAATTGGACCATTGACCTGACCGGACTAAAATAAACGAACGATTCGTAATGCTTGTTCGTTAATTACAATAAGGACCACGCCACCAAACTATATAAACATTACAGTAGCTTGTTTAGGCAAGTATTAGTGCTATGTGCTCGTGGACAGGAATAGGTGACTAGCCATGCTATCGACGCGGAGAGAATTTTCTTTGTGCATTTATTATTTTTGTATGTACTGGTTATGTAATTTGTACGAGTATTTACTGAACTCACAAAACAGTGGAACGCCGCTATTGTGGTGAACTAACGTCATTTCGTCCGTGTCAACACAACACACTAAACAAACACCTCTTTCATCTAGGTATAAGAGATAGTCCCTTGTCTAAGGCGTGCATGGAAGAAACAGCCGGATACATTCTGATAGAATCTTCAATCTAGAAGAATGTCTGGTTCTTTCCTCTGGCAGCTAGATTATGAACAAGTAGTGTACTAGGCAGAACACTTACGTATGTCCTAGGGTTTTTTGTGACCCTTTCGACGATGAGTAACCTCGATGCATTGCTAGGTTTCGTGGAGGTTATAAGTCGTCCACGCTAAGTAGGTACAGTAGGGTTCAAGTTGTGAATCAAATCATTCATAAATTGTCTATGCAAATTTGAACCTGATGGTACAAGGGTAATAAAACTAACCGCTGTATCAAGCGGCAAGACGCTTTACCAAACCGCCTACACATGTAAACATGATTAACCCCTAGTGCGTTAGGGCAAAAAAATACTGACAATTTATAGATCTTATTGCAAACACATAAGGTCTACGAATGGTCAGATCAGGGTTACTATTTGTACTCTCCTTATAGGGCTCAGTTAGATGGTGGGCGAACTCGCATGCGAGTTTAGTTACATTGCTTACTATTGAGGTACATCATATTCAGCCGAACGATCAAATACCTCTCTATCGAATATATCGGAGTGGCCGCAGTGCTCTTAAATATCTGAACACGCACTCTAGCTCGTTGACAATAGAGGCGTGTTCAGATATTTGTGAGCACCTTGGCCGCTCCGATATACCTATCTGATGGCAACTGTACCACCTAAATCAGAGCTTATGGTTTTTAATTCAATGTTATGATAAAATTTGACGACCGTTCTGGCCTAGTGTGTAGTCAGCCTATGAAGGCGATGGTCCTGGGTTCGAATCCCGGCAAGGGCATTTATTCGTGTGATAAGCACGGATATTTGCTCCTGAGTCATGTGTGTTCTATGTATTTAAGTATTTATATATTATATTTATCGTTGTCTGAGTACCCACAACACAAGCCTTCTTGAGCTTACCATGTCTAAAAATGTTCAATATCTATTTATTTATTTTATTAAAATTCCATCATTTCCCCAGGACTCGCTGTACCACCATCCGGTGCACAAGATCTCCTTCATCGCCCAGGACATGACGGACTCGCGCGCGTTCGGTTACATATTCGGCGCTCCTGATACTGGCCACCGATTCTTCGGCATTAAGACTGATAAAGCTGCTAGTCAAGTAAGTGGTTCATCATTGTTTATTGTTCTGTCTCACTCGACATACATGAAGTAGTAGAGACAGGTGAAGGAAGGCCTCTGCATAGAAATTTCCAGGTATCTCTATAGCTGTCATCATATTAACCCTGCTACACACTCGCCGAGTGGTATGCGAAGTAGCGAGGAAAGTAGGCAGAGACCTAGAACGTTTTCACATTGCCTGATCCGATATCGGATGTCGGATGGAAGTAAAATGTAAGACATAGGTATATATGTGTTTTTCTGTATTTATTAAATCGTTATGTATAAGGCAAAAATATTTTTCATTTCTCATGCTCTGAAAGAGGGTAATTGTTATTTTAAAAAGTGAGCATTTTACTTTCTTCGTGCGATTTTTTAAATATTTTTACGGTAAGCAATTGAAATTTGGTTTTAAATTGATTTGTTATACAATTTCTATTCTGATATTTAACTCTCCATTCCATAAATAACTATACTTTTATCTAAATGGTTAATTAAAAGTACCTTCAAGAAATGTTATAAAAAATGATACTTAGTTATCAAAGATCTGGTCTAAGATGTTGAACAGGTAACTCATTATAAGTGACAGATTCTATTGTTCGTAGTAAATTCGAGACTCGGAAGAGGAAGTGAGTCAAATTCATCTAACTATCTGTATAGTGTATGTGATTCCCTGAAGTGCCTTTTTTCTCTTATTCATACATTTATCTGAAAATTGGCTTCGTTTTATATTAACGACCTTTTTATGAGCACCCGTCTGATTCTGTGCCAGGGCAATGTACATTTAAAAAATATACTTAGTCGGGGTTAAAATACGCTTGCTGCAAATTCTCATATATGTTGTTGTTGTTGTTTTACAATAGTTATTGTACAAAAAAACTGTTATTTCCTTTACAGTACATATGGTGCTACTTTACCGCACTAATGCGAAAATTAGCATACTTATTACGTTACTGTGTCGAACATTTAAAGGGCCATATGTACTGTAAAACTGTGTTTCGAATTTCCTATTTTTCGCACTTGTATCGTAATGTACTATTATAGCTAATGCAACTAACGGAAACGTCCACTTAAATGAACATTTACAATATGTGAATCAGCGAAGGGCCGAAACTGTTTTTTTACTTAGCTAAAAGGCATTACGAAGGAGGCGTGAGCGAGGTCAAGGAGCGTTAAGATGGCCTTTAAGATTCTATAGTAAATGTGTAAATCGATCGTTAATCGTTATACACCGTGTTTTTTTTATTTCCGTTAATTTCAAGGGTGCATGCTTAAATGAAGTAACTTTCTCAAAGACACCGGTATTCTAATTAACTCCATTATTAATTTTTATCTAATAAGGCTTTTACGAGAGTGTACACTTGAATTAAGGCCTGTTCACATATTGATTAGTGTTTAATACAAGTTGATAGATTTGCTACTAAACGTAAGTACTATCTATATAGAAATGACATTGATATGTCACAATTTTCAATTGTTTGGTTGAGTTAAATGTAATGCCGGTGTTACAATAACGCTATATGCAACTTTTTATACTTTTTATAAAAATTGTTAAAATGTTATTAAAAAAAATATTTTTGTTTAAACTTAACTATGCCATTTAGTTTCCTTAAACGTTCTTACCGATACCCCGAAGTTAACGGAATTGAATAAAAACACGGTGTATACATACTATATCTAGTATGTTGATTATGGCGGATTATTTAATAGTTTCGTGAGCCTATGTTGGTAAATTTGTAAATATTGTAAGATATCAATTTATAATTATTATTTGTAGTAGTAATTATTGTTTGTGGTAATATTTGATAGCAATATTTGGCTTTAAGGGGCGTCAATTACGTGAGGCCTACCTTGGAGGGGGTCAAGTCAAATCTCACTAAATCTCACGTGGGAGAGAGGGGGTTTTGGCAAATACCATGTAATTTTTTCCGGGCCAATAATAGTGTAAAACTTTGTAAAAAACAAAATGGCTGTAGGCATGTGTGGTTCAAAGCAATGCCAAATAATACGAGGCCATAACCGAGAAAATCAAATAGCTAGAAAAATGTGTAGAATTAGGCGGTTATGACACTGGATGCGATTCACATGTCGTTCCGATTTGCGAGCGGGATGTTGCGGAGCGATGTGCGAAACACATCCAGTGTGATAACCGTCCAAACTATAATCGCCCGTATTTTAGAATAGAGCAATATCTATTTAGTTGTGTTGAACGAATTTTGACCATCGAACTTCGTGTATCACAATCACAACTATTCATTTATTTTCATGCATAAAATATGCAAGTACACTTTGTAACTTGCTAAAGTCTGGGTAATGCAGCTAAAAGTTGAAACAGTCTAACATTAAGAAACCTGGCACACGATGGCACCAACCAAAACAAAATTTTCAGGCTATTTAGAAAACATAAAACAAATTGATGTCGTCTTTGCTAGAATTCTGGTTACTCCTGATTTCCTGGTGACTCGAAACGTTGTATTGAGAGATTTTATTAACGAAATAAGTAGAATGTATTTCGCAAGTTTTTCGCGTATTACCGATATTTTAGTACAGGCAAACATTGTCTTTATTGTTTAGTAGGTATTTCACTATGATAGTTTAATATTGTGAAAAATTTAGTAATCTAAGTACTTACTCGTGTAAAAAGAGAATTGGACATTCATATAGGCAATATCATTATTAGGACACCATTTCCACCCTTTCAGTGTTTTTGAAATAAATAGAAAATATCCTAAATTTTTGGCCATCATAATTAATAATCAGTCCAAACAGATGATACTTTATTTCAATTTTTATTCGCATAAATGAAATTGCTTTCATAGGTACAAAAGGTCCAAAAAGGTACAATAGGATCAAAATAATGAAGAGCTATGAACCCTATAAGGGCACTGCAATTTACAATACACAACTCTTTAACTAATTCTACGGATTCCACTCACGTGTTTTTAGTCACTCGTTCGCGAATCACGGAGTCGTGAACGCTGCTCGCACTGTTAGGGCTTGAGAAAGGAGACCTAGGCTCTCCAAAACATGTCGCGCGAGTGACTAAAAACATGTGAGTGGAATCCGTAGAATTAGTTAAATGTTAGTATGTCTTTGAATCTCTACAATTGGCTACTTGACAGTTTTTTTGTAAATAATGTCAAACGATCTTGATTTTCCTGAGGATCAAATGTCTATATGGGACTCATGGCATTTAAGCAACACAAAGGTCAGAAATTAGAGTTAAAGTCTGACGCTCGCACTCGACGATTGAAACGCCTCTAACAAAATGATAACATGATGTGACGTCACATTATATAAGTCTGACCTAAATGTATGGAAGATCAAGGAAATTGCCATTTTGACCCTGAAATATTGCGTTTATGTATATAGTTGTCATACAATTTTTGAAGGACAAAAAAATTTTTTTTTTTGCGACTTTCTTATAATCTCAGTATAATTTTTTAAATTCCACTTTTTTATAATAAATGGCTCATTTTCTATCCATTTAACTAAATTTTGTTATAATATTCAACATGTGTCAAGTACCCAATTCTATTAAGATTTGGTTTTGATTGGTAATTTTTTTTTGAGAAGTCTGCATAGTTTGTTGAAACTACGTACAAAGCCAAGTGCAAAATTGCATTAAAAAAAACAAAGGATATGGTAATTACCGTTTCCTTTTCTGAGCTTATGATATCATCTGATCAAACGAGGTTAAAAAGACCAAGTACATTAGCAGTACTTTTAGGAATAACAAATGCTCGGCTATTCAATAATAACTCTTATTCCTCTGAGATAAAGTCTGCATTAATTATGTGCATGAAAATGCATATGATTTATGTATCGGAATCCCACACGAGGAAGCACTTAATTTAGTAATACCCACGTGATATGAGCAATTGAAATTAAAGTAACCGTCAGCGGCTGTCATTCCAAATCACACATTAGTGTAACATCGAAATTATGATCATGATTTTGAAGATATTGATCTTGAAATGAGTTTTCTAAATGATATTTTGTGCAATCATTTCGGTTAGTAATTAAATCTCATAGATTTTTTACGTTTGAAGCATTACGTACATATATTATTATTCAATATACAAACACCTGAATATGTTCTTATAAACTAAAGTGATCATCAGTGGAACTTATGTTCTTGCAATAAGATATGAATTGGCACATTACATCGTGGTCAGTATACGTAAAAAAATTATCGCGAATTATAACGAACATGCTAAGTGACAAAAAAGCGAACATACACGTTCTTATTGTTATCTATTGATTTGAAAGAAGTCAATACATCCTTCTTACATACGAAAATCATTATTTACGCAAATGATCGAAAAATATCATGCAGTATTAATTTTCGGCTTTGAAACAGATATTTATGAAATGTTTGATCGTTGTCATTACCTATTAATGAGCAAGTATTCCCGTATGAAAAAAAAAACACGCGCATCGGTGCTCATTCTCGTTGATGGTCGGCCAGGTGACTCGAGCTGAATATACTTAAAGGAAATTATTACATCATTATACAAGAATTATAATTGTAAGTTATGTTACATTTCCATAAAAAAATTATCTCTCGGTTTGTAACACTCATTAAACAAATAATTATCTTCCACAGGTAGTCATAGCAATGCGTGACCTGTTCCAAGTGGTATTCGAGCTGAAGAAGAAAGAGATAGAGTTAGCGAAACAGCAGCTCGAAGGGAAATCCGTCACCAGCAGTCTAGTGAGACACACCTCCACCATCACCGATGTTAAATCTAAGGTAATTACTACGTTACATATACTACACTAATATATACTTGTACTCGAGGCATCGGTTTTATAGATGGCGTGCGTGACAGCGCTCCAAGTAGATGCCAATAATTGGTCAATGACGCTGAAGTATAATAAAGCCAAGTTTTGTGTAGAAACTCCTGTAGTTATAAGAACAAAGAACATTAAAAAATGAACTTGTATTATTTTTGGATACAACCACAATGTTTGCTACTTAATAGGTAGTATAAATTCTTAAATTTTAACGGTAATGTCATATTTGGTAGCATAAAACTAATATTATATATCTACGTAGAATGTTAAATTAATCTGAATACACATAAAAAATTACAATAACGTTATAAATACTACATTAAAAATGACATAACAATAATTAATTTATAAATATTTTATTTTAATTTTAACTAACAATTATTTACACGATGCATTTATTTCATTTAGGATGTAATTCCAGCTCAAGATTTTAAGTTGGCCAGTTTATACTTACAGGCTGTATTATGTTAACGACTGGTGCCGTGCCGATGGGACATTTAAGAGAAAATTTGGAGTATTTTGATATTTACTCGGCACCTGTAAAATTTCTACCACTATATGTGTTAAAAGTTGAATGTCCTATTCGTCCTTTATGTTTTTAATGTATTTATTTATTTAATGAAAGCTACTGCAATTGGTTTCAATATTATTAACAAATTAAAACTATGTTTTTTGGGAGTTAAAACACATGTCATGGGATATATGGCGTCATTAATTTTAAAACAAAGAATAATCAATGACAAATCAAACTTTAGCAGCTCTATGGCTCTTGTTTATGGTAAAATGTTGCCAGTGTTTAAAATGTGATAATAAATACTTATTTTACAGGACAGGCATATACCATCCCATTACTGGTGCCTGTTCCATTATAGGGGTTTTAACTATTTGTCTATGTTACTTTCCTAAAATTTGGTTTCTCCAGGTATCTCATATGTATACTTACTTACCTAATGAATTTCGCGTCTTTATTTTATTCAGTTGAACAAAAAATTGTTGTTTAATACTGACAGACGCCAGGACAAAAAACTTATCGTAATGTTTAGGTGGACTGTGAATCGATTTGTTACGTTTATAAATTATAAAAAAAACATACATTGCTAGGTTCTTCTTATAGCAATTACACTTGAAGCTATTAAAACATCTCAGCACGCAAAAACCAGTACTTCGTAATTCTATACAAATTCTTTCCCACTTCAAACCTGCTTGGTGTACATTCAACTTACAATTCAGATTATGACTCGGTTATTAACATCATTGCAAATTACACTTTAACGTGCAAATAATAAGGTCGGGTATTGTCAAGGGTACGGATCATCGTTGTTATAACGTATGCAGTCATTATGAAAGGGCAGTCAGGTTGCGTACAAAGGCAGTCCCTAGACGGCGCGGCTTGTTATTTTTGGCGATGTTTTGCATAACGTAGGTTATGATCGAGGGCATGAAATATAAAGTAAACATTGTGCAAAAATGTTCGTATAAAAGACTTAGTTTATTCTTCCTATGTTTTTTATAGGATCCGTACCAAATATTCTTCACTTGAACAGATTTTTTAAGGTTCCGTAGTGTTCGAGGAATCCCTACAATTTCAACAGTCCTCTGTTTGTCTGTCACCTAAAGAGGGAATAATAGCTTTGCGATCCCAACGAAATAACGCAACTTTTTCTATGAAATTCCATTTCGGGAGAAAACTATTTCCACCAACAACCAAATCTTAACAAATCACTTTGATTTTGATGTCGATCGCTTCAGCACAATATTTTCTAGGTTTATAGGTTTAGGTTTTATGAAAAAAAAAAAAAATGACAGCAGAAACGTCTGCGAACGATGCTATTAAGCTTAGAATAAATTTAAAAGTGGAAACCCAACCTAAGGCAGTAATTTTTCCACTTTTTTTTGTTTTATAAATTTTGAATAAAAAGGAAAACCTATAAACCTAGTTTTTCATTGTGTCAATAACATACTAAAAATCATGGAGAATGGAAAATATTTAAAAGTGGAAAAACATTATCTCTTTTTATATCGACGAGTTGCTTTACTTCCCTCGTAATAAACGGCATTATTAATCACTTCCATTAAAAAAAAATCTTTTATTTTGCTTCAATCCCATTGTAGAGTAATAGTTGGATGATTCTTTCAAAAATATTGCTGGTCTTTCAAGACCATATTTCGATGCGATATTTAGTTTGCCCATGCAGAACCCTAAAAAGGATGTATCTACCGACGCACGTCCACAATGTCCGGCTTATATTTAAACACTGCATTATTGTCTCTGTCAATACGCAAACGGAATAACATTCGATACATTCCACTCTTTATTCTTTGATCAGAAGCCAGAAAACAGCTGACATTGAAAGATAAGAGGGGCATTTTTGTACAGTTCTAGTTGTAGTGGTCCGGTTCAATTGTTTTAATGTCCAGGAAGAGCTTGCTTTCGTTCCAGTTCTCCTGTAGGAAGAAGAAAGTGGTATTTATTATTATTCTTGTTAAATCTCACCTTTTGTGCATCCCAGCGTCGCAAATTCCAGTAAAATGGAAACGTTTTTGAAAAATCTATGCACAAACCGATACCTCCGAAGAATACTGAGGCACGTGCAAAATCAGGATTTTGCAGGGGAGCTGAGTTACAAAGGAACGTAAATTTGTTAATGTATTTCCGTAAAATTTTGGATTTGTTCTGACAAATCCTCTTAGATCCTCCTTCAACGCGCATGGTCGCTATCATTAGAGCCGAGAGAGAGTAATTTGAGTTTGAGAAAATTTTATTGTATAAGAAAAAGTATATTGCAAAATCACGTTTATACAGTTCGTCGTTTGCGGCTGCTGCAGCCGGACCTAATCTTGCAAAGCATAATTTCGATCGGCCTGAAAACTTGGCCACAAACGATTGCCACGGAAATTAGAACGGTTATCTAACGAATGAGGATGCGCGTTAATGATTTGTCAGCTTTTCAGATAACTACGATTTAATGATGTTTCTTGATGATTTATTTATACATATTATATGTATACTTTTACCCGTAGCCTGCAGGCGATTGTGGATGTAGGTCATACTTGTGACTATAAAGTGAATATAATAATTAGTATCCGACCGAAACATCTTTTTTTTTTGCCTAAACCGAAGGTTCCACTTGGGCTGTAGCTTCGGCCGAAACCGAAACTTTTGTAGACATGTTAAAATCGTTGGAAAATGTCATAAAACCGCTTTTAAATACATATTAAGACTGCGTCGACTGTCCGGTGGCGCCATTATTAGGGTAATTGTGTTTTCCAATAAACCTCCACCAATCAACCAATTAATTTTTGTATACAAAAATCAGTATATAAATATTGTTTTCCTAATTGTTCCCTAACTTTTGATCCTTTCACATTAGTTTAGTTTCATAGCACGAAGTACCATTTTGTAAGTTTAGGCCAGGCCAGAAGGTTCGGTCGTTTTTGGCCGAAACCCAAACTACGGCCGAAACATGATTTTTTGGCGGAAACCGAAACCGAAACTTCGGTCGGACACTCCCATACAATCGAAGTTTGAAAGAACATTCTGAAATTGCATGAAATTTGACATGAACATTGAAGTAACTTATATTTATGTTTGCTACAAGTTTTCGTTGCTAGAAATTGTAATACAAAGAGGCGAGTGGAAAATTACCAAAACTGTTTTTTTATGAGATCGTCACTTTGATTGTGTGGGAGCTTCTTTTTGGCAGCGGGTTCGTATGACTCTTAACGAATCGTTAGAGAATAGTGTGGACAAAGGTATTCTCAAGTTTAACCCACCCATTATGTAGGTATTCTTAAGTTGTACCCAAAAACGTTCCTTTTATTCTTTCTAGAATATCACAACAATCGGCGAGACGAGCACATCGACTCCAAAAAGCCAAGACACAGCCGAAGGAGGCGTCGCAGAATTAGTAGATTTGGAGCAAGAGCTCAGCTCTTTGAGGAGAGGATTGACGCAGGTTGAGGGCCTGACGCCGTCTACGGATCCTTTCGGGGACTCGTTTATAGTGCCGTCACAGGTTAGCATATACAAATGTATACGTGTATTATATACCTAGTATACCTACTAGTCCTTCGACTTTGAAAATCGAACAAGGAGGTTTTTTTACAAGTCTTTAGGCACTTCAAAAGAGCACGGGTACCCAAAGTTTCAACATGCCCTATATTTTCCTGCGAATCGAACTTTTGTAGAGAATGAAGACCTAAAGACACCTAGATACACTTGTCGAGCAAATCTTTACACGATGCAGCATAAAAATACGTATACATTATTTGCAGAAAGGTCTTCTGCCGCCGCCCCCCGGAGTCAGTACTACAGCGCGATCACGCTCCTCAGCATCCTCGTCCGCCTCCGCCTCCGCTACCGCTTCCGCTACTCCGTCAGCGACCGCTTCCGCGCCGCGCACCGTATTCAGTCCCAATAAGACGCAACTGCCTTTCGATCTACCACCGGAGTTGGAGCCGCCGGTGCCGCAACGGGTCGAGCCTGAAGCTCCGGTAAGTGTCAATGAAATGTGAACCTTATATGCAGTTATTAAATTCAAAATTAAAATGGCAGCGCTTTACCGCCTCGTGGATCGATAAACTACTAGCACGGCCATTGAAATTTAGAATTTAACTACTCTATAGATGGTTCAAATTCGTTTATTCTAGATTTCAGCTGCTTAAATCATACATTCGTTTCTAGTTTATAACCCCCATTTCATGGCTGCATTAGATATTAATTGCTAGTCTGCATGCCTCGGGGATTGATATCATCATCAGGATCAAGATGTTACAAATACTTCAATTTCCAATTTTCCATATAATGCCGCATCATTATAATATTTATAATACAGCCATCTCCATTTAACGCTCTTATACATCACTAGATGGTGCTGTTTTGTTATAACTTGATATTATTATAATGATTTTAATAATCCATTTCATATCGCATTTTTGGCTTCGTATTGCATGTAACTAACGTATTTTGACGTATGGTCCCGTAATCGCTAGTAACCCATCGTAGCTATCTGCATAGTAGTTAGAAATCAATGTCATTGTTTCCTTCATAATATCGCAAAATTGACTGAAATATATATTATAAAAATACACACAGCCATTGAACATCCCGAGACCCAGAAGTAGTTGTTTTGTTTTTGAATTCAAAAAAAGTTCAAAATAGATAGTCGAACATGTACAAAAATTTGTACGGGGGTCTCAGGAGGCTGACTATTTGAAATTGGTGAAGTGTCTACCATGTTTTTAGCTTGCCTGATTATAGTCAGAAACTATGAGTAATTTAGAAATTGTTTTATCTTACGGGTTTGAAGTTTTCAATAACTTTCCGCATGAAAACCACGTGAACTGTATTTTAAACATTATAGCAAAAAACCATTTCGCATAATATATATACATTTTATACATAATATTTATATTTTTTGCTACATCAATCATTCACCATTTAACATTTAGGCATTCGCCATCAAAACATCTGACCTCTCACACTTTGACAAAAATGTCGTATTCAGAAATTGACGGCCATACTTAGCATAAGTTAGACTTACTTATTGTCAATACATACGTAGTGAATAAGTTGCAGAATCATTTGTCGATTCAACTAAGTCTGTAGTGAATGTTTTGCAAAATGGTAACCAACATCTTTTTCCTGTTTAACTTACACTTTTAAAGTAAAACGTTTCCTACTTACGATCCCAAAAACAATGTTTCCCTTATGTTTAATATTTTTCCATACACGTCCTATTACTTTGCTCTAACTAGTTCAGTAAAGTAAAATCTAATTTCCAATACAACCGTATTTAGTACCAGCGCTGGGACCAATCTCTCGAACGTTATTAGACTAATAATAAATATTATTATACAGTCATATCTAATGTTTCCATGACAACACTGATAATTTTAGTCTAATACCGTTTGTGATGGTCCCTATAAACCGAGCCCCACACGAGTGCATGTCCCCTATAAATGTTGTCTGTGAATGTGCGCTTACCGCGACCTTCTCAATACTCCACGAAGCGAGTCCACCGAGTAGTACCCAGCACCGCCGTCTCTGTCGCTTCTCCGCCCAAAGATATTAGACTAATATTCTTAGTGTAGTGTCGTGAATCTCTGTTTCTATATCCGAAATACTAGATTGACAGAAAGAGAAACTAAAGAATATGTGGCTAAGCCCTCTACTGGCTGAAGCCAGATTCTTCTTTGGATTATGCGGCTAAAGTAAAGCCATAACTTTATGTCCACCCGGTATCGGTGGCACCTGTGACTATTTTTCGATACTGAATGTATGTAGTTCAATGTGTGTAATTTTTAACCCCCGACGCAAAAAAAACATGTGTATCTGTGTATCCTTGTGTTTGTTTGTGTTATACCAATTGAATTAACTAATCGAGTCAGATTTTCTGTAAAATATTTGTGATAAATATACTAACGACGGGTTCCTGATGTTGGCTGTGAGAATCCAGAATTTATCATTGGTTTCATTGTTAGGTATCTAACAAAATTGAATAATTGGAAGTAATTTAGTCTACTTTAGTCCCATTTAACAAAATACGCTGTAAAACGAATTATTCTTTGTGGCTAACCTCTCATAAAACTTCAAGAAATACGAAAATTCAACCATAAATGTCGTTTTAGAATTTGGGATGTAGAAACAGACATATCTACAAAATGACACCTATCCTATTACTATTAGCCTAATATTCAGAAACGGGCCGAATGACCCCAAACCTGTGTTACAGGTCCGGACATCGACGGCGCTCGGTTACGACGTATTCACCGAACTAGACCCCCTCGGCACAGGCCGGAGTAAACCTTACGTTGACAAAAAACTCTTCTTTCAGGAGCTCAAAAATCCGCCAAAGAAAGTGCTCAAAGACCTCGTTCCGACCACTCAATCTCTCCTAACTGAGATGTCAGAAAAAGAGTACGGTCAAAAGACTATGACGTCATTAACTCGGCATTCTGGTGGCACAGTTTCTATCGGACGACCGTTGTATTCCGCCGGGAATTTTTTCGCGCAAATCGATCCGTTCGAGGAGACAGATCCGTTTGACAGCACTGATCCTTTTTCGGACTCGTTTAAGGAGGATCCATTTACGAGTATGCAGGAGTTTCCTAAGCAGAGGCGGAACAAGAATTCGATCACGATGCGAGAGGAGTACGGTCGGAAGCTTGATAGAGCGGAGTTGCAATCGCAGCAAACGCAATTGCAATCGCAGTCGCAGCCGCAAACGCAGTCGCAAGTACAAACGGAGGTGAAGAATGTGTTCAATGGGCCGCTGCAGGTCACGCTGCCACCTGAACCCATTCCTAAGTCTCCTAGGCTACAAAGACAGGTATGGTACACTACACGTATGTAAATTCGAGCGTTTGTTCGTAATAATATTCGTAAAAGTGGCATTTTTGATGACGTTTCCACTTCTCTGATAGAACAGTAGGAAACATTTTCCAAATACGCGGAAATGACATCAAAATTAAGAGCAGATTTGTCGATAATGTGACCACGAAAGTGTTTTTTTTCTTCCTCTCAATCGGTTAAGTACATGTATTATTTGTATCAGTTATAATTATGCATTTATATTTTTACGCAGTTAAACTTTATTTTCGTTCTGGCGAAATGTTTTTAATTAGGTACTATAATGTTGTAAACATTTTTTACGAAACGATATCATCTGCATATACACCGTGTTTTTGAGGAATTCGTGAACTTCGGCGTATCGGTAAGTACGTTTAAGTAAATTAAATGGCATAGTTAATAAAAAATAAATTACTATTATTATTTTTATAAAAAGTAATTAAATGTTGCATATAGCGTTGTTGTAACACGGGCATTACATTGAACTAAACCAAACTACTTACGTTTAGTAGCAAATGTATGAACTCGCACTAAACACTTATCAATATGTAAACAGGCCCTAAGGCAAGTGTACACGCTCGTAAGGGCCTTATAAGATAAATATGAATGATTGAATATCTCCGAAATGGAGTTAATTAGAATAGGGTCTTTGAGAAAGTTACTTAATTTAAGCTCAGGGATGCACCCTCGAAATTAAAGGAAAAAAAAACACGGTGTATAGGTACGCCAATTCCATTATGCAAAATGTTGTGGCATGTATGGGACTGAGAGACACAACATGACACAAAAAAAAAGAGCAGTGACACATGAGTCACTGGTTAAAAATCTTAGTCCTATTTTTATGAACAAGATCGATCTTACCATCTATTTCTAACTTAACATTTACTCCATCGTCCTCAATCACTTTAAAAGGTCCTTTAAAAAGATTATCAAATTTTTTTCCAGTTTCTGACTTAATCAAAACTAGATCATCCTTTTTATAAGTCACTGAGTTAGATAACTTATCATAATATTTTTTTCGTAATTCCTTAGATTTTAACAAATTTTCCTTGGCATCCTTATGAGCTATTTGTAGTCTGTATTTTAATTCTAGAGCATAATTATCGGGATTATACAGTGGTTGTACAGTTTTAATCAGATTACTAGGGATTTGACATTTCTTTCCGAAAACCAATTCAAATGGGGTATACTTTGTAATTGAATGTACTGTTGTATTGTATGCAAAGCACCAGAACGGTAGCCAATCGCACCATGTGTCCGGGTGACCATCGCACTGAATTCTCATAAAAGCGGCTAAATGTTTGTGCATATTTTCCAAAGCACCTATCGATTGGTGGTGATAAGCGGTCGAATTAATCTTATTTATTTTTAGTAACTTACATACTTCTTCCATAGTGGATGACATAAACTCGGTACCTCGGTCCGTTGATATCATACCTGGAATACCGTATCTTAATATAAAATTACTAACTAGAGTTTTTGCTACGCTAATCGCATCCTTGCGTTGCAATGGGTAAGCTTCAATATATTTCGTTAGCTCGCATTGCAACGTTAGGATGTACTTATTACCTTCCGTATCGGTGTCTAGCGGTCCAAGCAAGTCGAGGTATATTTTCTCGAATGCTGACGACGCTGTTGTCGTGATAACCATAGGTTGTCGTATATTTTTAGAGTACTTTGTTATTTGACATTTACTGCATTTTTTCACGAAGTCTCTGACGTCACTCTCTAAAGTTGACCAATAATATTTAGACTTGATGTTACTAACCATTCGGCGAACGCCGGCATGTCCGCTGGTTGGTAGTAAATGATAGTCGTTAATGATAACTCGTCTCTCGTCTTTGTCATCTATTCGGATTATATTTCCTAGGATTTTTATTCGCGGTCCGGACCAGTCTTTCATCGTTTTTATTTCATTTAACAATGTTTTTATAAATAACGCGTTTTTATCATTTTTTATCATACATAACTCGTCTATATTTATATTTCTACAGAAATCACTCAACATATTCACAAATACGGCTCGCGTGAAATGAGACATATAGTTAAGGTTTATGTAGAGACGTTTTTTATCCCTTGCGTACGCGAAACAATCTTTTTCTCTAGTTATTAACTTATTTTTTCTTAATTTTCTTAACTCGTGTTCTGATTCAAACAACATTTCTATTGAGTCATTAGGTTTTCTTAATATTTCCGCAATTCTCGGCTGATCAGACCTTGAATTCTCGGGTATACTAAGATCTCCTACACTCTCGTCACACAACTCCTCCTCTTGCCTCAACTTTTTACTCTGTTTCCTTGTCATAACTGTAACTTGTTCGCTCATACTTTTTAATTCGTCGGACGAAATTGAAATTCTACTTAACGCGTCTGCCACTACGTTCGAACTTCCTTTTATGTATACTATTTTATAGTCATATCCCTCTAATTGCAATCTAAATTTAATTAATCTACTTGACGGATCCTTCATGCTGAATAGGTATAAGAGTGGTCTGTGGTCCGTCATTATTGTGAACTGTTTTCCAAATAAATAAGGTCTAAAATAGCGTACACTCCAGACGATTGCTAAAAGATCCTTTTGAACGACAGGGTAATTTAACTCGGCTTTATTCAAGGGTCTACTAGCATAAGCTATAGGTCTCTGATCTTTGTTACATAGTACCGAACCGATTGACCTTGAGGATGCATCTGTTTTCAAAATGTACTCATTTTCTGATGAAAAATCTGGGTATTGTAAGATAGGGGGAGTAATAAGTTTCTCTTTCAATTTATTAAACGAATTTTGGCATTCCTCTGTCCATTGAAATGGTATATTTTTCCTACATAATTTGTTCAATGGTAATGTTATTTCTGCGAAATTTGGAATAAATTTCCTATAGTAGTTGCAAAAGGCTACGAATCTCCTAACTTCATCACTGTTTGTTGGTGTTGGGTAATTCTCTAAAACTTTAGTTTTTTGCGGATCTGGTAACACGCCTTCCGCTGATACTACATGCCCTAAATAAAGTAGTTGTTTTTTCAGAAAATCACATTTTTGGGGGTTTACTCTCAAGTTGACCTTACGTAATCTTTCTAATACGTCGATTAAGTTTCTATTGTGTTGGTCCATGTTTCTGCCGAAAACAACTAGATCGTCCATGTAAATAAAACACTTTTCATATGAAAGTCCTGACATTGCTATTGACATTACCCGGGAAAATGCACTGGCACTGATTTTGAGGCCGATTGGGAGCCTTTTCATACGGAATTGACCTTGACCTGATGAAAACGAAGTTATATTCTTACTGTCTTCGTCCAATGCTGTTTGATAATAAGACTGCTGTAAATCAAGATGGCTAAAATATATTGCACCTGACAGAGAATCTAAAATATCGGTAATATTTGGCAGTGGAAATTTGTCGTCCTGGATAACATTGTTTACTTTTCGGTAGTCGATGACTAAACGCCATTTCTTTGTATTGTTGTCAGACTTTTTCGGTACTAATAGTATCGGACCATTCCAATCGCTTTTAGATTCTTCAATTATATCGTCTTTAATCATTTGATCGACCTGCCTATTAACCTCCGATTTCATTGACGCTGGCAACCTATACGGTTTCGTATATATGGGTTTCGTGTCCGGTTTCACAGTGATACTCTGGGTCGATACATTCGTAGTTCCTAATTTATCCCCATCTAAATAAAAAACATCGGCGTATTTGGCACATATTGACTCTATAAGTTTTCTGTCTTCGTCATTTAAATGATTTAACTTCAAAGACGACAATAACCTTTTAACCCTTTCTACTCCGTTGTCGCATTTTTGAAAGTTACAAATGTTATAATCACTCAAATTATCTAAAATAGGTTCAAAAATAGGTAATTTTATGTTTTCGTCACTTGTATTTAAAATTCGCACTGGTATTCTACTTTGCTTAACTCTACTTATACTTCCCGCCAAAAATACATTTTCGGCCAATTTTTCGGAGTTTATAACGTAATCCTTTCCTAAATCGAATGATTTTACTTTAATTAAATGTATAGACTCACTTCTCGCTGGCAAAGATAAACAAGTTTCGTTTTCATTACTTCTTTGTATTCGTAACACACACCTTTGATTTCCATAATGCAAAGTAAGCTCGTCCTTTGTTAAGTCTATGATCGCATTATAAGTTCGCATGAAGTCTAAACCAAGTACTCCGTCCGCATGACACGGCATATCCTGATCTTGCAAAATGTGAAACCTATGCCTAATCTGTATCGTATTTCCGTCATGTAAAGTCACGTCCGCCACTTGTTTACTAGTAATACTGCCACCTACTCCTGATATAATAGTACCCTTCTCATATATCTGCGATTCTGTGGGAACGTTACTTTGTTGTAAAATTGATATACTTGCGCCATTGTCAATCATAAGAATAAGATTTTTTCCACCTACAGTAAAATTTACATAGTCTAATCCGTCACATATAGTTAAAACTTTATGCTCGAAAAAACTGAACTCTGTCTGTCTCGTCACTTGTCGAACTATGAGGGGTCTGCGGCTCGTGTGTATATGTATACACGTTTCCGCGGTGTCCACGACTCCTGCGAGTACTGGGATGTCCCCTAAAATTCGTACGTTGTCCACGGCCCCTGTGAAAATTATTACTAGGTACAGTACCTCTATTAGTGGGATAGCGTGGTATCCATGGGCTGTGGTAGGCTCTGGCTCGATTGGGTTGGTAGCTGGTGGGCCCGCGCCCACGCCAGCCGTAGCGCTGTGGCTGCTGGAAACCTCTTCTGTAGCCGTAGTTCATGTTCATGACTACTGGCTCGGGCTGGGGTCGCGCCAGCTCCTCGTCTTGGGCAGCTCTGACAGCTTCTTTTAATTCTGTGTATTCTCGGGCTGCTAAAATGGTACTAAGACGGCGGTTCCTCAAACCGTCCGTGAATTTCTTTATAGCTAAGGACTCGTTGATTGGTCTAAGGACATCGCGCGCCTCGGGCTTCCCGTCGGCTTGCGCTATCGTTAGGCCAATGAACAACTCCTCGATCTTATCACCATATTGAGTAATAGACATATCGCGCTGTGTAATGTTATTTAATTGTTCAAGTAAAGAGACTGCGGATTTCTTCGGCAACAAATATTTTTGTAGATCAGTCACTAAATCGACAACAGTTTCATAACTCGATTTAAGTTTTAGTTGCGCAATTTTATTAATTCTTGTTTTAAGGACAAATGAAATGAGTATTTTTTTCTCGCAACTTTCGTTCAATATACTGTCTAGCATTTCAATACCGGAGATCATTTTTTCCACGGTCTCCTCCTTGCCGTCCAAAATAGGTATTAAGCTGTTCGCTTCCTTTATTTCGAATTTTTTCTCCATTTTAATTGGTTTTTCGGTTACACACTCTAAGACTTTATATTGTAAAATTTTACTATAAGCTTTATCTATTTTTCCACATAATAATTCTAAAATATAACACTCCTCGGACTCAGACAGATCATCTAAATTAACAGAAGTGATTAAAAATCGATAGTCCTCATATATCAACTGTGCATTGTCAATTTTTTCCTGACCTTGTTTTAGTTGCCTTCTAGCCTCGCCTAATTTTCGTAGGTATATGCGTATATTTTCTAACTTATTATATATAGTCTGTAATTCTAAATTCATACCCTTAACATTTCCGACGCTTTTCACTCCCGACACTTTTCACTTCACACACACACTATACGTAGAACGCCGCGCTTTCATCCACCGCTTATGCGCCTTCCTCCTCGTCGTCCTTGGCCGGAACTGACTTCCTCATGGACAGCCTAGCTTGCAATCGTGCCCAAACTTCTCTCCTGACTTCTTTGTGTATGTATTTTTGCTGTGTCTTCTTGAAAAACTTGTACAGGACGCAGCAACCGATGAGGGCGAGTACGACGAAAAGAACGCTTATAAGGATGTTATTGACCTTTGTGTGATGCTCGCTCGTGCCCGTCGCATCATTCGATCCAACCGCATTCTGGGTGATCACAACCTCTTTTTCCTCCTGTTTGTTGTATCCTTGCCCCATCACGCCTGAGTTACTGTATTTTTTTACACGAAAATTGTCCATAATCGTATTAATAGTCTGCAGTACTGTCGCTTACGCAGCCCATATTGTAATAATCACGCTAACACTGAGGCGGCGAAAACGCTGACACCAACATCGTGCGGCCCGCGCTCGAGGTCACGGTCGCCATGTGGCATGTATGGGACTGAGAGGTGAAATCAAACACAAGTGCTTACTCGCGAGCGTCTGTATTGTAACTAACTCAATGTACATCGTCAACTTATGTATATCTATATCTTACACTACTACACACACCTCAATGTATTCTATAAATTTACAGAGCAATACAGTGTAACCAATTAAAAACGAAAAATAAATATGTCTGCTAGACACTATTATAAAACTCTCTGATATTTCACTCTTAACCGAGTCTTAATACTATAGAAGCTTTGCTTTAGCCTTGTAGCCCCTGGTTTAAGACTTGATCGAAACCAATCCACACTTAATAATTTTCCAGAACACCGACACAAGCACAATCCGGCAGCGTCCCCAGCCCAGTTCGAAACTAAACGCAGACAGCGCGTCCCCCCCGCCCCCCCTGCCTCCGAAGAAGGTCGGCGAGCTCGGCGCGGCGCGCCCGCCGCCGCGGCCCCCGCAGCTCGAGGACGAGGGCCCGCCGCTGCCGCGCCCGGCTAGGAAGAGGGAACCTCTGGTAGGTGTTATGACTGTTATGAGGTCTTCGAACCTTTGAGGCCCAGACTTACGCTTCTATCGAAGTTTTTGAACATTTCGCTGACTGAATTGGATAAGATTTGATATGAGCAGACATAGGAATCAGTGGGGCAAAATTGTTTGACAAGTAGGGAGTTCCTTTATCGATAAACTCAACTATCGAGGCTAGTTCTATATATTGATCACTCAATGGTTTGCTTGTAAGAATATGATTTTATTAAGAGTTAAAAAAATAATTAAATAATAACTCAATGTACTCTTCTTCGTTTTTAAGACAAGACAAGACAATTTTATAATTTTACTCATCCCAATTTTTTTCTTCGCGAATGTCCCATTTACTATTGTTAAAGTAAACGATTATTTTTTTTACTCTTAATAAAATCATATTCTTACAAGCAAACCATTGAGTGATCAATATATAGAACTAGCCTCGATAGTTGAGTTTATCGATACAGGAACTCCCTACTTGTCAAACAATTTTGCCCCGCGGATTCCTATGTCTGGATCTGGATATGAGATATTAAAAAATACTCATAAAGCAATGAATGTTTGCAGGCGGACCGCAGCATGAAGCCGCGTCTATCATCAGCAGCCACAACTAGTAGCGAGGACGAGTATCTGTCGCCCGCGCCGCCTCCCCTGCCTGCCGCACGTCGGTTCGACATCACCCTCAGTCAGCTACTCACTTGCAGTATGGAAGAGCTAGCTCACAGGTATTTTACGCTTTTCTCCTTCGAGCAACACCGGCTTCCGACACGTCGGAAGGGGGGAGCCTAAGCGATATCTTACCGAACAAATCATTTTGCCATTTTTTGCGGGAGGAAACGTGCACACAGTTGCACTTCTCACTCACTACATACAAAATCCAATCTGTAATGACGACACAAATGCATAGAAAATGACATACGTCAAAGACAAATCTTGCACACCTGGATCTCATTTTGTGTACGGACGAGTCACAACATGCACCGCCACAGACACAGTTGTACCTACGCTTCGGCAGAGGGGAAATAGTATATATAGTATATAGTACGAGGTATTTGACCCAACTTTTAACTTTGAAATATTTGTAGAATAATACAACGTGCATTTATTATTTTATATTTTAGTGTTACTTAAAACACAATGTTTTCAGGTTAAGAGTTCCAGCGGCGACGTTGTCGTCCATGACCCTACCTCAACTCACGGATTACCTCCGGTCCTACCTCGCTGCTGACAATGATAGAGCGGTAACTTATCTCATAAATTAGTACATACTGAAAAAATATCTACGAATATCTAAATCTATGGAAACCTTTGACAAAAAAAATACGGTGCCACTTTTTGAGTGCATCATTTAATGAATTACACTCTTACTAACACTATGTCAAATTCTTCACTATTTTATTTAGTCAACAGAACACCAAGAGCTCAAAAAACTTGTAGGACATGATTATCCACTCTTTTGTTCCAGTGTAGGTACATATGACATTTTTTTTCTTTACAGCATATCCACATAGAACCTTCACAATCAGATAAAGACAAAGAAAGACCTCCGCTTTCCATAGCGATGTCGACCACAATATCCGACAAACCCCCTCCAACGACCTCATCAGTTACATCCATAGCGTCCGAGTTCAAGCCGCAGTTCGAAGACAACTTCGCTCCTACAGAAACGGGCGAATTCGTCGCGAACTTCGACGATTTCGACAAGAAAGCGAACCCTAGCTACGACCGATATGCCGCTTTTAGAGAAATACAAGAACAAGAACTGCAAGCTAAATCCATATTAGATCCTATTGACGATAATAACGCCGAAGAAGCTAAACAGGACTCTGATGAAAAAGAAGAATTAGCAGCAATAAACGATATAATGATAGCCAATCAAGAAGAAGTGAAGGAAAACAATCGTAGCCCCCTGAAAACGCTAGACGAACTAACGTTAGATTCTTTCAATATGTTCAGACAATCCGTCAGTCCAAAACCGACTCAAATCGACGCGAAAATCGAAGACATAAAATCAGTTATGAAGAATTTGCAATTGGAACAGTCCAGAAGATCAGTATCGCCTAGAGACAATAACACAGAAGTAAAAGTTGAAGATAATAACGATAGATATGCGGCGTTACGTGAAATAACTATAACAGAGCCCCAAGACGAATTTGAGTCATTACCACCCGAAGCGCCTAAAGAGCGAAAGCGATCTGATGAGAAATCAGATGGATTCGATAACAGTGACTTCTTCGACTGTATTGACAACAGCAGTCTGTCCTTTTCGCACGTGGAGGAAGCGTTCAGGAAGAGTCCAGTGGTGAAAGAGAAGGAAGAGGTGAAAGAGAAGCCGGTAGAGCTGGCGCCTGTGAGGGATCTGCAGCCGCCTCAGAGGCTGTCTACGGGGTCGATTAGCGATGTGGCTAGCGGGTCTTCCCCGGATACTAAAGGTAAGAATAACTGTGATGACAACAGTAGTCTGTTCTCGCACGTGGAGGAAGCGTTCAGGAAGAGTCCGGTGATGAAAGAGAAGGACGAGGTGAAGGAAATGACGGTGGAGCTGACGCCTGTAAGAGACCTGCAGCAGCCGCAGAGGGTCTATGGGGTCGATTAGCGATTCGATACCAAAGACACTATACCGGCTTTGAATGCACGCTCCATATGACAAACAATTTTGATTGGAGTACTTAATTAAGGGTCTATTTTCGCAGAAAAATGCGTGTCGCGCGGTGCCGGCCGCTCCGGGCGCTGGGCCGTGCTCGGCGCCGGAGCCTCGCCGTGGTCGTCGGACTCGCGCGACTCGGAGCCGCGGCACGCGTGGCGCGACTCGCGCCGCCGCCGCCACCACAGCCCGCCGCCGTCCGGGCCCGGTGCGTACTGTAGTCGTTAGCCGGACCCTGTGTCCCGGAGCCTCGCCGTGGTCGTCGGACTCGCGCGACTCGGAGCCGCGGCACGCGTGGCGCGACTCGCGCCGCCGCCGCCACCACAGCCCGCCGCCGTCCGGGCCCGGTGCGTACTGTAGTCGTTAGCCGGACCCTGTGTCCCGGAGCCTCGCCGTGGTCGTCGGACTCGCGCGACTCGGAGCCGCGGCACGCGTGGCGCGACTCGCGCCGCCGCCGCCACCACAGCCCGCCGCCGTCCGGGCCCGGTGCGTACTGTAGTCGTTAGCCGGACCCTGTGTCCCGGAGCCTCGCCGTGGTCGTCGGACTCGCGCGACTCGGAGCCGCGGCACGCGTGGCGCGACTCGCGCCGCCGCCGCCACCACAGCCCGCCGCCGTCCGGGCCCGGTGCGTACTGTAGTCGTTAGCCGGACCCTGTGTCCCGGAGCCTCGCCGTGGTCGTCGGACTCGCGCGACTCGGAGCCGCGGCACGCGTGGCGCGACTCGCGCCGCCGCCGCCACCACAGCCCGCCGCCGTCCGGGCCCGGTGCGTACTGTAGTCGTTAGCCGGACCCTGTGTCCCGGAGCCTCGCCGTGGTCGTCGGACTCGCGCGACTCGGAGCCGCGGCACGCGTGGCGCGACTCGCGCCGCCGCCGCCACCACAGCCCGCCGCCGTCCGGGCCCGGTGCGTACTGTAGTCGTTAGCCGGACCCTGTGTCCCGGAGCCTCGCCGTGGTCGTCGGACTCGCGCGACTCGGAGCCGCGGCACGCGTGGCGCGACTCGCGCCGCCGCCGCCACCACAGCCCGCCGCCGTCCGGGCCCGGTGCGTACTGTAGTCGTTAGCCGGACCCTGTGTCCCGGAGCCTCGCCGTGGTCGTCGGACTCGCGCGACTCGGAGCCGCGGCACGCGTGGCGCGACTCGCGCCGCCGCCGCCACCACAGCCCGCCGCCGTCCGGGCCCGGTGCGTACTGTAGTCGTTAGCCGGACCCTGTGTCCCGGAGCCTCGCCGTGGTCGTCGGACTCGCGCGACTCGGAGCCGCGGCACGCGTGGCGCGACTCGCGCCGCCGCCGCCACCACAGCCCGCCGCCGTCCGGGCCCGGTGCGTACTGTAGTCGTTAGCCGGACCCTGTGTCCCGGAGCCTCGCCGTGGTCGTCGGACTCGCGCGACTCGGAGCCGCGGCACGCGTGGCGCGACTCGCGCCGCCGCCGCCACCACAGCCCGCCGCCGTCCGGGCCCGGTGCGTACTGTAGTCGTTAGCCGGACCCTGTGTCCCGGAGCCTCGCCGTGGTCGTCGGACTCGCGCGACTCGGAGCCGCGGCACGCGTGGCGCGACTCGCGCCGCCGCCGCCACCACAGCCCGCCGCCGTCCGGGCCCGGTGCGTACTGTAGTCGTTAGCCGGACCCTGTGTCCCGGAGCCTCGCCGTGGTCGTCGGACTCGCGCGACTCGGAGCCGCGGCACGCGTGGCGCGACTCGCGCCGCCGCCGCCACCACAGCCCGCCGCCGTCCGGGCCCGGTGCGTACTGTAGTCGTTAGCCGGACCCTGTGTCCCGGAGCCTCGCCGTGGTCGTCGGACTCGCGCGACTCGGAGCCGCGGCACGCGTGGCGCGACTCGCGCCGCCGCCGCCACCACAGCCCGCCGCCGTCCGGGCCCGGTGCGTACTGTAGTCGTTAGCCGGACCCTGTGTCCCGGAGCCTCGCCGTGGTCGTCGGACTCGCGCGACTCGGAGCCGCGGCACGCGTGGCGCGACTCGCGCCGCCGCCGCCACCACAGCCCGCCGCCGTCCGGGCCCGGTGCGTACTGTAGTCGTTAGCCGGACCCTGTGTCCCGGAGCCTCGCCGTGGTCGTCGGACTCGCGCGACTCGGAGCCGCGGCACGCGTGGCGCGACTCGCGCCGCCGCCGCCACCACAGCCCGCCGCCGTCCGGGCCCGGTGCGTACTGTAGTCGTTAGCCGGACCCTGTGTCCCGGAGCCTCGCCGTGGTCGTCGGACTCGCGCGACTCGGAGCCGCGGCACGCGTGGCGCGACTCGCGCCGCCGCCGCCACCACAGCCCGCCGCCGTCCGGGCCCGGTGCGTACTGTAGTCGTTAGCCGGACCCTGTGTCCCGGAGCCTCGCCGTGGTCGTCGGACTCGCGCGACTCGGAGCCGCGGCACGCGTGGCGCGACTCGCGCCGCCGCCGCCACCACAGCCCGCCGCCGTCCGGGCCCGGTGCGTACTGTAGTCGTTAGCCGGACCCTGTGTCCCGGAGCCTCGCCGTGGTCGTCGGACTCGCGCGACTCGGAGCCGCGGCACGCGTGGCGCGACTCGCGCCGCCGCCGCCACCACAGCCCGCCGCCGTCCGGGCCCGGTGCGTACTGTAGTCGTTAGCCGGACCCTGTGTCCCGGAGCCTCGCCGTGGTCGTCGGACTCGCGCGACTCGGAGCCGCGGCACGCGTGGCGCGACTCGCGCCGCCGCCGCCACCACAGCCCGCCGCCGTCCGGGCCCGGTGCGTACTGTAGTCGTTAGCCGGACCCTGTGTCCCGGAGCCTCGCCGTGGTCGTCGGACTCGCGCGACTCGGAGCCGCGGCACGCGTGGCGCGACTCGCGCCGCCGCCGCCACCACAGCCCGCCGCCGTCCGGGCCCGGTGCGTACTGTATTCCGTAGCCGGACCCGCCGTAAGATCTCCATAAAGACAGCTTTCAACTCTACTTCCACTATCGCGTAGAGGGCCTCGATCTGACTGCGTCCTCGCGCGATCGCGGTTCCGAGCGGCCTTCTAGCCTTTTAACTTAGTTCCTAGGTTTTACAACTATTTGCCTCGCCCACTGACACGTTCACATTGACTGATCCGATGTCGGATGATCCTTGGAGGAAGCAGCTGCTATTAAGTGCTTTCTTTTTTGATTTAAGGTTATCTCTTGAACAATAAAAAATTAATAAATAAATATAAAAAGACGCTATTTAAAAAATTTACTTCATTGTGGGATGCGACTCAACTCTGCTATCATAGATGAAAGACGGGTATACGGGGTCGCATATACTCTCCAGAATAGAAAGTATCGAAAGTGATTTAATAACAATTCATTGTGGTCGTATTCGGCATTCGATATCGGATCGGATGATGTGAAAACGCTCTACGCTGTACCGAGTACTAATTGAGTGTCATGATAGGGAGGGACAAATAGATTATCGTGTCCTTCCGCTGTCAAACATGTTTGCTAAGTGAGTATTCTGTACACGATACTATTATGTGCCACGAGGAAGGAAGAGTTGATTTTATTTTAATTAATACAATTATATTCCAATTGGAATTTTTTTCTATTTCATCAAAATACTATAAGCAGGACCACGAGTCTTTGGAGGATATGAAGGCTAAAATACTGATCATATCCATGTTGTTACAGTGCAAACGTCGTCATCGTCGCGTGACGTGTCTCCGTGGGACGAGGAGCCCCCTCCGAGCCGCCTGCAGCGGCCTCCGCATCGCGACAGGGAATCTAGGTATGCTGGTAAATTATTGTCAGATTTAGTAATAGCACAATTATAGCATTCATTTAAACTAAAATGACCTATTCCACAATCCACTTAACGATTTGTTGAACTCCCCACCAACCAAATGATCAACATAGACGGCTAAAAGTGGTTAAGGTAGACTCCACGGTAAGATATCATGCATATATATATGAAGCGCTCAAGTAACTACAAAAAACCCTCTTAGGCTCCCCAACCATTAAAATAATAGTACATTACTATAGAGGCCGGGAAACGTAGGGTTGCAGGCCAAGTAGATATATACGGCTGAGCGTAGCAAAGCCGGATAGAGATACGCGGCCGGTAACCCCGTTTCTCGCCGAGATATGTATAGTGCTTTTCTCAAACTTGCAATTAAAACAAATAATTGTAGTCAATTTTTTTTGTGGCGACCTACTCGGCTCGCCACTCTACCAGCGCTGTACAACCTTACGCGCGTAAGTCCGCGCGCCTGCGCGATGCGCCACCGCCGATGCTTAGCAACGAATATGCACAACAAATCACCGTACCAAGCTAACTGAAGCTAGTTGATGGTTGGATGCCAAGACGTTGTGTCACAATTTGACGTTAAAAAACAAAAGAAGGTTGCTTTACAGTCCTAGGTGTGTAAGGCAGTATGAAATTCCTTTACATATCATCTTCACTCATCGCACCTGATATGTAGTATTTCCGGACCTAATTTGACGTAAGACATGTCATCATTTCATAGCAAGTTTGAGAAAAATAATGTACCTATATCGTCTTTTTCCAGGCACAACTCATCGCAAGGCTCAAGAGAATGCCTAGACTCCGGCAGCGGGCGAGAGAAGGACAAAATACGAGACAAAAGAGACAGCCGCGACAGAGACAGAGATCTCAGCAGAGAGGGACGGGAGTCTCGAAGGGATTCGGGCAGCGGTCGGGATCGCCGTGACGTTAGCAAAGATCGTGACCATAGAGACCATAGAGATCGGCATCGGAGGAGTAGAGGTGAGTTTACTATGAAGATTAATATAATTAAA
This sequence comes from Cydia pomonella, assembly GCF_033807575.1. Taxonomy (NCBI): domain Eukaryota; kingdom Metazoa; phylum Arthropoda; class Insecta; order Lepidoptera; family Tortricidae; genus Cydia; species Cydia pomonella. The sequence goes on from NC_084720.1 coordinate 7,037,587, forward strand.
AATTTAGTTTACTATTAAGACTAAAATAATTTACAGGGTTAAAAAAACATACAGGTTCATATTCAGGGTTGGATCCTCTTCATAACTAAATATCGATAAGGTTGCATGTTTATTCGATTACAAAGGCTGAAGCCCTTTTGCTGGTCTACTACTCTAACTTCCACCGATGAACAGCTGCCAGAGGCTCAGATCTATAAGATGTCGCATCGAATGATGATCCCGATGACAGTCCATTTTTATATGAAGCAGCTGTCACGTTTCTTTCTTTCAGATAGGGAAAACGATACGTGGGACAGAGACAGAACGTATAGCAGAGAGAGAGAGCGAGACAGGACGTATAGCAGAGAACGGCCGAAGGATTACAGGGATAAAGAAAGGGACAGACATAGGAAGCCGCGGCATTCGTATGATGAGGAGGAAGAGTAAGTCATTGTCTTTTTTTCTACGTAATAAAATTAGATACGAATTAAATATAGTTTTAATAAATCTCGAAAATTACTTTCTGAGGGTTTCTCTTAGCAATTAGATTTAAATAACTAGTGTTTTCGGCGGAAAGCTACACTTGCACTTTTTAAAGCAAAAAAAAAATGGCAGTACATCAAACTAATTTTATACGAAATGAATTATATAAAAATATCTTAAGACAAGTTGCTTGCATTCAATTTTTTTTTTTCACCATTCTTTAGAAAAGCACTAATTTACTCGGCCGGAATGACATTTGCCGGCTTGGTGTTAAACGGATTCCCAAGGTTGTCCGTATAAACCAAAGAGAATTGATGGTAATTGAGAGGTAAAGTCTAAGAAAAAAATGTGCTCCTTAGTTTGACATCCAAAACAGATGGCGTTGTACTGCGCCATATGTTTTGCGGTTACTGATTTGTCAAACGTCAACTTTTCACCATCAGAGTTTCGGCAAAATGTATGGAGATTTTATTTTATTTTATTTATTTATTCTATAAAATATCTTACATTGAACAGAAAAGTGCCGTGAAATCCTATGGGGTTTGTATCCACACTCCATTCGTGGATACGTTTAAAATTACAAATTGTTGTGATACATAGGATAAATATAAATTATATAAAAAGCGGCCAAGTGCGAGTCGGAATCGCCCATGAAGGGTTCCTTTATGACGTATTAAAAAAAACTACTTGCTAGATCTCGATCAACATTTTACTACTTTGGACACACATTTAACCACTTCGGTAGTGTCTCTCGCGCAAACTATTCAGTTTAGAAAAAAATGATATTAGAAACCTAAATATCATTTTTGAAGACCTATCCATAGATACCCCACACGTATGGGTTTGATGGAAAAAAAAAAATTTTTATGACTTATTAAAAAAACTACTTACTAGATCTCGTTCAAACCAATTTTCGGTGGAAGTTTGCATCGTAATGTAAATTATATTTTTTTTTAGATTTTTCATTCTGTTATTTTAGAAGTTACAGAGAGGGGGGGGGGGGGGCACATTTTTTCACTTTGGCAGTGTCTCTCGCGCAAACTATTCACTTTAGAAAAAAATTATATTAGGAACCTAAATATCATTTTTGAAGACCTATCCATAGATACCCCACACGTATGGGTTTGACGAAAAAAAAATTTTTTTTTAATTTTATGACGTATTAAAAAAAAACTACTCACTAGATCTCGTTTAAACTAATTTTCGGTGGAAGTTTGCATCGTAATGTATATCATATATTTTTTTTAGATTATTCATTCTGTTATTTTAGAAGTTACAGGGGGGGGGACACTTTTTTTCACTTTGGCAGTGTCTCTCGCGCAAACTATTCACTTTAGAAAAAAATTATATTAGGAACCTAAATATCATTTTTGAAGACCTATCCATAGATACCCCACACGTATGGGTTTGACGAAAAAAAAATTTTTTTTTAATTTTATGACGTATTAAAAAAAAACTACTCACTAGATCTCGTTTAAACTAATTTTCGGTGGAAGTTTGCATCGTAATGTATATCATATATTTTTTTTAGATTATTCATTCTGTTATTTTAGAAGTTACAGGGGGGGGACACTTTTTTTCACTTTGGAAGGTTCTCTCGCGCAAACTATTCAGTTTAGAAAAAAATGATATTAGAAACCTTAATATCATTTTTGAAGACCTATCCATAGATACCCCACATGTATGGGTTTGACGAAAAAAAAATTTTTCTTTAAATTTCATGACGTATTAAAAAAAAAATACTTACTAGATCTCGTTCAAACCAATTTCCGGTGGAAGTTTACATGGCAATGTATATCATATATTTTTTTTAGATTTTTCATTCTGTTATTTTAGAAGTTACGGGGGGGGGGGGGGACACATTTTACCACTTTGGAAGTGTCTCTCGCGCAAACTATTCATTTTAGAAAAAAAATATATTAGAAACCTCAATATCATTTTTGAAGACCTATCCATGGATACCCCACACGTATGGGTTTAATGAAAAAAGATTTTTTGAGTTTCAGTTCTAAGTATGGGGAACCCCCAAAATTTATTGTTTTTTTTTCTATTTTTGTGTGAAAATCTTAATGCGGTTCATAGAATACATCCACTTACTATGTTTGAACAGTACAGCTCTTATAGTTTCGGAAAAAAGTGGCTGTGACAGAATCGGACAGACAGACGGACATGACGAATCTATAAGGGTTCCGTTTTTTGCCGTTTGGCTACGGAACCCTAAAAATGAGATTAGTTAAGTACAACAAATACATCGGCGGGTATAACTAAGTATCTCATACTAAAGTAGACACACAATCCGGCCGGGCATTCCTTATCATCGCTGATGTAAAGCGCCATCTCGTTTACCTGTCAGATTCGAAGCACGAAATTGACTTAGATTTTACCCATCTTACTGAATCAATGTATTTTTGGTATAAACTTGACACTCGCGCCTGCAATATTTCATACTTCAACAGTAATGTACTATTAAGTTGTGAAATAAATTGATTTTTCAGTTACAGCGACGGTTGCGGGTCTGGCAGGTCGTCTCCCAGGGGCTGGGGCTCCGACCAGCGGTGGCGAAGCAACGGTAAGTGGTACTTATTCACACAATTATCAAATTCAATAAACTCATATCCAGGATTAGATGGGATTTACTGATAGCCGACTGCCTGGCTCATACAGTCTGCACTTATCCTAACCTAACAACCTTGGTTTTGAGATAGACAGCGGCTTCACCTGGGGAGGTCATATAGATAAAACGTGTGTAAAACTGGCAATTGCTTGTTATGCCTTAAAAAGACTGGCACGAATACTCCCAACTGAGATGGTCCGGGCCTGTTATTTTGCATCGGTCCATGCACACCTGCAATACGGGATCGAGTTGTGGGCAGCGACCGCCGAGTGGGAGAGAGCCTTTCGCCTCCAGAAACGAACTTTGCGAGTGATAGCGCGCGCTCCGCAAACCAGCTCTGCGAAACCACTCTTCAAGTCGCTGGGCATATTAACGCTGCCTTCACTCTTGATACTGCATATGGTAATTAACGGTGAGAGTCAGAATGGCTGGTGTTCCTAAATAAAATTAAATGAAAAGCATACCATATAATTGTACCTAATTTGTACTATTTAGTACCTCCGTTAAAAAAAATTGTACCACACGGTACACAAAGGTATCACCAAAAAACAGTACACCCGCCATCCTGACAGTCAGAATGGCGGGTGGACTGTTTTTTGGTGATAACTTTGTGTACCGTGAGGTACACGGAACGAGGCGGCCGGAACCGAAACTTTTGTAGACTTGTTAAAATCGTTGAAAAAATGTCATAAAACCGCATTTATACACATATAAAGACTGCGTCGACTGTCCAGTGGCGCCCTCATTAAGGGAAATTGTGTTTTCTGATAAACCAATTAATTTCTGTATATTCATATTGTTGTCCTACTTGTTCCCGAACTATTGGTCTTTGTCACATTTTAGTTTCATAGTACGAAGTACCATTTCGTAAGTTTCGGTCCGGCCGAAAGGTTAGGCCGTTTTTGGCCGAAATTGAACTACAGCCGAAACATGATTATTGGCCAAAACCGTAACAGAATCTTCGGTCGGACACTAGTTTTATATTAACGCTTTAAAAATCTGGTATATCATCATTCTCATATATCATGTTTGATCGAATTTGTGTCAACAAAGCACGGTGGGTTAAATGAGTTTATTTTTCAGAACGAAATTATGGCTCATTGGGGTGGCGTGAGTCCAGGCGGCGGAATGAAGGCAGGCAGGTTGACGAACTTAGCGAACGAAGGTAATTGGTTCAGTAAAACCAGGGTTAATAATTATTACGAGTAACAGATCTAGTTAGTACAGTTAAGGTATTAAATATCGGCACGGAAAAAGTGCCAAAAATATGTATACACGCCCTTATTGCCCATACATTAAGGTAGTGTGTACATATTTTTGGCACTTTGTCCGTATCGATATTTAATACCTTGACTGTACTAAAGATATATTTCCATGTCATGTTCAGGTACGGATCGACGCTCGGCTGGCCGTCGCGTCGCTCCAATAACAGTTCCTCCCGCCGCGATTCCGATCGCGACACACGCGACCCCCGTGACCCCCGCGAGCGCGACCCCCGCGACCCCCGCGACCCTCGCGAACCCCGCCGCCGCTCAAGGCGCGAAGATCCTCGCCAACGGCGTGACTATCGGTTCTCGAACGACTTCTCGCCGCGGGAGCGGACGAGTCCGTTCGACAATGACTTCGCGGAGCCCCCGCCCGCGAGGAAGAAGGCGCCTTATGCAAATCTGGAAGGAACGAGGTGAGTTATTATTATGTATGTCACGTGACAGTAAACTGGAATTATGGAATTTGAACCTTTTTACAGTAGTTTCAGGTGGTGGTGGCCGATTGGATGTGACATCCGATTTCTAATCCGGACGACGCGGTTTCAAACCCTGGCTCGTACCAATGAGTTTTTCGGAACTTACGTGCGGAATATCATTTGATATTTACGACTAACTTTTCGATGAAGGAAAACATCGTGAGGAAATTTGCATACATCCGCAAAGAAATTCAAAGATGTATGTAAAGTCCACAACCCGCATTGAGCCAGCGCGGGGACTACCCAGGACTACCGCTGAAACCCTTAGAGGAGGCCTGTGCCCAGCAGTGGGACGTATATAGGGATCAGGGGAGGAAGAGGACATTCCATATTTAAACGACAGCGCCAACGGTAGTGATTTCGTGAGCAATCTGGGGTGGACGCGCTATCTATTGTCGTAATATGTTATTTACTAACCAATCTTAGAACATTTCTGGTAAGACATGCCTTCATTTCTTCCAGATTTTTTGGTCAGTTCAATCCAAAGACGGAAAAATCGTTATCTTGTTTCGTCCGATGCCTCGTCAGTGGTTTTGAGTAACAAATTGTATAAAAGTTTTAAAAAGTAGTTCACATTCAGGTTCGCCTTCGAGTCGGAAGAGATCACCGCATCCCCCCTGTCGACGAGCAGCGCGCGGCACGAGGAGCCGGCGTCGCGCTTCCGCTTCGACTCGGACTCGGTGTCGCCGCGCTCCATGTTCGAGGACGACTTCACGCTGGCCGCGCCGCGCGCCCGCACCGCCTCCATCGCCGAGGAGGACGAGGACGTGCCTCCGTTACGGTTAGTTATCTATACGCATACTTACCTACGTTACTTTCAATTTAGCTGCTCAACTCGCATCGCCTCGGAAGAAATTACATATGTGTACGGTGGGAATCGTCGCGATGTCGTATGTACAGGCCCGTCGATAGAAAATATAAAAAAAAAGCGGCCAAGTGCGAGTCGGACTCGCCCATGAAGGGTTCCGTACCATTTATGACGTATAAAAAAAAACTACTTACTAGATCTCGTTCAAACCAATTTTCGGTGGAAGTTTGCATGGTAATGTATATCATATATTTTTTTTAGATTTATCATTCTGTTATTTTAGAAGTTACAGGGGGGGGGGGGACACATTTTTCCACTTTGGAAGTCTCTCGCGCAAACTATTCAGTTTAGAAAAAAAATATACTAAAAACCTAAATATCATTTTTGAAGACCTATCCATAGATACCCCACACGTATGGGTTTGATGAAAAAAGATTTTTTGAGTTTCAGTTCTAAGTATGGGGAACCCCCAAAATTTATTGCTTTTTTTCTATTTTTGTGTAAAAATCTTAATGCGGTTCATAGAATACATCTACTTACCAAGTTTGAACAGTATAGCTCTTATAGTTTCGGAAAAAAGTGACTGTGACATAATCGGACAGACAGATAATTTGAATAAGGGTTCCGTTTTTTGCCATTTGGCTACGGAACCCTAAAAAGCCCGGCAGTTAGAAGGTTTTTGACATTTTGATGAAAATAGCTATGACGGGGTCTGAAAATTGAAAAGTAAAGGTAAAAATGTATTTTATTTACATATCCTGAGACTCTTGAGGGGTATCTTTCATTAGGATCTTGAGTAGTCTGTGACCTTCATCGTTGCATTAAAAATATGCACGTACTTGAGGATTTGAAACGTCTCTACAGGTGGTATACCATCTGTCAAATATCTTGGTCCAATGTGTATTTGCATGTCGCATTTTGCTTAGTGAGAGAGCGAGACGCAATGCACATTAGACCAAGATATTGGACAACTGGAATACACTAAAATAGCATTCAGTCATCATTTGAAAAACGGGCGCGATGTGGAAGTTTTGCTCTAGATACTTTAATTGCTAATAAATAAAAGAGAAGAAATATATTATTTCGTTTACTTTCAGGCCCAAGCCCCAACCGACGCACAGGGACATAAAAAAATCGGAATCCGTCAATATCTTCTCGCGCGAGTCCGACCCGTTCGAGAGCGACGACTTCTTCGCCTGCACCGGCTCCGCCCGCGCCGCGCGCCGCGAGAACTGGCCCGGCGACTTCCAGGGGTTCAATGCGTGAGGCCGAGTCCGCTTCGTCGCGGGACCGTACACAGAGTAGGCCACTCTGGGAGGACGGCTTGTATGTCTATGGTGTGACAGACGACGTAGTCTTGCTACGCTTTAACGTGTGGCTATAGAGTGTGACGGATCCGACCGCGCTGCGCGCCGCGGGAACTGGCCCAATGACTTCCAGGGATTTAAAGCGTGAGGCCGAGTACTTGTTTCTAAGGCTAACTAGTCGGACGATTTGTCTATGGTGTGACATATAGCGTTACTGAAGTGAAGACTTGTTATTCAAGACAGGTGTTACGGACACCCGTCTGGACCCGGTGGCCTAGGGGACTTCCAAGGATTCAACGCGTGAGACTGGGTTGGCTTCGTTGTATGACCGCAGAATAGTGAACTCAGAGTACAGCCTATATATCTATGGTGGACGTTTTTGAAGAATAGTGCTCCGCTCCGTCCTGTGGACTCGGGGAGTGCAGCCTATACGCCTACTCAAGTGACCATGGACGAAATACTGGTCTTGCACAACCCTACGGTCACCATACACAGCTGAATTCAGAGCTTTATTGTCTATTATTATTGTGTACTAACAGAATTCCTGTATCATAGAAAATTGGATCTGAAATAGGTCAGTTTCATGGGGCAGATTTATGTGACCATAGGTATAAGATCAGTGAAAATTCGGCTCTGAATTTAGATGCGTCTGTGGTGGCTATTATAAATGTGTATGGTGTGACGAAACAGCGTTTGAGGACCGAATAGTGAAAAGTCTTGCCATATACCTAAGGATCTCACCTTAATAGTGTTTTATGTTTAAATTAATCATAGATAATTTGAATATAAGAAATGTGATCGTACATCATCAATGATATTGTAATCGACATATTGTTTCATAATTGTGCAAATAGAAACACCAATTCCAAGCTTTTCTACAATAATATTTTGAAACAGGAATCGAAGGCTAAAACACCGTATCTCTTATATTCAAATATCTATGAAATTTCCCTACAATGTTTCATCCTTAAATAGTGAGAAGCGTTACTTCTCCGTCTGAATTAGGCCTTAGTGTAAGTACTATTTATACCTAACTATAAATTATAGGCTATGCACCCATTGACCATTTGTCATCCTAGTAATATTAGGGGAATTTCAAAAGAGTGACCGAAATCTCCCTCGCAATTTTTTCTTAACTAATTATATTTTCGATATAGATAGAGGGCAAAAGTGTATTTTTTCATACGTGTTATAGATGTTCGTTTCGTATGAATGACGCATAAAGTAGTGCAAAATATTGTAGCCATACAGCGCCATCTACATTAGCACGATTGACTTTTTTAATAAACATTTAACGTTCGTAAAAGTTTCGGAAATTTCAGGATTTTCATTTCACAGGTAACAAAGGAAACTTTAATTATGAAAATGGACAATTTCGATTCCCACCCAAAAATATGAGAAGATTTCGAAATTTTTCCGTGTGGAATTTTCACAATTTTGGAAACATTTCGACGGCACATCAGTAAATGCTTACTTTAATGGAGTAAAAAAAAATGTTTTTCGAAAAAAACGGGCACTTTTTTGTAAATCCCCACAAGGCGTGTAGGTATGGGTTAGAGTGGGCTCAACGTACATGCCTGACGCAACCTGTGATATGTTCAAGCAACGCCCTTCTGCTTTGTTGATGCTTTCATAGTGCTGTAGTTACTATTAGGAACCTGAGTTTCGCAGCGCACATGGGATTCCAATAAGTCAAGACATTTTCATCAGTAAAGCACAGTCTACATAAAAACACTAGGCTGCAATTTAATGATGGAAATGCTTGTCAAGTACGCGAAAACTAAGCATAACGTCAAAAGATTCTAAGGCGGTCTATTCACTGGCGGTGCACCCGATATTGGCACCAGTTATTTATTTATTCGTATGGCAGTATGATTAATGATTATGTTCGTAAATATGTATACATTTTTTCACCTTATTGCAACGGATTAAGATGAAGAAATGTATACATATTTATGAACTCTACTGTACCTATAACACGGTCCTTTGGGATGTCTACTTTCTACTATTGTCAGGGTGGCCGTTGCACAAAGTCGATGGCTCCGTTTTGCCAAAGAGAATTTGAAATAGAGGTAGATTGTCAATTTTGTAGCCACAGTAAATTTACTGCCATCTTTCGACACATACACATGTGTTGGAAGATGGCAGTAAATTTATTGTGGCTACAAAGTTTTCTTTGACAATCCACCTCTATTTCAAATGCTCTTTGGGTTTGCTCTTACTTGACATTTTTAACGTGGACTTATACGTCGCAAAAGACCGTGAAAAAGGCTAATCAAAAGTAAAGGTTAGCGAGGAGTTTTATGAATCAGTAGCATAACTATTGTTTTGGGCACAAAAGCTTCGTATTTTATATTATTATAGCACGTTTGACCAATGGGATTTCAGATATTTCCGCTGCCTTCCAGCGATTTTTGTACGAATCAAGTATTAATATAATCAATTTATTTTAAGTAGAACTTGTTTGTAAGTATATAATTGTTACAGATGTAATGAGTACTGTTCCATTTTTATAGTAGACCCCGTTTTCTTTCACTGCAATGTGACGAGTTTACATGAGCATTTAATAATTGCTAAAAAGATCCTGTAGATACATTTATTTATATCATTTTTCTCGCTTTTGTATAGTTTTCATGGTCAAGAGATGAAAATTGGATCTGATATGGGTCCAAATGTAAGGATGTATAGTTTACCATTTAATATGATTTTTTAAGTATGTAAATGCATTTCTTACCAAATAACGATCATTCATTAAGTTTTGAACTGAAGAGAAAGATAAAAATAATAGTTGTAAAGTAACACTGTGAATCATTTCTGTGATATTTTATGTTGAATGTGATGCTTATTTATTTTTCTGTTTTTTATAAGTTTGACATGATTTTATATTCTAATGGACTGGCTTTATACAGACGCATTTTTATTTGTTAATTAATTTATTTGTTACTATACAGATGGATTAATAGACGTGCGAAACCATACAAGAATTCGTGCCAACAAAATCGTAGTTAAATTAAAAACAGCGTGGACGAACTTTTTTCTCACCTAAACAGGTAAATCTTATGGAAACGGTGTCCGAATACACTCACTGTTAATTGACGATTCGTAAACCTTATTGCAATACCATAAGGTTTACAAATGGATAGTTAAGAGAGTTCCAGTTGGTACATAAGCAGTGTCATTGGCGCCATCTAGTTAACTTCTACTTTGATGTCACAAACTATTTGTATTTGCACGTCTATAAGTTCTGTCGCCTGTAATATAATAAAAACCTAATCCATTCATATAGAACACCATATACCTACTGTTATGTATCTCCAACAACAATACTCGTAAATATTTTATAGCAGTCAATGATATTCATGTGAACTAAAATGTTACCTATACCTAGTATTTGCGAAGTCAGTTTTTATATAAATGTATTGTATTTTTTGTACATAAGGTAGTTAGATGAAATTAATTATGTGCAATTATTACCACCTTTACGGCGCAATACCAAAGGTATTTTATGTTCTGTAACTGTTGTGTAAAATATTTGGAGTTATTAAATTATAACATCATGAATGAACTATATTTTTATTTTATGCGATTTCCCACTCATAATATTTGGTAATATTTTAACCCCTGGACTCTCAATGTAGACCCCATTTGCTAGCCAAAATATGACCTTCCAGACCAGAATTGAATTTAATTGTCATTTCGGTGTTTGAGACACAATATCGCATCCCCGGGACTCTAGAGTGCTCTAGAGGTAACTTTGTTAATGTGGTACATGAATACCTGAGGTACAGTCGTTAAGACTTGTAGCTGGCCCTCAACGGCTTATCCTTTGTCTATTGTTAACTAAAAGGGCGCGTGCCACTACCTGCAAAAAAAAGGTCTACACTGGTTTTTTGAGCCTTGGACTAACCCGCGCTCAGGTGCCAATTAGAATTATACGACCCTTTTTAGGGTTCCGTAGCCAAATGGCAAAAAACGGAACCCTTATAGATTCGTCATGTCCGTCTGTCTGTCCGATTATTTAACAGGTAGTGGCACGCGCGGTTTTAGTTAACAATAGACAAAAGATTAGCCGCTTCGGGCTAGCTTCAAATCGAACGACTATAAGTGCGCGTTTTTTAGAGGGTTCCGTAGTCAACTAGGAACCTTTATAGTTTCGCCATGTCCGTCTGTCTGTCCGCCCGCGGCTTAGCTCCGTGATGATCGTTAGTGCTGGAAAGCTGCAATTTGGCTTAGATACATAAATCATGCATGGTGACGGAACGTTTTTTTTTGGGTACCGGTTTAAGCGTGGAGAGGCACATAGAGTTACTTTCGCATTTAAGGGTTTTGTCCTGAGTTACAAGTAACTGGTGCAAGTAGCTTGAGCCAAGCTTGAGCATATTGTGTACAGCCCACCATGCGCTACGTGCAAAAAATTTAGTTTTGAGATTGTGTTTTTGGAACGTATGTGGAACGCATCAATTTTCTGAACGTGCCCTAGTATTCAAATGAAATGTCAATGTCAAATTTGATTTGACTTGTGGTTTGGTTAGCAGCTGGCACATTTTGGTGGTTTTTGCTATTCATTGTAATTAATTTCCCTTTTATTGAATGAAATAACTTTTGATCCAACAAACATAATAAAGAGTATAATATATCCCAGATAATATAAATAGCAAAATGAGCGCCTGTACCGTGGAAGTTGTGAAAATACTAGGAAAATATCTCAACGTACCGGTTGGCACTGCTTGTTACAGTACGGAAAAGGTATTTTATTTAAATTGTTATCCTCTTTTAATTGCCAGGTACTTATATTCTGCACATTACTAATAGCCTCATTTCACCATTAAAGTTTTTCGCTCTATATTTCGACCATATATTTTAAGTTTGTGCCACGTGAAAATCCGTTGCATGAATGCGTAGGTACCATTACTTACGTTTCTTATTTTATGAATGTTTAGTAGCGTATGTATTTATTTGGCGGAGTTTACAGGTATTGACTGCGGTAATAAATAAGCAAAGTGTAGAAGGCTTTGCTACGATAATTATGCGTTTAGCGTCATTAAGCGGTGTACAAATGACGCAAGAACAAACCTTGCTATGCTACCAGTGGCTAGAACACATATCTATGTACGCCAACCAGGCGGCAGCTAACCCGGCATTTGCTAAGAGTTTCCTACAAGTGAGTAGAAGTACTTTGAGAAATATTTACTGTAATTAACCACCTTCATTAAGAACTGAATATATAGAACATAATGCAAGCATTGTGACATCTTTAATGTAATTCCATACATTATAATATTTATAATAAGTGTATGGTTGCAGATATCTATGCAGCAAACTGAAGTCATGCTATTTCAAGCTGTGAAATTATACCCCTTTGCAATCAAAATATAGCATGTTCATGTCAAAATCACTGGAATGCAATTAAATAAATAAATGGTTAATGTTTTCTTGGAAGGTGTCCTGTAGCACTGAATTCACTGAAAAGCAATTGCAAATATAATATCAATGTATATTTTTTTGCAGGATATTAATAAAGCTTTGCAAAGAAACACATATCTAACAGGACAATCATTAACCATAGCAGACGTGGCTGCCTACCATGTTTTATATCCTTTACTGGTAAGTATTGTTTATACATTTTGTAAGATTTTTATGTAAGTATTGTTAATAAAAATATACAATGCTAAATCATTTTAATCATTCAATGCCAAGAACATGTATGTGTGTTCATTTTGTATTGAAAATGGGGCGCTTGGCACTGAAAGTGTTAAGAAGCTTTTGATAACTTATTAACGTGAGTGATGTATTTGTTTTAATATTTACAACTAGAGAGATTTATGAACAACGCAAAATGTAGATGTATGTTTAGAATCTCACAGAAATCTCACATTTAATCTTGCACTAATTACCATACAAAATGTTTGCCAAGGGTGGTATTTCACCTGTCCAATTTCTTGATCCAATGTGTATTTGTGTCTCACATTTTGCCATTGTAGAATACCATGCTAAGGCAATTTAAATCTTATAGAATATTATCAGACAGAAATGCTACATTAATTTTTAAGAAACATTGAAATTCCATGGACATATTGGGCAGCACAAGGATAAAACTAAATTTGTATTTCCAGGAGCGCCTTTCCATCTCTGAAAGAGAGTCATTGCTGCACCTCTGCAGATGGTCAAAACATATTCAAGCTCAACCGAAAGTGTGTGTCAACCGACCTCCTCTACCATTAAACACCCTGACCCTCACTACATTAGCTCCAGCTGTGCATTAAACCATTGTAAGTGTGTAGCAAAGAGTTATTAATAGTAAAAGAGGTATGAAGTCAGAAAAAAATGTGCCTGGAATTTTACAACCAAAGTAGATGTCACTACAGCTACATGGATTATGTGTTATATGTGCTAACTTTGGTTGTCAAAATAATCTAGTGTTTGTTTCTTTTTCTGAGACTACAGCTCTTTTAAAATCAATAACTGATGTAAATTTTATTTGATACCTAGTGAAAGGATCTCTTGAGGAATAAAAGTATTTAAGAATTTGATTGACCTTGCATGTGAGTAATAATAATAAAATGTAAGTTTCAATTTAAAATAAATTATTTCTTGGATGAGGATTGTTATGTAAGTTTTCAATAGTTACATTTTATTTGAATACCTTATCAGTTCCCCATATTTCATGTAGTGAATACATTGCTGTAGCTATGCTTCTTATATTATTATTTTGTACTTTTACCTTAAGTTTAACAAGGAAGTATATGCTTTGTGTAAGTATAAGTATTGTATTTATGGTAACACATACTCTAGCTAATCATATAAAATATTTGAGCAAATATGTCTCTGCATCACTTGTTTTTCTGTACTGAGGAAAGAGATAAAAGTACCTAAATACTGGCATGGTTTGGTGAGAAATATTTTTGCCCTGATTTGTCTATAGGCCCCGTGCGCGTTGGAGGGTCTGCCACCTCATGACCTGAATCGTAAACTTTAACGCTAAATGCTTCTCAGCAGGTGCCCCCTATAGTTTCGGCACACTCTATGGTAGTGCCGTCTAGTGGCCTAAATCCAAAAGTTAATCATGCGAATATTGCTCACGCAAATAAACAGAGGGCTCCTCTGCTGCCCCCTACAGTTCACGAACGCTGCGTATAAGGTACTCTAGGGGATCATTGTCATCTTTCTCGCGTTGCGGCGTATGTTATGTCTCATGGCAGCCTGGAGTCCACTTGGTAAATAATCCAAAGAATTGCCATAAGCACTCATTTTTTATCCAGAGGAAAAACTAGGCCGAAAATGGTCCAGAAAGTTAGTCCGGTTTCCTCAAGTTGTTTTCCTTCACGAAAAGGAACCTTAAAAATGCCCTATTTCTAACTTTAGTAACGTGTGTTACCTATTTCAGACCGGGGCGCCTTTGAACATGGATGGGCTCCCGGACCCAGTATTTCCACATGAACTTAGAAATATGACGAAATTGAACTCCTCTCACTTCTTATATTTCCCAAATCCATTCTCGTACCCACGCTACCCGGTTATATTGTATTCGTAAATTAAATAAAACAACAATTGAGGTTCAGAATTTATTCTGATTTGCTTCTATGTCTACTGGTGACTTACAAAAATCTAAGATACATACATACAATAGTACCTATATATGTCATAATAAATATTAAATATCTTTATTGCACACTACAAAATGAAAAAATACCTACAGAGAACTAATTGGAGCCTAAGTAGAAAACAACAATAGGACTTATCGCTGAACAGCGTTCTCTTCGAGACAACCTTTAGATAGCGAAACTGCGAACATAGGTAATTAAGGCAGCCGTCATTGTTATAAGTTATAATGTGTTATTTGTCGAAAAAAGTGACACCAACATTCAAATAAGCTCTGTGATCATAGATATGTAAAAAAAATTGTAAGACTGAATACCTACCAGCAAATACTTACCTAAGATAACATTGTATACCCACCTATTCTGTTAACATAAATAACAAATTTCTACATTGAAATACATAATAATATAATTCTTTAAAACCTTCGACTTTGCCATAAGTTGTAGACATCGTCTATGGATCGGGTAAAATGGGAATATCCTGGAGATTTTTCAATAGTTATTTCTATAACTCAATTCATCTTATTTTCTCTCTACTGCCCGAAAGAAGATGAAAAGGTTAATATTAATCAGGCGATTAAAGAAACTTTCAAAGCTCAAGCTCTTTAGTGTTGTCCACTACTTAGTGCTGAAGCGTCAGTTTTTCTGTCTGCGAGCCGCAGCATCAGGCAACGCTCCAGTTTGTTGGAGTATGAGCAGCCGTTGTCTTCAGCTTCTGAAGGTTATTAATAAGGTAATAGTTATTTACGATACAAGTGAGAAAAATAGGAAATTCGTAACGAGTGGCGATAAATTAAAAAACGACCGAAGGGAGTGTTTTAATTCGACACGAGTTGCGAATTACCAATTCGCACATGTATCGTACAACGTTTTACAGCATATATGACCCTTTAAATTTTCGAAATAGTTACATAATGTGCTAATTTACGCACTAGTG
Source organism: Cydia pomonella (assembly GCF_033807575.1). Classification (NCBI taxonomy): domain Eukaryota; kingdom Metazoa; phylum Arthropoda; class Insecta; order Lepidoptera; family Tortricidae; genus Cydia; species Cydia pomonella. Next base: position 7,053,057 of record NC_084720.1, read on the forward strand.
CGGAAAGTAGCACCATATGTACTGTAAAGTCATTTTGTTGACTACGACTTTTATTTTTCCTTATAAAATAATTCAGCAAGCAATGTATCACTGCTTTAACTCAAAACGTCGCGTTTACAGACGCGACGTCACAACTGTCACAAGTGATAACGATGTACGAAATACATTGCCGATCAAACAAAAATCAAAAATGTATTATCTGGTGGCTAAGAATATTAAAAAAAAACCGGCCAAGAGCGAGTCGGACTCGCACAGGAAGGGTTCCGTACCATTATCTATAAAAATGGCCACCCATCCAAGTACTGACCCCGCCCGACGTTGCTCAACTTCGGTGATTGGATGAGAACCTCGAGATTGGAAATAAATATTTATTTTGTTCTGTTTTTAGTATTTGTTGTTATAGCGCCAACAGAAATACATAATCTGTAGAAATTTCAACTGGCCAACTATCACGGTTCATGAGATACAGCCTGGTGACTGACGGATGGACAGCGGAGTCTTAGTAATAGGGTCCCGTTTGACCCTTTGGGTACGGAACCCTAAAAACGGGTTGCACTCCGGGAGTGCCGGCAGAAGTGAAAACTTGAATATTAACGTTGTGCAAAATCGTTTATATAAGTTTGCGGTTATATCCAAAATATACACTGTATTGTAGTAGCAGTAAAAAACTTTATTGTACAAAAAAGAAACATAAAAAGGGAAAAACACACATCATTAGTACAAAGGCGTACTTATCCCTTTAAGGAACCTCTTAACTATCCCTATATCACTTTATCTTAGGGATTTACGCCTACAACTTGTTGCTCTGCATTACCTATACCTGAGATGTCTTTGTCTATGCGTCCATTTTAACGATCCTTTTAAGTCCTTCATCTACCTATTAGTATAAGAACCTTATAATCTCTGTTAGGTTGTGTCTAAAGTCAAGGAATTTTACGGTTTCCTTGCTGTACTCAACAGCAAAATTACTCTAAATGGCTTAACTTTTAAAAACCGTGACCTTACCTGACTGCAACTCCTGGAAGCACGCTCTGGTCTGGTCATGCAGCGCGGCACGAGACTGCTGGGACGTCACAGAACCCTGGATGCGTGTCCACAGCTCGCTCTCACGTGGGATACCTCTGGAGTCCACCTGCCACATAATTTAGGTTTTACCACTTATAGTTATGTCATATTGTTAACTGAGAATTCGTAAACCTTATTGCAAATCTATATGAGTGATGCTGATATCTAATTATAGTGAAACGAAGCTAAGAAGTAAATCTTGACAGTTATGAATTGACCCGTATACCGTATACATATATATAAGACACTAACGCCATCGGTTAAACGGTAGGTCTTACCTTCGTAAATATAACGGTCAATTCATAAGTGTCAGGATTGACTTTATAGCGGCGTTTCACTAGACTAGAGGGATAGGGGATGAGTCGATCTGGTTAAGTTTATCTCCAAATACCCATTCATTAATTTTAAAGAGACGATTCTCAACAAATGACGTTAACTCTATTCACGTAAACTTACGAGTAAATATTTAGTAAAAATGTACTTACCACTTGAAGATTTGCGAAAACGCACTGGCTAAGACACTGCAACAAAATCATAGGTTTTTATCGCACTTTGCTAATAAAATTTGGCAGGAGTATGTTAATATGACATATCTTTTGCGCATACAGTAGATACATGTTAGTGAAATATGTTCAAATAGAGGAATTTCATGCCGGGGACGCTTCGGCTGTAGAATGAGTTCCCTGCCGAGGTTTCCCGAGGGGCTACAATATGGGGTTTTTCAAAAAAGGAGTGTACTTACAGGTTTTTAAAGGGTCGGCAATCCGCATGTAATATATTTATTTATTTATTTAATCTTTATTGCACATAAGAAAACACACTGTACAATAGGCGAACTTAATGCCGTAAGGCATTCTCTACCAGTCAACCTTTAGGCAAAGCAGATAAGTTAATATAGCTGGTGTTTCAGGCGTCCATAGGCTACGGTAACTGCTTACCATCAGACGGGCCGTATGCTTGCTTGCGACCGACGTGGTAATAAAATAATAATATTCATAAAGTCTGAGTTGAAGTCCATTCCATAAGTTACGTGGCTTTCGTTATTTGCATTAAGAGGTTTCTGGGCGGTTTTATATCATAAATGTAAATGGCAATGGGAAACTCGAGCTGGTACGAGATTTTTGGGTGATTAATATAGCTTATAGATTCTTTTACTTACTTGATCCGAGTCAGGTTTGTTAAGCAGCGGCTCGCTCCGTCTAGTCCTGTTCAGTGACGTCATATTCCCAGAATCCGCACCGATCGCCGGGCGCGGCACCGTGTTCACCAACTTCTCCCCTCCATATCCTGCCCCGTAGCCCCCATAATCGAAGTCAGTCGCATTCAGAACATGTATCAGTTCCTTCATTGAAGTATTCCGTCTTTCGTGACCGTATTGATTCGTTTCTGGTTTTGAATTGTTGTCAATACGTGGTGTCCTATCAGGATATTGCTCGTCGTATCCATATTCTTCCGAGCGCCGCTGTCGCGTCTCTTTGCTGTCATCGCCAGGCACCGAACAGGAGCGCAAAGCTTCGGCTATTTCGTTCTCTAGCAGATGAATATTTCCATCTCCAGCACATGAAATAAGCACTGGTAGTATAGAGAGGATAATGAACGTCCCCAACATCGCAAGTCCAATGCATGAATTAGCTTGGTTTGCGGAATTTAAGCAGGTCGGATCAGGAAGCAGTAATCACGTTGACAGATGACTGTCAGTCATTGTGTTGGTCGCTTTGATCGGATGCATTTGTGGCATTACGGTCGACATTGATGTGGCTGATGACAGTTAATGGAGTGGCCTATAGAAAGCTGTTTCTATGAATGGGAGAGTGAACTACTAGGGTAATTTATCTGTAGTAAGTATAATGCTTTTAAATATAGAATTACCTATAGATTGACTGCTCATAATTAACTTTACAAGTTTACATTAATTGGGTAGGCACCTACCATAAATTAATAGGTAACCAAAAATAATGTCGCTGGAAACAAAGACCTTACTTAGGTATTATTATTCTATTGAATAATGCATTGGCTAGTATTATTTGGTAATACACAAATTGATTCATTCGCTTTAACAGACTTGTTGATTGAATTAAGCGATATGGACACATATGAGGAAAACGCATTGCCTCGACTTTCCATGATGAATTGCAATGATACGAGTACGTAATTAATAACTGAGTTCTCATTTAACTAGAAACTTATACGTTATTTTTTTTGTAGTTTTTATTTGCAGTAATTATAATTGGGTATGTTAATTACTACAATCTTTACATTTTTCATTTGTTTTATTTAGTTAAATACTAGTTTAATACTTAATAATTCAATCTCAATTCTCTTGTTATTTATGTTAAAGTCAATAATGTATGGACGGTGACTAATATTAACAGACAACAATCAGCAAATGTAGAAATCATGGGAAGTTCATCGTTAAAACTGCTATCGGTCTTCTGTTTAGGTACTCACGTAGGTATCACAACTCATTAGTTACCTACTTGCTTGTCACGGACATTAATACATTTGCCCCACGCTGTTAAATACATATAAACTAAAAGAAACGTACTATGCGATAAACGCAGCATTGAACCACAGAATAAATAGGTAATAGTTTTGAATGCATGCTATTACTGAATGTAGGGAAAATGACAATACGCTGACCGTTGCCTTTACCTCGTAAAAAAATATACGGTCGTTAGATTATCTAATTTAAAATGGGTGTGCGGCAAACGCACCGCGTGACGCCGCGTTTACCGCGTAAAACAACCGCGCACTTAAGCCTTCTGTTACTCTTACCTATAGTACGGACCTGATGAAAAGTGTAGTAATTACTTAAAAATAAACACAACTTAATTTCCTCACAATATTTATTCCTTATCCCTTACCATAATGCCCCCACTTCCCATTGCCCCACCCACTCCAAGCGGCCCCTCCACTCCCACCATAGATCCTAGTCCCTGGCCCAGACCTGTACAAACCGTAGCTGCTGCCAGCCAGACCCGACTTTCCGAAGGGTAGATCTTCTGATACACTGGCGTAGCCACTCCCTATCACACCAGATATGCCAGTTCTGTATGAGCTCCCGATGATTCCAGTGGGGGCAGCATTGGTTCCGTAGGTTCCAGTCAGGCTGAAGGTGAGAGGGATGTGGATGCCTCTGACCCCGTATGGTGGCTGGGATGACCAGAATGTTCGTGCTTGTGGTTCTTCAAGCTCACCTGACTCTGAAAAGTAAAATAAAAGCGTAAGTGAAATTGTTTTCATCGATGTGATTGCATGAGTTAAAGGACGTTTTCAGGAAACAAGTTGTGCGTGTATTTTATTATAATGTATTTTGAAAAAGTACCAGTAAGTATGGTAAATAGAGTAGTCTTGGTAAAGTATTTGTTTTGTAGTACCTAGAGTTTATAAAAAAAAAATAACCTACCTAGTTAGTACCTAATTGGAAACTGCTAAGATTTTTAATGGGTCAGTCTCTAAGTGGCTAATACTACTAAGTTTCATCTAATAAAATCGGTTATACCTTTACTTATCGAGTCTCCTCCCTATACTTTGAAGCTCAAATTTTAATTTGCGTCTGTATTAGAAGACTAAGAGGTACCTACAGTGCAATAATGTACCCATTTCAAAAAAATCTCGTCAATTTAATTACAATCAGCACCATTTCATGGTAAGTACCGTAATCAACCTGCCCCATGTTATATGTACCTATACTACAACTGCAACGTAGCATATCATTCATTTGTTTACTAAAAGCAAGATGTTCCATGTGTTTGTACCATCGACGGCCCATTAAAAGGACCGTTCGTAAACTTTATTTCATCGAGATAAGGTCTACATTTGACCTCATAAAAGTATGGTAAGCGGTTATTCCCGTGAATCCGAATGTGTGGTCGCATGGAGCCCTCATATGCCCGGCAATGTCGCTGGTCTGGTTTCGAGTAGGTATTTTACATTCTTATTTTACTGTCAATTACACTAGGCTTTGAGTCTTTATCGTAAAATTATATATACCTACAACTACTTACTACGAGTCAAATGATTCAACTGTTAACAATTTATATTTTACCAAGTATTTTTGGTTCAATGCGTAAACGATTTAGGAAACGATTTTTTTTATAAATTATTTTTAAGCTAAGCAAGTATAGGTAAGCCATAATTATAAATATATTTTAGTAAGTACTTTTAATAGACAATGTACCTACCCTAAGGTCGAATGGTCTAATAAATGCAGGTGGTGGTCAGTAAATAAGTATTGCAATAGACAAATATTAAACAAAGAGGTGGCCTGTCACATATACTTTTTAAAACTATAGACAATGCTTGGCGGGAAAACATTTACTTTGTTTGATTTGACTTAGTATGAATTGAAAATATATAGGTATTGTATAAATTATTTGTCAGTCGTCTCTAACCCACGTCGACATTTTAAAAGTTTAAATCTATTTTTTAATTAGTAAATTTAAAAAGAAAGTAAATGTTTTTCTGCCAAACATTGTGTATGGAAATATAGTTTTAAAAAGTATATATGATAAACCACCTCTCTGTTTCATATTTGTCTATTGCAAAACTTATATGCTTAATATATTATATATAATTAATATAAATATAATTTTCATCACACTTACTCGAAAAAGATCTTGTTTCATGCAGGTGTACTGAAGGACAAATGCCTATTTTGTTCCCGCGGGAGTTATGGATTGTAAAAAATAAAAGCTATAATTTGATCAATTTAACAGCCGTTTAAAATATTTTTATATAATTTTCAATCGTGGCTGAATGCCGAATAGGTCTGTGCCCTCGATGCTAACCTGCCAAGAAATTACAAAATGGCTGACGAATGTTCGATATGTCACCGTATTTAAGAGTTATTTCGTTTAAAATTTAGTTTTTTCTTCGCAAGTGTGATGAAAAACATTGTGTGTAACTTCGGGGGTAATAATATTGCAAACTCGGGTCTTTAATTTTTATACTATATTATATTCGACCTGGTTGTTTACGATAAGCTTTGGAGTAAGTTGGAAGAAACCAGCCTACCCAGAGAGTACATAGCGATGCTAAAATACTGGTACAACAACCAGGTCAACATGGTGAGATGGGCAGGGGTTGACTCTGAAGAGTATAAACTTCAGTGCGGTGTGAGACAGGGGGGGCTGTCATCCCCTATCCTGTTCAACCTGTATGTGGACGAGTTGATTGGCAGTCTCAGCAGGCAGCATGTCGGATGTCACATAGGCGATACGTGTTTCAATAACATAAGTTACGCGGACGACATGGTCTTGCTGGGACCGTCAATTGACTCTTTAAGACATCTTGTCAAGCTGTGTGAGGGCTACGCGCAACAGCATGGTCTCATATACAATGCGTCTAAAAGTGAGGTACTAATTTTTAAGGCACGTAAATACAATGTCAACAACAGGCCTAGGATCATGCTGGGGGGAGTAGCCCTTAAAACAGTTGTTAAGGTTAAGTACCTAGGACATATGATCACGGAAGATCTACATGATGATCTAGATGTGGAAAGAGAGAGGAGAGCGTTGGCAGTACGAGGAAATATGCTCGCCCGCAGGTTTGCACGCTGTACACAGGAAGTAAAGATAACACTGTTCAAGGCTTATTGCCAGTCGTTTTACACGTGCAGCCTGTGGGTGAAGTTTACACAAAAGGCATATAACACGATACGTGTGCAGTACAACAACATCCTCAGAATGCTGCTGAAGCGACCAAAGCACTGCAGTGCCTCTGGCATGTTCGCAGAGGCAAGGGCAGATGACTTCTTTGCAATTAGGCGCAAACGAATTGCCTCTCTGCTAAAACGTGTGCGAGGTAGCAACAACAGCATGCTGAGGACGTTGGCCGAGAGACTCGACTGCCCGCTCACTAAATACTGGGTCGGTGTGGTGATTGGGAGGGATAAGTAGGGTAAAGCCTCTTGGTGAGGTGGTAAGGTATGGATTAGTTTGTAGTTAATTTACATAGAGAATAAGATAGCTATTAAGATTTTTACTAATATCGCTATGGATTTTTTAATGGTCCGAAATAAACAATTTTATTTTATTTTTTATTTATATTAATTACCACCCTCGTATCCAAAATTTCACTTACCCCCCACAATGTACTATTATGCTATTGTAAGTAAAGTTTCAGAGCAATCTAGCTAGTCGTTTAAAAATGAGAGCGTAACTAGTTATAACTACGTTCGTATGGAGTAAATTTGACTTCTTTGTGGTTGTATCCGACATCCGATATCGGGTCAGACAATGTGAAACGCTCTAATTTGGTGCAAACCCAGCTTTGACAGACTCTAGGTCTGCCTAATAAGTAGGCTGTATAGTGTATACCCATTAATTAAGTAATTATAGGTATCTAATACATAGCATTTATAGTGTTGTCAATTATCTCATTTGCGTTGAATTAGCTGCGGTGTCGGGTTTTCCTTGCATTAGGTAATGTGTTAATAACACATTAATTAGCATAAATACCATATTCGATTACACTCGAGTTCATAAATATGTATACATTATTTTACCTTATCGCAAAGGATTAAGGTGAAGAAATGTATACATATTTATGAACTCGACCTTACATACGAGTAGGTACAATTCACAATATTTCTATACATCAGGTTTAACAAAAGAAAACAATCTGTTAAGTTTTTACTGGACTTGCATAGGGACCTGTACGGATACCACCACCACAAACTTGTCCCTGACATATTCGCTAGCGTGTGCGTAACTCACTTTCTATGCATCTCATGCGAGTGAAATGTATAGAAAGTAAGTTACGCACACGCTAGCGAATATGTCAGGGACAAGCTCGTGGTTAGGCCCCTGTTTCACGGCATTGACAATGTCGCCTGATATTGACTATTCACCGAACATTGCTGGTGTAACTACGTATATTTTGCAAACAGCTTGGGTACGGTGACAGATATCATCTCCATCCCCATGCGGCTTGAAAAATAGTAAAATGTTTAGGAGTGTATTTTTGCGTAATTTTGTTTGCTGCTCAGCGTCCACGATACCATTTGATTATTTATCCTATAAAGAGCTAATGCTATACTATGCATTAAATTAATAAGATTAACCGTAAAAATCGATTTAATAGGTACCAAGAAGTCCACAAACAATCACAGGTAGATACATAGGTATACGATAATCTTGCAATCCTTTAGTAAATTGTTTGGCACCTAACCTACGTGAGGTACTTACAGGGTTTTAATTTAAATACTATAATAGAGCAAAGAGCAAAAAAAAAGCGCTGGTGGCCTAGCGGTATAAGAGCGTGCGACTTGCAATCCGGAGGTCGCGGGTTCAAACCCCGGCTCGTACTAATGAGTTTTTAGGAACTTATATACGAAATATCATTTGATATTTACCAGTCGCTTTTCGGTGAAGGAAAACATCGTGAGGAAACCGGATTAATACCAACAAGGCCTAGTTTACTCTCTGGGTTGGAAGGTTAGATGGCAGTCGCTTTCGTAAAAACTAGTGCCTTCGCCAAATCTTGGGATTAGTTGTCAAGCGGACCCCAGGCTCCCATGAGCCATGGCAAAATGCGACAACGCGAGGAAGAAGAATAGAGCAAAGAGCAACAGAGCTCCTAGTAAGTCTTGGCTTTGTTATCGCCCCGACTGCATATTTGTGGTCCATCTTTTTGTTTTACCGGTTTGCATTCAATTCAACAGTATGGAGTAGCGCGCGACAACACCACTCATGTTCACTTATTATCGGAATGGATAAGGGGTGTTTCTTCAACTCTTAGCGGCCTAAGCTAATTTTTGCGAGGTATGATATAGACCATATTAAGCTACTATTATTATGGGACCAGGGTCTATCCTACGAATCATTGCAAGTGTAATTCGATTATATTTTTAAATTGTAAACAAAAATACGTACACAATAATTTTATATATGTCACATGTACAAGTCTACAATTTACAAATATTTTGCATTTGTGGTGATAGAAAACAATAACAATCAGTACCCCTAGTGTAAATATTTTCGACAGCGAAACGTGACGTACGCGTTTGCGTTAAGTGTCATTTTATATGAGATTTGTGACTTTCCAAAACGTCCCGCTTGGCGCGCTGTTCAAAAACCCATACAAACTGAGACTTAACGCAAACGCGTACGTCACGTTTCGCTATCGACTAAATTTACACTAGGGGTACTGATTACCCAAAATGTTCATCCATTTTTTTACGATATCGGGTTTAGTACCAATATAATATATAATAATAATAAGTTGCTACGTACGACGTACGTAGAGATAAATGTATTCACCTGGCAAAATATTGACTAAAGACTTCTCAAACTCCGCATAAGCTTTTTGAGGTCACCCCTGTTTTGAGTATAAAATATTATTTAGGTACTACGAGTATGTGAGCCATAAAAACTCGAACAATTTCAAGTTTTAAATTTAATTGACCAGCACTCCTTATCTTAATACTAAATCTCAAAGAGCAATTCCTAGCTGAGCAACTTTTCAAATCTCGAATTTTTGAAGCTATGTTTCTGTCGCGCTGCGGTGGGCGGGAGCGGGAGCTATCTAAGTGTGAGTGCTCACACAGACGCGAGACTCGTGCGCTCGCTCATTGCGCGCCGTTCCGTCGACATCGCCCGCGAGCCGGACGGAATTTATTCTGCGCTGCCCGACGCAACGCAAGTTGTTTTTGTTGTTACCACGTAATATTGTTTTTCATTTTTATATTATACTGTATCTATTACACCCTAATACCAAACACCCTATCACCTGTACTAAATGTATTTTACACCTATGATGACGAAATAATAAATGATTGATTGATATTAATTACCATATAGGTAAAAACTGCAAAAAAGAATGATGTCTCAGCTTCGGTTGTCGTCGTACAGTCAAGTGCAAAAATATGTATCGAAAGAATCGTCTCATAAATATGGTACTACGCTCTTATTACACTGGAATAAGATGCTATGGGACATATTTTTGAGTAAGATGTGTACACCCATATTTTTACACTTGACTGTACCTATCCGTATCAGTAAGTTGGGAGTGATCATGGTGTGTTGTGAAATTTTGTAAGTAGGTATAAATATACCTATGGTTAAACTACAATCTATTTAACTTGTAGTACGATGGGGCTAAACTTGGGCCGCCTTATTGAAGAACGTATCGCAATGACAATCTGGGTAAAGTATGTTGGGATAATGCCGGACAATTTTGGGACCAATTGAGAGAACTCGTGAAAAAATGTTTTTTCAAGATCTCAACACGTGACAGATTCTTGAAGTACGTAGCGAATCGTTAAATAATAACCGTAGATTCGGCCTGAATTTTGGTAATCTTCAATATAGAACGGTTTTAGTTTTGTACCTGTGTAAAGATGAGACATACTTTTTTTTAGGGTAACGAGTGTTTTGCCATCAAGGGAGAACATTGGATGGTGAAAAAAAGGTTGCTTCTAATGGAAAGAGAATAAGATATCACAAAGAAATAGGTCCAGTGTCTACCCTTTTGTATCCGATCCTAACCCTGATACAAAAATTGGTAAAATTGTGGCTCTCAAACTTTGATACCTATGTCATCATAAGGCAATTTGATAAGTAAACAATGTGCTAAGAAACCTCTTATTGTAAGGTTTACCCGAAGTAATAAAAAAAAACACTAAAATAATAGATACGTTGCGAAGTTTTGACAATTTAAGATTTCGTGAACTGTACAGGTTTAGGGAAAGTGTAAATGTATTGTTTATTGAATGGAATGTACTGGCAGATATTAAGTACTTAAGTAGGAGGGACAAAAATCAAAATAAAAAATAATCGTGCCCAGTCATTTTTAATGAAGGTCGCCAAAAAAATAAGAATCGAACTTAGAAATCAAAAAGACTAAGTAGTTCTTTAAAAAGGTCAAGGTCACATAGAGCCCATCTTGAATTATTTTCCATACTTCAAGATGGGCTCTATGTGACCTTGACCTTTTTAAAGAACTACTTAGTCTTTTTGATTTCTAAGTTCGATTCTTATTTTTATATATAGTTGATATACAATCTTTTTTTTTTATAAAATGTAAGGATCGTATGTAAAGAGTAAAGTAAATATATAGGAAAAGAGAGCCCTCTTGAAGTATTTTAATGAAACTAATTTCGAGCCCTATCTCTATTTCGTATCCGAAACTAGCAATGTATGTATGCGTGCACATCTACATATGCATCCGTATGTGTAGGTACTTTATTGCGAAAAATTGCTCATTTGCTATCTGTTTTACTCGATTTTGTTATAAATTTCAACATGTATCATCATCTCTATACAATATAAATACTCTTTATTGCACACCTCAATAAAAGAAAACAATACAAAAGAAAACATACACATAAGCACAGGTAAGCAACATGCGGTCTTATCGCTGAAAGGCAACCTTTGGGTTGCGGAAATTAAAAAAATTACATTGTCAGTAACCGTCGCGCTGGTAGTGGTACTGGATAAAAATAATGGTACGTAAGGCTGATCAAGAAAACAATAAATGTGATAATTAAGGTCAGTAGGTAAATTGAAGAAACTTTAAAGTTTGATTGATAATCACTGCTGTTTTTTAAATAGGTAAAGATCTGATTGTTTCTGGTCCGATCTTTACCTGGAAGGGTCAAGATCGGATATCGGTCTACAGCAGTGCTAGGTCTGTTAACACAATTACAAAAACAAACACAGTTTCATCACAATACGCAAAATAAATTACAGAGCGAAGATCGGATAGAAGGAAGAATTCGCGAAATTTACCTTGCTCTCTGTGATTGCACATAGCACAAGCCCGACTCCCTGAGCGACGCGGGGACACTGACAGTCGAGGCGCAATGAAATGGCGTCTTACACAATGTTGCCAACATTAAAAAATAAAGCCAAATTAGGGGGAAATGAATGTCCTACGTTCTTCACCCGCATCCGGTATTTACCCAACATACCTTAATCGTTGAACCGCCGCATTTCAAAATGGCCCTTATTTTGATATCGGCTAGCCGTAATGTAATACGGCGGATTATACAATACGACTGCGATACTTATATATAAATCCCCTCGTCAATGTAATTTCATTAAATTTGCTATCTAGTGGCAAACATCAAAGTAGTTATCTTTTACTTGTGACGCACAAGTGTGAGCAATGTAAAATACTATATTTCAAAAAAAAATTGCCTACTACGTAATAAAAGAAAATGTGATTATTAAATTATAATACGAAAGGTGGCCAAATCGCAAAATGCTGTCGTTTTATTTAAAATAATGAAATAATTAGACCAGTTCCGAAAGTACCGGGAAATCCCGGTTCTTTAAAACAGTACCGGTTCTGCAATCCCTAATAAGGATGTTATGCCCATCACTATTCCATCTGTGTACGTATATTTAGAAACTGTCTCCGCCTCCATTTCGTGCGATAAGGACAACTGCAGCTCGGACCGAAATTCACTCGCAAAAAACTCAAAAATCGAGGTTTCGCTCTCGACTGTTTCCTCCTCCAAAACGCAACTAATCATTATGAAATTTTGGAAATTGCAAGAGGTTGAAATAATCTATGCCGCTATGTTTTGATTTTTTGGATATTTTTTGTCATATTTGTATACTGTGCCTTTTTTTACAGCCAATTCAATTTAGCCGTTTTTGCGATTTTCGAGGCGCTGTATCTTTCTTCAAAATAAAATAATCCAAAAAAGCAAAACATAGCGGCACAGATATTGATGATATTGATCTTATTTGAAAAAATCACTGCTCTAGGTTAAAAATCCAGGGAGGAATCAGTCGAGAGCGTTTGTATGGAAAAATCGCAACTAGGAATTCCTCTTAAACAAAATATTACTTACCGTAGCTAAAACCAACCAGCTATAGTCCTGTAGTCTGTAGTATAACACTATACCACAACTTGAACACACAATTAAAGAATACCTACAATGTTTTACTTGGTTATGTCTGCGTTTTTTCTTCCATTTATAAAAATACTTAGCCATAGAACTATGTACTACATTCAGAATAGTTCCAACAATATTTTTTTGGAGGAATTTTGGCCGAATGGTGTCAAGTTCCGGCGGTTCCGCGGCCGGGCTTCTGACACGGAGGGGTTCGCAACCATTAATGTGTTTTGTAGATTTTTAGTTTTAATATATATATATTTTTTATAATATATGCTAGTTTTAAGGTGTTCATCTTTAGGCCACTAGTTGCCTGAAATATTGTATTTCATATGATAAACGAAGATATTTTTTAAGTTAATTTTGCACCATAGTTGGGAGTTTTTGAGACTATTGTTGGGTGGTGATGTGGTAATCAGTTACCTGAATGCTGTTCTTCAGCCGGAACAGACTCCGTCGATTCAGCCTGCACCCCAGACCACAGAGTTAGGGCTCTCGGCTCGCCCGTCAGCGGGGGACTCGGAGACAGGTACAGGGCTGGGTCTAGGACGGCGGCCTGGACCGAGCAGACCACCAAACATGCCAACAACACCTGTAATAGAGGAAGATTTTGGGAGACCAGAGTTCAGGTACTTCGTCAGTTGTTACGAAAAACGCACTGATGCTGACTACTACTTTGCTAAATACTACATGCTATGCTAAATATAAGTATATGTACTACAGGATGGCCCAAAAGTACGTTGACATTAGTTGACAATAATATAATATAAATTTATAATCAATAATATATACGTACATATATATATATATATATATATATATATATATACCGCGTGGAACAGAATGAAGAACTTTTACAAAAACGGGGTATGGTTCACCCTAAGAGCTTTATTTTTTACCAATGAACTATGTTAATATTCTTTACCGTTTACGAGATAAATCTTGTTAAACTTTAGTGCAAAAATCCGCCTGTTTCAACCCTAGCAAGTTGAGCGGGCAATGACCTCATGAAAATAAGTTCAATGACCTTTAGTATCAAAAATAAAAAAATGACAATTACATGTCACTGCAAAATAAATGACATATTGCCTATACATGTGTAGGAATTGACAGGACGAGATTGCCGATTATGAATAATAAACAAAAAGGTTAAACCAACCAAATTTTGCAATTATAGTTTGGCAAGGAAGTAACTCATTTCAACTAAAGACAAACAAAATCATACTGTCTATGTTGTTTAGAATGATGGTATTTTTTACGTTCTTATTAATTACTGACATTTGGTTTGCCGGACTACACTTATACTTGCTACTTAATTTTTGTTACAATTTTATAATTTATTGACAAGTTAATCTAATGTTTAAATTGTAAAATATATTCGTCAAGAATATTTAAAAAAGTAACAAAGCTATCATGTAGCGACGAACCTTTTTAAGACTTAATAATACTGGCCAGTTTTTTGCTTGACGATTGATTGAATACAGTTGACGTTGTCATTGGCAAAATATCTGATATGGTATTAAAAATATCTCAAAATGCCTCAATTGAATGCTAGAGGTTATTTAAATTTGCTTTTTTGTACGCGGAGTGCAATTACGATGCCGCCGATGCCTTACGCCAGTACCGAAACAGGTACCCACCACCCCATCCAACAGGGCATAAGACAATTTTGCGTACTATTGATCGTGTTACCAACAATAGGAACATCGTACCACGAACAGGGCAGGACGACCAACGCGGTGGACGCGTTGTGCAGCATGCTGTGCGATTTGAAGAGAGGGTACTGCGATACTTCGATCAAAATCCAAGAGCAAGTTCGAGACAGGTGGGCCGACATTTTGAAACGAATGATACAAAAATACTACGAATATTAAAACGTGCCGGCCGTCACCCGTACAAAATTCAAAAGGTTCAGGCTTTGCTTCCTAGAGACTGTCCTGTCCGGGAAGCATATTGTCGGTGGCTTTTGGAAAGGTTGGCGGACGATGGAGAGTTTCTCAAACGCGTAATTTGGACCGACGAAATTTTGTTCACACGAAACGGAATGTGGAATCGGCGTAACGAGCATGTCTGTGCTGAAGAAAACCCGTTCGAATATCGTTATACAGGATCAATATCGTTGGTCAGTGAACGTTTGGGCGGCAATTCACGGAAACACCATTATAGGGCCTGTGTTTTTACCACCAACTCTCAATAGAGTGGGATACATGAACCTCTTAGATATGGAGCTTTATGATTATCTCGAAGATTTGCCATTGGCCGAAAGACAACTTATCTGGTACCAACAAGATGGAGCACCAGCTCATTCCACAGATGAAGTGCGACGTAAACTAACTGAACTTTTCGGGCGTCAGTGGATTGGTCCACGCCGTTGGCCACCTAGGTCTCCGGACCTAACGCCGCTCGATTTCTTTCTGTGGGGTACTTTAAAAGACATGATGTAAAAAGAAGAGTGTAACACCGCAGAAGAGATGAAGCATAGGCTTACGGTCGCCTTTGAAATTCACCGCAGGAGAAATATCCGCACCCAAATTTTGTCGCAAGTACACCGACATACGCGAGCACGAGCAGCAGCTTGCATAATCAGACATGGCGGTACTTTTGAACATGGCATGTAAATTGTGTAAAATTGTTTTAGGTATGTGAAGTGATTGACATGTGTCATGTGCAAATGTAAATAGTAACTTTATAGCGGCAGGGTTGTCACCTATAATAAAACGTTTAATTGTTAATGTCTTTTTGTTTTACTTAACCTAGCTTTAAAATGATAATAATTTGATTCAAAATTAATTAGATAACACTATACTTTCAGCAAATACCATAGTTAAGTGCCACCCTGTATATATATATTTGCGAACAATCTTAAACATTTCGACATAGCCCTAAGCTTGTACTATGGGTAGATTATTAACCAAGGGATGAAAGGCACTCATTTCTTCTGAGGTAGTTGTCACTGTGTATGAGCGCCAATAATCCGAAGCTGAAATGATGCCTTTCACCTGAGTTAAATACTCTACTTTTCATTTCGAATTCCTATGAGGAAACATAAATACATTGTGTTTTTAAAGAAACATGGTTAAGTATAAACTTTTATAGTATTTCTTGAGGGTATCTTCAATTAAAAAAAATTGGCAAAAGTATTGTTATTTATGGAATGGGGAGTTAAATAAATAAATATAAGAATGGAAACTGTACAAATAAAATATATTTTGGTTATTGGTTTAGTATATTTTGGTTTGTGTCTTATATATTTATTATGTATGTCTATTTGTATTTTCTTATATGTGTACGTTTATTTACTTAAATTGTGTGTATGAAAGTAGGCTAACGTTTTTTACAAACCTACTCTTTTTGATTAATTGTTTTGTTTCCGCTACCCAAAGGTTGTCTGGAAGAGATCGCTCTTAAGCGATAAGACCGCCTGTTGTCTTTTTTAGGGTTCCGTAGTCAACTAGGAACCCTTATAGTTTCGCCATGTCCGTCTGTCTGTCTGTCTGTCTGTCCGAGGCTTTGCTCCGTGGTCGTTAGTGCTAGAAAGCTGAAATTTGGCATGGATATATAAATCAATAAAGCCGACAAAGTCGTACAATAAAATCTAAAAATTTTTTTTTTTTTTGGGTAGCTCCCCTATACGCAAAGTGGGGGTGAAATTTTTTTTGCTTCAAACCTAGAGTGTGGGGTATCGTTGGAAAGGTCTTTCGTCATATTCGGAGATAATGGCTCCGAAAGAAAAAAAAAAATGTGTCCCCCCCCTCTCTAACTTTTGAACCATAGGTCCAAAAAATATGAAAAAAATCGTGGAAGTAAAGCTTAAGAAAGACATTAAATGAAAACTATAGCGGACATGATCAGTTTAGCTGTTTTTGAGTTATCGCAAAAAGTTTTCCCTTCATAGTAAAAAGACTTACTTTAATTAGGTACTGATTATGCAAATTTGCCTATTGGTTTAACTCGGGTGAAAGGTACCGTTTCATCCCTTGGTTAACAATTTACTATACTTTAAGCTCCAGTTTAGCTTATTGTGACGGAAGAGTAACTACGGAACCCTAAACTGAGCGTGGCCCGACATGCTCTTGGCCGGTTTTTTATACTAAGTCAATGACTACATGTGTGCCATTATCATTTATCAATTGTTTTTCTTTAAGCTGTATCTTTTACTGAGGTGCAAAGAATATAATACTCACTAGGAGCTGAGGTGTGCCAATAAAGAGTATTATTTCTATCTATCTAAATAATCCCTTTAAAACCTAATTTTAATAACCTATCGTACAAAAAAAAAGCGGCCAAGTGCGAGTCGGACTCGCCCATGAAGGGTTCCGTACCATTTATGACGTATTAAAAAAAACTACTTACTAGATCTCGTTCAAACCAATTTTCGGTGGAAGTTTGCATGGTAATGTATAGTTTGTCAAAGGGCTATCTCATTTCAAACATAGACAGAGGGAGTCATACTATCTTTGTCTTACACTAGTACTAGCATCCAAAAGAAAAGGATGAGTATAGTTTTTTTTGTTCTTATTTACTGACAAATTGGTTTGACCAACTATATATCATATATTTTTTTTTTATTTTTCATTCTGTTATTTTAGAAGTTACAGGGGGGGGGGGGACACACATTTTTTCACTTTGGAAGTGTCTCTCGCGCAAACTATTCAGTTTAGAAAAAAATGGTATTATGAACGTAAATATCATTTTTGAAGACCTATCCATAGATACCCCACACGTATGGGTTTGATGAAAAAAAATTTTTGTTTTAATTTTATGACGTATTTAAAAAAAACTTCTTACTAGATCTCGTTCAAACCAATTTTCAGTGAAAGTTTGCATGGCAATGTATATCATATATTTTTTTTAGATTTTTCATTTTGTTATTTTAGAAGTTACGGGGGGGGGGGGGGGACGACGACGACACACATTTTACCACTTTGGAAGTGTTTCTCGCGCAAACTATTCAGTTTAGAAAAAAATGGTATTAGGAACGTAAATATCATTTTTGAAGACCTATCCATATTAGATACCCCACACGTATGGGTTTGATGAAAAAAGATTATTGAGTTTCAGTTCTAAGTATGGGGAACCCCCAAAATTTATTGTTTTTTTTTCTATTTTTGTGTGAAAATCTTAATGCGGTTCATAGAATATATCTACTTACCAAGTTTGAACAGTATAGCTCTTATAGTTTCGGAAAAAAGTGGCTGTGACATAATCGGACAGACAGACGGACATGACGAATCTATAAGGGTTCCGTTTTTTGCCATTTGGCTACGGAACCCTAAAAAGTAAGTAAAATACTCGTAAAAAATTGACAATTTATTTTTGCACTCTGTATAGTCTATGATCGCTGATTGGTGTTCTGCAGCGGATGAGATTACACGTCAACATGGAATTGCTGATGAAGATAAGAAAATTATTTTCGTTGATGATGAATATTTTCGAAAAGATATGTTTTCCTATATATGTATGATATTTAGGTACTTGCTGAGGAGTTAAGTACATCATAATAGATATCATAGACTATATGAGTTCAAGAATTAAATACCCATTTGTGCTATCCAGTTGAATCCTGGGAAATCACAACACTTGGCAATCAACTCGTCATTACTATAATATACTCATTACTATTAATCAGTGAAATCATTGAAAATTGCCCGATGCTATGGTTTTACCTGCCAATATGTACAAAGCATTACTTAAATTACTTAGGTGCTTGTTTTAAGTGTTTTTGCGTGACTTGCAATAAGTATAATACCTACAGCCATAGCCATGTACCTAAGTAGGTACCATAATTTAGATTTTTTGTAAGAAGAAGTCAATGACTTTAGTTTGTTTACTAATATACTACTTAAGAGGAAATAGGACCGCGCGAAACTGCCTTTCCAAACAAACGTTGTTCTCAGTTTTCTTTATGGAAATTAACATTATAGATTAGAAGCTTTTAAAAATTGTAACTCTCGTATAATAATAATAAACCGAAAGATGTCAAACAACCCCTTCGGGTGACTATGTTAATAAATAAATATTATAGGACATTATTACACAAATTGACTAAGTCTCACAGTAAACTCAATAAGGCTTGTGTTGAGGGTACTTAGGCAACGTTATATATAATATATAAATATTTATAATATATATAATAATAATGTATGGGTACCAGAAAAAATTATATTTTTGCAACTCCCTATGCAAATATATGTTGGACATGTCAGATGTATTGTGAAACTCTGGATGTCACTTGAAATTATTATGTTCCTGTTATTTCTTGCGTATACTTTGTCTTTCATCAATTAATTTGTATAGTGCTTTAGTTTTCATTTCTATTTATTTCTATTTCTATCACGTGTTCTGTATAATATTTGAGACTTGTTCCAATTTATTTTTAACAACTGTTTACACGTTTTTATAGCCCATAGCTGGTTTTGTCAATATGCTTTATATGTATAAAGTATGCCACTAAATAAAGTTTAATTCCAAAACATTTGTGTTCGTATGTGCCATAGATATTACAATAGAAATATCCATTATTAAAAAAATATATACATAGATAGAATACTCTTTATTGGCACACCTCAGTAAAAATATACAAAAAAAATGGTTAACTGTAGAGGCTGACAACAGGCGGTCTTATAGCTAAAGAGCGATTTCTTAACAGAAGGTAGCAGAATAAGAGTAATTAATGGAAAAAGTAGGTGTTATACATATAAGAAATACAAATAGACATACATATAAATATGGTTTATTTAAACCAAAATATTGCTAAATATGACAGAAGCATGTCATCCACAGAGTAATAATAACTATGTACTATACAAACACTATATAAATGTGTCGTTTCCAAGCAAAGTCCCACTTTGTCGCTTGCCATAAATAAGGAAGCTCTGACAGGTCATTCTCGTCCTTATGGTAAGCGACAAAGTGGGACCTTTGACTAGACTTCGATACAAATATTTATTTATTTATTTATTTAAACTTTATTGCACGATATAACAAATAAAGTTCAAATGGCGGACTTGATGCCTAAAGACATTCTCTACCAGTCAACCATCAGGCTAAACAGAAACAGTAATAGGTGCAGGCATTAAACAAAAAAAAAAACAGAATAAGTAACTTAAAACAAGCAATATAGCGATAAATAATATATACTAACGGTAATAAACTTACATAAATATACTATAATTAAATATACATACATATATAAATATATAATAATCTACTTTAAGTGATTATTTGTAAAGATTGATTTTATATATTTGTATGACTTACCTGAATTTTACACATTTCGCCAAATGTCACATAAAATGTTAGTTGCTCGAAAATAAAATGTAACAAAAAACTGCTACTACTATAAGCCAGACAGCACTATACGTAAATGAGGATGAGATAGAAGTGATAGGCTTTCTAAGGGATAGCCTTTCTCCCACCTCGACGTTTTACGGCCTATATGGCGGCCAAGGGCGGTCGATGCATGCTTACGTAATGTGAAAGTGCATTGTCGGATTTTATAACCGAGTTCGACTACTTAACTTAAAATGGGACTACTTTCTTACGTCATACTTCAAAACACACCTTTTTATCTAAAGTGCTTGAAGGTAGCTGATCATAACGTATTTGTACTCTATTATGGGTGTAATAGTGACCCTGCCTATGAAGCCGATGGTCTCCGGACTACGGGGCGAAGCCCGGTAAGGGCATTTATGTGTGATGGAGATGGACACAGATATTTTTTCCTGAGTCATGGGTGTTCTCTATGTATATAAGTATGTATTTACACGTACGTATATAGTCGCCAAGGATCCATAATACAAGCTTTGCTTAGTGTGGGGCAAGGTCGATCTGTGTAAGATTATCCCCAAATATTTATTTATATTTAATGACTTGGGGTTTCCGATACACATACGTTACCTACTTCTAAAGATCAAAGGTGCTCCTCTAATTGTTGCTGTAATTTATCAAGGAATTCAAGAATGTAATTAAGTATTTAAATTTCTACTACCTACTTAATAATTTCTAGTTTTTAATTATATCTAATAATATTAACATATTTATGTGCACCTAGGCCTAGATTAAGTACTTAATAGGTACTAAGTTAAAATTAACATGATGATACTATGTGCGTTAACAAATTAGCATTTTTAGGCATTATCTAGGCACAACAATGTTAACAACATAATATAGAAAACATGTTGACCACAGAAATTAATAGTATTACCTTTTTTAACTGCTCGGGTGAATCACTAAGCGTACGGGTTCTTCGGAAAAACCACAACTTCTTAGTAAATATTTACGCAAAACGTACAAGACAAAGAATATCAACCTAAGTTCATCAAAGAATCGGTGACGCGGCCTAATCATAGATTTGTTTTTGAGTTGGTGAAGGTGAATACGCGAGTTTCGACCATGAAAGATTTCAAAATAGCTGTAGTTCCGGTAAACAAATGACAAACAGATGGGCCAATTCGAACGTACACTGATATCAGAATTACATCTAACTCTAACTGATGTCTTTCAATATCGTGCCTTTCCCTCGTACTTGTCCGTACATGTATTGGCGCGAGCTAGATGTAACTAAATAATATGATTCAAATATCATTCTGATGTTAGTGTACGTTCGAATTGGCCTTATAAGTTAACTATTATATAGGTAGTTAGTTAGTCGGTATAAGAGCCAATTTTTCAGTCCCCACAGTTAAACAGACGGATAGGATTTATTCCGTTGATACCTGACACGATTCGCATGTATCATTCTAATAACAGCCAATACTTATACTCAATATATATATCACCACATCTTGAGGTTAACTGAGTTATATTCGGACAAGCGAGCGAAGTTCTTATCATTGTTCTTACATTCAACTTTGTAAACACACGGCTGGCCCGGCATTTCGATGTTTTTAGGGTTCCGTAGTCAACTAGGAACCCTTATAGTTTCGCCATGTCCGTCTGTCTGTTTGTCCGAGGCTTCGCTCCGTGGTCGTTAGTGCTAGAAATCTGAAATTTTGCATGGATATATAAATCAATAAAGCCGACAAAGTCGTACAATAAAATCTAAAAATTTAATTTTTTTAGGGTACCTCCCCTACACATAAAGTGGGGGTGAAATATTTTTTTCGCTTCAACCATGAGTGTGGGGTATCGTTGGAAAGGTCTTTCAAAACTAATAGGGGTTTTCAAAAAACATTTTTTGATAAAGTGAATATATTCGGAGAAAATCGCTCCGAAAGAAAAAAAAAATGTGTCCCCTCCCCCTCTAACTTTTGAACCATAGGTCCAAAAAATATGAAAAAAATCGTTAAAGTAGAGCGTAGAGCAAAGAGTAACTACGGAACCCTACATTGAGCGTGGCCCGACATGCTCTTGACCGGTTTTATTTAACTAAGCTATCAGAGGATTTGTTACGCAATAACTTCAGTAAATTTGTTCTAATTTAAAATTAATTCAGGCAAACGTATGGTTGATATTTTATTCATTATATTATGAGACTCGATCAAAGGGTTATGGAGCTACAAAAGCCTAGAAGGCCAAAAAGCTATTTGCGAACAAGATGAGCGGTCTTGCTATTCTGCTCATCTTGTTTGCAAAGTTTGGTTCTGTTTGGTATCAAATGAAAGAGCTCGGTATTTATTTACCATTTTAAAATAATTAACAAGATAAAAACGAAATAAAACAAAGGCCGTGTAATAAATCGCTCGCGGTTTTCGATCTATTGCCGACGAAGGAGGTGCAACAAATTAAATCGCTCTATATATTTTTGGTGAACCGCAAGTATTTCATTTGTAGCGAACTACTAGTTTTTATTAAATTTAAAATCTGTAGAAAGCAGTCAAGTAACAGGTACCTGGCCCATAATGGTAGATATTATGTTATGATGAGATTAAACATAATGAAAAGTTATTATTTCTGTCGATTATGAAGCAAAAAGTAGAATTTGATTCATAAAGTAGCCGTGACTTCTAAGCGGCCAAGTGTAGCGATGTTATTGACCTCAGGATCGTCTGCTTCTTATTGCGTACACGGTCGAGCGGGCCAAGTCCGGTAGCACTGATGCCTACGTGGTTCTGCTTGTAAGTCATGAATTATTATGTCCCATATTCCAGGTACCAAAGTTGACACTGGTGCGGCCGCATACTCGCGTCGCAAGTATGTCATTACATATTTGCGGCGTTTGGGGTTGGGCCCCCACGGCCCCTGGGGCCGTGGGGGCTTAGCGCGCGCCGCCTGTATAAGGAGTTAGCAAAGCGCCTTATAGAGGCTTGGGTCACCCGAAGCGTCTATTTCGCTCAGCGGATATGCATTGCTAGCCTGTATTTCGCTCAGCGGATGAATAAAAAAGCAAATAAGAAATAGAGAAGCAGATAAAGAAATTTCGATTTTCGTTTTTCGCCAAAAACGCAAAACTAAAGGCACTTTTTAAAGAAAATATGAATGCCCGATAGTGAAGGATTAATTATCGTTACAAATGTTATTGTTTTGTAACCATAATGATTGATTTACCAATGGATGGCCTGTTTTAATGACTAAAAAAGCTTATCGAGCGTTGAGAAGAATAATATTAATGTTTAGCATAAATATCGTATAGGTAGAGGAAAGAGTCAACATTAACATAAATCACTAACCTATATAATAAAAACAAAAAACAACTCTAGTGAATATATTAAAATTTTATTAAAATGATCTCTGCCTACAAAAACAAATGTTGCTCATCCATAATCAAGGTGTTAATCTATATTTTAGCCTCATGGTTGATAAATGAGCGATATGGTGAGGAATTCTCACAAAACTTGTTTATTAGCTTGTGGGCTTGGCCACTACGTAAGCTGTATCTGCATCCTTATACGTGGTTATTCGTAAATGTCACACGTAAGAAACACGTTTTTGTCGTTAATAAAGAATGTATACCTACTCTAGTAAATCCGGAAAGAGTACAAGTTTCAAAATTCATTAAGAATGTAGTTAAAATCCGTCCCGATACTTTGATAGGAATAATAGGATACTAAACTTGTGCTACATATAACAAAATACATGTTTCCACCCATTCCAAGTCATAGTAAAAAATACATATGAAAGCGACATATGATGGCGGGAAAACTTAGACTCCTTTTTGAGAGACTGGCCAGTGGTAGCTCAAAACCAGGACGAGTGGAAGAAGAGGGGAGAGGCCTTTGCCCAGCAGTGGGACACAATAGGCTCGTAATAATAATAATATGAAAGCACGTAGAAAATCATCTTTGGTATGAACTAACCAATACTGAAGACAGGACGGCAGCAAACAATTGTTGGGGATAATAATCCTAACATGTAGAAGTAGAACACACACAGTGTAGAATCATAGAATGAGAAATCAGACATCTTTTGACCGACTTCCATATTTTAAAACGAGGTTCTCAATAAATTCCTATGCTTTTTATATTAAATTTTTGTGAAGGTCCGAAATAATTCTACGTTGCGAAAGACACGCCTATTTGGAATTGTACATGTTCTTGATTTTTTTTCTATCGAGCGAAAGTGAAAAACTCAGGATTCGAATCGATACAGTTCCGCGAGAAAGGCCCCAAAATTGCTAATTAAATGTATGCCAGACGTACTGTGATCCAAAAATGTCCTACGAATTTTCAAAAACTCCGTTTTCTGAACCTGCTGCACCTTAAAGTTTATTAGTATAATATTCGCTGTATTATCGAGATAAGAGCTTAAAAATATCCTATCTTTAATGTGGGAAGACAAGTAATTTTATCCTTGAAGTGCCGCGTGTAAAATTGACATTGACGATGGCAAACACGCGGGATGGAATGTCCTACGATTCCTCCCGTGGTACGCATACTATTTTTCTGCTCGATAGAGGCGGAAAGCGGCAACTTCGTTTAGCGCAGCGGGAGCAAAGTTTCTTACCGCCCGGAAGGCAGAAATAGTTATTTTCACGTCAGCAGCTGGAACAAGGGTAATTTGCTGCTTCAAAACAGTGAGCAAAATCGCATTTTGTATTTTCTTTAACTAATCAAGCATTTACATTTAAAAAAGTGACATTTGACAAAGTAGGACTGCTGATGATGATCAGAATACGATGCATGGTTCACGATTGGCGATTTGTCCTCTTCGCTGTGTTTGTTAAGTAAATTAGATTTTCAAGACATTTTTTTAATATAATATAATAATCTTTCTTTCACCGTTCTCCCTCATTGAAGTCGGTTTTTATTCTTAAAAAATATTGCTTTTTTATACGTTCTGTCCCGTTGTCACCATGTCACGATATGACGAAGAGATTCTGGGGCTATCCTTTAAATATCATAGGCATTATAGTGATGTAGATATTTTTTATAACTTACCAAAAGGTACCTACAGCTAAAAAACGAATACCGTTGTGTACGTAACTATTTAATTAGCAAATTAATGGTATTCAATTGTGACTCTTGTAACAATTGCATGGATGTCCGCCCGGCTTCCGCATGGGAGTAGGATTACACATTTACACAATACACAACTTTTTCGTGCCGCAAGATATTTTATTACAAAATTTAATTTTGACTTTTATTAAATAAGACAAGGTTCCAAATTCAAAAACAAAACTTAAGCTTCTGGGACTTGGGAGGATAAAGATAAATCGCTTAATTTAAGAGGAAAGGGGACGGCCGCTTCTCCATACATACGTAGTCCTCATTTTCTTTAGTCTTTATTGTTCTTTGACGACCGGTCTGGCCTAGTGGGTAGTGACCCTGCCTATGAAGCCGATGGTCCTGGGTTCGAATCCCGGTAAGGCCATATATGTGTGATGAGCACAGATATTTGTTCCTGAGTCTTGCATGATTTCTATGTATTTAAGTATTTGTATATAAACCTTCTTGGCTTACCGTGGAACTTAGTCAATTTGTGTATGTCCCTATAATATTTACTTACTTTATTTATTTATTATTTTGTAAGTACCTGACACCATGTAAGTCTAGGTAGGTACATGCATTTTATAATTATGGCAAGAAAATCTATATTTATTCAATATAAAATGTCAAGGTCGTTTATATATTTCCTCTCTGGATATTGACGTTATGCAAAATATTATTGCATAATTTGATGTATATTAACCATAGCTATTCCCCTACATTTGACTTTCTTCGTTTTTTTTATTGTAAAAATTAGGAGCGAAAACCAGATTTCATACAAATTTTCAAACGCTCCTAACTCTTACAGTACCTAATTAAATTGAAAAATATCTAACGTAGGGGCTGTGTCATTGATATACAATGTCAAATTATTTTGAATAATGTTAATTTTCAGAGAGGAAAATGTGAGAGAGTGCAGAGAGGAAACTAGGTATTAATGATTTCATTCATAACTTGTCTATGCACTTTTGAACCCTACTGTACGTTTGTATGAAAAAGCGACTAGAATTAGAAGGTTACCTCTAAGATGTTAAGACGTCTAAGATGTGGTAACTCCAGGTTTAACCGGTTAACCCCGGGTTAGTGGAATGGTGCAAGTGGGCCTAAGGGCCACTTGCACCATCCCCCTAAAAGTAAGTAAGTGTGAGTAGAAAGTTGAATAGGTATAGATACCTAAGTATATAATAAATTTCCAAAAACTATTTAGAGATGAAAAGATTAATATTCTATTTAATAAAAAAATAGCACGTATTTTTTAGATACCTGTACCCCTAGTGTAAATATTTTCGACAGCGAAACGTGACGTACGCGTTTGCGTTAAGTGTCATTTTGTATGAGATTTCCAAAACGTCCCGCTTGGCGCGCTGTTCAAAAACCCATACAAAATGAGACTTAACGCAAACGCGTACGTCACGTTTCGCTATCGACTAAATTTACACTAGGGGTACTGTTTTTACTAATTGCAAGAGTTTTATAGTTAACATAATTATAATAATAGCAGTCATAGTAGAGTTAAGATACAGCAAGTAAAATGTTAAAATGTTTTGCCACTGTTTATAAAATATATAATACTTAGTATGCCCTGCATGGTCATTATTTAAGCAATGCATTAGAGATATTTAGTCTGCAGCCATAGTAATTAAGTTAGATTTAAGTTAAGTACATTGCAGTATCCTGCAGGGTTGCATAGCTGCACAAATAAAAATGTATCATCTTCTATTTACCTATAAAAGCAATAAACATATTGATTACGATTTCCTGATAAACCTAGCGATAACTCACGCGAGCGAGCAGAGTTCTAGAAAAAGCCAGTGTAACGAGACCTCGAGATCCATAACAAGTGTACATAATCCAAGAACGCACGTATACTGGTCCGTTTAACCCTTTGACTCACCCTTGGAATTCTCGTCTTGGGCTCGCTGAATGCCACCCGTTTAGTTGTGAAGTTGTGATGCTTAACAGCTGAGTCACTCATCTCTGGATATATAAGACCTCGTGTACGGATCACTGCACAGTACCTCAGCTGTTGACACAATGAATAAGGTGAGTGCTTAGGACTTCGATTTTTGTATTGATTTGTATAAATGTTGGTATTGGCATACCCATGAAGTTATTTAGTTGGGGCGGTGAGTAAAATATTGGGGTGTTAATGATAAATGTGATGGGAATGTTTATTTTGGTACCTATCGTTGTATAATGCCAATATTCCCTAGTTATTAGTGTTTGTCATTAAAATGTCAAGCGCATAATAAAGTTAGTAACTACCTCAATTACGAGTACGATCAATTCAATAGGTGCTGTTCATTTCTATTATCTGATTCAATAACGTTGGTTTAAATAAATAAAAAGTGTAAACGTATTTTTTGGTTTCGTTATAATAATTGTTATCAGTGTTATCAAGAAAATACCTACAAGTATTTGCTTTCCTAAAGTACATAATAAAATAAAACTTTTTAACAAAAAATATAACCGACTTCAGAAATTACCAAAAGCGCCATACATGTACGTATAACATTTGAAGAGTTCCCTCTATTTCTCCAAGATCCCATCATCAGACCCCGACTTGGTGCCAACGGGACCGTCTCGAGGTTATACCCGTTAGATTAAAAAAAAAATTTGGAAATCGGTTCACGATTCTCGGAAATATACAAAAAAAAAATCAGTAGACTTTTTGCCATCTTTTCATGACAACGCCAGAGCAAAATGTGCACCACTGACACTTATTTTTCCATTGCTAAAAAGGTACAAAATCAAGTTGTAAGTACTTATTTTAAAGTGAATTTTAATTTCGCACTTATATAAGACAATCTTTAACAGCACCTTTTATTAATAATTGACCAAAGTAGTGTACATACAAATAGTACTCGTATAATTATGGATTTAATCTGTTAATACAACGTTACTTTCATTTATTTCTTTTAAGAACATTAAAATACAGAAGTTTTCATAAAGGTTCAATTGTAAAAAAACTGATAACAAATTAACATTATTTAACCTAGAATAAAATTTTAGGACGATGAAGCCTTAGTAAAAATTATAAATTCCCACATTTGTATAGATTACCTACGAATATAGATTGGGTTCGTCTAGATGTTTATTTTTGTGAGATTCGGGAGAGCGACATTTCGCATTTTACTGACAGTGTGTGCGAGTGTTATAAATGAAAAGACAAATAATTTTTAAATGCTTTGTTTCTCTCTAATCTCTCTCTAATTCCAGATCCTTTGCTTTGGACTCGTGCTTTGCACTACATTAGCGCTAACATCGGCCTATCCTGCCGAATCGGCCCCCGAGGCCCCTAAAAGCCCCGCAGGGCAGGAGGCCGCTCCGGCGGTCGAAGCGGTAGAAGAGCTGCAGCGCGAAGAGTCCCGCTGGGGCCACGGCGGCGGCTGGGGGCACGGAGGCGGATGGGGCCGCGGTGGGGGCTACGGACGGGGACACGGAGGATGGGGGCACGGGGGCCACGGGGGCTACGGTGGTTACGGGCATGGAGGATGGGGGCGAGGTGGATGGGGCCGTTAATACACTAGACCTAAAATACTCGATACCCCTCTTAGAATTAACAAGTTTGGATTGAGAGGATTGAGATAAGTAAGATTAAACCAAGTGATTTTATACGACTGTGATGTAAAAAGTAATAAAAGTACTAATTTTTCAAACATAATTTTATTTATTAAGTAGTATATCTTCCTTGTTTTACCTGTACTGATTGAACGCTGTTGAGTTTACTGTAAATCATAGGTATCTCTAGTCTCCCTAACCTCTGGGAGTTCTAATCCGACACGCAAACTCAACGCACAGTCAACCATTTTGATTTTTCCCAAGGGAGGAAAAGTAGTGCTCGACGAAGGCGGAAAGCGGCAACTTCGTTTAGCGCAGCGGGAGCAAAGTGGACGCTTTTCGCCCGGAGGGCAGAAAAAACAGTACTATATTCTGTATTGTTAGGCAGGTAAAGTTTGATTTTAGCCTTTTTAAAGGAATAAAAACACGACATACCTGTTCTTTGATTTTGCTATACCCACCTAAATATTGTTTCATAAATACCTACTTCCAAAAATGGTATCCCAATCTCGAGAAAAAAAATATATATTTTCACTATCAAACCATACAGGCAAGTTTAATCACCTACTCCTAGTAACCGCATTAGTATGGTAACCGTATTTTTCGTTTATTTACGTCCAGACAAAGTCAATTCGAGTTTAAGTTATTTGATCTGATTCTAATATGGCCTGTCAGTGCTACAAGTGGCGTTTTTGGTTGAAAATATGTCAATATTGACACTGGCAGATCAGTATCATATTAGAAACAGATCAATTAAAACTAATTGGCCTGCAGTGCCTTCACTACATTTCTTCAAGCAAAAACGTCACTTTTGACACTGACAGATCAGTGACATATTGGAATCTGATTGATACTGATGAATCCCCGATTCAGATATAACAACTTGTTACGGTTTTGAAAATGAGATCAAAACCTTAACAATTTTTTAAATCTTAATCGATCTTCCGCGTGGTAAATCCCCGCGTGGAGTGCAATGTTCGCCACAGGGCCCGCATACGTACGGGCAGGCTATAATAACGGTAAGCTAGCATATGTAGTTACTGAATGGGATGTAGAAACTCAAGTTGAAGGATTGCCAATAGGATATGGGGCGCAGTAGCGTGGCATTTTTACCCACAGGTACGATATTTAATTATTTTGTTGTTGATTTTTTTCATTACATTTGGAAAGAATTTGCCTGGTTTGACGAGCTCATTCTGGGTGGTAAATCAAAAATCTCAATTCAGGACAAAAAAGTATGTAATTTCCCATTGAGTTCCGAAAATAGCATACGTTTTCTTAATTCAGTGGATGTTTTTTTATGACATATGGTGAAACTGCGCTTATTATGTATAGAAAACTATTAGCCATCAAATTTTATCGAAGTCTGGCGTAACCCAACCCAATGGTTTACTGGTAGAGAATGCCTTTTGGCATTAAGTCCGTCATTTGTACATTTTTTCTTACTTTAGTTTGTGAAATAAAGTTTATCATATAAATAAATAAATTACACGTATAGTGATTAGTTTCGCTATCATACGAATTACGAGTACAATATCCGTGTATCTGCTCTCGGAAAGCAACATTTGATGTACTTAGTGGAACCTGAAAAAAATTATGATGACATTTTAAATTGTTTTGCCAAGTCATTTCTTTTTTTGTCAAAGATAATATTAGCTCACTAAATAACTTGAGTAGGTATAGAACTGCCCCAATATAAATGAAATTTGATAGTTCCGGATTGCGGTAGTTGTATATCAAGATCAGAATCTGCAAACCTGACCGCCATGGTGTTTGGGAAGTCGCGTGCCATTTATTGATACGCTGTTATTTATGCAAATTGTGTTTATTTGGACGCGCTGCCGGCTAAGACATAGCGAAAGTATAATCAGTATTTTAACTTAACTAAGTATTCTACTCTGAAACTCCTTACCTCCGGACATTAGACGCCCTTAATCTCTTGCTGTATTTAAAAAAAACTAACTATCACTCCCTTAGTGTTTGAAATAGTTATATTACAAGCTTTTATTTAGTTTCACCTGTCCCGTTGTTTGTAATCAAATCTTGCAAGTTAAATTTGATCCACTTCCCGGTTTACGATTGAGCTGAAATTTTGCATACATATGTAAGTCGGGTGACAATGCAACATTATGGTACCATCAAGCTGATCTGATGATGGGAACAGGAGGTAGCCATAGGAACTCTGTGATAAAACAACGCAACCTAATTGTGTTTGGGGTTTTTAGAATTGTCTGGATGGGTATTAGTTACTTGTGGAAAGAAAAGTAGCAAAAATGTAATTTTTGTCAAAAACTCATTATTACTCTGTGGTTAATATGTTGCGGTTTATATGCTGGTTTGTGTCTTATATATTTATTATCTATATTTATGTATTGTATATTTGTATTTTCTTTTATGTGTATGTTTATTTACCTTAATTGTGTGTATAAAAGTAGGCTTCATAAAGTGTTTTGCAACACCTGCTCTTTTTGATTAATTGTTTTGTTTCCGCTACCCAAAGATTGCCTGGAAGAGATCGCTCTTTAGCGATAAGGCCGTCTGTTTTCTGCCTCTATCAATAATAAAGCAATTCTTTAAGCTGTATATTTTACTAAGGAGTGCCAACAAAGAGTATTCTATCTATCTCTCTAAGTCTCGCTCACCGTATCTGCATTGCGACAACGAGGAAATACCGTCAGTATCCTTGGTATAATGCCTCAAGGGCCTATTTTAGATTAAAGCTAGTTATAGTAACCCTCTGTATATAACCATAAAAAATATCGTCTTAAAACATAATTGTAAGAAAATCTAAGTCTTACACGTATATACATAGACGGGACGGGCAGCGTTGCACCGTATAGTTTGATTTCAAGTAGATTTGGCTCTAGGTTTGTATTATTTTATTGCACCACTAACTATACTTTAGTTACTAGAGAAAATTAATATAGGGATTTCCTTCTATTACTTGTTACTCTGTCTATAAACTTTGATTTCGTTTAACAGTGGAGTACCATTTTAATGCCACATAGACGCAGAATAAAAAATAGTGCCACTGGCTCTTAAAATTATGTTGTTGATAATAAAAACACTGTTCATAGCGCTGCAAAAGTTTATACCCGCTTATGAACGTTTCCAGCTCGCTGTACATTAAAATGTATCTCAAAGAATTTAATGATCGAGCGGACTTATTAGAAGTAGATTGCCAGTACTGTCACATTAAGGAAACATACAAAGGCGTAATCTATGTGTGAAGTTGAGATACTGGTTATTACTTTGATTGCGAAGAGGTCAAATCTACGGTGCGCATGCGACGCGATGAGTCACTTATCTCTGGATATATAAGACCTGCTCCACTGACCACGCCACACTTGTTATCTGTTGAGGACACCATGAACTCGGTGAGTGCAAATTCTTAAGGACAAATTTTTAATATTGTTATTCCCATTAGTTACCACCAAGTTGTTACCTGTGGTAACTACTGGGATGTTTTTTCCCATCTTTTACCACTGGTAACTACTGGGAAAAAAAATCCCACTAGTTACCACCAAAATTTAGTTAGAGTTAAATACTAATAACAACAGTAGAAATAAAGAGTGCTTTAATAAATAGTTATAAGTCGATTAGTGTTTCATTTAACTGCTTTAACCTCGTAAGGCCCAAGGTCCTACCTATAGGACTTATTCAGTTCGATGAAATTTAAATCATATTCAATTAGGACAGAGTTGCATTTGTTTTGTTTCGTGCAATTTTTAAACAAAATAAAATCTACTGTATTCCGTGCACTATAGGTTCAAATTCCAGTGGCAAATTTTGGATTTTTCATTTCTATGGCTGGGCCTTAAGAGGCTATAAGTGATCAAAAATATTAAAACCGATGCAAGTGCATAAAATTAAAAGTTAAACAGAAATTAACGTTTGGTTGAAATTTATCTTATTAATTGTAAATTAAATTGATTGTGAAGTTATCTATGAAACCTGGATCTTTTGTCGAGGGCGCTTACGCCGCACTGCGTAGCGCAGCGTTGTATTTATATAGGAGCATCGATGAAAATGGCGTAAGCGCCATCGACAGTAAGGTCCGTTTCAATAAATAACGTCACAATTATACGAACGAACATATAAATCAATCAAAGACCGACAATTTTTGATCACTTTTAAGGCAGTTTACTGAAACAGTAATCAACTTATAATTCAACTAATAACTAATTAACTTATAATTAATTATCGATTAAAGCACTCTATATTTAGACTGTTTTTATTAGTATTGAACGCTAACCAAATTTTGGTGGTAACTACTGGAAAAAAATCCCACCTTTTACCAGTGGTAACTACTAGAAAAAAAATCCCAGTAGCTACCACCAAATCGAGTTGCTGGTAAGTAGTGGGTTTTTTTTGTAAAAATTTCCAGTGGTAAAAGATGGGAAAAAATTCCCAGTAGTTACCTACATTCCCACTGGTAACAACTTGGTGATAACTATTTTAGTGGGAATAACCCGAATTATGGGATTTTGCGACGAAAAACCTCACCTCACAGTTAGAAAAGTATCGCAGTGCCGTTTCTCTGTTGTGAGTTGTATGATTTTGTTCTAGCGCATTTTGAAAATAGTATTCATTAAACTAAAGAAAACCTTCCATTCTCAAACCGGTCAAAGCCAAACTATGTAGGTACATAATTATATTAAAACAATAAGAGTGGCTCTAAGAAATGTCTAGTCAGGTTTTAATTTTAAAATTACAAATACAAAAAAAAATATAGTACGTGTACGTGTACGTGCATTATGTTATTAAAAGTTAGATTTGACAAATTTGGATAACACGAACTAAGTATACAATGTTGATTGAAAACCACATCAAATATGTTGACGGTTTACCAATTATTATTAATTTATTTTCAGTAAAATTAGAATCCCTTCAAGTAGCGGATCTAAAATACACATCGCGTAAACTTAGAAGGGATTTCAAATTGTATTACCATTTCGAGTATGACTTCACAATGTGTTTCATTTACAGATACTCGGCATCGCTCTCGTGATGTGCGCCAGCATGGCGCTTACATCGGCTTACCCCGCTGCCGAATCAGCCCAGGACATCTCCTACATAGCCCTGGAAGAAACAGCTCCCGTCGAAGCAGCGGCTGATGGGGAAACCCTGCAGCCAAAAGAATCACGCTGGCGACGCGGCTGGGGAGGCGGTTGGGGGCACAGGGGTTGGGGGCACGGGGGCTATGGGCACGGCGGCTGGGGACGTGGATGGGGAAATGGCGGCGGATGGGGGCACGGAGGCGGATGGGGCTACGGGGGCTATGGGGGCGGCTACGGCTACGGTGGAGGGTGGGGAGGCGGTTGGTACGGCCGCTAATATAACTGGATTAACATCTCTCAAAAGTTTGTGAAATACTCGATAAGCTTTAGATAAAGTTGTGTGTGTAAAATATGAATGTAGTGAAAAGCGATAAAGTCATATCTATAAGAAAACTGTGATGTAAAAATTAATAAAAATGATGTAAGATGACAATGTACTTTTTTGTAACAAAAACATGTATTGTTATTATACTTGTTACCATTTGATTTACTTACCGATACGATATTATGTTAATAGTAGAATATCGTATAGATTACTAACGACCCGCCCGGGCCTCGCACGGGTTAACAAATTATACACCATAACCTTCCTCAAGAATCATTCTATTGATACGTGAAAATCGCATGACAATCCGTTCAGTAGTATTTGAGTTTATTGCGAACATACAGACTTAGAGACAGACAGATACGGCGGGGGACTTTGTTTTCTTTGGAAGGTGTAGTATCTGTATCCTGTATCTGAAAAATTAAGTGACAAAATATAATACAAGTATAAGGCCCACTTTTATTTAAAATATTTTTTTTATTTTAAATAATCAGGATATAATGGAAAACTCACTAAATATAGGTTTATCATTGTCGCCGCGTCTGTCTGATATACATTATCAGATTTTATTTAGCCGTTTTTAACAATATTTGGTTTTGGTACCACACAGCAGGATGATATTTTAAATTAGTGGAAATAATTCGCTTTGGGCCGTAAGATATAAGAAATCGTCTATTTTATTCGAAAATAGTAGGCTAAAATTAAAATTATAACTTCGTTAGGTACAGCTTACAACAACATAAACTTTCAACGAAAAAAAAAGCTAGAGTCAGTAGGGAAAGAGAACAGTCGTGGAATGTATGGGGCCCAATACATTCCACGACTCCTCTCTTTCCGAACAGACTTTAATTATTTTTCACTTAACCTAATTTTTTTGGGCTTTATTGAACTTTAAGACTTTTTAAAGAATCCAAACGTATAATAACATTGAGGTTACACTTATACTTTTGTAAATCAGTAAGTACCTACTTACTTATAACTTATCAAAAAGGATAAAAAAACTCATAACTTTCTTAAAATATTTAAATTTTCTATTTAATTTCACACGGTCAATAAGGCCCGGGGCCGAACCTTCTTACCTGCTCTGACAGTGGACCTTCTTAGCCCTAATACGTCTAAAATAATAGAGAATATTTAATATAAAAACATACACACACACATTTTCCCTTCCTCATAGAGGTACAGTTAGATAACTTCAAGAAACTTGATAAAAACAAACTTAGTTTCCATAAAAAATAAACATCAAGCGCAGCCACTACCTACCTTTCTGACTGTATGGATGCTACTGACAAAATAGCGGCGCGTGCGAAGTCAAGCGTTGTTGCCAGCTCGTTATATCTGCGACTTCAATGTGTGCGTGATGCGTTGAACAAATAATACCAGTGCAACAGCTATTTTTTAATGCTGGGCTTTCTAGCTGCTGGGCCTTATATACCTCATCTATCTTATAAACAAACCTTATATTTTAGACTCCTTACTTAAAAAATCGGAACATATAATTATCAAACGTCATGTCATTATCGCCTTGGTAGCCAAAAGGTCATCTAACTGTTTTTTTTATCAAACATAAAACATCTTAAACAATACAATATATATATTTGAAATGAATATATTTTTAAAGCCCAGTATAAAATACACTTCATGCGTATGTGCGATCACAGATCACGATCAGACGTTTAAGCACAAAACTTCAGTAGGTACAGTCTAAAGTTTTGCGCTTAAGCACCCATATAAACTATAGCTTATTTTTCTAAAAAGTCATCGTAATCTTCTTGTGGGCTGTCATAACACACAATCCGACCATCTTTCTCGACGCAATATTCCCCATCGTCGATATATGGGACAGGAGTTGTAGTCGTGGTAGTAGTAGTCGTAGTACTAGTAGTAGACGTAGATAAAGTAATCGAAGTACTATTAACAGTAAAATTAGCTAGAGTGACAGTACTGGCTAAAGAGACAGAGTTATCGTTAGATGTTCGGATTGTCAAATTGAGAATTTCAGCAGGTTCTTCTTTTAGCTTGGATAGGGATTTCGAAGATGTATTACTGGCTGCGATAGGATAAGAAAGATTAAAAGTCGCAATAGTATCAGCTGAGGCAAGTATTTTTTCGACACGGTCAATCAATTCCATAATTTTTAAATTGGAAAATGTTGGTTGTTCTTTTATAATGATGGTAGATGTAGACATATTTGATATAGTCGTGGAATAATTGGCAATAGAAGTTGTAGTCGCTGTAGAAGTAGTGGTAGTGCTAGTCTTTGCATTTGTTAGAACAGAAGCAATACTTTTTTCAACATCTTCTAATAATTCCTGTGTTTCGTATTTGGATAATTCTGGCTGATCTTCAATGTTACCAGTAGAAGTGGGATTAGTCGTTTCAGTAATGTTGATTAGAGGAAGTGCGTGCGTTGCTTTAATGGTAGTATTTGTATAGGAACCAACAGTAGTTCTTGTGGTTAGATTGTCAGTCATGTTTTTAATTTCATGTCCAGTTTCTACGGCTTTATTATTGCGTCTTTTATCAGTCCTGCGATTGACATAGCCACATTCAATCCTGTCTCCGCGGGGAATGCAATCCTTGTCTGCAGATTCGGGTTCTGTAGTTTCCAATTCCTGATTGTTATAGCCACATAGAACTCGATCGCCCCTCATTTGACAATTATTTCCATTAAAAGCATAGCCATTGGATTGTAGCATTGCGCCGTCTCGACGACTTTTCGTCATGTCAGAACTTTTCTGGCTTTCATTATATTTCTCTGTTGATTTGTTTACATCCCATTTTATCTTTCCTTTTTCCACATGCTTTACAGTTTGACCATCATTAGGCTTTTCTAGTTTAGATGAATGATAAGTTGTGTTTATTTTGACAGTAGTTAATGGTACCGTAGACGTAAATGTTGACGGAAAACTTGTGGTAAGATTATTTTTTGTGATTCCAGTAGAATTATTTAAATCAGAATTATTGGAAATTGAATTTACATTATTTTCGAGACGTCTTAATTCTTTATGTTTTAGTCTTAATCTTGAAATTTCTGAGTTAATTATTGAATTACCAGTTAATTTGGCGTACAGCGATGTACTATTTTTAATGTTTGTTTGATAAACTGGTACTCGTGCTGTGAATTCCCGTTTGTAGTTAGCATTAGTATTATTTTCGTCGTCCATAAAAGTTTCAAGAAATAACTGTTCAAAAAGTATACCTCCAAGTTTAGGCGCACATTTTCCTCCACTTATAATTAAAAGTATTTGAATTAACAGCAGTAACCTCTGCAATGGAAATATGTATTTAGTACACTAAATAAATACAAGCGGATTTATCTTTTAATACTTAGAGTAACGTAGCGTAGGCACTATACAGTGCTAGCCTGCTAGCTACCTAGCCTCGATAAATGCTTTTTGATTTATTAAATTATCTATCATATAAATTCCAATTAATTTACATACATAAACTTCTTGAAGGAGCGATGAGGACATTTCCAAATGAAACTCTGTAAACAATCAATCAACGGCTAGCATCTACAGTAAACATTGTTCGATAGCCATTCCATAGTATACTCGTACCTACGTGACAAGAAACAGCGATAACAATTTTATGTGTTTTGTTTTACTGTTTTATTCAACCTTTACCCTTTGATTTTAAATATAATTATAATATTGCATTCTTTAACTAAATAACTAAACTTACATTAAGGCATATTGAATTGATTAAATGCAAACTATACTTAAGCTAAACTGTATCCGTATATATTGAAGTAAATTAATTTTATTTACTTACGATAAATATTTTATTATATTCGAATGTTTCTCGTAAATAGTTATGAGTCCCGTTGTTTCCATTAATTTAACGTTTTCTATGTTCAAAATTAAGGTTAGAAATCGTAACAAACGATTCTATCTCCAATTTCCACACAATTTTCCAGTTTTATTGTAGGCCTCTGGCTTCTTGTTTTACAACTTTTTTTCGGGGTTACATCGGTAATTACTTGTGCTGTAGGAGCAGTGTTTGTTGATATTGTACTTATTGTCGTAGTAATAGACGCATTGTTTACGTCGGAGGTAGAGGTACCATTAGCAGTTACTGGCACTCCAGTAATTACCTTCACAGATAGTAATAGCGAACTTATCTGTAATACAAATAACGTTTCGTAAATATTCTTGGCCTATAACTGAACATACTTAAAGACAATTCGTTTTCCTATGTCCGATTTATGCCGGACGATAGAAATTAGAATCGGCGAAGCAAATGGGATTAATTGAATTACAATTTGGGGAACCAATTCATAGGTTTTACAATAATGTTGATTTTGTTTAAAATTATTTTTTGATTATACACGGACTTACGAAGTCAACTTACCGCTAAAACTATTAACATTCTTAATGAAACATATGAAATTATTTGGCGTGTATAAAAATTGTGTATGGTAAGCATATTGTGCCTTTTTATTTGAACGAAGTTCCTTATTGGACTGCGAAAAAAAGTGTAAGATTTTTCCGCCACGAAAACCCGTCACGACCCCTTCTTATTAAATTAAATTAAATTCTTTGTAGAGAATAAGTAGCCTAATTTCACCTACTTACGAAAAACCGCAATATCCTATAGTGATGCAGTTGACAAACAGCCGCTTTGTGACAGCGGCGATCCAGGTTCATACCTCGGACGTGTAGGGAGATATTACTTTTTGTATTTATTTTTAAACTAAAATTTTACAGTTTTCATTGACTAAGCGAGTGTGAAGCGCAAGTTAGGCGTATCAGTTCCAGCTTGTACAAAAATGTTTTCTTATGTTTGGTTGTTCTCCCTGCCTATAAATGGCATTTCTCTACAGATTGTGAAATTTTGTGAACAGATCGATAATTATTATTTTATCGATTATGAATAGCGTAAGCAACTTATCCTTATATATTATTGTATGACAATATATTCGCCCGTCTTTCTCTACGCATTTTATCTCGCCTTAGAAATTGTAACTGTACTTATTTTTATTTATTAATTACACGTCAAGATTAGGTACATTAAATTGAATGACATTAGAGTTGCCAGGGGCATAAAAAAAGACAGTGTTATACAAAGAAACCTTGAAAATTGTACTTATTGGCAAACAATCGATATTTATAAGTACGAATAATTGTAAATATTTATTTAGGCAGAAAAATAAAATTCTTCCGAACTTATCCTTATATTAATATTGTACGACAATATATTCGCCCGTCTTTCTCTACGCATTTTTTCTCCCTCTTTTTTTCAAAATGCTTAAGAGTTGTAACCTTAGAGTCAGTCATAAGATGTGAAAGCTTTAGTTTAGAAGTAGTTCCGCTACGTAATTTTAGTATTTCTGATAAACTTAAATATGGCTCTGAAGCAGAAGCAGCAGTATTCGTAGAAGGGCGAATAGTATAAGGAGTGGTATTAGGAGCACTATCGTCTACAGAATAAATGTTTGTATTTGCGGGAAGTGCAGCTACTAGTTTAGAAATTTCAACTCTCAATTTTACTATTTCGTTTTGTAATGAATTTGGACCGTTTCCCATTCTTAGTGCCTCGCTGTAATCATAATTTGTATCATTAATATCCAGATTAGCACCAGATCGTGCTATATTATTATAATAATTAGCCAAATTTATCTTAGCAATCTTGTCCTTTTCCGGATCTGGATTATAAGGATCTGGGTAAGGACCAGTCACATAGCCACATTCGATTCTGTCTCCATGTTTTCTGCATATGTCATCTAAATCAATGACTTCTTTTTTTCTAGGTTCATCTGGATTTTTATCATAGCCGCACAGAACCCGATCATCTACATATTGACAATGATTAAGGTCATAAACGTAGCCCTCTGGTTGAAGCTCTGACTGACTTGGTGGATTTTTATCTTTAGCACGACGAAATCTTATTTTTTTTCCAGGCGGCATGGTTTTGTATAATAATTTTAGTTTTCTACGTTGCGTTAAGTCCAAATGCTTCGCAGTGTTATCGTTTTTGCTTGAGTTTGAATTATTTGCATATTTAAATACTTGCATATTATGAATAGTTGATTTAGTGCTTAATCGTATTGCAGAATTAACAGAAGTGTTAATCTTGGCGATCTGCAATATAGTATCAAGGTTGTTGGTGGGTTCTGGGTTTGGACCTGCGAATTCATGCTTGCGAAGTAAGTTTACGTCAGAAGTATTTTGAGTAGTTGAAGCATCTTCAAGTGTCTTGCAGGGTACTTCTTGTGTAATTAATAGTATGTAAGTTACGAGTAATGATACTAATGATGGCTGCAATTAAAAAATATATACTGATCTAAGACATCGTTGGGCAATCCAAAACCGTTACCTATGTAATAACAGGAAATAAATTTAACAATTCATCGAATTAATAATTATGATATGATAGCATAAGAGAGACAGATTTTGCAAAATTAACGCACCCACAAACGCCTTGTCATTGTTTTTTTGGACATCTATAAGACTGATTGAAATTTCTCGTTGTAGGATTGACTGTTCTTGTTCAATTAATAAACATACAGATACCCATCAACTGAATGCATGATCTTATCATAAACTACTCACCTGTTAGCTCCATTCCTTATTAGATTATCATCAAAAGTACATGTTTCCTTAATGCGAAACAAATCAGCGTTGATGCAGTAATTGAGTTATTGTGTATTATTGTGACTCGCAGAAATATAACAGACTGTTATACAGGATATACCGGATTTACAGTGGTATCAATTTATTTATCAAAAGAGTAGAAAGGTCTGATTGGGTTCTTAGCTGAGGTTCGCAGACGAACTTTTTGTTTTCATATTTAAGACATTACGTGACATTGACAATGAATGCCAAGAGTCTTGATTTAAGTACAACAATACAGAACGTTGAGAAAATGTAGCTTTTTTAACAAATAAGTTTTTCAATCGAAAAAGTGGTTTCACAAAATGCCTTCCAGCAGGATTTCTGTCGACAAAATAAAAAAACTGAAAAGCGATGGCCACTTAAAGGAACTAACAAATTAAATTACATAGAAGTATCTATCCAAAATTACAAAATTAATTCGTAAAGCATAATCAGCGATATCATGTATAAAACAGACCAATGCATAATTTCCGGAGGAAGGTAATATGCCTTATCTTAGTTAAATAAAATCCAGATTTCAGAAAAAACATATCAAGATGGCTATAAGAACCAGAAATCGGTAACAAAATAATCCAGAAAATCAGACTTAAGTACACGATACCAATTTGTTCTGGAATTCATCCAAAACCTTCTTCAAAATGAAGTTTTCTAAGCCAAGTGAGTTTGTTCGAGAATTGGGCCTCAAAAAGAATAAAGGGAAAGTAATAACAAGTACTTACATACCTCAAGCACAAAGCCGACCAAGTAAAAGTGAGAGTAATCTATTAACTAAATTCAATGTTTTTGATAAGAAAAGGCTGACTGTAGAAAAGGCAAAATCTCATTTAGATATTGTCAATACTCCAGAAAATCTTGCGGATAGCTTTTTAGGCACTACACAAACGGGAAGACCTCATACTCCTATAGTCTATGATAACAGGATTACACAATTAGCCACACTTAGGGTAAAAATATTCGGACCCTTGGATAGATTATTAGAAAAGTTTAAATTATTTTTATTTAGTCGCAGAAAAAATGCTCGAATTAATACTGATAAATATTGGTTCAAGAACACACGGGAGTTTAAAGAATCGTATAGAAATGCCACAGCGAGTAAAACATTTATTTTAAAGGGTAGACCCAGGAAGATTTCCTTCCCAGACCCAGTTCCAAAGGTGGTGTTATTCAGCTTACGATATCCTTCTCCCTACCCGTATATTTACCACAGGGTATTTTATAAATATGTTAAAGATAAGAATGATGAAAACAAGAAAAATAAAAAGATAGAAGAGAAAAAAGAATCAGAGGAATAAGACGTCCAGTGACAAGGCAAGTTTTGTTATTTATTTATATCTAGAAGTCATACTATGTTTGGTATGTGTGCTGTACAAGAAAAAATAGAAGTTTTACTTTCTTTTAAACAGGAAATACGTTTTCATAAAGTTAATAAAGTACTTTCATAAAGAAAAGTGTTATTAATTAATTGTTCATACTCTGTTTTTCAACGCACCCTAAGGAATCAAATGCCTGTGGTTTTTTATGAGCAATTTCGACAAACTGTATGCTTATTCCGGTTGTAATAACAGTTTATGATGGATATTTTTCAACCAGAAACGTAACTTTTCACACTGTTGGATTATTTACATAATCTATAAGAAATCTAGATCAATTTCATAACCTATTATAACAATCAGGACACGACTCCTTAAGTAGCATTTGCCGATCAATCAGATATTAAACTGGAATATAAGTAGGAAATTTAAATCATTTTATATTTCTTTGTTGTTTTCTGTTGCTCTTACTAGTCTCTGGTAACTTTAATTGAAATTGTCATGAAAATGCAATCATAATAATGATAAGCCGAGATGTGAACGTATGTTTAAGTAATATAGTAAATATTCATTACTTTCCCTATTGCTATATTTTTTTTTGTTATTTTTTGTAATGAAAAATAAATGTTGAGATATGAATGGCAGTCATATCAGCGTATTCATGGTGAGTGTATGTATCATTTATTACTTGTTTGGTTATCAATAATATTGATTTATTAAAATACATAGTTATTAAATTTAATCAAAAAAGTATTGACTTTTAGATGAGCGTAGCACTAACATACAGCGCTCCTCAAAGAAAATGCATCTCTCGAAGACCAGGCTCATACACTGATGACTCCGGCAGAATAGTTCTAAAACATAAAAACACAAATAACATTGGAAATACCCGAAATAACAATAATCAAGGGAATAACAAAAATCGTGAGAATAAAAACAACAATGGGAATAAAAATTTCATGACCCTTGATAGGCTATCACGATTACAAAGTTCGCCAACCATCCGTCCAAGAAAAAGGTGTTGCCCGTATGATTTCGATAGCGAAAAGTGTATATTCGTGAATGACAGGAAGGTGTGTGGGTACGATTTGAACGGTGGAGGTCCAGAGGCGAACCCTGCAGAACTCACTTTAGATGTGGGCAACGGTTGCTTGTTTCGCCGTGGTCGACTCGAGTGTGGGTACATGGAGGCGCCTTTTGAAGGTAAATTGTAGTTGTCTAGTGGCGCTTTTATAAACGAAATGATAAATTTAACCCTTAAGAGCAATTCCTAGCTGAGCAACTTTTCAAATTTCCAATTTTTGAAGCTATGTTTCTGTCGTGCTGCGGTAGGCGGGAGTGCGTGCGTGCGATAAGGACAAGTGCAGCTCGTACTAAAATTCCCACGCAAAAAACTCAAAAATCGAGGTTTTGCTCTCGACTGTTTCCTCCTCCAAAACGCAACCAATCATTATGAAATTTTGGATACTGCAAGATTAAGAAATAATCTATGCTGCTATATTTTGATATTTTGGATATTTGTTGTAATATTTGTATACTGCGCCTTTTTTTTGTAGCCAAATCATTTGAGCCGTTTTTGCGATTTTCGAGGCGCTGTAAGTTTCTTTAAAATAAAATAATCCAAAAAAGCAAAAAATAGCGGCACAGTTATTTATGATATTGATCTTATTTGCGGTCTCGACGATCTTGACTGCGTGAAAATTTACGTATATGATTGGTTAGTTTTCGTTGCTAAAAATTAGGTATAAAACTAGTTGTCCTAATAGGACTAACTCGACATCACCTAAAATACTGGACGTTACATTTGAAACTTTGTTTTTAGGGTTCCGTACCCAAAGGGTCAAACGGGACCCTATTACTGAGACTCCGCTGTCCGTCCGTCCGTCTGTCACCAGGCTGTATCTCATGAACCGAGATAGCCAGTTGACATGTCTACAGATTATGTATTTCTGTTGCCGCTATAACAACAAATACTAAAAACAGAATAAAATAAATATTTCTTTCCAATCTCGAGGTTCTCA
This sequence comes from Cydia pomonella, assembly GCF_033807575.1. Lineage (NCBI taxonomy): Eukaryota > Metazoa > Arthropoda > Insecta > Lepidoptera > Tortricidae > Cydia > Cydia pomonella. Next base: position 7,097,235 of record NC_084720.1, read on the forward strand.
TCCAATCACCGAAGTTAAGCAACGTCGGGCGGAGTCAGTACTTGGATGGGTGACCGTTTTTATAGATAATGGTACGGAATCCTTCCTGTGGTTTTTTTCTTAACTCATTGCAATTAAGTATTGAGTTCCAGGAGGTTTGAATAGTGAACAAACGGTATCCGTATTTTATGTAGTTTTGGTACCTCCAGAGTACCCAACTAGTGGGGAGTGGCGTACGATAGAGTAGAGTGGGGTTCTCTTGTGTCGGACGCCTTTTTAGGGTTCCGTAGTCAACTAGGAACCCTTATAGTTTCGCCATGTCCGTCTGTCTGTCTGTCTGTTCGAGGCTTTTCTCGGTCGTTAGTGCTAGAAAGCTGAAATTTGGCATGGATATATAAATCAATAAAGCCGACAAAGTCGTACAATAAAATTTAATTTTTTTTTAGGGTACCTCCCCTACGCGTAAAGTGGGGGTGAATTTTTTTTTTCGCTTCAACCCTAGAGTGTGGGGTATCGTTGGAAAGGTCTTTCAAAACTAATAGGGGTTTTCAAGAAACATTTTTTGATAAAGTGAATATATTCTGAGATAATCGCTCCGAAAGAAAAAAAAATGTGTCCCCCCCCTCTAACTTTTGAACCATAGGTCCAAAAAATATAAAAAAAAAATCGTGGAAGTAGAGCTTAAGAAAGACATTAAATGAAAACAATAGCGGACATGATCAGTTTAGCTGTTTTTGAGTTATCGCAAAAAGTTTTCCCTTCATAGTAAAAAGACTTACTTTAATTAGGTACTGATTATGCAAATTTGCCTATTTGTTTAACTCGGGTGAAAGGTACCGTTTCATCCCTTGGTTAACAATTTACTATACTTTAAGCTCCAGTTTAGCTTATTGTGACGGAAGAGTAACTACGGAACCCTACACTGAGCGTGGCCCGACATGCTCTTGGCCGGTTTTTATTTATTAAGGTTCCGTAGTCAACTAGGAACCCTTATAGTTTCACCATGTCAGTCTGTCCATCCGCCCGCGGCTCTGCTCCGTGATCGTTAATGCTAGAAAGCTGCAATTTGGCATAGATACATAAATCATGCATGGCGACAGAACGGAAAAATATAAACTAGATTTTGTTTTCAGGGTATCTCCATTTTTTTTTACCTTTGTCGCCTCTCCGCGGTATCGCCTTTCTGCAACGAATAAGGGTCTCCAACACCATTTTTTTTTAAGTAAATATTTTCGGAAATAATGACTCCGAAAGAAAAAAAAATGTCCCCCCCCCAGCTCTCTACCTTTTGAACCATGGGTCCAAAAATATGAAGAAAATATTAAAAGAAAAGCTGAACAAGTATTTTCAGTGAAAAGTATAGGGAACATGACTGGTCCAGCTGTTTTTGAGTTTCAGCAAAAAGTCTTCTCTTCTTAGTAAAAGACGTACAAAGCGCTGCAAAGGTACCTCTTTATGGTTATAACCTACATGATACTTACTAATAGTCCCCGTTTAGCTTATTCGGACAGAATGGTAACTATGGAACCCATCACTGAGCATGGACATGGACAAGGAAACTACTAACTGTAAAATATTAAAAATCAAACCCCTTTAAATATTTTCATACCAAATCATCAATTCTAGCTACCAACCAACTCTAGGAAACAACTCAAGATTTGCACCAAATGCTGACTATTACACTCTTCTGGATAAAATTCAACTTTCTCATCAGTTTTTGAAGAATAAAGAGAACCTTTACGACCTGGTGTGGTGAAAAATATTTTTTGTATCTTTTGCAGGTATCCGTAGACCGCCCGTATACGACAGGACAGGAGCTCCTGACCAAGAAAGTGACAATGAGAAAGATAATACTGATCAAACATACGACGATCAAGATAATGATGTTATGGAGAAACTTCTATATTCACGTCCTGCGAAACCAAAAACAAAAACAACTCTGCCAAGCTGCGTACAGATAAGGAAAAAGATTGTGTGTAGTACGAATAAATTGTAGATATTATCAAGTATATTATAATTCATATCTAAGCTAAATACCAAAGTAAAAAAAATGTGATTATACCTGAAACTAAATGCAAAATTCTACTCGATTAACTTACTTTGCTCCCTTGAAAATGTTAGGCGTTTAAAGTTAAAACTAACCACGAATTTGGTAGAGTCTGTTCGGAAAGAGAAGAGTCGTGGAAAGTATTGGGCCCCATACATTCCTATACTCTTTTCTTTCCGCACAGACTCTACTTATATGCGATATGTCAGAGATGGGTAAATTGAAAAAAAAACGTAGCTAATAGTATCGATCTTTTCGGTTAATTAAACCACAATCTTTTCGGAAATTAGTCTTAAGTTAATTGATTCTATTGTGTTACGAAAATTTACTATGTAAATTGTATTGGATTGTATTTCTTATAGTTAATTCATCCACATATAAGTCTCTAGCATACGCTAACACAATTTCATGCGTATAACTTAAGACCTACGAAGAGTTCATGTTCTTCTCTCACTCTCACTGAGCATAAGCGTGAGCGAGATGGAAGTGCGTGCCCAGGAGCGCGGATATCATGTTTTTTTAATTTAAATTTGTTGTTCGTTCAAATAAATAAAAAAGTAATCGATACGTTCCTTCAAAGATGATATTGCCGATTTTTAGAAGCATTTTTAGCGTTTGTGCATAATTAGTTACACATTTTTAAATTGCATTTTAGAGGTATGTTCGTGATTTTTTTCTATAGAGCGAAAGTCAAAAACTCAGGAGTCGAATCAATACAGTCCATCGGAAAAGGCCTCAAGATTGCTAATTAAATTTATGTCAGCCATATTATGATACAAAAAGCATGGAAATCAATAAATAGCACTGCGAAACATGAAACGCCCTAACTTTGCCTTTATTCCCTGTTTCGTCCGTTAAAAAAAATTGTATTTGTACAAAAATTTACTTACCTACTTCAAATCCTACATTTTGATGATGTTGAATTACCGGTCAAAATTAAGTGATTAATAATGAAGTAGTATTTTGACCAAGTATATTATATAAGTTAAAAGTATGCACCACAGGTGAATTTAGGATAGGTACGGTCAAGTTCAAAAATATCTTTACAAGCCAACGACGTTCAAAAATATATTTACACGAACTTATTGTCAGGGACTTAGAAGAATGTAAATACATAAAATATCGGTAGCTAATATATTAGCACCTTATGTTACTGTAACGTTATTTTGTATAATTATTATTAGTTAGTTAAATCATTAATATACTAGGTACGGTCACGTCAGAAAATATCGATACGATAAAAGTGCCAAAAATATGTATACACGACTTTATTGCCCATATATTAAGGTAGTGTATACATATATTTGGCACATTTTTCGTATCGATATTTTCAGACGTGACTGTACCTATGTCTGAAAATGAAAACCTCAAGTTCTAAGGTAAAAAAATTAGGTCACACCTACTGGTATATGTATAACTGATTCCTCGTGCCGTTTTCTATCGTTAAGACCCTGTCCGGGCAAGGAAATGATAGAATACTTATAGGTATATGTATAATGATCCAGCTCATAAAACCAAACCATATTAGCAAGGAAGCAGTTTATCTATGCCTCCCAAAATGTTTCGTAAAAGGCTTACACATCTGGGTGATTGGGTGGTTTTTACTGTCTTTGGCATTATCATTCCAGATGGATAGTTCTTATCCTGATTTATTAAGAGTTTTTCTTGTTCGCTACTACCACTGGCCACCCTGTCCAAATCTGTGTCGGAATCAGTTTTCACATGCGTCCCCTTGTACTGTGTGTCGTAGACTGGCGGTCGGCGGATACCTAGGTAAAACACAACATGCTGTTTTTAATTCATTTTCAATTACCACTACCAGTTTTAATTCATCAGTTTAACACTGGCATATTCGCTAGCGTATTCTGCATCTCGCTTGTACTCGCATATTAATGCGAGCGAGATGTATAGAAAGTAAGTTAATACAGACGTTAGTGAATGTCAGTTTGACACTGCTAAGGCAGTCGTGGTAAGGCTAGATCTGTTTAGGCCAAAATTAGACTGTCATAGAAATGATCATGTATATGGGATCATATTTGACAGTAATCCTACAGTTATGATTACGGAAGGTGGAGATAGTTCTGATTGATGAAATTGTTGTTATTACAGCAAAACTGCATACTTAAGGAGCTCCCCGCGGTTTTCGTCAATTTTTGACAAGTTGTGAGTCGTTACTCCTACATTTGCACTATAGATAGAATTATAAGACAAACGGCTATCTGTTTTTCAATCTTGTATCTCCATTCTGGTCAGCCGGATTTTGAAAGAAATTAACACTTCTTTTTTTATGATTTCTTTAAACATTGTCTTAAAAAAACACTATTTCGTTATTCGATTGCTGTGAAGGATTTTACATGTACGACACCTTTGGGTTCGCCTTTGACGTCTCTAAAAACTGGTCAGAAATTTTAATTTTAAACTTATTAACAAAAAAGTTATGGGCAGGAAACCAGTTTTTTGGCCTAAAATTGTTTAACTGTTATGCCAAATATTTCGAAGACAATGAACTTTGACGTAAATTTGGGGTACTATATGCTTAAAGCCGTTGCTGTTAATATGATACGCTACAAAAAACATTAAAAAACTAACGGATTCAGATCGAAGTTCATTGGCGTTAGGCACCCCTTAAATAACAACAATTTTAATAAATTTGGCGTATATGATCATAATTGTAGGATTGCTTGCAAATAGGATACTATATACTTATATGATCATTTCTATGATAATCTAATTATAGTGTTTTTTTTAATAGAATAGCATATTTTTTATTTGTAAACACACAAGACAATTTACACGTAACAAAGCGTAGAAAGAGTAAAAGTGCCACGAAATGGCCTCTCAGCATTCCCAGCATATTGCTAGCGACTTCCAGCGCTGATCTTCTGGTACCGATTTTTATTGTCTATAGGTTGTTTAGTTGTTTGCTAAATAGAATATAATAAAATGAATAATTTATTATTTTATTATATTCTATTTAGCAAAAAATGTCCATGATATAGACCGCTTACCTGCATACATTGATCTTCGATACCCGCACTCGATTCTACCACCACGGCGCTGACACATGTTTGGCAAAACACTCTCAGACAGTTTACCATTAATATTGTTTCCCACAGAATGAGTACAAATCATTAAAAACGCGGTTAAAAACGCAATGGCGTCAAGCGTCATTGGAGTTTGAAATAGTATTCGCTTGCCTGGATATTTTTTTGTATTAAACATCAAATTCTAAGGCACAATCAGACATCACAGCCCCGCATACTGCTTGCTTGTCGTGTTGTCGTATGCGGTTGATGTTTCGATGAATAAATCCAAATGTAGTCCCGTTGCACTTATGAAATGTTCATATCGATTAGTTAAATCATATCTTTATTTTGTACAGCGATTTTACTACACGGAACTTTTCACTGTAAATATTGTGTGAACGATACTTTTTCCTTTGCCTTACTACGGGTAATGATTCATTAAGACCTTTTCCCTAAACCTCCATTGGATAAAAAAATCCTGTCTTCAAATAAGGATTCTAACGCTCATCTCAAACTAAAATCAACACCCTGCCTGACACTATAACTTATAGTTTGAACCTAAGGAACTTCCTATTTAGAAGAATGAGAACTACAAGCTTCAAATTTCAAACCCATCGTGCTTAATCGAAATGAATGTTTTTTTTAAATGTTTTTATTCTACCAGGGATCGGAACCGGTTTTTTGCAAAAACTTCGAAATATTTTATATTTCGGTTTATTTTATACTCCAAATGTAGGACTCAGTTGTGTTTTCAGATAACGACTTCGTATTATTAGATTGCCTAATTAGAAATGAAGTAATTAACGAAGAACGAAAAAATACCGTTTTCGTTCCCATACAAAAAATACCGGTTTCCGATCCCTGTATTCTATTACTGCAAAAACAGGCTCCATAGATCCGAATCGACTCGGATTTTTCAAATACAACGTTTTCATTTTTTTTTTAATATTTATACCATACAGAATCATAATAAATAAGACTGACTATGTATGTGATGTGCCAATATAACTACCATTATTTTTTCATTACTTTTGCCTAACGAGAGAATTATGTACTTACCTGGCTACAACGATAAGATTCTGACGAGTCGTGATATTCTTATCGTGCGTTGTCATGGACGAATTTATGTTAGTACTAAATTGAAATGTAACAGACTTATCAACGTCATACAATCATATAGGTATGTAGACGTTTTGAGCTTTAACATGAAGTCTTCACTCTGGCGGACATCTGTGGTGTCGCGTGGATCCCAGTCAGCAGCCATTTTGGCTTACCTTTCTCGATGCATGTGAATCGAGATGGCGAGACAACTTGGACGCATTCTACTTGCAATCAAGTGACCCTAATTAATAAAAAAAGGTTTTGGAAAATGATTATGTTCAAAATAATTTTCGTACAAAGTATTTATTACGGTATAGGTATTTTTTTTTCAATAATTTGATCCGTAGTTCAGAAGTTAGATGGGGGAGAGGGACACATTTTTTGGAATTACGATGCGTTTTTTGTAAAAGTTTTCACTTAAACAAAAAACTTCTTTTAGGTACTTTAAAGTTGCTTTTAAAGACCTATCAAATGAGATGACAACTGTAATAAAGAAACATATGATTTAAATAATCGTAAACGAAATTTGCGGCGAACAAAAGAGATCACAACTTATATGATTATTTCATAAATGCAAAAGAGACAACGAATTCATTCACAAGACTGCATTTGGACTTATTTACATCAACCGCACCACATATATGTATATTATTATGACAAGACGACCAGCAAGACGATGTCTAATCAGATGGTGCCTTGAAATTTGATAGAAATAACCTAAGCAAACGAATACTACATATTTCCAACTTCAATAGCTCCAATGATACTTAACGCCATTGCGTTTTTAACCGCTCTTTTAATGATTTGTACAAATTGTTCTATGGGCGGCAATATTAATAGTGACCTGTCTGAGAGTGTTTTGCCAAACATGTGTCAGCGCCGTGGTGGCAGAATCGAGTGCGGTTATCGAAGATCAATGTATGCAGGTAAGCGGTTTATATCGTACACATTGTTCGTTAAATAGATTTTAAACAAACAACATATAGAAAATAACAACTAAACAACATATATACAACAAAAATTAATAAAAGTAAGAAACAGAGAGTTTTATTGCTAAGAAATTTGATGTTCCTTAAACATACTCACTTAATGCAAAAATTCTGTAATAAAAATAAAATTTTATTAAAATGTCCCAGATTTTTTATTTATTTTGTTTTGGTGCACCACACACATCCACATGCTCTAAGCAGTGTATAACCGAGATGGTTTTTTAAATCAGAAAATTTTGAAAAAAGAAGAAGAATCTGAGTTAGAACAGTCCAGGAAATCAAACCAACATGTTGTAATTTTCGTAGGTATCCGTCGACCGCCAGTCTACGACACACAGTATAAGGAGACTCATGTGGCAACTGGATACAACACGGACATAGATAATCTTTCCAGTAATAGTATCGAAAAAGAAAGACTCTTAATAAATAAGGATAAAACCCATCGGTTTCAAATAATAGTGCCAGTAAAAACTACCAAATCATCCAGATGCGTAGAGCTTTTACGAAAAATTTTGGGGGACACAGATAAACTGCTTCCCTGCTAATATGAGCTGGATATATATAAGAAACAAGAAGCCAATATATACCTTTAAGTATTCTATCATTTCCTTGCCCGGTCATTAACTTAACAGTGACGATAAAAATTGTAGGAGGAATTATATACGGGTACCTATACACGAGTAATAGGTATGACTTGATTTTTCGCTAAGAATTTGAGATATACATTTCCAGACGTAAAGTCGTATACATGATGGAAATAACTTAAGCAATTTAAAAAATAAGTGCATGGTAATCACACCGTGTAAAGGCTTTATGCTTAATATTGTTAGAAGTAAAATAGTAATTCTACTAGCAATACACGGTGTTTTTTTTAACTCCATGAACTTGGGGGTATGGTTCAGTTCATTTAAAGAGACTGAATGGCATACTTAGTTAATTTTAATATTTTTTTATTTAGTTTTTATTTATTGTTGTAACATGGGCATGCTATTTAACTTAATCAAACAATTGAAAACTTTCACATATCAATATCATTTCGAACATCGATCGTCTGCTTTTATTATCAAATGTATAACCTTATACTAAAGACTAATCAATATGTAGGTAAACAAGTCTTAGGCAAGTGAACACGTGCATAGGGGCCTTATTAGGTAAAAACAAATTTCCGATTATCTTTGAAATGGAGTAAATTAGAATACCGGTGTCATTGAGAAAGTGACTTTATTTAAGCTCAGGAATGCACCCTTAATATTAAAGGAGTTTAAAAAAACACCGTATATTAAGCATTAACCTCTCAAACTCATCAAACTAATTCAATCATAAACTGACTGGTCTTAGAAACAAGTATATTAATTTGTTTTCTGTTCTGTTTTCTAAGCGGTTAAAATCGTTTATCATTGTTAGATTTTAATTATTTATCTTAGGAGTAACGTAACACTGATATTATTTGTGTGTAGGTAATAAATCAGGTTTTTTTCATATTTTAATGTAAATTATTATTGGTTTATGCTGATTGCTAAATTAATTAAAATATCCATCAAGCGTGACCAGAAGGGACATGAAAAACCACCATGTCAGTATAGTTATGGTAAGTTACACGTATTGTTTCAATTGTGCACTTTTGTATAAAATTGCAATGAATATGTACCTATAAATATGCACATTGAATATTTGATGCTTATGATATCATAAGCATCAAATATTCAATGTGAATGTAACGAAAACCCCTAATTCATTTTTTTTAACCACCGAAAATTTAATTTCATACACATTTTTTGAACTCCTCATTAAGATAAATATATCCAGACTAATCAGCCATATTTTCACAATTCCTAGATGACTGTGACTCTAGCATACAGTGCCCCTATTGAATACGAGTATGTTTCCATCGAAGTCACCCCAAGTATACCAATCGAGAGACAAAATGGCGACTCCAATTCAGGAAGCTGCTGCCAATCTGGCTCTCAGAGTTGTTGCCCTTATGACTACGATGACACGTGTGAAACTGCAAGCAATAGAACCTTGTGTGGTTACAATAAAAACCAAAAGAAACCTGATGAAATGGTATGCTTTTTGGTAGTACGTTTTTTGGTTTTGACGTACATTATATATATCTAAAGACGGGCCTTACAGGCACTAAGAATGGTGCTACTTCAGTGGTGTAATTCACGAATTAGAGCCAATCGTGCAGTCTAACGCAACTAGGTGCGACTAATCGCGCGCGTGATCGAACTAATGAACCAATCGCGTTGTGGCGTTAGAGTACATTGGCTCGAATTCGTGTATTACGTGACACCGCTGTACTGATTCTCATTGGTCGTAAGGCTCGTCCTTAGATATATGTCATTGCGTATCTACGCATGTGATACTGAACAAATGTTTAAATGACAGACAATACAATTATATACAGTGTGTATTTTTGATATAGCCACAAACTTAAACTAGAGTCTAGACGTAGGTTTTAGTGCTATAAAATGATTCTGAAAGATATTTTAAATTTAGTCTTAGCTATCAGAGCATGCTTGTATGTATGTGAGCTTGTAACAATTGTGACGTCGTGTCAGTAAATGCGACGTTTTGTGTTGAAAAAAAGTAGTGATACATTGCTTGCTGAATTATTTTGTATGAAAAAATAAAAGCCGTCCGTTTTTGAGAAAACCTATGAAAGTGTGTTCATTAAAGCCTAAACTAACTACCATTTTATTATGCGGTAGTATCAAAAATACATGCTGTATAATATAACTTATTCACACAAGAAAAATGACGAAGGGTAAAGACTACAATTATATAATTCTTTTTTTTTTAGGGTTCCGTACCCAAAGGGTCAAACGGGACCCTATTACTGAAACTCCGCTGTCCGTCTGTCCGTCCGTCCGTCTGTCACCAGGCTGCATCTCATGAACCGTGATAGTTAGCCAGTTGAAATTTCTACATTATATATTTCTGTTACCGCTATAACAACAAATACTAAAAACAGAATAAAATAAATATTTCTTTCCAATCTCGAGATTCTCATCTAATCACCGAAGTTAAGCAACAGCAGGGCTATTATGGTCGATTTTATAAATGATATGGCTGTATAAATGATAATATAACTAACATTTTATCCAGTTTTTATTGATTTGACGTCTTTTCCACTTTTGACAGCGATAGATGTTAAATGATTTACTGCATAACATGGTCGGTGGATAATTTGTCATTTGTCTAAATTTCTGACTTAAACTTAGTTGATAAGTGGATAAGTTAAATGATATAAATGACACTTGTCTAGATTTATATCGTTTTATAGCATTTATACCGTTTTGTCTACTTTTGACAGCGATAGACGGTAAATGGCAACGTTTGTTGAATAATTAAATATATAGTCGAGTTTTGACGGCTAGACTTTGATTATTTTATCCTAGTGCTCACTGGGTCACGATAAGTGCTCTTGTGCTATATAAATGGTGCAAAATACAAATTTTTGGAGTTAAATATCAGTAAGTATCTGTGTTTCTCATTATATATACAATCAAACTCATTTATTTACATATAACATTATCAATACATTTTTCAGGGATGGCAAGATATCATTTCTTCTTGGCAGCTGCTGCTATCGAAGAAAAACAAGACAGAAAACTTCAACGCCGGGCCATAAGGGATGCATGCAACCCGTTTGATAAGCCCGACGAGGAGTTATGGCGCATATATAGGGTGCGGAAAGAATTAGCACTCTATGTGTGCTGAACTTGACGCCGACCTCAAGCCTCAACATGGTGATGGATTGCCGGCACATCTTAAAGTAAAGATATAATGTTGCACTATTCCTCAAATCATTCCCGTTACCTTTACCACCTTGATCATAATCATTATTTCATAATGATATACCTACTAACAAGTCTTTGTTTTAGGTTTTAACATCACTGCACCTATTGGCTGACGGTAGTTACTAACGGGGAACTGGACAAGACCATGGCTTGTCCATTGCTCAGTCTACCGTCAGCCGGTACTTGGATCAATTTGTAATTGTGGTGAATAGAAGGTATGTCCATTTTGGTACAGAATACCACTGACACCGGAGATAAGAAGGTAAAAAAAACACGAGTATGGATGTGCAGTGAGACATATGAAGGCAAAAAGACGCAGTCAGTAACAAAATATTTATATTTATTTTCTTACGTAGATTTTTAGGGACCATGAAGTACAAATGAGGCTTGAATGTGGATTTTTGTGGTATTTGTATTTGAAGTGTTTCTACCTAAATATTTCAATGCAGAATCATACCTTATTTTTGTTATTATATGCAACTTCTTTACCACTCTTACATATGTATTTATGTAAGTATTATTCAATGCTACGTGTAGCTAAAGTACCAAATCATGAAAGTGTTGGATTGTTTACAGACTCAAGGACACTTGGATAGTCTTCCCAGAAAATTAGAGGTGTTCAGGAGGCATATGGGGTTGCTAACATTTTAGGCACAGTAGACTGCACCCAAGTAAAAATATTTCCATAACCTTTACCGCATGGCGTAGGTACAGTTTCTAAACAGAAAAGGAATTCATTCGCTAAACGTTCAGTTGGTATGTAATAACTGCAAAATCATAATTAGAAATTTTAGAATAAATCGAATGGATGGACAGAATCAATATTTTCTTGTAAACCGTAAGATCGCCGAAGTAATCCCTGACAACACCAATGGGGATTACTTTGAATCGGGATTAGTACGTTTTGTTACAACTTATCTATCATTCATTCTGATAAATCGGATACAAATAGGTAGTCAAATACTATTTTGTAATATCTAAAATATTAAGAGATTACATATACATATAACCGTTGTTATAATATTTTAAGTATAAATATTTGTGAAATGTTTGACGTTTTCCGCGATTAGGTACATAGATACCCAGAGTCGTTCCATGCAAGTCACCTGTTAGTTTTACGTGATGTATCTGCAAAATTGCATGGACATTGGACACTTTATGAATAAATTAAATTTAGGTTTACCTACCATATTTAGGGCTCCACTCCTCAAATTTTCTCTGCGGTGACCGAACACATACCCATGTACATGGATTTTTTTAAATGGGAGACTGGGGGCAGCTGCCTACCATATCCATTGAAAAAGTATTGTACCTACGTTGGTTGCTCTTAAAGACTAAGAATTGTTATTAGAGAAAAGTGGTTTACAAATACCTTAACTAGGATTCCTTGTGTTTCAGGCAGAAATGGACAATATGAATATTTTTTTAACTATTCACTTAATTATAAAATCTTAACGTCATAATGTGTTGAGAAAATAACTTGTGAGACTTCTAATTGTTTTTGCTGCAATTACCTTATATCTTGCGATTAGCTTAATCAAAGTAGTTTTAATGCAACAATATGATATTGTGATCAGAAATTTTAATATAAACTGACGATAAGGCACCGACTTCAAACATATTAGTTGGTAATGCATATACTTAAAAAAGTATAATATTTTATTTTATTCTTTTTGAAGTCGGTTTACTTTTTTTGTAAAAAGTTTTTTGGATTATTTTACTTTATAGGTATAATAGGTTTTTCTTTTTTCCAGAAATCTTCCAATAAAAGGCGAACCTGAAATGGAAATGGAAGGGGGCGCTGCTCGAGGGATGCATTACATGCAGAGAAGCGTGCCCTATTAATAAATAAATATTTCGCCTAGTATTATTTTATTTTGTTATGTTCATTAACACTACCTTCCTGAAAACATTCTGAGGAAACCGGACTAGCCCCAAGAGGTCATCCATTAATTAGATCACACGTTAAGGGGGAGAGAGGGGGTCAAGAAAATGTGACATGTTGTGACTAGAGGGAGGGGAAGTCATAAACTTTGTGACGTCATAAGTCATTCATTTACGAAATATAAGGTATACATAGGATGTTGCAGTTCATAGTTAACTGAGCCAAGCTAACAAAAAGCACGGCATGGGATCGAATTTAAACGGTTGTGAGTCTAACTTTAGCAAAAAAGAAATATGACTAGCGTGAATGCTCACATGAACTAGACATGATTGAAAATGAAGACCTAATAGGTTCTCCGAAACATGTCGCACAAGTGTCAAAAATAACGTGAGTTAGTTAAACCGTAGTGTTTAACTTACGGTGTGGGCTGTCATTAGATAGGTCTTTTAAAACAAATATGGGTCTTTCATGACCATTTTTAGATAAAGATAATATTTTTGTAAATAATCGCTCTGAAAGAAAAAAGAAGAGTGCCTCCCTCTAACTTTCGAACCATGTTGGGTCCAAATAATATGACAAAAAATCATACATTCAACTTGGAACACACGACTGGCTATTGGCAGGTCTCGACATTTTTTTTTTAAGAGCTCTCAGAGGATAGCTTGTTATGCAATAACTTTAGTTTTGTACGAATTTAAATTAAATTATGAGCAGGCTCAATCAAGGGGTTCTGGAGCTATATAAGAGCCTAGAAACCCAAAAGCTATTTGTGAGGCGTCTTATTGCTATTCTAGTAAACTTGTTTGCAAGAAAGTGTGGTCGGCGGTATCAAATGAAAAAGCCCGGCTTACACGTTTTTGATATTGTTTTTAAATGTACCATTTTACATAATTAGCAAGATAAACGAATTCAAAATTACATAATATAGTCATTTGACAAGAAACGTAACCATTTACCACAGATACGGTCTTTTTAAATCTCTATGGTGACTTGAAACTATACTCAAACACACCCAGTTTGGCAGTAGAAAAAGGCGCAAAGTTTAAATTTTATATGGGAGACCCTTTGCGCCTATATTTTTAAAAATTTACCACCTTTTTTCTACTGACCAAGTTGCTGTACCAGAGTTTATCATTTTCCGAGTAAGTAGGTGCAACAAATGCAATCGCTATACATAATTTTTGGCAAACCGCGAGTTCTCAGTTCCGGGCGAAAAACTATTGAAGGAAAACTATAGCGAACTCTGCCGTATACTAAATCATCCACATCGCAATGGAATGCGGTGCAACGCCAGTGTGAAGACCGCCTTACGTTAATTTCTCTCAATAGGCACAGTCCGTACCAAAAGTAACTCATCGTGTGAAATGTTGGAAATGATCTACACGCTTAATTTTGAACACCTTACACGCTTCACTACATTTGCCTGTCTTTCAAACCTTAAAACGTGCCTTCAAATCTAAGCGAGCAATGGTTCCCCATTTGCTATGTATGAATTGTAGACACAACTTATCATTAAGCCAACTATTTATTAAAAGACGTCTTAATTAAACACAATAAGAATCTATTTTGCAAACTCTTAAATCATGGATAACTTTTAACTATCAATGTCAAATGTGGATAAGTGGTAATATGTCATTTAACCAACTATTCATTAAAATACGCTTTAAGTATACTTGTTTACAATTTATTTTTCAAAAGCACAAACCATGGATAATTTTTAACTGTTAATGTCATATGAAGATAAGTGGTAGAATGTGATTTAATCATCTATTCTTTAAAATACGCCTTAAGGCATAGAGTTTAAAATTCATTTTTCAAAACCTCAAAATATGTCGCGCTATCATTAGTCAATTATAGGTTACCCTCGCGACTTTATACCGAATTAAGTCACTTATCAGATAATCGCCAATCCAAGCATTAAATGATTAATGATATAATGACAAAACCATCATAGGCCGGCAGTACGGAACTCTTCCTGTGCGAGTCCGACTCGTTTCTGTTATTACTTACTGAAGATATTTATGTGAAAAGTGAAAGCCACACCTAAAAACAAAAGGTTACACTGTAGTTAATTAAAACATTTTACTAGGCGTGCATCAAAAAAAAGAGAAATTCAGATTTACTCGTAATGAGATATTATTAAGAAGATTTTCAAACCCATTCTTAATATCGCCATCTCATTTAGATCTCATTTGGAATAAGCGCCTTGTAAAGGAATACATATAAATAATTAACTTTCAGTAACTACATATGGTCTAATGGTAAAAAGCGACCTCTTTCAGCCAAACGCAACAATATACGGTCTTCCTTGCCGAGTGAACGATGATCGTCTCGAGTGCGGATATAACGGACCTTATATAACCGATCGGATACCAAATTTTCCAAATATGAATCATCCAAATAACCCAGACTGCTGCAGTTGTTGTAACCAAGAAACTACTAAAGAAGTGGCTAGTGAAGCCACAAAAACAGCAACAACAATAAAAACGACAGCAGCTACTGTAACTACTATCAAATTCAGAGTTGAAACTACAACCTCTACCACTACCACCACTGCCACTACCCCGAAACCTGTCACTACCACAAAAAAATACGGTATTTTATCCTTTTTTTTTAGTTACAACAATAGAACATTCACGAAATATATACTCGTATGTAGGAACAACGAGCCACGATAAAGAGCATTATAATTAATTGTAAGTTGAACTAAAGGTAAATATCAGTGTCAGAAAAAAAAAAACATGTCAATGCGAGTCCGTTTAACTCGCGTACCCAGGGTTCCGTACAAGCTTTCAATTATCTCATGTAAAAATAAACACAAAGGCTTGACCAGAAGTATAATAAGCATAATTTTGAACAGCGCCAGTAAATCGGCTAATTAATTTGAGCGACCTGCGTATAATGTTGATTATTTGGAATACGTATTTGTTATGTGAACTTATAAAAAAAAAAAAGGAGGTGTTTTAATGTAATATCGTAGAAATTTCAAGGTTAAAACCCACGGTTAAATTTAAAATATAATTAAAAAATGTTAATTGATAATTAAAAAAAGTTATCAAGTTAGACGTGTGATTATATTTTTCCTGTAATTTTATGATAATGTTAATGTGATGTAAAAAAATGATAATATTTCGTTGGTAAACTTCGGAGATAATCTATATATCTATCAGATCTATCGGGTTGGTATTTTCTTCACATTGTCCATCAAAAAACATTTCTTCCACTATAAAAAAACATAAACAAATGTTTTGGAATATTCAATTTGAGCTCTTTCTAACAATAAGTACCCCACTTAGTAACTGGACTTTGGAATTCTGCCTTATCTTTATATTGGGCCTTTTACATAGTTAATAAAAGAAATAATACATTCAAAGTGTCTGGGGTAGCGTTGTTCATAACTATTGCAGATTTCAAATCGATAGCTTAAGTAGTTCTCGAGATATTTAGCGATGTGACAGGCGGACGGACGGACGGACAGAGTCGCACCATAGGGTTTCTTTTGTACTTTTTTTGTACGCCACCCTAAATCATCGGTTTTAACACTAAATTAAAAGGTTTTCTATTTTTATGAACAAGAGAAAACATAGCTTTCCATATAATTTTTTTTGTCGTTTATTCATGCAAAAAGAGATGTAATAAATTAAAATTGTATACTTGTCTATTAGCATCATAGCTCCCAAACGATTTTTTTAAATACCACGTTGGTGGCAAACAAGCATACGGCCCGCCTGATGGTATTCATCAGTCACCGTAGCCTATGGACGTCTGCAACTCCATAGTTGTTACATTGCGCGTTGCCGAATTAACTAATTTACGTGCAATTTTTAATGATGGAGAGGCTTATCTATTGAGATTATTCTTTTCTGGTAACTTTAATGTAACTTGTCTGTAAAATACTGTTTTTCAGAAAAAACTACGAAGTTCATGAAGTTGGCTTCTAAATCACCCAATCTGGACTTTACAACGACCAATCGGCCAACTACATCATGCGAGACCGTGGAGGAGAGATGTGTTATCACATATGACAGTCCTTGTATACCGGAACCACCTTGTCGCCAAGATTAGAGGGCTGATAGTGACAAATAAGAAGCAAGCATCGTCGTTGTTATAAACTACAGAAAATGAAAATAGTGTAGGCCCCCCTTTAATTATTGGCTCGTTCGATCTATTCTAACACAGATTTTTCCTACAAAATGTACCCTATGCAGAATTCTGTATTCATGTTTACGAATTATATATTTGTAAATATTACTTTTCTAAGATTTACTTTATTGGTACAATGAAAAACATGCATATAAATTCAACATAAAAAACACTTAAATTAAAAACTTATATATAAAAATTGCCCTAAATTCTGGTCGCTCGGTGCCCAGAAGGGTGGCCGCATTTCTTCGCTGGATAGCAATGCTGATCCGCTGAGCGAAATACAGGCCAGCCCTCTGGTCACCAGAAGCCTCTATAAGGCGCTTTGACAACTCCTCATATAGGCGACGCGCGCTAGGCCCCCATGGCCCCAGGGTTTCAACACTTTCAACCCCAAACGCCGCAAATATGTAGCTACTACCGAGAGTAACGTACTTGCGATTGCGACGTGTTAGGTTTTCGGCCGAGGATGCAGCCCGCATCAGCGCCAACTTTGGTGCTTGAAATATGGGACGGCTATAAAATCTGGCCAAGTGTAAGTCAAGCTCGAGCTGCAAGGTTTCCGAGCCATCAAACATTTTTTACTCGCGCTTGACCGGTTTTTATTACGAGGGATCGTCCATACAAAAAGAGAAAACGTTTTTTCCACTTCTAAATATTTTCCATTCTCCATGATTTTTAGTATGTTATTGACACGAGGTAAGGAAAACCTATAAACCTAGTTTTTCAAGGTTTATAGGTTTTCCTTTTTTTCAAAATTTGCAAAACAAGACAGTTTTTTTTTATATTTTACAATAAACCTAACCTAGAATATATTATGCTGAAGCGATCGACATCAAAATCAAAGTGATTTGTTAAGAGGTAGTTAGTGGAAATCGTATTCTCCCGAAATGGAATTTCATAGAAAAATTACCGTTACTTCGTTAGATCCAAAAAGCTATTCATCCCTCTTAAGTACCTATTTGTTGTTATATTAGTAGGTATGTTTTTACATCGAGTTTGAGGTTTGTAACAAAATAAATAAGTGTATTCTCTGGAAAACGTCATACCAAACCATACCATCATTACTACCAAATGAAAATGGAGGGGGGCGGGACATGATGCCAGGCAGAGTGATGGCAGGTGGGCCAAAATTTTAACGGAATGGTGGCCGCTTTCAGAAGAAAGTATTGCCTGGTGGCGGCTCGTTGGGTGGACGAAATTCGGATGATTGCGGGTCACTTCTGGATGAGATTGGCTCAGATCTGGGATAAGTGGCGTACTAGACGAGAGGCCTGTGCTCAGCAGTGGGCGATAAAAAGTTGAATCCTTCTTCAATTTTGATTATCTACATTTTATTTATATAATAGTGTAAATTTTATGTCGTCTACCTAATTTGAATCAAGCGACAACTGACCGACATATGTTTAAAAAACGCCAGGTTTTAAAAATAAATATTTATATTCATTTAATCAGTATTGATTAGACATTGTTAGCTTAAATAAAATATACTAATATCACAATTACAAACATTTATAACCTAAGAAACTCCATCAATCTCGACAGATCCAATCTATAGATCCAAAATACATAGGTATCCCCTACATATGTTTTTTAGGACATACGAGTATATATATTTTTTCGAAATTATTATTTGTGGTTACATATCTTTTAAAAAGCCCTTACTATCTCATTCGAAGATCTTGTGGTGTCTCCCCATAAAATGGAACATATAATTGTATATCGATTGCATGCCCAACGAATACATACTGAAATACCGCTTGCTAGATTTATGGCTTGGAGCTATAAATATAATTTAATTGAAATATAAATTAAACGAAAATGAAATAAAAACCACATCACCATGTCAGTCGTCGGTATGTTTCTGGTAAATATCTAGTAGCAAAACTTGTATTTACTGGTATAACATAAATGACAAGTCTCTCAGACAGTTCCTTCAAACCCAGGCTTCTTGTGCTCTAATGCTTCAGAGTGCATACACCTACCATTTTTTGGGAGATCTGGATTACTTTGTTTTATTTTCAGATGAGCGTGGTGTTAACCTACAGTGCTCCCTTTACAAATAGCACGGTTTCCTTGAATTCTACGAGTAATTCAACTTTGAGTGACTCTACATCTCCAGACAAACCTATCCTTCGAAATCTGGAAGACAATACTCCAGGAAAGTGCTGTACTGATCCGTCAAAAAAGTGTTGTCCGTACGATTATGATATCAATAAATGTGAAAGTATAGACAGCAGGAAGTTGTGTGGCTATAACAAGAACCAGAAGAAACCTGATAGCGTACCCGTTCACATAACCAAGATGGGTCTTGATTGTCGGGTTGTAAAAGAACGCGTTGAGTGTGGATACGATAAAGGACCTGACGTTGTAGATCTGGAATCTAAAACAGAACCTAAAAAGTCTTAGTAACTGTATAAGTAGGTAGTCATTATAGTCAGCGCTGTAACCAAAAAATGTAAAAATCCACATGGTACTGTACAATATTATAACCATTAACAACAATTTTAGTTAGATTTAGTACCTAATTTGTAGGCTCTCATACTCTTTCAAACTGAACTTGAACTTTACCGGCTTGCCGCGGCAAGTGTAAGCGTATCAATTAAATAATTATCATTTATTTATACGAATAACCATGTAAGACATTGATTATTTTATTTATATACTAAGAGCTATAAATACGACAATGTTTTGTAGACATGCACAATTAAACAAGTTATAATGGTATGCGTATAATAAGAGTTTTATAACCACTTTTTTCCAGAAAATTAAGTGTATTTCTTATCAATAGTGAGTTGGCGAGACATGAAAGGCCGCCATATCACTATGTTTATGGTATAGTGCATTTTTATTAATTACTTTACAAACGCAACCCAACGTTCTTTGAACTACTTATGCTTTATCCTCAGTCAGTCTCAACTCAACATTGCCACTGTTTTTCTCCAGGCGTCTTAGTCTTAGCTGCTCGTTCAGCTTATTTTCCGAGACATGGCTATCCCATCATTAGCCTAAATTTTTGGCCTTCTTGTAATTATATACACAATTTAATTTTTTAATGTTTTTACAATTTATTTTTAGATCAGTATGACTCTTGCATATAGTGCTCCAACCAGGAACTTTATGGCTACCGTGAACGTCTCTACGACCTACTCTCCTACATCTACTTCGGACTTTCCTCAAGGACACACACCAGACAAACGTAATCTTCGCAGTGAAACAGACAACACGCCTGGAAGATGCTGTTCCTCTGACTTATCAAAGAAGTGCTGTCCTTATGATTACGATGACAACAAATGTGGGATCTCTGACAACAGGACATTGTGTGGTTACAATAAAAATCAGAAAAAACCTGTAATCATTAAAACAACTACAGTTAAGTATGGTCTTATTTGTTGGCTTGTAAATGATCGCTTAGAGTGTGGATATGCCAAAGGATCTCCTGTTACTGACCTGTCTACACAAGAACTCATGACAAGAAATGTAAAAATGTCTACGACTGTAACTTCAGAAAAGATTACCTCTAAAGGTACGATAAAAACGAGCACGGAAACAACAACAAAAACAACGAAAAAAAGCATTACTACGACTAAACTTACAACTGAGACTCCAGAAAAAACCACCAGCACCACGACTAAATCCAAAATTAAGACTACACAACAAATCACTGCTTCAGGAAAAACCGCCGTTGAAGAACCCACTTCTCAAACTGGTATCAATATTCCAGGGAACTGTTGTTCTTCTAACTCTTCAATAAGTTGCTGCCCCTACGACTATGATGATAGCAAATGTGACATTTCTGACAATAGGACGTTGTGTGGTTATAATAAGAACCAGAAAAAGCCGGACGCTAATGAAGCGACCAAGCAATTTACTAAGCAAGGGTTAAATTGTCAACACAGGGACGAGCGAGTGGAGTGTGAATATAATAAACGATTTGACAGTACCGATAGTTTTACTCCTTCAACAAAACCACACGTAAAACAGCGTCTAGGCTTAAAGATACGCACGAAACATAAACTAATTCGAGAAATGACTTCAAGAGTTACAGAAGCGAGTACCACGACAGCTACGAAAGAAATTAAAACAAGAACAACACAACCCGTAAAGCCAAAGTTGACAACAGGACGCCGCACTACCATTGAATGTGTGGAGATTCACTCGAAGAAGGCTTGTCGCGTTATTCCTATTGATGAAGAATTGAATTATGACTAAACCTGTACCTCTACCAGTGAAAGAAATGTTTGTGAATTCGCATACATTTTACACACACCAGTACCTGCCTAATTACTTACCTAGTCTATGTGGTAGAACGGTATGTAGGACTTGTAGGAGTTCTATATAGAAGTTCTAAGACAATCATGTGGAAATTTGTTTAATAAAAAAACAGGTTTTGAAAAAAGTAATGATTAAATAATTTATTTTCGTAGGTACAACTTTTTGTCGTAGTGACATTAATATCAATCGTCACATATAATGTCTACATGTTTATCCTTTGAAGTGGAAAGTAGTAAGATATATATTTTAAAACGATTAAAGGGTCTTAAACACCATTTTTTGATAGTAATATTTTTGAAAAAAAGCGCTACGAAACAAAAAAAAAACTCATTCAGGTAAAGCTTAATAAAAAAACTTTCAATGAAAACTATAGCGAACAGGATCAGTTAAGACGTTTTTGAGTTATCGCAAAAAGCCTTCTCAGTAAAAGACGTATGAAGTGCTGCGGACTCCCTTTTAGTTGATAGGTACTCACTAATAGCCCCCGTTAAAGGCAGCCTATTGTGACGAACGGGTAACTACGGAACCCTACACTGAGCATAGTCCGACATGCTCGTGGCCGTTTTTTTTATATTTACCTATTCATTACGTGTACGTCCCAGAAAAGAGTTAGGAAAGAAGCTATATACCTAGAGCAGGGGTCGCCAAATGGCGGACCGCGGTCCGCATCCGGACCGCCGACCCATTTTGTGCGGACCGCGAGAACACAGCAACTTTTGCACTACAGAGTACGTAATTTAAAATAAAAATGTATCCCCCGCATTATCTTTGTTGACGTCAATTTGAAAACGGCCGGGCGAAGTCACTAGCTAAGATAGTCCAGATAGTCCGCAACAAAAAATGACATTTTTCTCATTGATATGTAAAAAAATACCTTTGTTATTTCTGTAATTACATTTGTTTAATAAATATTTTTTCTATAAAATGTTGTGCGGACCGCGATGGTCATTTCATTTCTTAATACAGACCCCGAGCGAAACTAATTGGTGACCCCTGACCTAGAGTTAGATATACTTAGAGATGGATAAATATTAAATTAAATTATTATAAATTCGTACGTATTTACTCGTTTATACCGAAATAGGTGGGTATAAACTATTAAGAGTGCTGAAAGGGGCACATACATTTAAAATATAGGTGTATTTTGTAAGACGCTACTGGATTAAGTACTCAAAATTGTAAGAAATATATTCTTAAGGGTGCCATTGGGGTGCATAGACGCTGTCAACAGAAGTTACAAGTTGCATATCGCATTTCGCAGGCCTTGGAATATTTTCTCTGCTTTTCGTCCTCGGCTGATTTTAGTACAGATGTGACGGGTCGTGAACAAAAAAATTGTTAACTACCTCAGATCATAAAATCTTATATCTATGTTAACTACGTATTATCACAAAGTGCCTCTCGCTGATGATTACCTTTTTTTTCAAAAATTAAACACCTTATATGCTTTTTATTATATAAATATTGTTAATACACGTTAACAATCTTCAATAAAAAACAATTTAGTTCATAAATCTCACTTTTTAAATATTTTATTAGCAATCGTATTTACCCACCTATTTGAGTAAATGCGGGTATTTATAGGGTGCTTTGAGTAAATACTCAGTATTTTACTCACCCCTACCCATCTCTAGCTACAGTAAATAAATGATACGATAAGTACTCTACCAATTATAAGTACTTTTAACAGGTATTGTTTACTATTGGATATGGTATTACCTAGCAAAGTATAATTTGTACTTGACGCGGCCAATGATGATCCGTATGACAGTTTCTCGATTTCACTATTGGATAGACTTAATTTATGAAATAATTGAAGTAATGGGTTTTCACCGTATTATTATTACTTAATTGTTACATTTCTCAATAAAAAATGTGTTAAAGTACAAAAAAAAATCCTAAAACATTTGACATTGACAGTTACTCCATTCAAAAAAGAACTGTCAAAGGGATCATCAATGGCCGCATCAAGTATAATAGTCTCATATACCGCTGTAGCCGCATATAAAAATGTAAAAAATATTGATGTTGCTACCTATAAATGAAATATGTCAATCAATTTCAATTATATTTTCTTCTTACTTTACGACTCTCCAGTAAATTTAATTGATAAACTTAGCTTAAGCCATAGATATAGCCATGCACGTCACTTTACTCTTGGTAAGTTACGATAACTTTCGATCACGCTATAATCAACATTAATTAATTTATTCTTATTGCAACTGCAGATATCAGACTTCGGTAATTGAAAAATATTTCATTTAATAATAATTCAGTTAATTTTATCACACAGACACACTGCATCCGATTGGCGTCGTCGCTCCGATCTTTGAGCGAGACAACGCTATGTGCGTATTATAGCGACATCCCGTTCGCACGACGAGCGAATTAGATGCAGTGTGCCATGCGCCTAAAGGCAATTATAATAATATTTCAAAATTACATAACAATATTGTCTTAGGTTACGTATTGTACGTCATAATTTTATCGACATCGACTTAAAGTAAGTTGCACTTGTTCTCGCACTTTGTAAACATCAAACCAAACTGTACCTGTCAAAACAGAGGGCCTACCGCGAACCACGTTCGATGTGTTGCCTCTCTGTCGCACTTATAATTTCGTACGTAAGTATGACAGGGAGGCAGCACGTCGAACGTGGTTCACGGTAGGCCCTCAGGGTATGATGTGATCGTGGTTGATACCATAATGACTTATTTTCTCATCAAGTGCCCGAGTAGACTTCTAGTGACAGTCTGTTACTATACTTTATCAATTGATTTTTCAACCTCATGACAAGGGGCCCATCGAACGGTATTATTAGTCTAATATAATTAGTATGTTGCCATGGTAACTCGTACGATTTGACAGTTCGTGGACTAATAATATTAGCCCAATACCGTTCGAGGAATGTAATACATATATTCCTTATGCTTACCTATTTAGATAAATGTTATATTTTTAGATCTGTGCCGCATTGGTAAACTGTCTACCCTGTAAGAAACGTATATCAGACGAATTCCAATCTGGAAGGCGTAATGACGGATTTCGGTACTATTACCAAACTACTACAACTGCAAGTCGTAGGTCTACAAGAAGTCCATTTACTATTAAGACAATAACACCTAGAGGAAAAATTTGCGCCCCCTATGAATTCAACCAGACAATTTGCGAATATGTTGGGGATAGAGAATTATGTGGTTTCAATAAGAACCCTGAGGTGGTGCAAAGTAAGTCAAACTCAAAAGCGCGATACTTGTCTAATGGTTGTTGGCTCAGAAAAGGCCGTGTCGAGTGCGGGTATAAGGAACCATTTGACACTATACGCCGACCGCCTATAGTATACCCAAATATGTTTCGTCAGGAAGACGATCAAAGCACCGTCCATGTGATGTTAAGTGGAAAAAAATTAGTAATCGTGACAACTACTATAACTACTACGTCTACTACAGCGGCACCGACTACGGTCTTTCAGGAATGTGTAGAGATTCATTCACGGATTGTTTGTCGTACTACTCGCGAGAGAGTTGTGGTATAATATGTATTAAAGTTAAGTATTTTAGATAAATAATAAATATTTTGGAGACAATCTTACACAGATCGATCTAGCCCCAAATTAAACAAAGTGTGTGTGTACTAGGTGAAGATTTATGGGGATACCATTTTTAATGTTCCTGTGTAAAAATGTATTCATAGATTATTAAATTTTGACTATATTATATTAGTTTGTGTGGCGTCTCCCACATTACCAGAAATTAATTACATTACATTTTACTCAAAAGAGCCGGGAAATTTTGTATGAGTGTATGCTTGATTATTTCTTTTTTAGGTACGAAAATAAGACTTGACAGGTTTTCATTATTTTAAGTATATATTTGGATTCTAGCTCTGAAATGATAGTTTATAGTTTTAGTTCCCGTTCGCTTCAAGTTGGCCGTCGACGACCGTTTACATGATAACGTCACAGGTACAATTACTAGTACCTGTAACGTTATCATGTCGACAAAAAATAATTTGGTATTTTATTTTTTAAATAATTATTGTGATTTGATTAAATGTAAGTAATAAAAGTAGTTGTAAAGCTGTGGTGGTCGAGTGGATAAGGCGTCAGAGGGGGTGGCGCGGGGAAGCAGGCCGGGAGGTAACTGCCAACTTGAAGCGATCGGGTAGTACTTGGCCTACGGTAAATCAGAAATGAAACTAGTATAATTTCCACCGTAGATCACGAGCTCACGCTAAGGCCACATGAATCATAGTTTTTATTCATTAATTAATTGTCGTTAGATGAGCCAGACGACCTTTAGTCTCACTATTTTTAATATAAACGGATGAAGTTACAATAGGAATTTCTCTTCATTGTTTTACTCACTGGTCAATGGGGTATGATTAAAAAAATCAAAAACACAAGACATTTAAATATTTAATATCTATTTAATAAATACTACCTAACTTATTAAAGCCTCTATTGTTATCACTAAGATAATACTTGAACCCTTTATTTATAGTTTTTTGATGGCCATTGCCTGTAATGGTCTCATAGTTATACTATTGGGAGCATTACTGAGAACGGCACATCACTAGTGCTACCAATTTTCTTGTAATCCTACGAATTCACTGCTAAATTCGATCATATTGTCGGCTGTAAATAGCATAAATATCCGCTTTAGTATTGTAGAAGTCCAGTCATCCTTCGGGAAGAGGTAATCCAGGTAGTTTACTAGGGCATCTGACATGGAGCCGCGGGCTTCAGCTGGTGCCTCTGACTCTGCGACATGGTGGAACCAGTCTTTAATCGCGCCGCCGCTGCATGCGACTATTAACATGGTAATAACCAATAATTCCTTCACCATTAACGTTCGCATCGTTCGATTCTGGAAACAAAAGAGAAAGCTATTACTATACGGTTAAAATAATACAGTAGCATAAAGTGGAGTTCAATGTGTGGTGTGACAAGAATGGATAGGATAAGGAACGAGTATATAAGAGGAAGCCTGAAAGTTGCACCCATAATAGATAAAGTAAGAGCGAATCGCTTAGCGAGGTATGGGCATGTGATGCGGAGGGATGAAAGTCATGTGACGAGAAAGGTATTACGAATGAATGTGGAGGGATGGAACGGGAGAGGAAAACCTAGGAAAAGGTGGATGGATTGTGTGAGAGATGACATGAAACGAACGCGAGTGAATGATGAGATGACGGGTGACAGAAAGATATGGAAGAAAAAGACATGCTGCGCCGACCCCAAATGAATGGGATAAGGGCAAGCGAATGATGATGATAAAGTGGAGTTCAATTTGTAAATAATATAAACAAATATGACTGATTTCGTTAGCATTTGACGTATAACCTAAAAGTTTTACGAAGGTTGAAATATTACTAATGAACATTATTTTAATTAACAATTGATATACGTATACGGTTTACGGTATTGGTATACGGTTTTTCACTTTTGTATTGAGGAAAAAAAGTTGTGATATGTTTCCTGACTTCGCTCACCAATCGAGTCTCCCCACTCTAAAAACTATTTATTTCAGTTTTCAAAAGATTCGAATAAAATTGAAAACAAAAACGAGAAAAGCCGAGAAAGGATTCACACAGGCGTCGAAGGAGAGGAGGGCGCGCAAGGCGCCTCGCAAGAGCCAGTTTGGCACTGCAGAGCTGGATATTGCTTCTAGCCTGAGGGTTGCCACACCGAACACGGCGCTATATGTACCGCGCCTGCATGTTTCCGCCACGGCAGAAGATGTGGTGGAATATGTCCGCAAGAAGATCCGTCACGAGCTGAAAGTATTCCAGCTGCGTTCGCGGCATTACGTGCATTTCAGCTCGTTTGTGGTGCGCGTTCAGCGGCCGCTGCTGGAAACAATCGCGAGCGCGCACTTCTGGCCGAAAGGTGTGATATTTCGGCGGTTTCGTGGGAAGGGCTCCTGATATCCGTGATACACGCCGATCCGTAGCTACGGGTTCTTAAGCCCGGCGGTACTAAGATCACGAATTTCACGAACACGGCAAGGTACGTACCTCGTACCTGCGTTCGCGTCCGGATTCACGTGACACGCCGTGACCGTGACACGCCATGATACGTAGCCCGTACCTGCGTTCGTGTGCGGAGCTTCGGGCTCGGTTCCGTTGGATAGGTACTTATCGCACGTCTCGTAGGTTCGACACGCCCGGGAGAAAAATAAATAAGGACTAGGTATTATTGAATTGAGTAACCACTTAGTATATTAAATACGGGACGTTCGTCGGACAAACATTTACGTGTGAAATAACTTAAATTGTATTTTTTGCATCGATTTGAATATAATGGTTATATCTAAATAATTTGGGGTTGTTCTGTTTTTTGTATAACCAGCTATTGATTTTAGTCAAAACTAGCGACCTGCCCGTTGCATTGCACTAATATAATAATAATAAATAAATATTATAGGACATTATTACACAAATTGACTAAGTCCCACAGTAAGCTCAATAAGGCTTGTGTTGAGGGTACTTATACAACGATATATATAATATATAAATATTTATAAATACTTAAATACATAGAAAACACCCATGACTCAGGAATAAATATCCATGCTCATCACACAAATACGTGCCCTTACCAGGATTTGAACCCGGGACCATCAGCTTCGTAGTAAGTATCATTATAATTATGAACTTAAGCAACGCTGTGGTACTGGTTGTCATTATTAAATCAAAAGAAGACATTTTATTCTGTTAAGTATTAATGAAATGAATGAAACATACTTGTAAAAGCTTGCTACTATCAAAGAATATAACGTAGCCTAAATATAAACAAGGCAATCCTAATTCAAAGAAACAAAAGGGTAAATTTCTGCAAATCTTCGGTAGATATGATAAAGGTAATACAGGTAAACAAATTCAACAAAAACACATGTACGGGGCCACGGAAAAAAGTACGCAGCTGCAGGTCTTATCAGTTTCGGACTTTCGGCACATTAAAGAGTACTGTTTATTTCTAGATTGAAGGTAATAATGACATATTATTGTTAGAGTGTTTTATTGTATGACTAACAAGCTAAGCCAACATACCGGGTTTTTTTTTGTAGATAAGAAGTGCAGTTGCACGTGCAGACAAAATGAAACAAACAATATACATAAGTAGCTGTGGGCTTTACCTTTTGTTCGTGAAGTTGAAAGAAGTGACCGCGATGTTTTGTTTTACAATTCGTGGTATTTTTTAATCCCGAGGGGGCAGTTTAGAATTTTGAACTCTTGAAGTCTCCTGACACACAGTGTTGTGGTATTATTTTAGCAACCCGTTTATTAAAGTAGTATTCATTGTAATTAATGTTTTGTTCTATTCATTTATTACTCATTAATATTTAAAAGGACTTACTATTGGAAATAAATTTTAATTCAAAGGTAATGAAACGGAATTAGAGCTATGAATAAAAAACTCACGATATATTTTTATTCGTGGCTCTTAGAGACCGCATCGTATCTTCACTCAACGTCGCGGGCGGACCGAACCGGCGTGTTCTTAAGATACGTGAAGCCGTGATCACGCCTACACGGATCTACACGGATTCACGTACCCTAATTTCACGTAGCCGAATGTCACGTGTGGAACGGACCAGAAAACCGTTGCCGTGAAACACGAAACCGGGCGCACGGCTACGGGTTCACGAATCACGGACACGACCGCGAGCCCTAGTGGGAATCTGCCGAATCCCGCACCAGAACAGGTGGCGCAACTGAAAACTGCGTCGTCAAAATTATGTTTATATTTTAAGATTTTTATTATTGTATGTATTTATTTAATTTAATTTAAAGGTTGCACAAATTGAAAAGGTAGATACAATAACTTAACTAAGTTCTAAAATAACAAAATATAATGAACTGATACTAAAATCGAATGAAAAAACTGAAATTTGCGTCTAATACACGATAAAAGCACTTTTCTTATGGAAACAGGTGGAAAAACTGAAAAATCTTAATTAAAACATTTATCGAGTAACCAAAATCCAAGTTTACTACTAATTTAAAATTTCTTTATATGTAGAAGGTTCAGTATCACACTACTCTCCGCTTTGATAGTAGCCGCTTAAACCATTTTCTACCCTTCGATGTAGTCGTTGGTTATTTGAGAAAATCTTTGCTGATGTTGTGCAACCTCTAAAAGTTGACCGATCTTAATTTTTTTGGCATATACTATTTTTTTTATCAGTGAGAACAAGAATTCGAGCGAAGTCAGATAAAAATTCAGAACAATGAAACAGCCTAACGTATAAATAAAATATTTAAGTTTAAAGATTGTTAACAAAACCATGGATGTCCACAAAAAGTGCGAGAGTACGAAGAAATAAAGTTTTTTTTTATATTATTTGAAATTTCTATTGAACTCAACATTAAGTAGCCAGCATCTACAATATCTAGGTACTACTTATTTCACAATACCTTTAAACATATACATATATTAGTAGATATTTTAGTAGGTAGATACGAATCTTTGAACATGAGCTATAGAGATTTATGAGTATTTGTAAAAACTATTAGTAGAGGGTGAAAGTGGGCATAACGAGATAATTATATCATAGATGGAAAATCTCCTAAGGTCTGTTGTGGAATTGGATGCAATTAATTTGCATCTGCGCGTTTGGTTCATTATGTGAATGTGAAAGCTGTAGGCTTAATATAACCGAATACCGATAAAAACCATGCGTGTAATTGTCAGACACTGCAGAACCTGTATCGCAAAATGGCGAAACTGGTTGTTAGTGGCTTTTATTTTAACCCTTTAGTGAGTAACGGAAAGATATTTGGCGACAGACAACTCAGAATTTTTTTCCCCAATGAACGCGTTGTTAGTTAGTATAAATTTAAGTTCGCAGCTGAATTATCTTTTGCAACAAATATGTAACATAAGATCTACGTTTCCTTGCTCATAGTTATAATGTAGGCCTAAAATAGAAATGATACACGCTAACAGTGTCGACCAATAATACGAATTATTAAGTCATTTAATAGGGCGTTAATTGTAGCAATTCTACGGTATGTTACCTACTAGAAATCTGGTTTCTATGTTAAAAACCATTGGTAAAAATACTTCGGAAAACATAGAATACAGGTATCTTGAAGTAGAGACTAGAATTAATTTTAATAAGCTGCTCTTGGCCGTGGCTATTGACCGTAGGCAGAAACTATAAATGACTGCAGATAATTATAGGCTTGAATTTAACATGGTTACGCATTTATGTTTTGAAGAAACTCATCTGTTACATAAGACAACATTTGAATTTCAAATATGTGTTGTAGGCACAGCGCATATGTGGTTTTAAACTAAAGAAACTCCGAAATTTAGGTGCGCGGTGCGTCATGCTACGATATTTATTCTAGCTGTGTGCTATCCACATTACAGGATATCCTGTGCTAAGGAGAAAGTGCGTGTGAAACGACGTAAAAAAAACTAGAACGTCCAAAATACTTTAGAGCTCCACAGGCCTTGCAACAAAACGTCCGATTTCAGAGAATTGCCGGCGAAGTATGTGCATTATTAAATTCATTCGATCGATCAAATACCGTAATGTAACGCAAGTCGCAAGTAATAGTGACGACGTCTGTGGAGCCCATTAGTTTGAAATTATAAAAACAAGTTATTCAAATAAGCTAAGAACCGGTCCATCGTTTGTTGTACAATTAATTCGTAACATCAGCAATAAAGCTGTTGTGTAACAAATTCATAATCTTAGTCGTCATCTTGCTATGAAGTCGATCTAGGTAGTTAGCATAACAACAGGTTCTTGAACTTGAGATTCTAGATGTCTAGGTCATTATTGTATCTAGCTGTGGAATGTCCGAAATAAATAATTTATATTTTGGTAGGTAGATACTCGTATGTTAACGGCACCAATCATGGGACATTTAAGAGAAAAGTTGGAGAATTTTTGATATTTCACCGACATCTGTACAAACTCTACCGCTTTATGCTTTAAAAGTTAAATGTCCAATTCGTTCTCTATGTTTTCTATGTATTTAATGAAAGCAACTGCAATTGGTTTCAATATTATTAACCAATTTAAACTATGGTTTTTTGCTCCAGTCATGGGATGTATGGCGTCGTTAATTTTCAAACTAACAAATATCAATGAAAAATTAAACTTAAGCAGGTCTTTGGCTCTTGTTTATGGTAAAATTTTGTCAGCGTTTAAAAACTAATGGTAAATACTTGTTTTACAGGATTTGTCTATACCATCCCATTACTGGTGCCTGTTCCATTGTAGGGGTGTTTATTATAGAAATCTTTGAACACGAGATATAGAGATTTATGAGTATTTGTAAAAACTATTAGTAGAGGGTGAAAGTGGGCATAACGAGATAATTATATCATAGATGGAAAATCTCCTAAGGTCTGTTGTGTTTGACTAATTTTATTTTAAAACAGAAGTAGAACTGGGCAGGGCACTTGTCAAGATACGAAGATAAGAGATGGACTCATGAAATAACTAAATGGCCGGTCCCAAAAGGCAAAATAAAATGGGGAAGACAAAAGGAAAGATGGGCCGATGACATAATAAACACAGCAGGAAAAAGTTGGATGCATAGAATTGCATACGGCAAAGGACAGGGAACGGTGGAAAAGAATGGAGGAGGTTTTTACCTCTAAAATGGGCCACAGAATGAAGATATGGAAATAGTTATAGTTATAAACTGGACATACATTACACCTACACTACAATCTGGAAGGCTATTGTTATTTTTGAGATTTATAAGTGCGGTAGTACTACGTTTATGTTTTAATTGATTACAATTACTGTCTTAAATAAATCTTAAAAAATCAGTATCAATAATTTGTAGCAAGAAAAATGTTAAGATAATTATGAGATTGGTAAAGTTCAAACATTTTATTCAAGGATATAATCAAAACATATTGTACACCAGTTTTAAAAAGTATGACCCACTGCAGAAGAAAACTAGTTACAAGATTCGTTAAACAGGATAATGTATGTAAGACCATACAATTATAAGTACTAACTTGTTTATCATACTGTTTCTTTAACAACTTAATTAGAATAGAGATAATAATAATCTAGATTGAAAGCACTAAGTGTGGCTCTATTTTCTGCCATTAAGGCAACACGCATAAACCACGCCACGAATGACAATGGTGGCTTGGTGACCGAGTAATTATGGCACGTGTGAACTAATTTTAACGAAAGCTATTTCTTGCTACGGATGTGCTATAATAATACTTGTCTAATCGATGTAGAGTTTATACTATAACCTATGTAGAACTGCACACAATTATGGTACAGTCAAGGTATTGTATATCGATACAGACAAAGCTACAAAAATATGTACACACTACCTTAATGTATAGGTGTATACATCTTTTTGGCACTTTGTCCGTATCGATATTTAATACCTTGACTGTACAAGATCATTGTATACAAAAAAGAGAAATAGGTAGTTTATTTGAGGACATCCGGTACCTACAAACCAAATAAACGTTTTTTAAAGAAAATTTAAACAATATTCATTACAATTACTAAGGTAGGCACATAAAGAGTACATATTATGTTATGTTGAAATACTTATAGAAATATGTTTAAGTGTATATTTTGACTTTTACTTCCTCCTGCAGTCAAGCTGTTAAAACAGTTTGCAGGGCCAGAGGTCCAAAATGTATTTATTTGTTAATGTTTAATAATTCAATAAATGATGTTTATCCATTTTATTTTAACTAAGAACGGATCCAAGCGTGTCTAAACTTAGGATGAGACAGGATAAAATTTTAGCGTCTAATCTAAGAGGCCAATTCGAACGTAAACTGATATCTCAATGATATAATCCTGATGTCAGTGTACGATTGAATTTAGCTTGTAAGCTTCGTATTGCTCTGCTACCGATTCTCAGGTTTCGTCGATCCTATTTTGTGACAGTTGATTTTTTATTTTAGTATGTGTATTATAAAGTAGTTTAAATATGTGTTCAACTACTAGTGGAGTTCGGTATTAAGTTAATCTGACTTAATTTCAACTAGGTCTATACTAGCAGATATTGCAAGTTCTATTGCAATTTCGTTGCAGCAAAGAGTTTGGTAGGTACCTGTCGAAATCTGTATCAAGTAGGATGGTTACCAGACGTCAGGAAATATCCTGACGTGTCAGAAATTTTGGCCGTTTGTCAATGCACAAACACATTTTACAGTATAAAAATGTTTTTTTATTTACTTACATTAATCCAAAACAAATATAAACAATGCTAAAAGTAACAAAGAGATCAAGTGATTTTAATCAATAACTTACAGCCTACATAGATATATTTACGGCTAGAACCCCCCTCCCATATGAGCGTCAGGAAAAATATTCGCAAATCAGAAATTTTGTCAGGAACTTCAAAATTTAAATTAGTATCTGGTGACCCTAGTATGAAGGTAGTTCACCTACAGTGTTATAAAATTGTTTGGTAAAATCAACACTAGTCATGAGAAACAACACACAATCAATTTTTTTTTTGCTATCTGCAACTCTGTTGACCGCGTATACTATAACAACCGTAAGTGAAACTCGAACACCATTCAATTTTTTACCGTATGGTCCCGCAATAAAGTCCTACTAGTAAACAGATTTTCCAATGTCACCCCGTTACGGTTACGATGGTACATAACTTCGATTTGTAGTTTTCACTCGACGTCAATGATGCATAAATAGTGTTTTAGAATTATGTTTAAGACGTTAACCCATAAATTGTTACGTAATAGTGTATTGCAGATTAAAAACAATAGTGGTCACATATAGGTACCTATTTGTGTCAGCTACTCTATTAAATCCTGGTAAGGGCATTTATTTGTGTGATAAGCACAGATATTTGTTCTCGAGTCATGGGTGATTTCTATGTATTTAAGAATTATAAATATTTATATATAATATTGTCTAAGTGCCCACAACACAAGCCTTACTGTGGGATTTAGTCAATTGGTGTAGCAATGTCCTATACTATTTATTTATTATTAATAGCATGAAAATAAACTAAAATATCATTATTTTCCTTTGAAAGTCACTTAAAAATTACCATTCTCTGAAGACAATGCATGTCCAAGTTGATTTGAAATTTTTTGTATCGATTCAACTCTATGAAATATATTATAATAATATATACTATTATATTATGTGTCTTCTTAATTATAATGTATTCTTCAAGTATTTTAGCATGTAAACCAAACAAAAGTGATCGCCTCACATTCTTGTAGGCAAAGCAGATCCAGAAGTGTCGGTAAAGAATATTAAACAAAAGGAAAACCCGATAGGTATAATGTATTCACTGACTCATGACCAAGTAAAAGCTACACATTCAATTGTTAAAATTATATTTGGCTTTCAGTTTTTTGTAGGAATGTGGAAAAGGATCTGTAATTTATGTAAATAGGACCATAGAAACGTAAGTATACAAATTACACAATAAAACGTTAGCTATAGAAGGTTAGCTGGAAGAAATCTGTCAAATGTTGATTACCAAATTTGTGAGTTGTGACTACCTCAATTCTCAATTTATGTTTGTTTAGGTACTTACCTATCTTCTATTATTTTTCACCTTGTGGTTAAAATAACAGAATTAACGTTTTTAATCAAATTTACAATAAGCCGTATCCTTATACCTTAGGTAAATAGTTGGCTCAAAAAGGGTTAACATTATAAAACTACCCATATTTTCACTTACGTAAAATCAATACAGCAAAACTCTTGTTTTCTATAAAGAAAGTTGCTAACCTGAATAGCGGGCACTCGATAACTTGTTTCACTTCAATCCCTCAGGTGTAAAACATTCGTCACTTCACAGTTCCATTGACACTTTTTCTAAATTTTCGCGAAAGAGGCAAGGAGCGCACGTGGTGAAAGGAGACAACACTGCCGAGTGTCGCCGGTTGTGTGGTGCATCCACGACCACCACAATACGTGACCACCACACCACCAATTTGGGTGGTATAAGCTGCTTGCACACTCGAAGTTTCTACTACTGTGGTACAAAAAACCTGTTACAAAAACAATTAATTATAACAAAGCCGAAAAGAACATGACGGGATGACTTGGACGCATTCTATCTGGATTGGTAGGAAATTGCAGGTGACAGAAAAAATAGATTAAAGTGAAGTAACGATGAAAAACTAAACTAAAAGGTAATATTGAAAAGGAAGTGAAGTGACATTATATTAAATAACAATGTGTTCTAAGTTTTATTTATCGTGACGAGTTTCTTGTGTTGTATTTTTATTTAAATTTCTGTATTTTAAATGTGTAAGTATATATGTTATAAATCATGATCATCTTACTCTTACCAAATAATATTAGGTTGAACTGACCCCTGTTAGTTAGATGATGTCTGTTTCTGTTTCCCACAGGTATCTATTCAAATATTTAAACCCAAAAGTATTTATACCAAAACAATTCTTAAAAAAAAAAGGGCAACAAGCTTCCTCCAGTTCGACAGCTCGGAGTTTAAATTATAGTATCGAAGGCAAACCGTTGGTTATTGAAGCCAATTAAGGGCGCTCTAGTATCTATTTGATTTGATCAAACTAGAATAAGAGCATGAATCTTGCCTAAGATGCTCTAAGGAAAACAGATACAATGATATGTTCTAACTTTGCAAAAATTCAAATGATGCTCGGTCAAATAAACGTATTTTATCTAATTGCTTAGTCCAATTGACACAAAGTGGCTTAGTTGCGTGCCGTCACGCATAATTTTACTGGATCTGAAAGTGATAACGAGTAAAGAATTACTTAATGTTCCGTCTTGGACGGAATCAGAACAGATTTTAATTTGGTTTAAATTTTATTATCGTAAAACTTATAGTTAACCGTAATGTACAATTGATAAAAAAAAGTAGCGAGGCCATGAGGCTGCTAATTTACTACTATGTAAGTATCACTCATACATATAATATAATATTTGGGCAGAAACGATTGTAGATGAAATAACGTCCTTAACTACGTAGGTATTTTTTACAAGCTTTTATTTTAACTTGCAATGTAAGTAGGTATAAATACTAATAAAGGTAGGTATATGTTGTATGACTATGTTTGTACGAGTCAAATCTTGCAAGTTCAATTTGACCCACGTCTCGGTTTCCGACTAAGCTGAAAATCTGCATACATAGGTGCCTATGTATGTAAGTTTAGTGACAATGCAATATTATGGTACCATCGAGTTGATCTGATGATGGAGACAGGTGACCATAGGAACTCGGTAATAAAACAACGCAATCTAATTTTGTTTGGATTTTAGAATTGCCTCGATGAGTATTAGTTGCCTGTGGAAAGAAAAACACGTTCCATACAACTAAGAAGCCGATATCTGGCAGGATAACGTTTGATAACTTATCTTTAAATTTAACGGTACATTTAAATTTCTGCAGGTTATTAGGTAGCTGCCATACGAGTCAGGTCCTCGACAAAGTAGACCTTTTTGTGGAATGCCCGATTGGTATTTACCTAATCCGTGTGCAGTCAACCTTATAAAAGATGGCACCGCAGAATTTATAAAGACAGGCACTTCATCTTTAGCGATCGAAGTTTTTGCTGATGGAAAATCATCATTCCGATCATGTTTTCGTAATCAAACATCATCGCTTTCCAATATACTGTTCATATTACTCAAATAAAGATTTATGTTAGAACAAATACATACATACTAATATTTCAATAACACCTGATAGCCAGTCAATAATGAGCTGCCTTTCAAACTTTTCTTCATTTTATGCGAAAAATATATAAAATGATCATCATACAAACTGACTGAATTATAAAGAAACTATAAAACTTTCCAAAAGGGGCGAATATATAGATAGATAGAATACTCTTTATTGGCATACCTCGCCTCAGTAAAAGATACAGCTTAAAGAAAAACAATTGATTAATGATAGAGGCAGACAAGGTGTGGTCTATACATATATATTTATTTGTTCTGAACGTAGGCGGAAAAGCAAAATACAAGTGTTACTTTATATACTTAAGAACTGACTGTTTTCGGATCAAACATTTCTATTCTGCGAGAAACTTCTCTAAGTAAAATTTTATAGTTATGTACCTACTTTCTGCTCAATAGAACTACATAAATAGTTCGAAATAATTATTTGAAAGATATATAAGTATCTAATCTAAGTATAATCTTGTAAAATAAGTATTTAAGGACAGTTTTTAAACACTAGCAACTTCTTACCATGTGATTGCGCTGCATTAATTTCGGTCTGTTCTAAAAGAAATGGCGTCATATTGCCTATGATTAGAGAAAAAAAAAACATAATATTAATTTGCTAGTTAGGTATGGAGGGACCGCTTACAGTATCGGCAACACGCATTTTATACCCCTCGAGTTGCAGGCGACCTATGTAAATGTTACGGTGACCACTTACCTGCAGGCGGTATAACATTTTTTTTTCATTAAGCACTTAGAAAACGTAAAAAACATTCAACTTTTAAGAGGAAATATTACTTGAGTTCCTTTTCAGATTAAAGATATTTAAATCAATGTTCTTATCTCACAGGCGCAGGTGGAGCCTCAAAAATGTGCGATAAGGATAACTGCACTTCCGTCTAAAATTCCGATGTAATAATCTCAGAAATCTCGTTCTTGACATTTCCTCCTCCAAAACATAAACAATCATAACGAAATTTTGGAAACAGAATGAGATAGAAGTTACCCGTGTCTGACCGTTTTGATTATTGCGTTTTTTGCCAATTGTGTATGCTATGCGTCTGTTTACGGTGCATTTATTTGGCCGTTTTGAGTAACCTAGTTCTTATAAAAACAAGAATCTTAAAAACAGCAAAACACCAAAATCCATAGAGGAAAAGATCGAGAACGTTTATATATGGAAAAATGATCACTAATATTTCCTCTTAACGCGCAAAGCGGTAGAAATTTTACAGGAACCAGTGAAAAATCATAAATAATCAAAATTTTCTCTTAAATATTTCATGATTGTTCCCGTACTGACTAAATTTCAATGTCACTAGTCATAACACAAAATCGTAATTAAAAAATTGGTCAAGCAAAAATAACTCTTATTTTCTGCAGATAAACTGTACCTAAATACCCATATTCTAGCGATCCTTGTGTTTTATTAGAGACAATACTCTCTCCTTGGTATTCATTATTGACATAGTTTCATAATAGATAGCTTAAGTAAACTAGTATTACAGAAAAGTATTTAATATAATATAAACTTTACTTACCAAGAATACAGTTCAAATTTCTATAAAAATTGTGTCGTGATACCTCCTAGGGTCATCCTTTGAATATAGCATGGCGTGTTTGAGTTTT
Source organism: Cydia pomonella (assembly GCF_033807575.1). NCBI lineage: Eukaryota > Metazoa > Arthropoda > Insecta > Lepidoptera > Tortricidae > Cydia > Cydia pomonella. The sequence goes on from NC_084720.1 coordinate 7,135,771, forward strand.
TTTCCTCCGATTGTTCTTTTGCCTCAATCGAGTTTATTTAAAGGGGTCTTTCGATTTTTTTTTTCATTATTTCTCAATACCTTGTGCAATATGGCAGGCTTTAAGGTAATATCCTAATATCATAATTATACATAGGAAAACCAAGTGTGGTGTGGTCATGCCATGACAGCCTAGGCAGATTTGTTATAAATTTATTTGAAAGTTAAACTACATATTCAAATTATCAGAGGCATAGTACTTAACTGTATGGAGGTTGGCATAGTAGATAGTGTTTACCTAACGAACAAAGAAACAATTCTAATGTTTGTGTATTTAAGTACTTTATATTTTATTTTAAACTATTTTAAACTTTCCAATGCGTTCATGTGCTGTAAGCACAACTGTAAAATAATTGGAAATCTCTCCATACAGTTAGGAACAAATAAAATCATATGGGCGCGGCCTGCGGCCCCACTGGTGCGTTGCGTTGCGTCCAGGTTGCGTCGCGTTGTTTCGTCGCAGCATCGACGCTGCAACATTTTACATATATTTTTTTATGACATGACGTGTTTAATTTCGCTAGGGGTGCTAGTGTAGACGGAGGTCTCTCAAAATGTTTAATGCATAGTATTGGAGATTGCAAGCTTTTTTATCGCTACTTTTCATTCCTTATTCATAATTGTGATAAATCTTTATTCTATTTTTGATTATTCATGGTAAATATAAGATATAGTTCAATAAACGTTAGTGGTTTTAAAAGAGTGCCAACTAAAATATATGCAAAATTAAACAGGTTTAAAAAACTTCAAATTTAGACGATAAAATACTTTTGTGTAATTACAACGTATTTTTTGAACAAGCATAGCAAAATTTTGGGAGCTGTTTTTCTGGACCACCATCTACAGTGCGCCAACTGGTGGGCACAACAACGGTAGGCCTCATTAAATGCGTTGTGATGACGCGACACAACGCAAAGCAACACCCCTTGAGATTCATACCTACTGAACTGTTAAAATCCGTGACAAGTTTTCCTATTCACACTTATATGAATAATATTTAAACCTTATTAGTAAAAGTAAGAATGATATTCGATAAATGTTATTTATTTTGCAGATCCTGATTTTATTCGTCGTTTTTCAAATCGTTAACTCCAAGCCATTTAAAGAAATTCATATGAAAAAAGATTTTGAGTTCTCCATCAAACCTCCAGTATTGCCGATCAAGCCATTCAAATTTATTAAACATAAGTGGTTGCATTTAGGTCACGGTATAGTAAAAAGGAGTCCTTTCGAGTTGATACCAAATCCAGAAGGAAATATTAACAATCCGGATTCACTACTAAAATTATCTTTAGAAAAGGAATTTGGGATTGGAACTCCTTTGCCGCCGCCTCCGCCGCCACCCCCTGAAGGTATACCACCAGCACCACTGTTTATACCAGAAGCACCGGGAATTTCAAGTCCTGCTCCGGCAAGCGTACCACCTCCAGTTACAGGGTCAACTATACTTGTAAGTGAGGAGTATCTTTCAAGATTGCCAGAAGAGGGCGCGGAAATAATAGTAATAACTCCCGTTCCTCCTCCACCACCGCCACCTGTGGTAAGCATGCCAGCAGTTGTGCCATCTCCACCACCTCTGCCGCCTCCGATCCCTGAACCAATACCTGGACCTCCCCCGCCACTCCCGCCAGTGCCACCAGAAGTCCCCAAAGATTTAATTCAAGGCAATTTACTGACGGATATAGGCAGAGTAGAAGAAATAAATGCATACCTTAAAGCGGTAGAAGGTCTTGGTATATCTCCACCTCCAGGTCTCATAATGTCCTCTCCAGCAGGTCCTCCGCCACCACCTCCTTTAGAGGCCGTATTACCTGTACTTAATAGCAATAGCATAGAGGTTGAGGTCCCTAAGCCCCCACCGCCGCCGCCTGCAGAAAAAACGAGCCCTCTAGTGAAAGGATCTCGACTTGCGCTCTATTTTGGGAATATTTTCTTACAAGTGATGTCGGAAGTCCTATCAAGTGCTAGATCAGCTCTTAGCCAATATTCTCCGCCGGCACCCATTTAATATAATGATACAATAAAAACACTTGTATAATTTTAACTTTTTAATTTATTTTTAACAAAATACTTAAAATAATATAATATGTTACTATCACAATGTTTTTATTTCAAGTCCTTAGTTTATAGACGTTACCGCCCAAATTAAATACTTGTTTAGCCACTGAAACCCCCAGGACCGAATCCTCCTTGGCTACCGTATCCTTGTCCCCCAAAACCTCCTTGACCAAAACCTCCCGGCCGTCCTCCGAATCCGCCTTGGCCAAAGCCTCCTTGACCGAAACTTCCCGGTCCTCCGCCGAATCCACCTTGTCCAAATCCTCCTTGGTTGAAGCCTCCCTGTCCGCCAAATCCACCTGGACGGTTTCCGAATCCTCCCTGGCCGCCATATCCGCCGCCTGGGCGTCCGAATCCCCCGCCGAAGCTGCCTCCTCCGGGGCCCCCGAAGCCTCCTTGGCCGCCGAAACCACTACCGCCAAAGCCTTGTCTGCCGCCCCGACCACCGAACTGGGCAGTGACCGTCGTCATCACGACTACTGTTAGCAGGATCGTAATCTGTAACAGTTATGGAAAATTAAATTCCACCTAAACATTCTCATGTAAAATGTTGCCAAGACGAGACCATATGGCTCGCACTGTCAAAAAGTTACCAGATCTCATGTAGCGCCAAGCTTCTAACTCCACACGCCCTAAGTCTACAAGCTCTTCACAAACTCTATACCTTAGTCATAATATATGGCTTGGCTGTTTCATTAGAAGAACTATTTTATGACAGAAAAGTAATGAACAATTGAACAGTGAATAATTTTTTTATCTTACGCCCATGTGACGGTAGCGAAACGGCCAAGAGTCCTAACTCTCTGCCCTTTCTCTCGCCCTCTAGGGCGTGTAGAGTTAGAAACTTGGCTCTACTTGAGATTTGATAGACTTTCTTTTTATGACAATTTTCATCCTTAAATTATGGGGGGGGGGGGGGGGGGAGGGGGTGGTTTATTAAAAATCTTGAAATATTTATTTGTTGTATGTACTAATACTAGCTTATATACCAAATTTCAGCTTTCTAGAACTTCAGGAAGTACCCTCAGATTTTTTATGATCATCAGTGATTCAGTGTCAAAATCAGGTTTATTTTAGATATCAATAAAATCTAAGATATAAGAGTTATGCAATTGAAACTTTATGTGTTTAAAAAATTTACTATTGACAAAATATTCCGAGGATTTTGTTTATTTGTTATAATCCAAACCCAAGTTATGAGAGTTCCAAAAATGACGAAGCGCTACGAGAAAAGGTAGGTACCTAGTTAGTGACTTTGCGCTTCGTTTGGCTCGACTTGGCGGGGGTAGTAATGTGGTCCCAGATAGGTAAATATGCTAACGAAAGTCAATGGCTATATTAGTGGTGGGCAAAGTACGGCCAGCTCCGGCCTTTATCCTTATATATTAAACGATTTTATCCGGCTCGCTGCCGGTCTTTCAAAGTAATTAGTATATGGCCGACGATAATTATATTTAAACGGTCCAGCCGTATAGGTATAGATGTATAATTAAAGGAGCCAGCTAGACTGATTAGTGGTTTCAAATCAAAATACATTTTTGTTCGCAATTCTGGCCCTCCTCTGAAATTTCTTTAACTTTCTGGCCTTCCATGAAGAAAGTTTGCCCACCACTGGACTTTAGTAGTAGGTATCTATCGGTATTTCAGTTTTAAGAAAATTAAGAAAAACAAAAGTAACAGTTGGGACACACACAATCTATCTATTGTGTTCTATGATAGGTTTTGTCAAATGGGTGAGTCAAATAGGACCTCGGCTTCGCACGCTGATATTAGAAGACGCTTTAAAGGATCTAATAGATCACAGTTGTTTTATTGGTAGGTATAGTTAGGTGTCTAGGTTTAGTTACAGTAATATTTATGATATACTTTGTTTACAAACAAATATTACAAGTACAAATTTAAACAAAAAAAAATTACTTAAAATAGGTATTTAAATATATTTAAAACCGGGTCGCGAATTTATTTTGTTACCTTTATTTCCAACGATTCGACACTGGTTTCACTGGTCTTGGTCACGGATAAATGATCTGCTAGCATGAGTTGCGTTCTCGTGCGCGACTCCATAGTCCATACATCTAGCGCTACTTCAAATATGGACTTGCGCGCGAGAAAAGTCATCAAAGACTCGGTTTTAAATATGTTTTCACCTCAGCAGCTCGAACAAGCCTACTTTCCTCACTCCAGGGAGTTAGACAAGCTTTCGTCATAATGTTGATGCCTTTCATTCATGAATGTAAATAAATGTGATTAACTGTACTTGATGTCGAATTTTTTTAACCTTTAATATGTTCTCACTACTGAGGTGAAAAGTTGTATGTGTCACACGACAGCAAAGTTATTTTACATCTCGCGTTTTTGAGTCCCTCGCTACGCTCAAGATTCTAACTTAACAATTATAGAATCTTTCGCTTACTCAGGACTCAAAATTAACACTCGCAGGAAAAACTAACTTTTCTCTCTTGTTGCACAAATAACTATGAAATGTTTATGTGTTCGAAACGTGAAAGTTTAATGAAAAATAGGTATATCAATGTTTGTATTAGGTGCCTATAGTGTATGTAGTTAACAATTCGATTTTAGCACTGGTGGTCGTATTTGAGTATTGTCAATGTTAGAATAACACGCGACGTACCTTGAACATCTTGCGAATCGTCACACTTGTTTCAATATCACACACTGATCACAACACACAAGAATCCTTGTTTAAATATGATATTTCTGTCCTACTGGACATCCCAAACAACTTCTTGTTAGCGAATGTTAGCAAATATATTTATGCGTTTTTATAATACACATTATGCCAATTCTATAGCGTGAATACCATATTTGTGTCTTATTTGACGGAATGCATAAATTTGCGAATTTTATAGTTCCAGTTTTATCAATGACTTTTAGCATATTGACTTATGTAATAAAAAAATGGTAAAGTTTCGGCAGGTTAAAGACTCTTGAGAATTCGTATATTTTTTATTTTGAATATTACTAAGCATGGTAATACCTTTTAAGGTTTTGATTAAGTTATATTAATTCTTTGGTAGTAATTTAATGTATAAACCATAGAGTTTTAGTTAAAACTTATTTTTACATGTATGTATTCGTGAACCTCTTATTGGATCCCATTTCGTGATAAAATTCAGCTCAGCTCCTAAGTTCGTGAACTTGTGCCCCCTGTTTCGGGATAAAGTTATTTAGAGTAATTGATGATAATTTGTTGATAATAATCATACATATTTAACGGGCTTACCTACTTAAGTAAGAAATAGAAATAGAAATATTTATTTGCTTAAACATGGTAATTGCATACAGATGTCAAAAGTAAATTAATTTAGTATCACATGTTTAGCCAAAAAATATGGCATGCAAACTTAAAGCTAGAGAAAAAAAATAAACCCTTCATTACAATGTCAAAACTAAATAATACCAAATCATTAACATGACATGTAAGTCGCGTAGTTAAATATTACGAACATTATAAATTTATATACGAACATTACAGAAAAGAGTTTAACTATGAATTTAATGTCACTTTACTTGATTCAGAATTATATAATACATCTAGTTAACAGAATAATCCAGAAACTCGTTTAAGGAATAAAAGCATTTATCCTTTAACCATTTGTGTAATCCGGTAGTAAATAATTTGTCAGGTAATTGTCTTATCTCATATGGCAACTTATTATACACAAGAATACTCATTATATAGCAGTTTTTCTTAAACAAAGAGGTCTTACATAGTGGTATCTGCAGCTTAAATTCATCCCTTGCTCTTAATTTACTATTAGTAGACGTTATTTTGAAATACAGTGGAAGTTTGCGTACAAGGCATCCTAATTCTAGTATATACATATCATATAAGGTTAGCAGTCTAAGTCTCCTAAACAAAGGCCGGCAAGAGTCTCTCGGCTTAGCTCCGCAGACCGCTCTAACACACTTTTTTTGGACTATGAATGCTTTGTTTACATCTGTGCAATTGCCCCATATTGATATACCATATCTTAAAACTGATGCAACATAGCCATTGTAAGCAAGCAATGATGCTTTTTCTCCAGCTACAGCTCTAAGCTGTTTCAAAGCATAAACAAACCTATCGAGTTTGTCGCAAATCAGTTTTACATTATTTTTCCATGTACAGTGTTCATCTAAGGTTATGCCTAAAAACTTCATGTCATTAACTTGCTCAATTTTCTGATTCCGACAGTATAGTTGTAAGTCCATTGGTTCCGTCTTGTAGTTCCGAAATTGAATATAACATGTTTTGGATGTATTTGTTTGTAAGTTATTTCTGTTTAACCATGAGTCTATTGCGTCTATTGTATCATTCAATTGCTTTGTATAAGAAGCTGTTGTGTCTTCAGCAGGTATTATTACGGCTATATCATCTGCAAACAGGGACATCGGGCACTGTGTTTCTTTAGGTAGGTCATTTATGTATAAGAGAAACAATAGTGGGCCAAGAATACTTCCCTGAGGGACCCCGTACCCGTTGCATCTGTACTCCGATCGATAAGCGACATTAACGTTAAGTTTATCAAGTTTGTTTAATTCGACACATTGCATACGATTGCTCAAGTAGCTCTTGATCCAGTTAAGACTGTTACCTCTAAGTCCATAATGTTGGCATTTCTGGATCAAGAGTTTATGATCGACAAAGTCGAATGCTTTAGTCATGTCAAAAAATGTCACTACTACTGGAATTTTATCGTCAATGTATTGAGTGATTCTACGAACAAGTGAGTATGATGCATAAGTAGTCGATTTTTGCTTCTGAAACCCATATTGTTCCGGGGCAATGATGTTGAACCTATTTAAAAATTGGGTTACTCGATTATGGAATGCTCTTTCAAATATTTTAGAAAAAATCGGAACCAGTGTTATTGGGCGATAATTTCGTACGTCAGTTTTGCTGCCCTTTTTGTGAATAGGTTTCACTATTGATTTTTTAAGTCGTTCAGGAAAGGTACCTTCTATAAAGGATAGGTTGACTAGATGAGTTAAAATTGGAGAGATCTCCGAAGCACACTCTTTGAGGACATGAGTTGCTATACCGTCACAGCCTACAGAGTTTGTATTATTTAGTGATTTAATAATTTTCTCTATTTCATCTGCTGTGCATGGCAGTAAGAATAGACTATCCCGTAGTCGTTCGACTTTCAATAATGGCTTTTCACTGTGCACTATCGCTTTATCATTAATGTCGACATTCGTCGAATCAATCAAGAAGTCATTAAATACCTTTGCAATTTCGGATGGGTTCGTTATGGTTTTAGAATCGAACTCTATGGATTCGATTTCTTGCCGGGAAGTATTCCCATCATGCTTGTTTTTAATGATATCCCAAACTGCCCTGCATTTATTTTTTGAGTTATGTATATATTTACTGTTAAAAATCTTTTTGGATATAATAACACACGCTTTTAACAGTTTTGAATATGAATTAAACTCTAGTCTACTCTGGGTAGTTTTTTCTTTATAGTATAAGGCTCTAAGTTTTCTTTTTGTTCTGCTAGATTTTTTAAGACCTTTTGTAATCCATTTAGGGCCACAGCTGTTTGCTTTAATTTTTATTTTATTTTCAGGAAAGCAAAGGTTGTAAAACAGTGTAAAGGTATCATGAAATGTATTGAACGCAGTATTTAGATTATTAATGAAAAACTCTTCAGTCCATGAAAGATGAGTTATGTAAGCCTTAAACTTTTCCACATTCTCTTTACACATGTCTCGTGTTACATACCAGTAATCCTGCGTGTTATTTATTGTGCTACCTTTTATTGGAAATTCAATGACTTGACAAGTATCGTGATCAGATAACTGGACAGGAAAGACGTAGCCCTTAGCACCACTGATGTCACTTGCTATATGATCTATGCACGATTTTAAACGTGTTGGTTGAGTTATATGTAATGTTAAGTTAAAGTTTTTCAATAATCCCTTGAATGTACATGATGCAGTATTTTCTTTTAAGATATCAATATTTAAGTCTCCAGTGATTATTATTTTCTTTTTTGATTTGCAGGAAATTTTATGAAGAACGTTCTCTAAGTGATAGAAAAACAACTGAATTAAGTTATTTTGTGGTATTCTATATATGCAAATAACAATACAATTAAATAAATAAATAAATTAAGGTCATGTTAATATGTTAAATTAAGATCCAGCTTAAAACTTTTTCTACTCATCGAATTAAACCTAACGAACGAACCTAATTTTGTTTATTTATTTAGGTTTAGTTGTATACAATTGTGGTATAAATCAAGCTTTAATATCGTACCTTACTTAGGCCACCCAGCATTACTTACAAGCTACTTGATAATTAAAACAACTTTGCAAACATTGTAAGCCGTCATTTCTACATTTTAACTGATTGCTTTTAGTGTCTATATGTTTTGTACGGAATTTTGTTCCTTGCACATCAATGAAAAATAAAAAGAACCAATATTTAACAAAAAAAAAGTCGAAAGTTGTTCAATAGCTTGAATGCAGTCAACCTAGCACTAATCCGCTCGTAGTTTAGCGCGTTCTATCGCGCGCGCGGAGGTGGCGCCATCTCTAGACAAATTCGTGAACTACAACTTGACTTTATTTAAACAGCGACTACTCTGGTGAATATTCTAATATGCATCGCGTGACGATCGTATTTGTTCGTTCAGCTATGACGCTAAATGTAGTTTTTCTTGTATCGAAAAGGCAATTTGAATCTATAGATATACTACTATTAGAACTGATTGAAAGTGCTAGTAAAGGGGATGCCCACTGTTGTCACGTCGTTACGTCAGGGACGCAAACTTTGAGCATCTATTAGCTGGCTAATATCTTGAATCT